>NC_064642.1:544157592-544795256 GCF_023864345.2 Schistocerca serialis cubense
ATGTGGTTTCACCGCCAGACACCACACTTGCTAGGTGGTAGCCTTTAAATCGGCCGCGGTCCATTAGTATACGCCGGACCCGCGTGTCGCCACTGTCAGTGATAGCAGACCGAGCGCCACCACACGGCAGGTCTAGAGAGACGTCCTGGCACTCGCCTCAGTTGTACAGCCGACGTTCATAGCAATGGTTCACTGACAACTACGCTCTCATTTGCCGAGACGATAGTTAGCATAGCCTTCAGCTACATTTGCTACGACCTAGCAAGGCGCCGTATTCAATTGATATTTATTATATGAAGCATGTATCATCAAGAGAGATGTTCTACAATTGTGGATTAAAGTTAAGTATTATATCAACTACGTACTTTATTTGCAATTCTCAAGATATTGTCCTGTTCCAGACCTCACGCCAGTCAGCGTGTAATTAAACGCGTGCATTTCGGCCTCCTCTAGAAAAACAGTGTTGGCTCTTCTGCCAACACAACAGTAAAGCAGGGGTACTACGCTGAGTCCGAGGAGAAAGAAAGGCAATATAGGAGATAGTGTAAGTGCGGAAATTTGGGTGCACATGTTCGACAGCAGGGCATAAAGGACAAACTGCAAAGTGTTTGCTCTGCCGAAATACCTCACAGGAATGCAGCGGGGTAACATTTTTTATAACCGCCGGTATTTCGACAGATGAATACTCCGTCATTTTCAAGGCACAAATGCAACAAGGGGTCGCTGGGATGGCGAAGACTACATACACAATAAACAACTACCGTAGTTGTTCGTGTGTTGTATTTCAGAGTACACACCCTTTGGTTTTCACTTCGATGCAACAACCGCCGTGTACAGTCATTTCTCATAACATTTTTATGCTTTGAAAATGATAGCGTGTTCAACAGTCTAAATATCGGGGATTATCAGTAGCATTACTTGACTGCATTCCCGAAAGTTATTTCAACATACGATACGCCGGAGAAACTCAAATTTCGCTTAGTTTGTTTTCGACCACACTAGTTTTTATGATACTAATTTTCCATTCATCTATATTTGTTGTGCACATTATTGTCAGTCGATTTCGAAGCCTTTTACAGCCTCATCTTCAGGTACGTACGCACAATTCTCAAAATGGAATACGGTAGCAAGTACATCTTGTGGTACAGTCCAGAGAATGCGGTGCCGCACCAAAATAGGCGACGTGAATCGTTACCACAGACATTAGCAAGGGTTCGCTGCAATCCGAAACAACCAGTGGGAGAAGACCATGCCACTTGTCTCAGCGTTAGGAGCGCCCTCACACTGAGGTGAGTGCAGTGTCGAGCGTGCAAGAGTTCAGCCCAGTTCATGACCTCAGTTGAAGCAGTCAGCATCTTAGAGCAGGACCAACGAGTTGTTAAAGTTTCTGATAAAATTGTACTTTAGTAAAGACTGAACGTTGTACCACAAGAGAATAGTCTGTTAATTAGTGCATCAAGTGCTTACTAGTCAATGAGAGTTGTAAATTATCCAGTACTCCTGTGGCAAAGAAGTGTTTCCAAGTTAAGTAATTACTTTATTTACTAATGTAATAGAGTGACCGGATGTTTCACGAGTTACAGTTCCGACGTGCCACTTCACTGAGCAATCAAAGAACCCAGAGCTGCGGCCGCACGATTGTAATTTCGTCTGCTCACAACACATCTTGTTGCCGTACCACAGCACCCTCTAATGTAGTAAACAGAGGACTTGTTTTCTTTTCACAGAGGTCCACTTACAGAGAATAGCTGATGACGACTGACTGTCTATTGAGTATCAGTAACCGCACCCCCGAATCGAACCCCCCATGGATAAAACAGCTACAGACGTCTAATTTAACGCGTTAAATATCTGATCTTAAGCGCGTGATCAGGAAAATAGAAAATATTTGAAATTATTTTTAAAGTTTGCTGAAAGTCACCAACTGCTCTCATTATCAAAATGGTTCAAATGGCTCTGACCACTATGGGACTTAACTGCTGAGGTCATCAGTCCCCTAGAACTTAGAACTACTTAAGCCTAACTAACCTAAGGACGTCACACACACCCATGCCCGAGGCAGAATTCGAACCTGCGACCGTAGTGGTAGCGCTGTGCCAGATTGTAGCGCCTAGAACCGCTCCGCCACTCCGGCCGGCCTCTCATTATCATACACGGGATATGTATATTCAGGGTAATTTGTGCCCCGTTTTAAACAGAAGGTAGCTGTTGACGCATCTCAATGGTTATAAGTTCATAACTCTTAAATTTTGTGGCAACCAATGAAATCATTTTGCAGATACATTCAGTGTTGCTTGTGGACACTTCCGGTAAAATGTGTTGCGAATACAATTAGTAGTAAAGAAGATATAAATTAAAATGTCATGCTTGATACGGCAGTTTTACTGCACCAACAGCGAAAATGTAGTATAAATACAGAAAACTGAACTCACTTTTTTGAAATAGTTACCTATTCCATAAACAGGTTTACGAACCTTCTCAGACTCATCTTCAGGTGGTGCACAGGATGTAGTAACCGATAAACTTTTTATTTTTATTTTTTCGTTTTGTGAAATGTGTCATCGAGAAGAAGTTTCGAACAGATGTGACATTATTTTCAAAGTTTTTGGAAGCTGCTAAGTACTCACATTGTCACTACTGGATGAATATAGTATGGGTAATTTGGGCACTGTGAGTCACGCTGACTCAAGATACATGGAGAGTTTCTAACTTTAATACTTCACTTTTGTGTTAAACCTTTTGAACCGTGTTGTTTGTTGACACTGCTAGCCTCAACGTGAGATTATACCTCTTAATGAGAAGATTATGGCAGCATCTTACATTTTTAAGTTCAGTCAATAATAATATGAAATACGGAAAAAATTTTTTTTTTTTTTTTTTGCCTCTCGGAACCGTCAGACAAGCGACCTGCATCTGGGACTGTGACCAGGATTAGCCGTTGAGTAATATAAAAGGGGCAGTCAAATGAAAACCGAACACAACGGAACAATGGAATGGTTCGATTCAAAATTAATCACCGCACTCACTCCTCAATATCTTCGTCCATCTTAAACCGACGTACAGGCATTGTCTTTCTTCAGGTCGCCAAAGATGTGAAATCACACGGAGAAAGATCCGGGTTGTACGATGGATGTTGCAGTGTTTCACAACCAAAAGGCTACAGTGTAGCCTTCATCCGATTAGCAGTGTGGGAGCGAGTGATATGCTGCAACTTGTGTTAACAGCTTTGGATTTCCTTGGCGGGGCATTGTGGGATGCTTCCACAATTGAATTTATCCTGCAACTTGTATGAACAGCTTTGGATTTGTGATTCTTCAACTTCTCCCGGCGTATTTCTTGCTCGAACAGTCCACGGGTGTACTGCCGGCCCATAGTGTCCAACGGGCACAATATTTCGGCGATCAGACATGTCTCCATCGTCAGGTGCGCTGACAAACTGAGCTCCTGAGGGCGGGCGGTCGTCCTAAGGGGATTTAAGATCGCCGAAATATTGTGCCCATTGGACTCTATGGACCGGCAGTACACCCGTGGACTGTTCGAGCTTTGGGTTTCTTTGGCGGGGAATTATAGGATGTTTCCACAATTGCTCTCGGGCTCGAAATAGTGGCACCACGTAAGGTCATGATGACCTTCGACTGCAGGGGCCCTTTGCTAGTTTAATTCCTCGAAAGTGGATCCACAATCAATGCGCAGCGTTATGAAGACGCTCTGCAGGAACTGCGATGCGCCATTAAGTAAGAACGTCAGGAATGCTGCTGGACGAAATCACTCTGTTGCACTATAACGACCGCCCCACACTGCCTGTAGGAAGAAGGCTAGGCTTCAGTGATTTGGTCGGGAAACAGTGCAACATCCTCCGTACAGACCGCTTTTCGCCGACTGATTTTAACATCTTCGGGGACCTGAAGGAAGACATGCGTGCAAGAGTGGGTACAGCTGTGTATCAGTCAGTGGGGTACTGTCAAATAGGAATTGATCGTCTTGTCTCCCGGTGGGATAAATGTTTTAACGCGTGCGCCGATTCCATGGTTCCATAGTGGCGGGCGTTCGGTTTTCACTTGGCTGCCCATAACAAATGAGATGCGAGTTTAGCGCAGCGAGTTGGTTGCCGCTTACCGTAGCCGGCGTCCTCGTGGGCGACGCCTGCTCCGGGGTGGGCGGTGCTGACTGCTTGGGGGACTCGCCGCCGGACGAGCTGGCGCACGGCGACCTGGCTCCGCTGCCGCCCCCGCTGCCGCCC
Source organism: Schistocerca serialis cubense (assembly GCF_023864345.2). Taxonomy (NCBI): domain Eukaryota; kingdom Metazoa; phylum Arthropoda; class Insecta; order Orthoptera; family Acrididae; genus Schistocerca; species Schistocerca serialis. The sequence goes on from NC_064642.1 coordinate 544,161,833, forward strand.
CCGCTGCCGCTGCTGCCGTACCCAGAAGAGCCGCCGCGGTCGCAACGGCCGCCCCCGCGCCGATCTGCCGAGCCGCCGCCCTCGTCGAAGATGGGGTTCACCCTGAGGCAAGCGTGCTGGCTGATGCACGGCTCCCTTTACGCCAACGTGTCCACATCGTACTCTCAATAAATAATCACAAGCTCTGCAAATACACTGTTGGTTATAACTAAAGGCGAAGTGGGGTCAGTTTTATTGACGTTACCGAAAGACTGTAATAACATGTTTGTTCCGTTTTTCTTTGTCATTAAAGAGAAACTTGTAGTAAGTAAAGTAATACTCTCTTCAATCTAAAGTAAACAATAGTTCAAAAATGATGGAAGAAGATAAAAGTTTAGTAACTACAGCGATACCAAGAAGGGAAATCCACAGGGCTCAACTCACAGTCCATTCCCATTGCTTATACCGGGTAATTCAGCTGCCCCTATCCATGGGTTTTATGCAACCCGCAGTTCCTTCAAATTTCACGCACACGATTTTCATATCCTGTCGCTCACTACGTTCAAAGTAACAGTCCTACTGAAAAACTACACGACATTTTTGCAGGAAATTTAACGTGGTAGAGGCCGTAGTTTTCCAGTCGTTCAAGAAAAACGTACAAAACTCACCTTCTTGAACAACTCCATTGCTGTGGGTTCCAGTGGAAACATAACTCAGTACCAAAATTTAACTACATTAAATTTTCTACAAAAAGACTATGTTCATTTCCCTTCTGGACTAATATTTTCTGCATAGTGAGCAAGATAATATCAAAATCTTACGCATGGTTTTTGAAGGCGTTATGGGTTGCATAAAACGTTTCAGAAAGAACAGCTCAATTGCCCTGTATGTGTGACTCACTTTCCACTTAATATTTATCAATCAGAACTGGTGCTTTTTGTAGGCAGTACTAGTGCTATAATAAATCCCACCACAGAGAAAATAACAGAACAAATTATTTTATCCATTTTGGTTCGAGAACACCGCAGCTGTTTTTCGTAAACGACACTGTAGGAAATACTGCAATCAGCATTAGTTTTCTTGAAATAATTTTAATACACAATTACAAGTATTGGGCCTGAGGCCATCGTCAGATGGAAGCATGCCTTTTTTCAAGTTTTTCATTTATGTCCTAAGATAACAATATCTTTTGTGATGCATAGTTTACAAAAGATTTTAGACCAGAAACTAATAATGGTATAATAAGATCATCTCAAAAAAACTTGTGATTAGACGCAATATTTCCTATAGTGCAATTAACAGAAGAAATTTTAATGGTGTTTTCAAAGAATTATTATGTAATTCTCTGGAAATGGACTCTTCCTAAATTTTGACAAAACACGCTATATTCATCTCTGTACGACAAATAGTATCATACCGCAAATTGATGTAGCAGAAGAACCAGAGGCGGCAAACAGTGTATACCAAATTTTTTCGGTGTACAGGTTTATGAAAACGTGAACTGGAAATAGCATATTACTGAGCTGCTAAAGAATTAAATTAAGCTACTCTTCTCGTTGTATAATTGCTAGTCTTGGAAACAAAAGAATCAACCACCTAATATATTTTCACATTTCCACTAAATAATGTCTTATGGAGAAATTTTATGGGGTAATTCATCACTTAGAAAGAAAATACTGATTGCGCAAAAGCGAACAATATGAATTATATGTGGCGCTCACCAGCAGTAATCTCTCCAAGCAGTTAGACTTTTTAACTTCACCTTCATATTATAAGCAAATTCGCTCCGAAATTCTTCATAAATAATCTACCATAATGTGAGAAGAACAGTGATGTTCATATTTACAACACTAGAAAAAAGGATTTTTATTACCTATTATTAAAGCCGTCAGTGGCTCAGAAAGGAGCTCAGTATGCATCGATTAAAATATTTCATCATTTGCCCAATATCATAACATGACTGACAAGTAGCGAAGTAAATTTCAGATCTAACCTAAAATCATTTCTACTTCTATTCCAGAGACCAAGTTTTATTAAAAATTTTCATCCTGTGAAAAAATAAATTAAGTGTAATCGCATGAGTGAAAATGAAAAGTAATATGTTCATCAAAATTAAAGCTAATCATATGTACGTATCCTGTAAACTGACTTGTTCCACAACGTTTCGATACAAAAATCATTCAAATGATCTGTGTCAACATCATCATTTGTTCACGAAAATAGGAAAAGCAAGAGGATAAACAGTTTGCATCTGTTTCGTGAGTCCGTTCCATCCAGCACGTGAACTGCCACTGGGAAGTAACATATGAAATTCACTACAGCTACATGAAAATTCACGTTTTTTTCACTATTTTACCTCTCGAATGTCACATAAATTAAATAATATGACCAGTGATGAAAAACATACAAATAAAAAAATAATTGTTAGCAGGATCCAATCCGTTGCCTCGTCCACGCCCTTTTTGCCAAGCGCGAACGCTAATCACTTGACCATAATGACTTCTTACGATTGGCACATTCGCAAAGATACATGAGTCACACAACAGACGTGTAAAACTCCTCTTGCGCTTTTCTCGGAATTGCCAATGTAGTGGACCTTACTACTTGCCTACTAAAGATGTACAAAGTTTGAAGGAAATCCGTGAAGTCAACGCTGTGGCCTCTCCTTGTAAGTGTTATACTCCGTCCGTACTCACCTCGTTGTTGACGGGACGTTAGATCCTCTACTTCCTTCTTTACACCTTTGCTACATCACCACGAAAAAGGTGAATAAAGAAATCTAACCTCAAAGCAGAGTCACGACATAAATGCTAGTCTATCAATAGAGACCGTACCCACTGAAGGTGGCACCTTTAATTTGTATCTCAGACATTCCCCTCAAGGTTGGGCAGAGCACTCTCTTCGTCTGCTGTCCTACCACTGCCTTAAAGCAATGTGCTGATATTTTCTATGCAACATACCTCATAATAGCATCCCACATATACCCTTTACGACAAAGATTTAGGTAATACGTGGGACGCTCAGGAGCATGAACCCAGCTGAGTCAATGGAACAAGCTTCGTGAACATACAGTCCTTCGCAGCGAACAAGTAGTGATATGGAGGACACACGGGTGCTGACGTGGTAGCTAGGTCTGAACGAGTCTGGATCTCACTCTTTCCAAATACGAGTCGATTTGTTTGAAACATTGTATCACCTCTCCGTATCTGCAGCATACGCTCTCTGATAAATGGGCTCATATTGCACTGTGGCTACTATCAGTATGGCAAACCTCTTGCTGGTGTCCCCTGCCACTAGGAACAGACACAACTCACTGCAGTTGGGCGAATAATGTAGAGATATTGTTGACCCTGACAACTGTCAAGCAATATAATAAAACACATGTATAAAATAAATACGAAAGTTAGTCGTATGCTTTGTTTCTTAAATTATGTTACTGAGATGAGAAGAAATGGAATAAATACTAAAATAATCCCGAAATAAAAATATAAATGTCGTTAGTTGATAGTGATGTAACATACAGATAGTGATAGTGTTCGTAGTAACTTGCATATTAGGCTACGTGAGCGAAGTAGACAGTACCAACTTCTTTTAAGGGAAAGTTCTCAGACAAGAAATGAAAATTCTAGCTGGAATCTTTTCGACTACAAAAGGCAAAAGTATTTCACGCCCTGCAGCCTACAATGAGCACAAAACGAAAGGTTTTAGAAAAGAGACACACCCTTCTTTTAAGTAAAGATATCAGAGTTGGAGTGGAGGAAGGATTGTAATTTAACGTATTGTCTACGTCGATGATGAAGCGCTAACACAGATGGACGATAGTAGTGGATAAAAAGGTATCGTGCACATTTAAACTAAACGTCTTAGAATTTGCCTCAAGCTATTTACACGAAAATCAGGAAAGTCAGATGGGATTTGAATCCTTTCTTTCCCGTATGCGTCCAGTGTCATAAACAGGGTGCAATATTTCTTGGTAGAACACTCGAACAGCTGGATTTTCGAAAACATGTAGCTGAAAAAATTCTCTTGGGTCATTCGTGACTTTGAGGAAATCGAAGTTTGGTAAGGTCTGCGTTGGTTTTCTATAAATAACGAGAAATGGAGATCACAAAACGATTTTAGTCATGGCATTTTACAGTATAACTAAATTAGCAACACAATTTTAGGCACTTGCAATCCATCATTAGTGAATATAGTGACTATAGCAGCATACTGTGCTTATTTCTCTCTAATTCTTTTTTATCATATCCTAAGTGTATTTAACAAGTTTGTTAAAGGGTCTAGCGACGCTGATTTCTTTTACAGATGGTCCTTTGTGTTTATCAAGAAAATATTAAGTATTGACGTGGTGCTCTACCTTTCATTTTGGACACTGCATTAACGTGAGTATTCTGAGAGATGCTGAACGAGGAACGAGACGGAACATTAGCCCAGCTGAATAAAGGTATGGAATGCACCGGCCACTGAATTTTTGGAAGGCGCTTGTTAGTTATTTCCCAGAAGCAATCTAAAGAGGGGACAGGAACAGTGAAAATGATCACTGAATTTTTATCCATGCTACCAATCTAGTTTCTTACCTTTGCGCAACTTCTTCCGGCTTATTGATGCACGAGGTAGTCATTAGGTACGTCAAGAAGGAATAACTGTTTTTCGTTCTGACAACCGAAGCCAAACATTCCTTCCAAATGACTACCAAAGCTGATCTACCAGTTGAAATTGCGGAACACTGCTAGTTAAGTAACATTCGGCTATCATTAAGTGGACAGCCAGCTTTCTTTCTTTCTTTTTTAGTTCGATTGCATCATGTACTTACAATTTCGGCGACTCCATTTAAAAGACATTATACTGTCCACTGCTTCCAGAGCAAGCTCTGATTATCCCTTGGTGTCATTTGGCTCATTTTTGGCGAAAGGCGGCTACTTTGTCCACTACGCCACAGATTCGATGTTAATGTAAATTTCTAGCTGTTGTATGAGATACGTCGTTTGCTTTTACGAACATACGATATGTATCCTCTACAGTCTTACGAAGCTGTAAGTACAGTGTAATTTGAAGACAGACTGCTACTTTTTATAAGGATGTTTACTTTCTTGCTGCCCGAACGCCACTTGGTTCTACTCTACCACAATTACAATATGTACACATTTTCTGTAAAACTTTTCAGAGTGTGTGACCACAACATCATGTCCTCTAACATCCTCATCTTTCGGCCACTGTTGCCAGTGGCTTTCATCATGGTAGTGTATTTACAGATTCCTCTTCAAAGGAAGGAAGAATGCCGATGTGGCGGAATTGAATGAAACTTGTAATATGACACTTTAGTTTTCCATTGCTTAACAGTTAAAAAGGACCCTTGTGAGCACTGAATACGTAACTAAGCCTAGAAAACTAGCACTCGGGAAGATGGAGGTTGTAGTTGCCGTCTTGGCCGACCAGATTTAGGTTCTCCAGGGGTCTCCAAAATTGCTTAACGAAAATGTCAGGATGGTTTCTTTGAAAAGAACAAGACAAATTTTCTTGTAGGTCTTTCCTCAATTCGAGATTGTGCTCCGTCTATAATGACCACGTCGTCGATGGAACGTTAAACATTGATCTTCCTTCCTGCTTTCGGAGAAAATAATTATTTCTGATTTTTTTTTCATGTATTCGAATGAAAAACCACGTTGACGATTAGCGAAACGGCAAACCCGTACCACTCTTTTGGTGAAATTTGTTGGCATGAGACTTAGCATTCATAAAGCAGACAAACATACAGAGAAATAGTGTAGCAAGAGCTCTTCTACGAATTCATATATTTTTGTTATTTTTCATTCATGTTGAATAGCAACCTCGTTCGCTTTTCCGGCTTTCATGTATTTAACAACAGGAGGAAGGATGGCAGGTAAATTCAAAAGAATATTTCAGTAGAAATATATGGTTTTGTCCGCGGGTCACTCTTCAATAGCTTCCCAGGAATACGAAGGTCCACAGTTCAGAAAAAATGGCCTTTTCATCGACAGTTAATTACATTCTATACATGAAGGCGAAAAGTTTTAGTTATGAGAGTTCCTGAAATGGCAAACTGTGTTCAGTTCTTTTTATTTCAAAAAAGATATCAACGATCCCACAATGTTCCAATACCACAATTGAGAAAATCACGAAAGATAAGATGACGTAAGAGAGAGTAGTTTTCTCCCACTATGTCTCGAAATGCTGTTGTCTTCTTGATAGGTTATTCCAGAGTCTCTGTGTAGTTCAGACACTCTGAGTAACCGAAGTGACGTAGTGATTTCTACACTGTATTCCGGTGCAGGAGGAGTAGTGTTCAAATCCTCCCCTGCTCCGATTTATTTTAGGTTTCTTGCGGCTCCATATCAGTGCTTGCACTGTTGTTTCAACTACCTCACATCCAATTTCTCCTTCTGTCTTTGTTCAACTGGGCCATTGCTTCAACATTAAGACCAAGTATATATATTTTAATTGTAAGAATAATGTGTTAAATTCGTTACTTTAAAATGATTTATTCAAACTTGATCATTGTTTCAACGGATTTCTCTGTGCCAGTCAGCAGTATAATAATTAACTAGACCTTGTTCACATATGGATGCAAACTGACATTAATAAGAAATCAGGGGATACATTTTGGTGCCGGCCGCTGGTGGCCGAGCGGTTCTGGCGCTACAGTCTGGAACCGCGCGACCGCGCCGGTCGCAGGTTCGAATCCTGCCTCGGGCATGGATGTGTGTGTTGTCCTTAGGTTAGTTAGGTTTAAGTAGTTCTAAGTTCTAGGGGACTTATGACCTCAGCAGTTGAGTCCCATAGTGCTCAGAGCCATTTGAACCATTTTGATACATTTTGTGGATGGCGAGAAAAGGGATACTTGACGAAGGGGTACATTGAGGAACTACAGATCTGTTCTTGTGTCACGTGTTGCACTTTGTTTACAGGCAGGGGTTTTTGTTTCTGACGGACAAGTTTTCAAATCCCTACACAAAAACGAAGATAGGACTCCTGCATCTCAGAAATAATAGCATAGTAGCACATTTCCACCTTCTGGTGAAGGTCTTCCAGATGATAGCAGAAAACTGCAGTGTGGGAAAAACTATCTCTTATGTTCCTGTACAACACGGAAGAAATACAGCCCGAGGTCCAACCAACGGCACCAGCTGCGAGTTGCCATGAGAGACGCATCGCTTCAGCTTAATGCCTGTGTGCACGCCGCGGTAATGTACCCGTACCACGAAAACGTTTCGCCAGATGCACCAGACAGTCTTTATCGGAAGTAACTGAATTCACATCGACACTGCCCCTGAGTAAGTCCACACTGCACAAATTAAGTCATAAATCTGTAGTTTCTTTAAATATGTGATTGTTGTTTATTAATGAGTATTTAACAACTTCATTGATTTGAAGTAGTTGCCTCTGGCATCCAGCTTAACAAATAATTAATTGTATTCAATTTTTATTAATATGTCATTTTATCCTTTTACTAACAAACGTCTTCCGTTGCTAAAGAAAACAATTAAATCAAAATGGGTTGTTATTGACAACTGTCCGTGTGTGCAATAGAGGTTAGTAATAGTATTGGTAGAAGCTATTTCGCATTGATAACACAAATACTCTTAATCTAACATAAATGGTTTTCAGTCGTTATTATTGCCACAACCTGTATTGCCGAAACAGAGCGAGGGGACGCTGTGGTTAGCACACTGGACTCGCATTCGGGAGGCCGACAGTTCGAATCCGCGTTTGGCCAGTCAGACGTAAGTTTTCCGTGGTTTCCTTAATTCGCTTCGGGGAAATGCCTCACTTTTCTTCCGCATCCTTGAGACGTTCCGGGCGTGTATGTCAATGCGACGTCAGGAATTAACCTTCCTCGTTTCTTTTACGCAGCCGGGAAAATGAACAACATAATAATTATAGTAATTATCAGACGATAGATTTCTCTCTTTCAATAAATGTTTACTTTCTTTGCAAACTGCTACTGCATTACCTGACTTGTCGTTGAAACACAGCTATTCTGGAACAATCCCACCGGGAAGACAATGCTAACTTCTAACGAACTGCGGATGCCCCTGATGGCTTCTGCGCGTAGGGACGCGTTGTCACGAGGATAGTTTACAAGCAAGTTGCTATCCAGCAACAACAGCAGCGTGATATCATCCGAGTGAAATTCTAACAAGCTGCGGGCGGGACCGTATCATGACGGACGTAATACCTTTGCTACTGGAAGAGAACTTTCTCGTTGACAATGCTGATGTTTCGGATAAGAATTAGGAAAAATAGAAACGTAAAGCTTTATCTGAACAAGAGGTGATATAGTTCAAGAGAGATAATGAATGGAGTGTCGCATCTTACGCTTTATCCTTGGTCGAAATAGACATTTCATTATCCTTGTCTTTTAGACGATACGAAGTCTCCACAAAGTAAGCAATTTTTCAGAATAGTCAATAGTCCATGGTGTCTGTATATATTGTGGGCCATCATTCGCTAACGAAACACATAGTTTCCAAACCGCAAACTATTTCCTTCCAGCGATGCAGTTTCCACCATTTCGTCGTTTTACAGTCTCTTTCTTCGTTCCAGCTTATTCACATAACATGAATATAGCGGCACTACCTTCATCTTATTTTTTATTACAAGTAGACGAATACACATAAGACATTATTCAGTTAAAAAAAAACGAAATACAATCTATGAAATTCTTAAAGTAACGTCGATAAAATATAGGGAGCGAGAGGTCATCGACAACCTGTACTGAGGCCAAACTGCAGCGAAAACATACCGGGAGAGACGGCATAGGATTTGGAAGAGTAGTTGAACGGTATAAAGAGTGTCTTGAAAAGAGGTTATTGGACGAACATCAACAAAAGTAAAACAAGGGTATTGGAACGTATTCGAATTAAATCAGATGATACTGGGATATTAGATTATGGTATGAAACACTAAAAGTAGTAGATGTCTTCTGCTATTTGGACAGCTAAATAACTGATGATGGCCGAAGCAGAGAGCATATAAAACGCAGACAGGCAACAACACGAAAAGCATTTCCGAAAAAGAGAAATTTGTTAGTATAGAGCATGAATTCTAAATTTCAGCAAGTCTTTTCTGAAGGTATTTGTCTGCAGTGTAGCATTGTATGCAACCGAGTCGAGGATGGTAAAAATTTCGGCCGAGAAGAGAATCTTTTGAACAGTGCAGGTGGGTAGATCGAATACCTAATGACGAGGCACTCCATCGAATTGGGAAGGAATTAAATTGTAGCACATTTACAGGATCATACTGAATGCTGGGATTGGTTCGTAAGACATATCCTGAAGTATCAAGGCAGCTTCAGTTTGGTAATGGAGGGACTTGTGGAGGGCAAAAACTGTAGAGGAGACCAACGCCGGAGTGTACACTACTGGCTATTAAAATTGCTACACCAAGAAGAAAAGCAGATGATAAACGGGTATTCATTGGACAAATATATTATACTAGAACTGACACGTGATTACATTTTCACACAATTTGGGTGCATAGATCCTGAGAAATCAGTACCCAGAACAACCACCTTTGGCCGTGATAACGGCCTAGATACGCCTGGGCATTGAGTCAACCAGAGCTCGGATGGTGTGTACAGGTACAGCTGCCCATGCAGCTTCAACACGATACCACAGTTCATGAAGCGTAGTGACTGGCGTATTGTGACGAGCCAGTTGCTCGGCCAGCATTGACCAGACGTTTTCAATTGGTGAGAGATGTGGGGAATGTGCTGGCCAGGGCAGCAGTCGAACATTTTCTGTACCCAGAAAGGCCCGTACAGGACCTGCAACATGAGGTCGTGCATTATCCTGCTGAAATGTAGGGTTTCGCAGGGATCGAATGAAGGGTAGAGCCACGGGTCGTAACCCATCTGAAATGTAACGTCCACTGTTCAAAGTGCCGTCAATGTGAACAAGAGGTGACCGAGACGTGTAACCAATGGCAGCCCATACCATCGCGCCGGCTGATACGCCAGTATGGCAATGGCGAATACACGCTTCCAATAAGCGTTCACCGCGATTTCGCCAAACACGGATGCGACCATCATGATGCTGTACACAGAACCGGGATTCATCCGAAAACATAACGTTTTGCCATTAGTGCACCCAGGTTCGTCGTTGAGTACACCATCGCAGGCGCTCCTGCCTGTGATGCAGCGACAAGGGTAACCGCAGCCATGGTCTCCGAGCTGATAGGCCATGCTGCTGCAAACGTCGCGGAACTGTTCGTGCAGATGGTTATTGCCTTGCAAACGTCCCCATCTGTTGACTCAGGGATCGAGACGTGGCTGCACGACCCGTTACAGCCATGCTGATAAGATGCCTGTCATCTCGACTGCTAGTGATACGATGCCGTTGGGATCCAGCATGGCGTTCCGTATTACCCTCCCGAAACCACCAATTCCATATTCTGCTACAGTCATTGGTTCTCGACCGACTCGAGCAGCAATGTCGCGATACAATAAACCGCAGTCGCGGTAGGCTACAATCCGACCTTTATCAAAGTCGGAAACGTGGTGGTACGCATTTCTCCTCCTTACACGAGGTACCACAACAACGTTTCACCAGGCAACGCTGGTCAACTGCGTTTGTGTATGAGAAATCGGTTGGAAACTTTCCTCATGTCAGCACGCTGTAGGTGTCGCCACCGGCGCCAACCTTGTGTGAATGCTCTGAAAAGCTAATCATTTGCATATCACAGTATCTTCTTTCTGTTGGTTAAATTTCGCGTCACCTTCGTGGTGTAGCAATTGTAATGGCCAGTTGTGTACTTTTGCAATGCCTTCTGCGGACGCCCATGATCGTACGGCAGTGTAGAGCTGGCTGGGAGAGCCCTGGCTCCAAGTAACTTGTGAGGTGGGCAGAATAGTTGGGTTCGCGCCACGACGAAGCGGTGGAGTGTCTCACCTGCTGACGGCGTAGATCTCGAGCGGCCCGTCCAGCTTGCCCCCCGCCGTGACGTGTATGGTGGCGAGCGGGTCGTCGGTGACGACCTCTGCCGGCTGCGGACCCTTGGGCCTCGCCCCGGACAGCCACTTGAGCATGCTGACTGGCTCTGCCTCTGTCTGCTGGTCCACGCCTGCACACCTGTTGCTAGCTCATGCTCTCCTCCGCCTCCTGCAGAACACACACAACACAGCACTCGTCAGCACAGCTCGCCTCGTTGTCAGCCATCAGCGTTGCAGTTATCACCGCCGTCTCGACGAACGGCTCTCGAGACCCAGGTCGATGTGCAGTGTTAATGTACCTCGACATTCCGATCCTTTGTATCTACGTTGGAAATCCCAATTCATCAACGCTGCTTCTCGCCCGGATAGCTGACAACCGTCCATCGGTTTTGCGTAAGACTACAGTCACACGTAACATTTTGTAGCGGGTTCCATGAAACGGGGGTCGCTCCACAATCCCATAAACGATATGAGCGCTGAAAACAAGATTCTTCACAACTGACACAATCGCGATGTCGCTGCTTCTTTACCTAAGCAGCTCCTCATTCGGATCCACAAGGCTGAGTAAGACCACCTCCCAGGCCTCCCTGTCCACAGTTCGTGATCTCGCGGTCGCGCTCGCGCTTCCCGAGCACGGAATCCCGGGTTCCATTCCCGGCGGGGTCAAGGGTTTTCACCTGCCTCGACATCACTGGGTGTTTGTGTTGTCCTCATCATTTCATCATCATTCCCGAAAGCGGCGCGGTTGGACTGAGCAAAGGTTGGGAAATTGTACGGGCGCTGATAACCGAGCAGTTGAGCGCCCCTCAAACCAAACATCATCATCATCATCATCATCATAATCATCATCATCCAGGTCTCCCTACTTTAGAGGATGCAGCCGGAATTCAAACCGGGTCCTTCCGCACCGAAGACAGCACAGCTGTCGATAATGTACATACATACTCTGTAAACCAAGTGAAGTGCGTTTCAGACCGTACTTCCCATTGTACCATTGACGAAGGTCAATGCAGATACTATCTGCACCAATTTCTTCTTCTATTCACGTATAGAGACTGGGAAGAATTAGTGCTTAAACCCCTCTGTCCCCCCGATTCCTGTGGGGACAATACTTAGGTGGTTGCAGAACATCCCTAAGATCATCACTTACAGTTACTTCTTAAAACTTTCTCAGTGAGTCTTCACCGGATAGTATGCGCCTTGTAATGGTTCTTTATTTACGTGACCATTACGGCACTCCAACCCCAGTTCTCGATACCAGGAATATTGTACTACTTTTCTGCGAAGTAACAGACATATTTTTGTGACAATATTCACACTGGTTTTATTAATGTATAGGTACTCCGATGTATCGATGTATTACAGTGATATGGTTCTTGTGTGTATTTATTTCTATGAGACTGTCATAATCTTTGACTTACTTGTAACCGTTTTGGCGCGAAGTGCACAGAGCAGTCTTTGTTTCACTTTGCAGAAGTTAAGTTGTTATTTCGCTTTGTAAAAGCACAGTCAAGTCTTGTGTTTGGTTAAAGTGAAGATTAAATATATGAAGATTGATACAAAACTGTTTTCTTGATGATGTGACAACTAAGAAGAAGTATATGTGAATTTACAAGAAGTTTAATAAAAATGTGGATCGCGAACACTAAGGCAGAAATTATTTCTACCATAGCATTGTTCTGATCTGGAATTGTTTGATCATTAAGAATTTCCTGAAAAACGCATTTGTTAGGTCTTCAAATATTGCTAAAATACAGATCTGAACCTTCTAGTAGTCAAAGTGGAATCACCCTAGCAACAACAAGATGAGCCATAACAACTTCGACGCAATCTACGTGGGAATCCATTCAAGATAAGTGCCAAAATTAATGACTTTTTTACAGTGACTTCATTATTTCCATTCTGACGATACCATCCACAGTCAATAACTTTGTTGTTTCCCGATAAAGCGAACATATGCTGCGTGAGCGACATTATTAATCTGATTTCTAACCTACTTTGCAAGTGGTGGTATTGTTAGAGCCTGTCCAGGTGTTTTCCAGTTCCTTCAGCATTTCTGTGAAACTCTACCAAGTGTCAGCCGGCCGCTGTGGTCGAGCGGTTCTAGGCGCTTCAGACCGGAAGCGCGCGTCTGCTACGGTCGCAGGTTCGGATCCTGCCTCGGGCATGGATGTGTGTGATGTCCTTAGGTTACTTACGTTTAACTAGTTCTAAGTTCCAGTGGACTGATGACCCCAGATGTAAAGTCCCATAGTTCTTAGAGCCATTTGAACCATTTGAACGAAGGGTCAAACTAACCTGCGAACATCCGTGCCGCTTTTCCTTTTATACGTTCAATATCCTCTGTTAGTCCTATTCGGTACGAGTCCCATACACTTCTGTAATATTCTAAGCTGCGTATCATGATTGTTTTGTAAGCAGTTCCCTTTATACGTGACTGCATTTCCATAGTATTCTACTAATGAACCGAAATCATTGATGTACTTTTCCTACTACCGACATTATGCGACTGTTCCATTTCATATTCCTACAGGTCGTTACACCAAGGTATTTGTATGAGTTGACCGATTCTTACTGCGGCAAAATTTTAAATTCGTGAACATTTAAGTCACGTTGCCAATCTTGGCACAACATTGAAAAGTTATCAAGACCCGACAGAAAATGTACGCCGTTTTTTTTTTCAGACAGTGCTTCATTACCGATAACTGCATCATCTGCAAAAAGACTGAGGTTTACTATTAATATTGTCTGCAAGATTATTAATATTATTATTGTCTGCAAGACTATTAATATACAATACGAACAATAAGGGGTCCCAACACACTTCTCTGGGACATAAAACGAAAACTAAACTCCTCCCAAACATGCCATGGAGGCGTAACGGTACCGACCAGCCGCCGTATCATCCTCAACCCACAGGCGTCACTGGATGCGGATATGGAGGGGCACGTGGTCAACACACCGCTCTCCCGGCCGTATGTCAGTTTCCGAGACCGGAGCCGCTACTTCTGAATCAATCCTCAGTTTACCTCACAGGGACTGAGTGCACCCCGCTTGTGAACAGCGCTCGGCAGACCGGATGGTCACCCATCCCGACAGTGGTGAACTTCGGTGATCTGACGGGAACCGCTGTTACCACTGCGGCAAGGCCGTTGGCTCCCTGGGACATACCCGAAGTCATTTCTACACCTGTCGATGACTCTCCAAGATAACATGGTGCGTCCTCCCTACCAGGAAATCATCAGTCCGGTCACAGATTTTGCTTGATATTCCATATGATCATACTTTCGATGGCCAGCGTAGTTGTGGTACTAAGTCAAGTGATTTTCAGAAGTCAAGAAATACTGCTCTACCCGGCTACCAGGATGTCACGTAAAATCAGTAAGCAGTTCGAACCCATTTGTTGCCAGAGCGAGAGCACCAGCAGCAGCGAGTACTGTTTGTATAAAGCGTTTATTTTGCATTTTGTTTACGACCTTCCACTAAGGAAGGGATTCTATTTGTGTTTATCTGCTCTGCATAGTAACTAACAGTTCTTGATAAAACTTTACGTAGTTTTCGTGTTAGATTTCTTAGTGTTTTCTTGATCGTTTAGAACAGAAAGCGCCCTAAAACCGTCTTTTGTTTGTTTCGCGGCCGTTAGCCACTAGTCACTTGAATCAGCAGTTGTCTTGTGACAGCCAGAGCGAGAGCACCAGCAGCAGCGAGTACTGTTTGTATAAAGCGTTTATTTTGCATTTTGTTTACGACCTTCCACTAAGGAAGGGATTCTATTTGTGTTTATCTGCTCTGCATAGTAACTAACAGTTCTTGATAAAACTTTACGTAGTTTTCGTGTTAGATTTCTTAGTGTTTTCTTGATCGTTTAGAACAGAAAGCGCCCTAAAACCGTCTTTTGTTTGTTTCGCGGCCGTTAGCCACTAGTCACTTGAATCAGCAGTTGTCTTGTGACAGCCAGAGCGAGAGCACCAGCAGCAGCGAGTACTGTTTGTATAAAGCGTTTATTTTGCATTTTGTTTACGACCTTCCACTAAGGAAGGGATTCTATTTGTGTTTATCTGCTCTGCATAGTAACTAACAGTTCTTGATAAAACTTTACGTAGTTTTCGTGTTAGATTTCTTAGTGTTTTCTTGATCGTTTAGAACAGAAAGCGCCCTAAAACCGTCTTTTGTTTGTTTCGCGGCCGTTAGCCACTAGTCACTTGAATCAGCAGTTGTCTTGTGACAGCCAGAGCGAGAGCACCAGCAGCAGCGAGTACTGTTTGTATAAAGCGTTTTTGTACTTATTTGCTGCGCTTAGCTTTTACATAGTTTTTCTGGGAAAACCTAGCGTAGTTTTCGCGTCTCGTATTTCAGTGAATGTTTCTTGATTATCAGAGTAGCTCATCAGAAGATTATCTTGGGAATTTGTCACCGTATAGAGTAGGGTAAACATAGTCATGTGTAGGGACTGTGGTTGTTGTGAGCGGACGCAAGGAGAATTGGCCACTCTTCGGGGGCAGGTGGAGGCTTTGTCTGTTAGGCTCATCGAGCTCGAGGCGCAGGCGTCGGCTCGTAGTGGCGTTGGGGCAACTGTGGTGAGACCTATGCCTACTTCGGTGGCCTTGGAATCACATGGAACCCCTGATGTCGCTGCGTCTTCCGGCAGTGAGCATCTTACCGGTCAGCCATCACTCCAGGGTGAATGGCGGACAGTGGTGGGCTCGCGCGTGCCTGGACGAAAGGCGAAGGTGGGATCTGGCCGCGTGGCAGCTGCCTTACCCCTTTCCAACAGGTACGGGGTGCTTCCTAGTGGTGATGACATCGTTTCCGAGCCACCACAGGATGCCTCGCCTGTTGGGCCAGTGGCCGATTCTCCGGCAAGGTCGCGACAGTCACAGAGGGCGGGCCTATTAGTTATAGGGAGCTCCAACGTTAGGCGGGTTATGGAGCCCCTCAGGAAAATAGCGGGTAGGTCGGGGAAGAATGCCAGTGTGCACTCGGTGTGCTTGCCGGGGGGTCTCGTCCGTAATGTGGAGGAGGCCCTTCCGGCAGCTATTGAACGCACTGGGTGTGACCGGCTGCAGATAGTAGCACATGTCGGAACGAATGACGCCTGCCGCTTGGGTTCTGAGGCCATCCTTGGTTCCTTCCGGCGGCTGGCTGATTTGGTGAAGACAACCAGCATCGCACGCGGAGTGCAAGCTGAGCTTAATATCTGCAGCATAGTGCCCAGAGTCGATCGCGGTCCTCTGGTTTGGAGCCGTGTGGAGGGTCTAAACCAGAGGCTCAGACGACTCTGCGACTATAATGGTTGCAAATTCATCGATCTCCGTTATTGGGTGGAGAACTGTAGGGCCCCCCTAGACAGGTCAGGCGTGCACTACACACCGGAAGCAGCTACTAGGGTAGCAGAGTACGTGTGGCGTGCACACGGGGGTTTAGAGGGACCCCCCCTTGGGCGAAACGATAAAATACCTGACGGCTTACCAGAGAGGACATTATCATCGTTGATAAAGAACGTCCGTCCTCAGAGACCAAAAACAGGAAATGTTAACGTAATATTGGTAAACTGCAGGAGTATCCAGGGCAAGGTTCCTGAATTAGTATCTCTTATTGAAGGAAATAGTGCGCATATAGTATTAGGAACGGAAAGTTGGTTAAAACCGGAAGTGAACAGTAACGAAATCCTAGACACAGAATGGAATATATACCGCAAGGATAGGATAAACGCCAATGGTGGAGGAGTATTTATAGCAGTAAAGAATTCAATAATATCCAGTGAAGTTATTAGCGAATGCGAATGTGAAATAATCTGGGTTAAGTTAAGTATCAAAGGTGGGTCAGATATGATAGTCGGATGCTTCTATAGACCACCTGCATCAGCAACCGTAGTAGTTGAGCGCCTCAGAGAGAACCTGCAGAACGTCGTGAAGAAGTTTCGTGATCATACTATTGTAATAGGGGGAGACTTCAATCTATCAGGTATAGAATGGGATAGTCACACAATCAGAACTGGAGCCAGGGACAGAGACTCTTGTGACATTATCCTGACTGCCTTGTCCGAGAATTACTTCGAGCAGATAGTTAGAGAACCAACTCGTGAAGCTAACGTTTTAGACCTCATAGCAACAAATAGACCGGAACTTTTCGACTCCGTGAATGTAGAAGAGGGTATCAGTGATCATAAGTCAGTGGTTGCATCAATGACTACAAGTGTAATAAGAAATGCCAAGAAAGGAAGGAAAATATATTTGCTTAACAAGAGTGATAGGGCACAAATCGCAGAATATCTGAGTGACCACCATCAAACGTTCATTTCTGAGGAAGAGGATGTGGAACAAAAATGGAAAAAATTCAGAAACATCGTCCAGTACGCCTTAGATAAGTTCGTACCGACTAAGGTCCAAAGCGAGGGGAAAGATCCACCGTGGTATAACAATCATGTACGAAAGGTACTACGGAAACAAAGAAAGCTTCATCATAGGTTTAAGAGTAGTCGAATCATAGCTGATAAGGAAAAGCTGAACGAAGCGAAAAAGAGCGTAAAGAGAGCAATGAGAGAAGCATTCAACGAATTCGAACATAAAACATTGGCAAACAATCTAAACAAGAACCCTAAAAAGTTTTGGTCATATGTAAAATCGGTAAGCGGATCTAAATCCCCTATTCAGTCACTCGTTGACCACGATGGCACCGAAACAGAGGACGACCGAAGAAAGGCAGAAATACTGAATTCAGTGTTCCGAAACTGTTTCACTGCGGAAAATCGTAACACGGTCCCTGACTTCAGCCGTCGCACGGACGCCAAAATGGAAAATATTGAAATAAACGATATCGGAATTGAAAAACAACTGCTATCACTTAGTAGCGGAAAAGCATCCGGACCAGACGAGATACCCTTAAGATTCTACAGTGATTATGCTAAAGAACTTGCCCCCTTTCTATCAGCAATTTATCGTAGACCGCTGGAAGAACGTAAAGTACCTAGCGACTGGAAGAAAGCACAGGTCGTTCCCATTTTCAAGAAGGGTCATAAATCAGATGCGAATAATTATAGGCCTATTTCGCTTACGTCAATCTGTTGTAGAATAATGGAACATGTTTTGTGTTCTCGTATTATGACGTTCTTAGATAATACAAATCTCCTTCATCATAACCAACATGGATTCCGCAAACAGAGATCATGTGAAACTCAGCTCGCCCTATTTGCCCAAGAAATTCACAGTGCCGTAGACACTGGCGAGCAGATTGATGCCGTATTCCTGGACTTCAGGAAGGCATTTGATACGGTTCCGCACTTACGTTTAGTGAAAAAAATACGAGCTTACGGAATATCGGACCAGGTTTGTGATTGGATTCAGGATTTCCTAGAAGAAAGAACACAACATGTCATTCTTAACGGTTCAAAATCTGCAGATGTAGAGGTAATTTCGGGAGTACCGCAGGGAAGCGTGATAGGACCTTTATTGTTTACAATATACATAAATGACTTAGTTGACAACATCGGTAGCTCCGTGAGGCTATTTGCAGATGACACGGTTGTCTACAAGAAAGTAGCAACATCAGAAGACTCGTACGTACTCCAGGAGGACCTGCAGAGGATTAATGCATGGTGCGACAGCTGGCAGCTTTCCCTAAACGTAGATAAATGTAATATAATGCGCATACATAGGGGCAGAAATCCATTCCAGTACGATTATGCCATAGGTGGTAAATCATTGGAAGCGGTAACGACCGTAAAAAACTTAGGAGTTACTATCCGGAGCGATCTGAAGTGGAATGATCACATAAAACAAATAGTGGGAAAAGCAGGCGCCAGGTTGAGATTCATAGGAAGAATTCTAAGAAAATGTGACTCATCGACGAAAGAAGTAGCTTACAAAACGCTTGTTCGTCCGATTCTTGAGTATTGCTCATCAGTATGGGACCCTTATCAGGTTGGATTAATAGAAGAGATAGACATGATCCAGCGAAAGGCAGCGCGATTCGTCATGGGGACATTTAGTCAGCGCGAGAGCGTTACGGAGATGCTGAACAAGCTCCAGTGGCGGACACTTCAAGAAAGGCGTTACGCAATACGGAGAGGTTTATTATCGAAATTACGAGAGAGCACATTCCGGGAAGAGATGGGCAACATATTACTACCGCCCACATATATCTCGCGTAATGATCACAACGAAAAGATCCGAGAAATTAGAGCAAATACGGAGACTTACAAGCAGTCGTTCTTCCCACGCACAATTCGTGAATGGAACAGGGAAGGGGGGATCAGATAGTGGTACAATAAGTACCCTCCGCCACACACCGTAAGGTGGCTCGCGGAGTATAGATGTAGATGTAGATGTAGATTTACTACCAGGATGTCACGTAAACTCAGTAAGCAGTTCGAACCCATTTACTCAGTTCAGTCAGAGACCATACTAGTACCGAAACAGAGGATAACAGAAGGAAGGCAGAAACACTGAATTCATTAAATTCTTTTATTCCAGTCTTTGATCGCAATATCAATTCTTTTGACGATGAGCGGTTTCAGTCAGTAATGACCGTCCTCAGATCTACAATATAAAAATATATACACCTCGTGAGCAATGTGTCTTTCAACACAATACAGCATTGCGTATCACAAAATACTATCACACAACAGGGGAAATGTAAAGGTAAAATAGGGTAAAACGTACCTTTTCTACACTATGTCCCAAAGTGATAAAGCCGTAATGGTATCGTCAAAACATATAAATATACTCAGCACAGCATCGTTACATAGATCTAAAATAACGTGTAGACTAGTCCACATAGTACACACAGTCATTTTTGCAACTGGCTACTGAAGTACAGTAGCTACCAGAAATATGTTTGCCTACATCCTACATAGATGTCGCTACTGTGGGCTTAGATGTAGTCATCATTTACGTAGGAAACATAATCTGTTAAAAACGCATTAGGTCAAATACATGTAGCAGACTTTTAAATATTGACAACTATCATAGAAACCAATTGTCATACGGGTGATCAAAAAGTCAGTATAATTTTGAAAACTGAATATATCACGGAATAATGTAGATAGAGAGGTACAAATTGACACACATGCTTGGAATGACATGGGGTTTTATTAGAACCAAAAAAAAAAAAAAAACAACCACAAAAGTTCAAAAAAATGTCCGACAGATGGCGCTTCATCTGATCAGGACAGCAATAATTAGCATAACAAAGTAAGACAAAGCAAAGATGATGTTCTTTACAGGAAATGCTCAATATGCCCACCATCATTGCTCAACAATAGCTGTAGTCGAGGAATAATGTTGTGAACAGCACTGTAAGCATGTCCAGAGTTATGGTGAGGCATTGGCGTCGGATGTTGTCTTTCAGCATCTCTAGAGATGTCGGTCGATCACGACACACTTGCAACTTCAGGTAACCCCAAAGCCAATAATCGCACGGACTGAGGTCTGGGGACCTGGGAGGCCAAGCATGACGAAAGTGGAGGCTGCACACACGATCATCACCAAACGACGCACGCAGGAGATCTTTCACGCGTCTAGTAATATGGGGTGGTTCTAATAAAACCCCATGTCATTCAAAGCAAGTGTGTCAATTTTTATCTCTCTATCTACATTATTCCGTGGTTTATTAAGTTTTCAAATTTATACTGACTTTTTTATCACCCGGTATTTTTATATTGTAGATCTGAGGATGGTCATTACTGACTGAAACCGGTCATCATCAAAAGAATTGATATTGTGATGAAAGACTGGAATATAAAACATTTGACAGTATTGGATCACTGTTCACATACGCGACTATGTTGCAGCTGGAGAAACTGAATTCGTTCTTCCAAAAAAATGTTACACAACGGAATATCATAACACAGTCCCTCCTTTCAATCATAGTGATTGATTGTGGAAGAGAAAAGCAACTACAATCACTTAGTAGTCGAAAGACACCACGACCAGATGAGATATCTGTAAAATTCGACAAAGATTATGCGAAATAACTTGCTCTTCTAGCAACAGTTTATCGTAGATCGCTTGGGGAACGAAGTGTGCCTAGCGACTGGAAAAAAGGACAGTTCATTCCCGTTTTGAAGAAGGGCCATACGACAGCTGCTTATAATTATAGATCTATATAGCTGATGTCAATCTGTTGTGGAACTATGAAACATATATTATGATCAAAGATTTTTGACGTTTTTGGAGAACGAAAATACCCTCTATAAAAATCAACATGGATTCCGCAAACAGTGATCTCGTGAAATTCAGCTCACACTCTGCCTTCCTGAGAACCATGCCGTTGCAGACAATGGCGCTGAGGCTGACGCCGTGTTGCTTGACTTCAGGAAGGTACTTGACAGCGTGCCGCACCACTGTTTAGAAAAAAAAAAAAAAAAACAGCTTATCGAATATCGGAGATTTGAGACTGGATTCAAAATTCCATGCAGATAGAACTCACCGCGTTACTCTTAACGGAAAACATCGACAGATTTAAAGGTTATTTCCTGAGTACCCTAAGGATCGTGATAAGACCGTTACCGTTTACAGTGCACATAAACGATCTAGTAGAACGCGTTGGTTACCTACTCACAGATGATGCGGTAGTCGATAAGAAGTAGAAACGCCAGAAGACAGCATCGTTTTGCAGAATGACCTGCAGACGATTACTGAATGGTGCAGGCTCTGGCGTATGAGCCTAAACGCATACGCAAGAAAAGAATGTAACTAGTATACAACTACACTATTGATGAGAAGCTGCTAGAGACAGTATCTACGGTAAAATATCTAAGAGTAACTATCCAGAGCGACCTTAAGTGATCATACAAAACAAATAGAAGCAAAAGTAGATGCCAGACTGAGAATCATACGAAGAATCTTAAGGAAATGTAATTCATCCACGAAGGAAGTGGCTTACAAGGCGCTTGTTCGACCGATTCTTGAGTACTATTCATCAATATGGGATACTTACCAGGTAGGACATATATAAGAGAAAGAGAATATCCAAAGAAGAGTGGCGCGTTCCACACTGGATTGTTTAGTCGGCGCGAGGGCGTTACGGAGATGTTCTACAAACGTCAGTGGCATACATTAGAAGAGAGGCGTGGTGCGTCACGGAGAGATTATTACCGAAATTCCGAAGGAGTAAGTTCTGGGAAAAGTCGGGCAACATATTACTTCCACATAAGTGTCTGGTTTTCTTACAATAGGATCATTCCAGTTAGGTCGGAGCAAATGGTCATTCCTAGGTACTTTAGATAGTTATCCTACTATTTGCAATGGCTTGTCGTCAATGGTATAATCGTACAGTGCTGTATTTATGCACAACACGTTACGTTTACTTACGTTCAGGATCAACTGCTGGTCCCTCTACCAATCATCGACCTTCTACAGGTCTTCCTGCAATTGGTCACTACCTTCTGAGGTTGATATCTTCACATGAACAACAGCACCATCTACTGACAGCCTAATGGAGCTTCCTACATTATGCAATAGACCATATGTATATACTCTTGAGCGGTGACATGACCATCTTCAAGACCGCATTGATCCAGTATTTAGAATTCGTGGAAACTAAAACGGTCCGACAGCGTGCTACCGTCGGCCATACATAATGGGCCATTAATGTTCATCATACTCCCATCACGTTCTTATACTTGTGACGACGCTATCATGACGAAAAAAAATATTTTCTTCTACTAAATTAAGGAGACAGATCAATCTGATGATGATCGTAATGATCAAAACCGGTAATTGACTTAAGTGTAAAAATTGGCGACTGAAAACTTCTTTTGTTTCTACGAATTATATATATATATATATATATATATATATATATATATATATATATATATATATATATATATAGAGTTCATCTGTAGAGTTCATTCCCAGAACTCTATAGATGTAGCAGTCAGGGCGAACAGGCTTAGATGGTGGGGTCATATTACACGCATGGGAGAAGCAAGGTTACCCAAGAGACTCATGGGTTCAGCAGTAGAGGGTAGGAGGAGTCGGGGTAGTCCAAGAAGAAGGTACCTGGATTCGGTTAAGAATGATTTTGAAGTAATAGGCTTAACATCAGAAGAGGCACCAATGTTAGCACTGAATAGGGGATCATGGAGGAATTTTATAAGGGGGACTATGCTCCAGACTGAACGCTGAAAGGGATAATCAGTCTTGAAGGATGATATATATATATATATATATATATATATATATATATATATATATATATATGATCGTAATGATCAAAACCGGTAATTGACTTAATTATAAAAATTGGCGACTGAAAACTTCTTTTATTTCTACGAATTATATATATATATATATATATATATATATATATATATATATACAGGGTGTTTCAAAAATGACCGGTATATTTGAAACGGCAATAAAAACTAAACGAGCAGCGATAGAAATACACCGTTTGTTGCAATATGCTTGGGACAACAGTACATTTTCAGGCAGACAAACTTTCGAAATTACAGTAGTTACAGTTTTCAACAACAGATGGCGCTGCGGTCTGGGAAACTCTATAGTACGATATTTTCCACATATCCACCATGCGTAGCAATAATATGGCGTAGTCTCTGAATGAAATTACCCGAAACCTTTGACAACGTGTCTGGCGGAATGGCTTCACATGCAGATGAGATGTACTGCTTCAGCTGTTCAATTTTTTCTGGATTCTGGCGGTACACCTGGTCTTTCAAGTGTCCCCACAAAAAGAAGTCACAGGGGTTCATGTCTGGCGAACAGGGAGGCCAATCCACGCCGCCTCCTGTATGTTTCGGATAGCCCAAAGCAATCACACAATCATCGAAATATTCATTCGGGAAATTAAAGACGTCGGCTGTGCGATGTGGCCGGGCACCATCTTGCATAAACCACGAGGTGTTCGCAGTGTCGTCTAAGGCAGTTTGTACCGCCACAAATTCACGAAGAATGTCCAGATAGCGTGATGCAGTAATCGTTTCGGATCTGAAAAATGGGCCAATGATTCCTTTGGAAGAAATGGCGGCCCAGACCAGTACTTTTTGAGGATGCAGGGACGATGGGACTGCAACATGGGGCTTTTCGGTTCCCCATATGCGCCAGTTCTGTTTATTGACGAAGCCGTGCAGGTAAAAATAAGCTTCGTCAGTAAACCAAATGCTGCCCACATGCATATCGCCGTCATCAATCCTGTGCACTATATCGTTAGCGAATGTCTCTCGTGCAGCAATGGTAGCGGCGCTGAGGGGTTGCCGCGTTTGAATTTTGTGTGGATAGAGGTGTAAACTCTGGCGCATGAGACGATACGTGGACGTTGGCGTCATTTGGACCGCAGCTGCAACACGGCGAACGGAAACCCGAGGCCACTGTTGGATCACCTGCTGCACTAGCTGCGCGTTGCCCTCTGTGGTTGCCGTACGCGGTCGCCCTACCTTTCCAGCACGTTCATCCGTCACGTTCCCAGTCCGTTGAAATTTTTCAAACAGATCCTTTATTGTATCGCTTTTCGGTCCTTTGGTTACATTAAACCTCCGTTGAAAACTTCGTCTTGTTGCAACAACACTGTGTTCTAGGCGGTGGAATTCCAACATCAGAAAAATCCTCTGTTCTAAGGAATAAACCATGTTGTCTACAGCACACTTGCACGTTGTGAACAGCACACGCTTACAGCAGAAAGACGACGTTCAGAATGGCGCACCCACAGACTGCGTTGTCTTCTATATCTTTCACATCACTTGCAGCGCCATCTGTTGTTGGAAATTGTAACTACTGTAATTTCGAAAGTTTGTCCGCCTGAAAATGTACTGTTGTCCCAAGCATATTGCAACAAACGGTGTATTTCTATCGCTGCTCGTTTAGTTTTTATTGCCGTTTCAAATATACCGGTCATTTTTGAAACACCCTGTATATATATATATATATATATATATATATATATATAATCCCAATCGCGAAAGTCCTGTCCCTTTCTTGGGAGTATTCCTGACCTACCTTCACATCTGTTGATAGCCATTTTTCCCCCGCTAAATACTCAAATGCGGTTGAAGCGTAAAATCACGAATATTGGTACAAAGTGCCCTTTGCCACGCACTAGACAGCAGCTTGTGGTGTGTACTATATTTGTAGATGGTCCTTGACCTAACCTCTGGCATCCCAGATCTAGAGTCTCGTCGTCATCACTAAATGAATAACATTCGGGATCTTCGAATGTGGCAGCTACGGAAGCATCGCTCATCTCCTGCCACAGTCGAGCAGTCGGCATTACTACTGCAGCAGAGACCCACTCTCTCCTCAGACTCATCTCCTCGCGGCACGAAAACAGGGGCGGCAACCTTGGGGCTGCCGAGTCGTTTCCACACGACGCATTCGGCCTTTCGGGAAAGCGGACTTCCATCTCAGTTCCTGGCGCAATCTGGCCACCCATCAAGGCCTGCGTTCCGTACGTCACATTCAGTAAACGAACGGGTCGCACGAAGAGAAAGTCATTTATCGCTGCCATCGCAGTGGGCGAACCACGAGATCTCCACCGACGCCTTTCGAGGAAAAGCGATAGCTCGGCACGGGACTTTGGTCTTCCGTCTTTAAAGTACCTTCGTTTCTGATCGAACTACCAGGCGATTTGGCTGATGGATGAATCTGTAAAGTTCTTCATTGGATCCAAGAGATAATTAAAGATATAGAGACAACCTAGTGGAAGGCAAATTCATGGACAACGTGATGGAGCAGCATCAGTGAGTTTCACTGAGAACTGTAATGCATGAAAAGATCTATAAGACGCATTTATTGTTCGTAATGCGGGGCCACAGTCATAATATATTTCTTTAAAATCAGTACCGCCATTAGACTGTTGTTTATTTACAGTGTTACATTTACATTTACACAATCGTTATTTCAGCTTCAAAGTGCCATTATCAAGTGTTTTAAGTGTTATAAATTGCCGAAGTTGGCATACTGTCGTATTAAAATACACGACAGCATGCCATCTTAGGCAATTTATAACACTTGAAACATTTGATACTGGCACTTTGAAGGCGAAATCATGATTGTGTAAGTGTAAATTCAACACTGTAAATAAACAACCGTCAAACGGCGGTACTGACTTTAAAGGGTGAATGACGCTGCTACCAAAACTGTTGATCACTAACCCACTGATATTAAATGGCTGTCAGATAACAAAGCTAAATATGAAAAGAAACTAAAAGTTCCTTAAAAGAATTGTTGTTTAGAAACTTATATCTTATTCAGTGCAAAAGCAGTATAGGGTACTTAATTGTGTTATTGAACTAAAAGGTGATTTCTGTTATTCAGACTCATCAGCAAAAGAGAACAATCTATTCAGTCAGTTGTTGGAAAACAATCGATTGATGCGGTTGTAGTTGAATTTTTAATTCATTCCCTTAAGCGAAAACGAGGCCGTGCGGTTCTAGGCACTACAGTCTGGAACCGAGCGACCGCTACGGTCGCAGATTCGAATCCTGCCTCGGGCATGGATGTGTGTGATGCCCTTAGGTTAGTTAGGTTTAATTAGTTCTAAGTTCTAGTCGACTGATGACCTCAGAAGTTAAGTCGCATAGTGCTCAGAGCCATTTGAACTATTTTTTTTAACCTTAAGCGAAAACAATATATGTGAATTATCTAATTAAACAAATCGATTCAATTGGTTGTAGTTTCGCTTATCTGTTGCATTATCACTCATTCATTTCTTTCGAGTGAAATGAGTTTTTGGGAACAATCTAGTGAAAAGAATCGATACAGGTCGTTGACTCGATTATTCATTCTTTCTTCTCAAGTGAAACCAGTCTGTAGTATTTACGTCAGTTATGAGGCTCAGAAATAATTTTTTTTATGTAGCTCTCCTTGAAATATGTTATTTGTCTCTAAAAGAAGTTGTCTCACATTAAGTGAAACCACTCATAACCGGAGAATGAGTGAACAACATTCATATAGTTAAGAGGGCCTCAGAGACCTGTTTCATTCCAATGAAAAAACCGATTGAACGAAAAAGTTACAATCGACTGCCCTATTTTTTATTAGAACAGTTGGTTGTCCCATCATTGAAAGGTGCACTTGATGACTATCAAGTTGTGTGTCGTTTATGGAGAGCAGCAGCAGCCATCTGACCTACCGTTGGAGGAAGATCTGCTCTTAACTTCTTCTCCTACACGCAGAAATGCTACTCATTTATGTTACCTAATGTCGCCTTCGCACCTTCCACTAGGTAGTCGCATGGGTCTGTTCTTATGCCTTAAAATTGACCCGAGAGCTCTCTTGGTCAATATAGAATCCATTCGCTTGATTGTAAGTCTTGCCTGTTTCAATTTGATTTCCGTTACAGTCTCACAGTTATGTTACCTACTCCAGTCTGTTAGCTGCTCCGTCTCTTCGTATTCCTGCCTCTCCTAATTCCAAAGACACATCTTCCCATTGGTCGTTGAGTACCTTCACTTTTTAAATGGTTTTTGCACTAAAAATCCGTTCTTTACTAGTGGCATACAATAGTGATAACACTATCAACGACTTTGTTCTAGGCAAACACAAACTCTTACCTTTCAGCTCCTTGGTAATTATCTTATTTTTCCTGTCACTTGCAACAAACGTCCCACATTGTCTTCAAAGACAGAATCTAAAACCTTGTGGCTTCTACTTCTTCGAGTATATGGCTACGATCTACAGGTGCACGAGGAGGAATATTCAGTACTGAAGGATATGGCAGGAAAGGTGTTTGAAAACAAAGGGCCTAGTAAACATGGGCTGTAAAATACATACCGTAACAGCTATGCGCTCTTCTCCATCTTCGATACTGTGAAACAAATCTCTTGTGCTGCAAGCTCTTTGCCTTCCATATTTTGAGAGAAGGTAGCAAGGACCAAAACAAGAAAACGTTGTATAGTAAATAAGGGCTGCATAATGCATACCTCAACAGTTACACTTCTTGAGTGGAAGACAAATGTTTCACAATAGGCAAGATGAATAAGTACCGGGTGATCAAAAAGTCAGTATAAATTTGAAAACTGAATAAATCACGGAATAATGTAGATAGAGAGGTACAAATTGACACACATGCTTGGAATGACATGGGGTTTTATTAGAACCAAAAAAATACAAATTTCAAAAAAAATGTCCGACAGATGGTGCTTCATCTGATTAGAGTAGCAATAATTAGCATAACAAAGTAAGACAAAGCAAAGATGATGTTCTTTGCAGGAAATGCTCAATATTTCCACCATCATTCCTCAACAATAGCTGTAGTCGAGGAATAATGCTGTGAACAGCACTGTAAAGCATGTCCGTAGTTATGGTGAGGCATTGGCGTCGGATGTTGTCTTTCAGCATCCCTAGAGATGTCGGTCGATCACGATACACTTGCTGCTTTTGGTTTTAATAAAACCCTATGTCATTCCAAGCATGTGTGTCAATTTTTACCTCTCTATCAACATTATTCCGTGGTTTATTAAGTTTTCAAATTTATACTGACTTTTTGATCACCCGGTATATATTTTACAGCTAATGTTTACTGAACATTTTTTCCTTGTTTTGACCGATCCTACCTCCTCCCAAAATATGGAAAGCAAATAACTTGCAGTAAAACAGACTTGTTTCACAGTATCGAACATGAAGATGTCCTGATAACTCGTAACGAACGCAGTTTAGAGCCCACGCTTATAAGAATTTATTGCTTCGAATGACCGTTCCTGTCATATCTCTGAATACTGACGATTCGTCATGGGACACCCTGTATAGAGCAGCGAAACAAGGACATCTAAGGCGAAAATAGATCAAAAACTAAAAGCTGCATAGCAGTGGAAAGATGCATCATGGAAATTACTAGAACTGACAGTAAAATAAATAATTCCGAGCAGATGGAAGATGTAATTATGACTGCAAAGGTAATTGAAGCGGCTGGGAAATGTAGGCAGTCGACTGGATAGTAGATGGGCCAAAGAATATCTTTGCTGAAACCCGACTGGCTAGCCGCGCGGTCTAACGCGCGGCTTCCCGAGCGAGAAGGCGTGCCGATCCCCGACACGAATCCACCCGGCGGATTAGCATCGAGGTCTGGTGAGCTGGCCACCCTGTGGATGGTTTCTAAGGCTGTTTTCTATCTGCCTCGACGAATGCGTGCTGGATCCCCTTATTCTGCCTGTTACACTATGTCGGCGATTGCTGCGCAAACATTTTACTCTACCACGCAAACATTTGGGGTTACACTCGTCTGGTCTGAGACGTTCCCCGAGGGGTTTGCAGGGTTCAGTGTGGGGCGGCAGTGGGGTGGGTGGACTGCTGTGGCCTGTTGTGGGGTTGTGAACCACTAAGGGCTACGGCGGGACGAAGCCATTCCGTCGTTTCTAGGTCCCCAGTTCAATACACAATACACAATCTTTGCTGAATTCTAAGGAATAAGAGAGTATCTAAACGAAGGTGGATCCATAACATTAGAAAATATCTCAATGAATTTTCATTCTGCAGTGAAGTGTGCGCTGACAAGGACTTAAAAAGCTTACTTGGGCCTTGTAACAAGGATACTTACGTTGCTGGAAGATGTCGTCGGTTAAGACTTTAAACAAAATGGAATGCAGCTGGTCCGCAGTAAATTTGACCTACTCCACAGCTGTTACGGTGTCTTCGACTACTAATACATGTCCCTTGGAAGTATAACGCCGCTTCCACCAGTCTTTGTTCGTGGCACGGTGCATGTTTCGAAAAACCGCTAGCTTGGATGACGACGAATCCGGACACTACTACCGAACTAGTGTAACAAGAAACTTGGCACATTCTCACTGACCGACGTGATCCCGTGAACGATGATCCCATGAACACTAGAATCGTAACTGATGATGTCGTTTGCTCAACATGGGAACGCATAGGGGTCGTCTGCTGCGGACCTCCTCCCTCCACCCCCCCCCCTCCACCCACCACCAAATGTTCAACATTGGGCACTGAACGGTGTGCTCCTGAACACTTTTGCCTTCAGTAGCATTGCAGTTTGTCGTCTAATCTGCCACAGACAGCCGCCTATCCTAATTTACAGAGCGGCCAAGCCTCTGACTTCCACGTTCTGCGATGAGGCGTCACCGTCCAACATCTTTTCGCCCACTAGTGACTTCAGAGTCCTTCTAACAGTTTCCATAGATGTTCACGACAGTGGGACGCAAACAGCCGTCCAGTTTAGTCGTTTCCGGTAAGTTCGTGGCCAGGCACCGGTTCATAATAATCTGCCCTTTGTCAAAATCGCGTATGTCAGAGGGTTTCCACACTTATAAACCATATCCTCATTGCAATGATTACCCATTTGTTTCTCTTGCACTTATATGCTTTCCCTATCGCGTCACGTCCCTGCAGCGCTCCCAGATTGCTTTCAGTCTGGCTGCTGGCAACGGTCGTATTATCGTGGCTCGCCAGTGTACTCCACTAATCAGTTTTTCTTCAGCTGCTGCTCAGCTGAGCAACTTCCCTCTTTCCTTGCTCCTTATTTATCCATCTCTGTATCGCATATGCATATTTTTTTTAATGCACAACTTCCATTAATGATCTAGCAAGTCATAACATTGTCTCATAGGTGATATTGCGAAGTGAAACTATCCGAACAAGAAGGAAACTAATTACATACAGCGTAGATATTCCGAGTATGTATATTTACGTATTTCGTTCGGGTGGAATACTTTCGGCAGCACATTCTGATAATTATGAGGGTTTGGATGGAAAATGCCTCACATTTACACGTACTTTGAAACAGTGAAGGCTGAATCTAAAAAAAAAATGGCTCTCAGCACTATGGAACTTAACATCTGAGGTCATCAGTCCCCTAGAACTTAGAACTACTTAAACCTGACTAGCCTAACGACATCACACACATCCATGCCCAAGGCAGGATTCGAACCTGCGACCGTAGCGGTCGTGCGGTTCCAGACTGAAGCGCCTAGAAACACTCGGCCACAGCGGCCGGCGGCTGAATCTGATATTGATAGAAGATTTAGTACATGAAAAAGGGTCTCGCATAAGATACAACATTTGCCACGATTCGTAACAGTTTAAAATGATAGATAAAGATCTGAACGAGATACCTGTTTGCATAAGCTTGTTTCGTGACCGCTTAGCACGTCGGATCAGTTTCGGTTTCGGTGGTGAAGGAATGACCTAAAATTTTCTGCACTTTCGTAATATGCGACGAAGTGCCACAAGACATTGTTGATAATGATACTGATGTCGAAACTAAAGAAAGTATCACTATCAACATTGTATTGGTTCGGACGTAGTGTCTTCACATTGTCTTCTCCTCGCGAAAAGTACGAAGAGGGTTGTTAAAACTAACAGTCCTCTTCGCACTTTTCTCGAGGAGTAGACAAAGTGAAGACACTACGCTCGAATCAGTCCTTCGCTTCTCAGTCGCAGCCGTAAACGATACGAGAGCTGCAACCTATATAATCGTGCAAATAACGATATAATTACTTCGCATTACCATAAATCTATAAACATATTCTACGCAAAGCATTCAGAATTCTGTATGATTTGAGAGCTTGTATTACCGTCTAGCAACATAATTTAACTATTTCGATCATCTCAGTCACTAACACAGAAAAGAAACGTTACAGTTCAGGAGCTACCACCTACTTTAAATCCCACGTTCTTCGTGTTTTGAGGAACGTCTCATAACATGCAAATAGAAGCAGTGGTGCTGTGCATCCCTTTTTTTATAAATGATGTCACAGGGTAGAGACACACGTTGAAAAAATAAACATACGAAGGTTTATATGATTCTTAATGCTATTGTTTCCATGTTGATTCCTCATTAAAAACGCTAGATTGGTGTTTATATGATCGTGCATGCTATTGCTTGCATGCTCATTCCGCATTAAAAAGGCTAGATTGGTGTTGGCCAAGAGGTGAATTCGACGGCGACTCAGCTAATTGAAAAAAGTGTTTGGCAATATTTTCCACATAAAAACAAGTAAATCATTCACCATATCCAATTCACCACATCCAATAACAATTCTACCTTTGTAAGGCACTTTTGTCCAGTTAGCAACAACCATCGTTGCTCGCTGTCATGAAACTGGCCCTTCCTGTGTTAATGGCACGCATCTGATCCGTCACCTCCGCTGATTAGCATTACTGGAACGTGAATAAGGCGTACTTTCCCTGGCACGGTGCGACCTTGAGGACTGCCGGTGACTCCAGGCGGATTCCGCTGCCCGCTTTACCGACAGTCAGCTGTGGCAAGGAAGGCGCATCGCCGGGAAATAACGAAGTGACGTAACGGGAAGGCCGCTGCAGCAAAACGCATTGAGTTCTTCGAACCACTAAGAGTTTTCTTTAGCGATTGTCATTAAAACTCTTCTTACGAGAGTCGACCTCACCGTTTCAGAGAACTTGCCGGAGAAGACTCGTTTTTGTGTGGTATGCGATGACCACACGATACTTTTAGAACCTGAATGTAGATGGTATGGACCACGTCATACTTCTTAGTAATCGTTCGTTTCTACACGTGAGTGAAGAGGCAATAATTAAATTATCTGTGCAGATGTAAGTGGACTTCCAAGTTTTCAATGAGTCGTTACAAAGATTCCAAGTTATGCTGTGTAACATATTTGTTGTTCCTGCCCAAACCGACATAAAAAAGAAACTGCTAATAAAAATATTTGCGGAATAGTTAGCAGCTGATTCACATTCTACTATAAATATTTTGTTCGCCAACATGTACCCTTGGATGGAACGCCCATGGAAAACGCGTATGAAAGCTAAAAGTAGGTTAGAGTGTTCAAGAAAATACTCTCCAATGCGTAGGATATACTGAAGAATCACCTTCCATAAGGATGAAAATTCACGGGGTCAGCTCTTAGAACCTCCGTGAGGCTAAATCGTAACTAGTACCTTTACTGAGACATTTCTTCACAATTGCAGTCTGAAAAAAAATTTCATTCTGTACCAAGACAGGTGATATACCCACTGTTGTTTGATAAATATGGAGAAACCATGACACGAGGGAAGTAAATACCGTCAGATGTTTTTACATACCGTCCCTCTCAGATCAGAGCGCTATTGCTAAGAAAAAGAGAATAAATGATGTCCCTGTTTCAAGACAATCTCCTTCGTTCACACTAGCGTTCCGTTCACGTGACAGACTTGTTGACAAGTATCGTTTCGGGGATTCTTGTCAAACCAATATCGGCCTGATCACCTATCATAACACGTATTGAACGGAATCTCTGTATAGAGCGTTTGGATCGAAACCACATCTCAAATGTAAAA
Organism: Schistocerca serialis cubense; assembly: GCF_023864345.2. Taxonomy (NCBI): domain Eukaryota; kingdom Metazoa; phylum Arthropoda; class Insecta; order Orthoptera; family Acrididae; genus Schistocerca; species Schistocerca serialis. The sequence goes on from NC_064642.1 coordinate 544,194,977, forward strand.
GAGCCGTACCTGAGTAACGCAACCACCTTTCTTTACCGCCAAACAAGACTGCAGTCGGAAAAGTGAAACGATGTCAAGTGACTCAGCTGAAGAGGGAGCATTTCGTGGCGACATACTTTCGTAATCACATGCAACCAGCCGTCATTACTTTCGCTAAGAGCCCACGGTACCTCTACATTGACAATGAAAAACACTGCCTTACTGCTTGCCGTTCCCTGTTGACGCTTCGGAGGTAACTATTAAAAGTTATTACAAACCAGTAAAAGACAATGACGGCCTTCGTCGGTGAATTTTGTTTGATGGGAATTAGGCAGTGGTTCGATGCACATACCCGTTTTGTATTACGGTGTCTTGCAGCCTTTACGATGTTAATGAATGACATTATATATGCAGGGTGTTTCAGTCGTTACGGTCGATATTTAGGGACATAGTAGGAATGATCATTCGAAACAAAAAAGTCAAGTAAACTTGTGCTCTAAGATGCATACCTTAAGAGCTATGAGCACTTGTTCCTCTTCGCTGCTTTAAAACACAACTCTTCTAATGAACAAATGCTCATAACTTTCAAGGTATGCATTTTAGAGCACACGTTTACTGGACATTTTTTCTTCTTGGGGTCCATATTAAAACTTCCCAAAATATGGAAAGCAAAGAGCCTCCAGTAGAAGAGATTTGTTTCACAGTATCGAAAATCAAGAACTGCTCCTAGGTCTTAAGGTATGGGTTTCCACAACGGTTTCATACACCAGCCGCTTCATATGCCCCCAGATCACCGTGAAAGATGACTTCCGACGTATGGCGCAAAACGTCAAAGTAAATTATTAGCTACGCGGTAGCTATGGGATATCTATGGATATAGCTTCAGTATTATCGTTAATATAGAACAGTATGAAAGAGCAGACAATTGAAGAACTGCTTGTATCTTTTAAAGAACTCCAACAAGGAAAACAATTCAAAACAGTAGTTCTGGTTTGTACATTATTGTCAATCGCCCTTTCTTTAAAGCAGAGCTGTTCAGAATCAAGCCATCAAGGCAACCAAAGACTACAGATCCAAGCTGTGGGAATGTCTCACATCTTCAGTGGCTGCAGCAATCCTGGCAATCGCTTATATAAGTACATTGTGTAACGTATAGCGCGCTGCGCTTCTTATGCGCCACCACAAGAACAAGGTATTGTGGAACGAGCAGTACCACAAGCAGTCTTTTACTAAAAACTGCACAGACTGATGTAAACTAGTAACGCAAGTGGTATAGAAAATGAAGAATTTTCTGTTTGTTGTTGAATTTAGGTGTATGTTTTACTAGTAACAAGAGTAGTATGGAAGATACGTGAGATATTTTATTTATTTTTATTTTTTATTATTAAATTATACCCTTTCACGTTATTTCCATGGAGATTGGGCGAACTATATGTGGAACATGGAATTAATTAACTACTTAACAGACCTAACAGTTACTTAATAATGGGCAACCAGAGGCATAGGTTTGTGGCAGCAAAAATTTCAACCTACGCGCAGCAAATGTACGCCATCAGCATTGGATTCGGCACATATTGTCACGGATTTAATTAAATACCTGCGATATGTATAGCAACAGTTTCATTCCGTGGAATTCCACAGAATGTGCCACAAACTGAGTTTTTCTATTTCTACATTTCCATGTATATGCCTAACGAGCAAATGCCCAGAGTAGATACTAACAGGCGGTCCCTTTCCTACTACATCAGCAATGGAGAAAAAGAGAAGCATTATGTGTCTCCGCGTATACTGTAATCCTGCTGGTAAATGATAACTTGAGGCTACAAGAACGGCTTTAACAGATTCCAAGCAGCCTTGTCACTACGATTCAGTCGCCTTTTGTGACGCTTCAGTTTTTATTTGCCATGACCGTTTTAGAATCGCCTAGCGACTCATTGTTAATGAATCTTTGGAGCGTTGTAGGTATCCTGTAGGGTTATTAGCAACCATGGGTTTATCATGGTGCACACATTACTCTCGAAAACATAATTTACGTTTTCCAGTTACGTTAAATCTGTAGCACCACATAAGCTATGGCACAGACAGCAACTCCCATGTGCTTGACTGAATGTAAACAAATCAACAATGTTTCTCTTTAATATGACATCTTATGATATTCATTATGGATGTGTTATTACAGCACAATTATTTTTCTTTTTACAACTGATGATCTCATCTTCGTGCTACAAGATGCAAGCAAGAAATGTATACTGCAATAATAGGATATCAAGAGGCAGTTACAAAGCCACAGCGACTGCTACGGTCGCAGGTTCGAATCCTGCCGAGGGCATGGATGTGTGTGACGTCCTTAGGTTAGTTAGGTTTACGTAGTTGTAAGTCTAGGGGACAGATGACTTCAGATGTTAATTTCCATAGTGCTCAGAGCCATTTGAACCATTTTTTACAAAGCCACAACAATTTCATGTGGCCCCATTTGCGTTCACAGAGAGACTCCATAATCATATGGATCTCATAAATTAGATTCGTAGGCGAGAGTAAAGTGTAACGCAGTTTGCGTAACCAGGACGTATGATCCACTATTGTTTGATTACTCTATTTGTGATCGAACATTGCGAGATACCTGGAAGTATGCTTCCAGAGAAATTTAAGATTGAACGACCGTATAAAACTAGTTGCAGAAAGGAAATTGGCAGAATCATAAGAAGAATCTAAAGAGATGTGAATCAGGTAGCTTACAAAATCATCGTTCCAAAGATTCTTACGTATTCCTAGACGTCCTAGAGCATTTACCACGTAGGATACGTTGAAGAGGTAGCGCAGAACCGGAGAAGAGCTACCCGTCTCGCACGGATTCGTTTAATCAGTCGCAAAGCACTGCAAGATACAATCCAGAGACAGGCGCTACAACAGATGTGTTCTGCATCTCCGTAAGGCTTATTGTTCACTTTGCATGAGTACAAGTTTCAAGATGAGTAAAGCATTACTTCCTACTCTGCCTGATGAATCAATCATTATTTCCTCTCAAATACACTGCCTGAGAGAAATAGGGAAGCACCAAAAAACACAGTCGGATATCATTGTAACTTCGTACGTTTATATACCATCGGCGAGTATGTAAATGATTATAGAGTTGCAATTCTATGTGACAGGTAAAACAGCCACCAGTGTTCAATAGCGTTGTTCGCGTTTAATGTTGTTACCGGTCCTGACAGGGTACACAAACTACGTGAACAATGCCATATATTGAGTGACCACTGTGAAGCACAGGGAGATGCCGCATACTTGTGTGAGAGGGTGTTAACACAGTTTGAAAGGGAACTCCATTTGGCCGGCTGGTCGAGTCGTACAATATCCAGATTTATTGGGGATTCAGAAGTGACAGTGATCCATGTTGTTTTGCATGAAAACATGGACTTCGTCAACATTCCGGTCAGCTATGTCTGACTACCACAAGTAAGGATCACCGCATCGCGTCCCCAGCACATCGCAATCCCTTCACATCTGCGCCCGCCATCAAAGAACAATTAATGGTCTCCAAAACTGTGTATCACCCCGCACCATCATTGTTGAAGATGGGTACATCGAATAACTATGCAGGAGGGACTGAATCGAATTGAGGAAAAATGTATGGCACACTATCACTATAACTTTAATTGTACTGTGCCATACATTTTTACACATCCTAGGACACAAAGACACTGAAAGACCTAAGTCGAAACAAGGCCCCGGGTGTAGACAACATTCCATTAGAACTGCTGACAGCCTTGGGAGAGCCAGTCCTGGCGAAACTCTACCATCTGGTGAACAAGATGCATGCGACAGGCGAAATTCCCTCAAACTTCAAGAAGAACATAATAATTCCAATCCCAAAGAAAGCCGGTGTTGACAGATGTGAAAATTACCGAACTATCAGTTTAATAAGTCACAGCTGCAAAATACTAACGCGAATTCTTTACAGACGAATGGAAAAACTGGTAGAAGCCGACCTCGGGGAAGATCAGTTTGGATTCCGTAGAAATGTTGGAACACGTGAGACAATACTGACCCTACGACGTATCTTAGAAGAAAGATTAAGGAAAGGCAAACCTACGTTGACAACGTTGACTGGAATACTCTCTTTCAAATTCTGAAAGCGGCAGGGGTAAAGTACAGGGAGCGAAAGGCTATTTACAATTTGTACAGAAAGCAGATGGCAGCTATAAGAGTCGAGGGACATGAAAGGGAAGCAGTAGTTGGGAAGGGAGTGAGACAGGGGTGTAGCCTCTCCCCGATGCTATTCGATCTGTATATTGAGCAAGCAGTAAAGGAAACAAGAGAAAAGTTCGGAGTAGGTATTAAAATCCATGGAGAAGAAATATAAACTTTGAGGTTCGCCGATGACATTGTAATTCTGTCAGAGACAGCAAAGGACTTGGAAGAGCAGTTGAACGGAATGGACAGTGTCTTGAAAGGAGGGTATAAGATGAACATCAACAAAAGCAAAACGAGGATAATGGAATGTAGTCGAATTAAGTCGGGTTATGCTGCGGGAATTAGATTAGGAAATGAGACACTTAAATTAGTAAAGGAGTTTTGCTATTTGGGGAGCAAAATAAATGATGATGGTCGAAGTAGAGAGGATATAAAATGTAGACTGGCAATGGCAAGGAAAGCGTTTCTGAAGAAGAGAAATTTGTTAACATTGAGGATTGATTTAAGCGTCAGGAAGTCGTTTCTGAAAGCATTTGTATGGAGTGTAGCCATGTATGGAAGTGAAACATAGTTTAGACAAGAAGAGAATAGAAGGTTTTGAAATGTGGTGCTACAGAAGAATGCTGAAGATTAGATGGGTAGATCACATAACTAATGAGGAGGTATTGAACAGAATTGGGAAGAAGAGGAGTTTGTGGCACAACTTGACTAGAAGACAGGATCGGTTGGTAGGACATGTTCTGAGGCATCAAGGGATCACCAATTTAGTACTGTATGTCAACATGGAGGGTAAAAATCGTAGAGGGAGATCAAGAGATGAATACACTAAGCGGATTCAGAAGGATGTAGACTGCAGTAGGTACTGGGAGATGAAGAGGCTTGCACAGTATAGAGTAGCATGGTGAGCTGCATCAAACCAGTCTCATGACTGAAGACCACAACAAGAACAGGACACAAAGTCAGTTTGGCAATGGAGGCAAGTGTGCAGGGCCAGTTTAAGGACCAAGCAACACGAGTGTCCGCTCAGGGCGACAAGCTTAGAGGGGAGCCAGAGGCACCTCTAGTGCAAAATTTTATGATAATCAGTAACAAAAATAACCCATTTCCACCCTCAGATTAGATTTTTTTTAAGTTCTCATTAAGAGCTCAGTGAACGGGAACAAATATATGAAGAAGGGAGGGAGAGAAGGGACGCCTAATTATATGACGCTTGTGTGGAAACATGGAGGGATGGGTACCAAATGATACTTCACTTGTGTAAAAAAATGTTCCCGAATCGGCCCTGGAAGTGTGTAGGTAAAAATTGTGCAGGGGTCCTAGGAATGAATGCAGCAATCAAGTTCAAAGGTCAGTAGATCGCAGAGGATGGACTATGGAGGACTGCGTCAAAACAATCTTAAGGTAGACTACAACAAAATAATTTCAAAAAATTGGCCAGGTGTTAACAGGACTCGCGTAATGTGGGTTCCGTGCAAACCCAATCATTCACATAGACAGTACATTCACTCCGTGAATAGAAAATCTCGACCATTTTTGCCTGTTATCGACACTGATACCGGCAAGATATTGGTTCCAGGGTTACTAAGATTTTCGAGAATGTTTTAATTGCACTAATAAAAATGTGACATAAAGTCATGCAGGAAACAGGCGACCGTTAATATATCAGTAGTTCTGCAATCAAGCTGACTGGGTCGCAGTGGTAAAAGTAAGACATCACGCAAGGAAAGAGTTCATATGACGCATTCCGAAATTTATCCATCATCTGATATCCAGGAGCGATTGCTGCACATAGATAAGGCGTTTTACGTACGAGTTGAAACGCCATATCTGGGCATCAATCGTTCCTGGATATCTGATGATGGATAAATTCCGAAACGCGTCATATAACCAATAAATTCATTTCTTGCCTGATGTTTCACTTTTATCACTGCGCCACAGTCAGCCTGAATGCAGAACTACTGGTTGTTTTAATTTCTAGTTTGTCGTCGGATGACAAATGACAAACGAAAAAATTTTTTCGTGTGATATAATTAAAAATTAACAATTTTAGGGTTTTTTTCCTTTACTTGTACTGCTAAGCTTTGCTTCCTGCCAAACTTCATGACCCTAGGACAACGAGAAGTACCCCAAAGGTAACTGATGAATGAGTGTCCGATTATCAAAATTTGTGGCATAAATAGGCACATGTTTTGATTGTATTGAATTAGAACCTTAACTTTTCTACAACACCAAAGTACCATTGACCTAACTATGTGACATAAATTTCAACTTCGTACGTTCCTGAGAAAAAAGGGTCTCAACAGACGAACAGACAGAAAGACAATCTGATAACAAATATGAAAAATAATTTTTCTCTTGTGGTATAATTAGAGTTTTCGTATTATTCCTAATGGTTATACGGCGAAACTTTGCTTCTTGCCAAATTTCATGAGTTTAGGTCAACTGGTAGCACCCTACAAGTTTTGACGAATGAGTTTTCGAGTATCAAGATATGTAACATAAATAGCCATATTTTTTGATTGCGTTGATCTAGCAACTTAATTTTTCTATGTCACCAAAGGATCGTAGACGTCAGTATGTGACATAAATTTCTACTTGATATGCCTACCCGTTAGGGAGAAAAAGGGAGCTTGACAGATGGACGGACAAACAGGCAATTTGACAACAAATGACAAAAATTTTTTTCGTGTGACGGAATTAAAAATCAACAATATTCAGATATTTTCCTTCAGATACACTATGAAATCTTTCTTCTTGTCAAATTTTTTGATTCTAGGTCAGCGGGAAGTACCCTAAAGGTTTTGATATGTGAGTTTTCGAGTATCAAAATTCTGCCTTAAATCGCTGTATCTTTTGACTGCGTCGACTTAGAAGATTCAATTCTGTCCAACGCCCAGGGACTAGATATTAATATGTTAGATAAACTCTTAACTTGATAAAGCCACCTGTTCCTGAGCAAATGGGGTTTTAATAGACAGACAGGCCTAAAAGTGATGGTATAAGGGTTCGTTTGTACCGACTGAGGTACGGGAATCTCAAAATGTTCTCGACTTGGTACCGGAAGTGTGTGGGGTAAAAATTGTAGAGGGAGTTGTACGTATGAATACAGTGTGCGGGTTCAAATGGCTGTTGGGTTCTCGTAAGACACGAAGAGGCTTGCAGAAGAAGGACTAGAGTGGAGAACTGCACCAAACAGCTTTCATATTGAAGATCACAAGTAAACAGAATTTTAAAAAAAGGTATAATACGGAGAATGTCTGGATTACCAAGATGGAAAAATCGGTAATTTCCAAGAATGATTGCCTATCGAAGTCGCGGGGTCCAAACGATGCATATCGAACGTGCGATCGAATTCGATCATGCGACCCCGGTGGCGGGCGTTGTGATCGTCATTTTTATCTGTTTTCCGTTGTTCCCTTACTTGCTCTAAATTACATACCTCCGCGAATTATTTGTGAGTTGCTAGGGAAAGCCAGACGATTTATGTCGTTAGTGAGTGGGATGTCTGGTGTTATTGACGTTTCTTCGACGGATTCTCTCACATGGAAGAATCTAATTCCATGTTTATGCAGCGTAGAAAATTGTTAGACTTTTTGTAGAAAATTTGGAGTATTACCGGATGAGAACTGTGTAGACTCTGGTGGTGCGAAATACGTAAAACTTCGTAAGAAAAGTTTCCACACTGGAATACCGTTACAATTTCATTGCGGACAATGCGAAAAACGAACGGGTATCAGGAAGAATACACCTACATCTACATCTACATTTATACTCCGCAAGCCACCCAACGATGTGTGGCGGAGGGCACTTTACGTGCCACTGTCATTACCTCCCTTTCCTGTTCCAGTCGCGTATGGTCGCGGGAAAAACGACGGCCGGAAAGCGTCCGTGCGCGCTCGAATCTCTCTAATTTTACATTCGTGATCTTCTCGGGAGGTGTAAGTAGGGGGAAGCAATATATTCGATACCTCATCCAGAAACGCACCCTCTCGAAACCTGGACAGCAAGCTACACCGAGATGCAGAGCGCCTCTCTTGCAGAGTCTGCCACTTGAGTTTGCTAAACATCTCCGTAACGCTATCACGCTTACCAAATAACCCTGTGACGAACCGGCCCGCTCTTCTCTGGATCTTCTCTATCTCCTCTGTCAATCCGACCTGGTACGGATCCCACACTGATGAGCAATACTCAAGTATAGGTCGAACGAGTTTTTTGTAAGCCACCTCCTTTGTTGATGGACTACATTTTCTAAGGACTCTCCCAATGAATCTCAACCTGGAATCAGCCTTACCAACAATTAATTTTATATGGTCATTCCACTTCAAATCGTTCCGCACGCATACTCCCAGATATTTTACAGAAGTAACTGCTACCAGTGTTTGTTCCGCTATCATATAATCATACAATAAAGGATCCTTCTTTCTATGTATTCGCAATACATTACATTTGTCTATGTTGAGGGTCATTTGCCACTCCCTGCACCAAGTGCCTATCCGCTGCAGATCTTCCTGCATTTCGCTACAATTTTCTAATGCTGCAACTTCTCTGTATACTACAGCATCATCCGCGAAAAGCCGCATGGAACTTCCGACACTATCTACTAGGTTATTTATGTATATTGTGAAAAGCAATGGTTCCACAACACTCCCCTGTGGCACGCCAGAGGTTACTTTAACGTCTGTAGACGTCCCTCCATTGAGAACAACATGCTGTGTTTTGTTTGCTAAAAACTCTTCAATCCAGCCACACAGCTGGTTCGTCTCTTCCAAATTATCCATCCACACCACCGTAATGGTCTTTCACATGACGACAACACCGACGACGAGTAAGGTAATTCGTCTCCTTTGCAATTAAAAGTATTTTTGTCACTTTCTTCTTTTGTCGTTGCTGTAGTGCCCAACGTAAACATACTCATAACGCCCGCCAGAGTCGACTGATCGATTTACGATCGCACGCTCGATATGTATCGTTTGGAGCTCGCGAGTTCGATAGACAATCATTCGTGGAAATTATCGACCTATAGATGAAAAAAATAAAGTAAACAGCTCAGTTTAACTCGTGAAGGCACACCGACAAACGAGAAAATGGTAATCGGAACACTCTGAACGTAGTATCCCAATTCAGACGGGATCGTGGTGGTAACACAGCCAGCTGATATCCAGAGAACTCGAGGCAAGAAGCGTGGCTCGTGATCCAGAGGCGCCGCGAGCCGCCAGTAGCGCAGCGGCCGAGTGTCGCGTACCTGCTGCCGGCGACTCGCTGGGCTGCGTGGTGGGCGTGCGCGCCTGCAGACTGACCGCGCCGGCGACCGACCGACCGGAGAAACTGCAGCCGACTGCCGGCTGGCGGCTGGCGGCTGGCGGTGGCTGCTCGCTGGAGGCGCTAGCGGGTCACGGCCGCCGATGGTCATCCGCCTCCCCACCACCGCGGCCGCTACCACGCGGACACATTCCGGCGGGGCGACGCGCAAGTTCACCGCGTTGCGTCACGGCGGGTGACCGCGGAGGTGCGACGGGGCGTCGGGAATTTAAAGGAGCACCAGCCTCGCCGTGCGACGGCCCCCGCTAACGGGGTCCTAATAGCCCGGCGGCGCCTCGCGCGAATGACAACCGCCTCCACTGTACTCTGGCTGTGACGGTCACACCTGTTGCGTCCCAGGAATGCACAGTAGTTTCGAGGCCAGGGACAGCTGTAATGGCTGATACGTTACGTGAGGACACCACCGTCACTAAGCAACAGCCCAAAGGTGGTATACGGTACACTTCGACCAGCCTCTACACAAGGTTAATGACTGCAATATACAGTAAGTATTTATTTCTACATTGGACATAAATCGGTAATGCCAGTTAGTACAGTCGTCCACGTGGTAGTGAAGAAACTGTCACTCAGTTATTGACAACAAATGACAAAACATTTTTTCGTGTGACGTAATTGAAAATCAACAATATTCAAATATTTTCCTTTGGTTACACTATGAAATCTTTCCTCTTGCCAAATTTCATGATTCAGACCAATATCCTTAACATCGGTTTGGTGCAGGATTCTCGATCATATTCTCAGTTCGAATATAATGAATTTCCTTGAGACAGAGAAGTTGCTGTCCATGCATCAGCACGGCTTTAGAAAGCATCGCTCCTGCGAAACGCAACTCGCCCTTTTTTCACATGATATCCTGCGAACCATGGATGAAGGGTATCAGACGGATGCCATATTCCTTGACTTCCGGAAAGCGTTTGACTTGGTGCCCCACTGCAGACTCCTAACTAAGGTAGGAGCATATGGGATTGGTTCCCAAGTATGTGAGTGGCTCGAAGACTTCTTTAGTAATAGAACCCAGTACGTTGTCCTCGATGGTGAGTGTTCATCGGAGGTGAGGGTATCATCTGGAGTGCCCCTGGGAAGTGTGGTAGGTCCGCTGTTGTTTACTATCTACATAAATGATCTTTTGGAAAGAGTGAATAGCAATGTGCGGCTGTTTGCCGATGATGTGTGGTGTACGGGAAGGTGTCGTCGGTGAGTGACTGTAAGAGGATACATGATGTCTTGGACAGGATTTGCTGATTGGTGTAAAGAATGGCAGCTAACACTAAATATAGATAAATGTAAATTAATGAAGATGAATAGGAAAAAGAATCCTGTAATGTTTGAATACTCCATTAGTAGTGTAGCGCTTGACACAGTCACGTCGATTAAATATTTGTGCGTAACACTGCAGAGCGATATGAAGTGGGACAAGCATGTAATGGCAGTTGTGGGGAAGGCAGATAGTCGTCTTCGGTTCATTGGTAGAATTTTGGGAAGATGTGGTTCATCTGTAAAGGAGACCGCTTATAAAACACTAATACGACCTATTCTTGAGTACTGCTCGAGCGTTTGGGATCCCTATCAGGTCGGATTGGGGGAGGACATAGAAGCAATTCAGAGGCGGGCTGCTAGATTTGTTACTGGTAGGTTTGATCATCACGCGAGTGTTACGGGATTGCTTCAGGAACTCGGGTGGGAGTCTCTAGAGGAAAGTAGGCGTTCTTTTCGTGAATCGCTACTGAGGAAATTTAGATAACCAGCATTTGAGGCTGACTGCAGTACAATTTTCCTGCCGCCAACTTACATTTCGCGGAAAGACCACAAAGATAAGAGGAATTAGGGCTCGTACAGAGGCATCTAGCCAGCCATTTTTCCCTCGTTCTGTTTGGGAGTGGAACAGGGAGAGAAGATGCTAGTTGTGGTACGAGGTACCCTCCGCCACGCACCGTATGGTGGATTGCGGAGTATGTATGTAGATGTAGATGTATCCTTGAGGGCAGAAGTTCTTAAAGTCTGCATTTCACGCATCATCTTAGCATGTCTCCACGTTAGTAGGGGAATTTGGAAAACCAATGTTGAAATGGTTCAAATGGCTCTGAGCACTATGGGACCTAACATCTGAGGTCATCAGTCCCCTAGAACTTAGAACTACTTAAACCTAACTATCCTAAGGACACCACACACATCCATGCCCCAGTCAGGATTCGAACCTGCGACCATAGCAGTCGCGCGGTTCCGGACTGAAGCGCCTAGAACCTCTCGGCCACCGCGGCCGCCCCAATGTTATTGATCTATTGTGAATTCATGGCAGAGGTCAATATATTCGTTTCTCCGGCAATGAGATCTTGCCATTCTTCGGATGGTCGTACACGTGGTCGCCCGCCATTGTTTTCCAAATCATACCTGGAGCTGATGACAGTAGTGTTGCGTACTACTTTGAACACACCATTAGCGAGAGGTGGGCTACAAATTGGTGTAGGGAAGTTGCACAAGAGCAGAAATGAATAGTAAATAAGTAAACAAAAGCTCTACTTAACTGGTAGTTTCCTCCAAGCGTACGAAGGCTCTTCACAAATGAACATGCAGCAATAATGTCCACATAATACAACAGCAACAAGAGCATTGTAGGGTGAGGCACTCTGCCCGAGCGATAGTGAGGGCTACGACTGGGCTGCAACTCGGTGGTGACTCCGTTGCGTCTGGGCCGCAACTCGCAGCGAATGTCTGTGTGGCCGCCGCCTACCTTCTTATATTGCGGCGGCAGAGGACGCTCATGGTAGAGAGCCGCCGGAGGTATGGTTCAGTGGACGTACTCGATTGGATCCGCAAGATCCCGCACGACCGCTGTCAGCGCCTGACGGAAATGTGCGTTGCATTTACCAACCTTGGGACGCTGGTGAGGTGGTATCAACGCGTGATACCACAAGTAGGAGGGTAATTTTGTTGATACCTCTTACGCGACTCATCACTGGCAATCTCTATAGTTTCAGGAGGCCTCGGTGTCCACTGTTGCTGCCCACAATTCACTGTTATACACTGAGCACATTGGCGTCGTCATTAAGCCACTTTATTCGCATTTGGAAACTGCGGGGTTTAGACTTATGCTTGTCTCTAAATTTATTAAAAGAGAGAACAGAACTGTCCTCCTTCTCCGTATCTGCCCAGTACGAGTTTGTGTTCTAATGGTTTATTCGTCGATAGGACATTAAACTATAAATCGGTTTTTCTCTTCAAAAATGGTTCCATTGGCTCTGAGCACTATGGGACTTAACTGCTGTGGTCATCAGTCCCCTAGAACTTAGAACTACTTAAACCAACAAACCTAAGGACATCACACACATCCATGCCCGAGGCAGGATTCGAACCTGCGAGCCGGCCGGAATGGCCGAGCGGTTCTGGGCGCTATAGTCTGGAACCTCGTGACCGCTACGGTCGCAGGTTCGAATCCTGTCTCGGGCATGGATGTGTGTGATGTCCTTAGGTTAGTTAGGTTTAAGTAGTTCTATGTTCTAGGGGACTGATGACCACAGCAGTTAAGTCCCATAGTGCTCAGAGCTAAGCTCGAGCCTGCGACTCTAGCGGTCGCGCGGTTCCAGACTGTACCGCCTAGAACAGCTCGGCCACCCCGACCGTCCTTCCTCTTCAATTTCATAGCGTTGCAGTACCGACAACGTGTTTTGCATCGTAGGCTATAGATACATTGTTATTTTTTTTCACACAGCACACCCGTGAGCTGCCATCAACTCATCCAGGCCACTTAGGTTCTACCTTTTTGCCTTTACATTCTGCCGCTGTAAAATTCTAGCGATTCTCCTCAGGTAACAGTATTTGCGATATCCAGACGGAATGCAAATCATTGAGGAAATTATACTGTGCCTAGAACTGGCTGCAGTTCCTGTGTTGTAGAACTGCAGCTTAAATGCTACTACATCTCCGACAAAGCTACCTGACTAAAACAATCCTTGAGTTGCATCTTAGACTTCTCCGCAGTGTCTCATGCTGACAGCTCGTCATGGCGGGGATGGCGCTCAATTTGTTAGTCTGGGACATCAAGTTGGACAGTCTCTTTGGAGTTGTTCTAGAGGAGCAGAAACGTTGCTGGCTCTCGATATCACCCCATCTCTTCCTTACATTTCCATGATCATCCACAACACAGGCTACTGGGCGCAAACACTCATCACAGACCTCAACGCGATGTATGTCTCAAAACTTACCACATCCGTGTCATAAGTTAATATAAACAAAAACAGGGTTATAAGACATGGCCCTTTCGACCGACTGCTGGCTTCTCTGCGCTGAGAGCACACCGTTTGAGGAGGTCGTTCGTTCGTATTCAGTTCAGTCGGGGATAGGCAGGACGACTTTAACGAGTTTCAATGAAGCATCATTCTGACAATCTTGGTACCCTTTATCATCCTCTTTTCTGACTCTGCATCTATTGTGAGCATAAAAGTAAGCAAAAGACTCCAGCATTGATAGCTTTCATGTACGAAATATTGGGTTCAAACATGGCTCTGAGCACTATGGGACTTAACTTCTGTGGTCATCAGTCCCCTAGAACCTTGAACTACTTAAAACTCACTAACCTAAGAACATCACACACATCCATGCCCGAGTCATGATTCGAACCTGCGACTCTAGCGGTCGCGCGGTTCCAGACTGTAGCGCCTAGAACCGCTCGGCCACTCCAGCCGGCGAAATATTGGGGAAATTCACTATTCATATATTTCTGGTGTCACGTACGAATCTACAGTTATTCACCGAAATGCATGACGATAGCTGATTGTGAATATTTAATGACTAGCGACGACCAGCCGAAAGGCTAGTCGAAGATAAATCGTAATTCATCATCCATCAGACATGGCAGATGCATTACAGTGCTTAATGTTTCCCGCTGATGATCGGATTCGAATATTACGCAGGTCATAGGCTCATTGTTCTCGTGCATATACAAGCCATATTGAAATATAACAGTGATTTAGGTCGTGTATTTTGTGTTTCATGGTGTGAGTCGGACCCAATAATGCAACTTTGGAAATTGTCGGATGGAGGTTGAATCAAATGGTGCTTGAGGATGGTAATAAAATAATATATTTCCACAGACATTTGTGTTCGTCGTCTACTTTGCTTTCACATCCTCTCTGGAAGAAATTACGGTACTCTGGTGGTTAAAAGACGTTAAAAAGGTTAATTCAAAATGCGGCATAATGTGTAGAGGGATTTCTTGGAAGTACTTCCGAATGCTTATTAGCATGAAGATTTGTACACGCGTTTGCAGCCCTGACCGTAATGTGTACTTCGTGAGGTGTAGAAGCTCTAAATGTCAATACCTCCAGCATTCCGTCGATGGAAGATAGATGTAGCATTTATGCTACTGCAGGATTAGAAAGGCCAGCAGGTAAATATGGGAACTTTGAACCTTTCAGGTGGTGGTTTGGATTGTGTTAACGGTAGGAAACGAAACGGCCCGCGCCGATGATGTCACTAGAGACGGAGCACAGGCTCAAATTTCACAAAGATTGTCTGGTAAATACCCTGCTTCCTGTTTCAGCTTGATCCATATCGACATTTACTGCAAAAGATTTAGAGAAGCTAAAGAAAATGCAAATATAAATTTCCAGATGAGACTCTGAACCCTGCCAAACGCGAGTGCATTGTTCGACAGCCTACAAGAGAAAGGCTCCGAACAGTATAAGCGTATAAACGTAGGCTTCTGTGCCCATTGTCACAGTCAATAAATTTTTTCTGGGTTTGTGTCCGCGTTGTCAATGTATAAAACTACCGAAGTTTCGGTTCCTGTTGCAAGCGACCTTCTTCCGGGTGTAAACAAAAACATCCTGAAGATGGTCATTGCAACAGGGACCGAAACTTCGGTACTTTCATATGTTGATAATGCGATCACAAACCTAGAAACATTTTATTGAAAATTTGAGCGTACTTTGCGCGCGGTTGAGCATTTTGAACTAATCTTAGACTGGTCTCCGTGTCACGTCTCACACTACTCTTCATGAAGGAACACACAACTGTAGTCAGATATACACAAATTAAAATCTTGAAATCACACGTTTCCTGAATTGATTGTGAAACTATAATGAACGCTTCCTACAGCTAACGTCTTCTTGCAAATTCGCCAGTTGTTTAATTGTACACTCGCCAGCTGTTTAATTATCCCGAGAGGTCTGACACATTTTTCACAAGAATATAACATACTAAAATTTGTGTTACATTTTTCTAACAAATAACGTTATCAGTTCTTCTCTTCAATGTTTGATAGTTGTACTGAAACTCTCTTCGGATAACCATATACAGGCCGAAAAGGAAGAAGAAACACAGTAAATGAAGGTGCAACACGTTAGATTATGTGTGTTGCCATCAAGGGAGAGACGAAGAAAACACAGTACTTTGCTACTTTCATTTTCAGGTGACCGCTCTGAAAGTAGTTTTTATTCCAGCTATCCCGCCTTCATGCGAGGGATAAACAAAAACAGTCGCCACGCAAGCATACTACATCTTTTTAATTAAACGCTGTTCCCATTTCGTTCTTCAACATTACCTGCAATACCTGCTAACTATATAGAAAGGCAACGATGAAACGTGCGACTCTTTTATTTGATTACTATCGCATTTAAAAAAAATGAAAACGAATATTTCTTCAATTACGAAGTTACCTGTTGTGTCGATCGATACATGAATATCGAAATAGAAGTAGTGGCTAGGACGTACATTCACAGATATTTGCTGCCACAATTCCGAAGCAATAAAATATGGGTAAGTTTAATATTATCAAAATCATACAGCAACTCTAAACACATTTGGACCTGTAATCCCTTGTGCCAATAGTTAACTTTCCCCTAGTGATTACTGCCGATGTAAACTGTCAAGGACTATTCCTGGGAAACTTTAATATATATATATAATCACCATTGTAGAAACATCAAACGGTTTACAGCACTACATAGCTAAGTACCACCCATATTAACTCTTCAATGAGAACATGTTAAGAAAGACGTGTTTGAACTGAGGTTCTTTTAATAGTAAAAAGTGGAAAACTACTTTAACTGGTGAACGATGTCAGAAGTAATTTTTGCCATGATCTGTTGACAGGGTCATCCAAGAATTCGGTTAATTTAGTTTAGCGAAACCAAGAATTTCTTACATAGGCCTACGGGAGGCTTAAGGGGAATTTGAGCTCCAGGCATCTCAATTTCATGTCAATTTCCTGAACTATGTAGTAAAATCGGAATAAGCACTTACCTCCTTATGAATATCTTGGTCACTACGTTATTGCTAGTGGCCTGTCACTATAGTACAACACGGAAGAGGACACACAGTATCATTTCACCCGTGTCAACGTGACATAACAAATAGTTCAAGGCTAATTAACGTAATAGGAATCCAATTTCCGAGTCCAACTGACAGATCAGTTCCACCAAGATGTAGCAAATACTGCGCACGATACTGGATCAGCTGCTCGCCTCTGTGACATAGTTCACTGCTGCTGGCTCTGTTCCGCAACCAGTCGCGACGATTATCTCGAGAGGGAAATCGCCCGACCAACGAAAGGCGAGAGCGTGTCCAGGTCGATTGCAGTGGCCTGGGCGTGGTCCAGAATGAGAAACGCTGAGTCATCCTCAGGAATCAGGTCGCAGTAATGTTCCACAAAGCACCGAAAATTGGATATGTGGTACACGGGATATTAGGCGCACACCTTTTGAAAATCTCCGTAACGGAAGCGTGTAAACAGTATTGATCAATAGTCGTAACCACAGCAGGAGAACAATGGAGTCCAAATTTCATTTATGAAAGGAACTACGTGTATGTGGATTCGTAGATGGTACGACAAGCAGCCATCTCGAGTTGCAAGATAAGAGAAGAGCTGACCTGTCGTGTTCCACATTTTCTTCTACACAAGACCGTGAAACTATTGTCAAATCCGTGGACTCGCATTCAAGAGGAATGTGGATCAAAGACCCTTCCAAATATACAGTTACAGGATTTCCCTAAATCGTTTAACACAAACGCCAGAATAGCTTCTTTGAAAACGAGGCTGGCAGTTTCTTACCCCATCTTATTACAGCCAGAATGTTTATTGCTTCTATTGGACTCAGCATCGACGGGATGTCAAAACCAAATCTTCCTGCCTTCTTACACCCCCATAGTATGACTATCTGCGACTTCAACGTAGCTGTAGCCATGAATCGTAATGTTAGAGGTAAAAATTAACACTGAAGGAAGGTATAGATTGATGTAAAGGCAAATTGTACTGTCTAAAAAGATTTCTGAAATGGGTGCACGCTAAGTATGCCGAAAGACAGGCTGTCAAAAATAACACACTGTAACAGAACGACGAGTCCGTCGCCATAGACACGGCACTTCCTCTGATATGGAAAACATACATCACGAATCTGGAACTGTGCGGAGGTCAGTATTCATCGAACTTGATGCAGTTTCAGGAAGTCACGGCATATATCACGAATGGGATATTACGCAAGGAACATTAAAAATAATAAATATCTCATATCGATAGTTTCCACCACCGACAAGTAGCCATTTGTCCGTTTATAGTAAGAAAACTCTCTTCGGGGATGAGAATATGATATAATAATTTCTATCTCCGCGTCCTCCTCGATAGCTTGCATCTTGGGAATGATGCTTCCAGAGGTTTCCGCAACACTTTTTCGCAATTCTTCATTTCTCTCGTACAATCGTTCACCATTTCTGGACTGCACGTGAGCTCAATTGCAATCAAGTCTTCGAAGGAAGCACTTGAGAATTCACGACATCTAGAAACAGATAGCCCCAGTATGCCAATATCGATAATTTTTTAGAAATTCATACGGAAGCTCAAGATGGTACATTGAATTGCTGAAACTGGTAGCGAAAATAAAATAAATAACTTCTCAACTTGCACGGCTGTTTGGCAAATTTCTTTGTTAAACATTTTCATCGTGTCTGAATAAGAATTTCCATTTAAGTACCCTTCAAACTATTCTCTCCCCAACCATACAAAGTCCAGAGGTGTACAGGGAATTCCTTATAGTCTTGTCTATAGTTTTTACTCCCACTCCCCTCCACACAAAAAAATCTCTCCATAAAAAACAGGATATTCCTAGATGTCTCAGAATGTGTCCTGTCAAGCGACCATTCCGGTTAATTCAATTGTGGCTTTACGTTCTTTTGTACGAAATTCGATACACTGCTTTTTACGATGTACCCATCTAATCTTCAGCTTTCATGTCGCGTAAAGTAGACAAGAGTGTTGTACAACGACTGGGTGACTTCAGCGAACGTTCTTAGATCACGTGCATCATTTCAACCTTAGACGCAAGTTAACTTAGGTACGGAAAACGTGTTATGATGTACTTATTTAGCTTCCGGTAATGTAATCCGTCTAATGAGAGGTTCTTCACACATCGCGGTTCACGTCGCTGGTGTTTTTCCAGCCGCTGCTCCCCCCCCCCCCCCCCCACCCCACACCCTCCCCTGGAAAGCTGTCTGCCTGGAGACGGGACTGCTGTGGCAGGTGGGGGCGGCAGACGACGCCTCGCAAGGCCGCGGCGACATCAGCATGCGACGCCTGGTCACCGTCGCCTAGCTACGCCGGCGCCGCCGACCTTGGACTCATTGGGGCGCACCATGGCACCTGGCACGTCCACTGCCGCCACGTCACCGCCTCCTCTCGTGGCGTAACCCTCCACTTGTGGCCCAGAAAAGCCACAGACGCCTCAGGATTTCAATCATCACATAGCGCCAAAGTTCATATTTGACTCTCCACTAAGCCAACAGCTGGAGGCGCACGGCAGAAACTCTGTGTAGCTGTATTCTATAAGGTGGCCGGTACCAAAGCAATGTTCTATAGCTGCCGATTTGCTCATCTGCTGTGTATGTCACGCCATGCTCTCGACACCAGCCACACGCGATCTTTACGAACTGACTGAGGTCTGGATACTGCACAGGATGCGATAGGCACCGGCCTTATGCAAACCAATACCATGTTGGACCGGTGTACAGAGCATAAGCGCCACACACGTACACAACAAATGAGCATATCTGCTATTCCAGAACTTTGCCATAGCACGCGCCAACCTACGGAATAGACACAGAGCTACAGACGTCACTTCCAGCTATTTGGGCAACGTTATTAAGGAAGCATTTATAATTAAATCAGCAAGTGACCATGTAAATAGAGACTGAGATTTCCGCTTAAATTCTGCTCTATTTCTGGTCAAACAACAGAGGTAGAGAGTTAGCGCTATTTGTTGACCTGTTGGTAATACGGGGCTAAGCTATACTGCTGTCTACGACCAAGATCGACAGGCTCTTCCTTCGACCCGTGATGGATTATGCTTGTTTTGTCTGGGCTAATACAGTGAAATCCCACGTTCACCGGCTGCAGACCCTCCAGAATAAGGCACTACGGAGAATTTTTCACGTGCCTGGAAACTTTCCATCGTGCTACCACCAAGATGCCGCCGGTGAACTGGAGGTCATCGACCGATTTAAGAAGACTGCTCAGTCTTTCTACAGACAGACACATCGGTCCGCTAATACACTCATTCGCCGCTTAGGTAGGCCCGACGATCCTCGAGACCTGCACAAACACCCAGTTAACTTACTCAGTAGAAGGTAAGACAACATAGATGGTGAATCTGGTCCAAAACCTCCTACGCACACCCGATGGGACACAAAAGACGAGATGTTCTTACATGGTTTACTCGTTTCCTACAGATAGCCGGCCGCTGTGACCGAGCGGTTCTAGGCGCTTCAGTCCGGAACCGCGCGACTGCTACGGTCGCAGGTTCGAATCCTGCCTCGGGCATGGATGTGTGTGATGTCCTTAGGTTAGTTAGGTTTAAGTAGTTCTAGGGGACTGATGACCTCAGATGTTAAGTCCCATAGTGCTCAGAGCCATTTGAACAATTTTTTCCTACAGATATAGCAGTAAATGCCGTCAAGGTAAACACTACTTCTCAGCAGATGATGCAATGCTGCTATTGCCAACATTCCCGTAAAAGTTACTGATCACTATTGGCTCTCTTAGGGTTTATGTGACTTTTAGTTCTTTGCCACTTTGTAGTGCCAGTTTTTTTTAGATCATGGTTGTTCAGCTTGCTGAGCAAGGAAAAAACCCTGTTAAATGTTGTACTTTAATCCGATCACGACTGCTCGCCAGCACTGTTCCAACGGGAAGACATCAAGCTTGTGCCTGTAACCTCACAATCTGCACTGCTTTCGCCGTAGCTACAACATACAAAGTAGTCTTCTCAGAAATAAATAAATAAATAAAAGAAAATTCTTACAAATTTCGCACGTTCTGACATTATAAAACGAATTACTTTGGGATTAAATGTCACTTTAATTGATCTTAATAAAATATAGTTGTTCTGTTTCAACTCAATGGGAAAAAGATTCTCCACAATGGGTGGTGTTTGGATAGAACTATGCTCACAATGTCTAAGAGCTCGGATTTCGATGGAAACACACTTTTAAACTCTCCAGAGTCTCTGCGATGCTGTTTGCTTCAAGTTAAATATATTATTATAAAGTTACAGTATTTAATGTCCATTATCGATTAATTCTGGCTTTGGTAATCGTTGCTTCTGTGGTGGCACTAATTGTTAACGGTGCCTTTGTTGTCTTTCTGATATGCTTTATCATGGTCCCCGGTTGGCGTAGAATCGCCAAGCGAGGGTTTAAATTTTCTTGTCGGCGCCCTCTTGTAGCATTCGTGCCTTCAAAATGACGAGTTATTCACCAGCCGAAATATCGGCGGAGGTCGATGACGTTACTAAGTTACGTCCTCGAAGGTTGTTTGAAGATTTTATACCCCAGAAGAACATCCTTAATGATCAGTGTCAAAAGAAGCACCAGAAATCTAGTGTGTTTGCGTTGTGTAAGGTAGCTGAGTCTACATTTTAACATCGAGTTTCACAACCAGACCTCACATCCGTCATACACAAAATCAAAATTTTTAGGATTCGCTTGTGAAATTGCTCTACAGCGACCACCGAGATACATTTGGGCCAAATAATACCGGCTGGAGTGCCGTTGTGTGTGATTGGCCTGCAGTACGAGCCGGCAGCCGACGTAGGCTGGGCGGCAGTGAGGCGTGTCGCAGCGGGGCAGCCGGCCTCGACCTCCGACCCCGCGGGGGCCTAGACCCGCTGACCGGCTGCCCGCTGCCAAACCTCATTCCTGCTCGTCCCTCCGCTGGCGGAGTACCAGCTCTGCAAGCACTGCAACCAGCCTGCTGCGCCGTAAATTCCAAAGTACAAGACGTCTTGTAACGTGACAGGCCGCCACGTGCGTTGTCCACTTTACCACAGTGTGCTGAGATTCCACGGGGGTAGAGTTGTGCAGCTGGAGGTGAGCCGCCAGCAGTGGTGGATGCGGAGAGAGAGATGCCAGAGTTTTAAGAGGTTACTATAAGCGGACGATCTGGACGTGTGTCCGCCAGAAAAAGGAAATTTGTAAAGATGGAGGTCATGAATTGATATATATGATGACTTTTGAACATTATTAAGGTAAATACATTGTTTATCCTCAGTCAAAATCTTTCATTTGCTAACTATGCCTATCAGTAGTTAGGATCTTTTATTTAGCTGGCAGTATTGGCGCTCGCTGTATTGCAGTAGTTCGAGTAACGAGATTTTTGTGAGGTAACTGATTCATGAAAGGTATAGGTTATTGCTAGTCAGGGCCAATCCATTGTAGGGATGATTGGAAGTGAGATTGAATTGCGTTAAAATGGAAGTGAGATTGCATTGCGTTAAAAATATTGTGTGTCAATTTAGTGATAATCCGAATAAGCAAGGAGAGAAACGTCTGAGTACGTTCTGTTTTGCTCAGCTGTTTGAAAATCGAGTAACGTAAGAGGTTTTCCAGCACTGTCGTTTTTAATTTTTCTAAGGGGACATTTCATTGTCGATTAAATATTGCGGACCAACTCTGCAAAGCGACATGAAATGGAACGAGCATATAAGATCGGTTGTAGGGAATGCGAATGGTCGACTTCGGTATATTTGGAGAATCCAAGGAATTCTATAAAGGACCACGCGTGTGGAACTCTTGTAAGATTCATTACTTAATACCGCTCGACTGTTTGAGATCCCCACCAGGTCTGATGAAAGAAAGACATCGCAGCCATGGAGAGGCGTGATGCTAGATTTGTTATCGGAAGCTTCTGTCAGCACAAGAGCATTACGCAAATGTTACGTGAACTCAAGTGGGAATCCCTGGAGGGAACGAGACTTACTTTTTGCGAAACTCTGTTGAGAAACAACTGATGATCTTTCCTTTACTGCGGACGACAGCCATGTTTTGTGCACTCTGAGGCACTGTGTTTGCTAACATCAATACATATCTTTCCATTTGCATTTGGTAACGGCTGAAAACCTGAAATCGCGATAGTGCAATGAAAACATACATCGGATGAAGTTATTATTTAAAGTCTATTAAGATAGAGAATCAGCATTCACTTCAGCCTGCACAAGTATCTTACTGCCACCAATACACTCAGGTGGCGAAAAGTCATGGAATATATCCCAGTAACGCGTCGGACCTCCTTTTGCCCGGCATAGTGCATCAACTCGACGTGGGTTTTATGTCGGGCGATCTCGATGGTCAAATCATTCACCCGAGTTGTCCAGAATGTTGTTCAAGCCAACCGTGAACAACTGTGGCCCGGTAACATGGCGAAAAATTGCATTGTTTGCATAGTGCCTTGTTCACAACTTGGGTCCATGGCTTCGTGGGATCCGCGCCGCACTCGAACACTACATCAGCTCTTACCGACTAAAATCGTATTTCATCAGACAAGGCCACAGTTTTCCAGTAGTCTGGAGCAAAGCCGATATGGTCAAGAGCCCAGGACAGGTGCTGCAAGCGATGTGCTGTTAGCAAAGGCACCCGCGTCAGTCGTCTGCTGCTATAGCCCATTAACGCCAAATTTCGCCGTACTGTCCTTACTGATATATTCGTCGAAGGTCACACATTGATTTCTGCTCTTATTTGGGCAGTGTTGCTTGTCTTTCATCACTGAAAACTCTACTCAATCGCCGCTTTTCTCGGTCTTTAAGTGAAGGCCGTAGGTCACTGCGTTATCCGTGATGAGAGGTAATGCCTGAAATTTTGTATTCTCAGTATACTCTTGACACTGTGGATCTCAGAGTATTGGAATCCCTAACGATTTCCGAAATGCAATGTCCCATGCGTCTAGGTCCAACAACATTTCCGCGTTCGAAGTCTGTTAACTGCCGTCGTGCGGCCAGATTCACGTCAGAAAGATTTTCACACGAATCACCTGAGTACAAGTGACAGCTCCACCAAAGCACTGCCCTTTTATACCTTGCATACACGATACCACCGTCAGCTGAATATGTGCATATAGCTATCCCATTACTTTAATCTTGTGTTTCCCATTTGCACCTGATAATGACTCAAGAACAGAATTCGCAATACTGAAGATAATAGAAAATAGACAGTCAACGACGGCAGCGTTGTCATTTAAAAGCCATTGAGATAAATATGTTCAACATTTGGCGGCCCTGTCAACAACTGTATAAATATTAATTTTAATTTTAATAATCAACAGCCTCAGTTGCACCGTTTACCTAGAATTTACCTGGGTTTCAGTCGGGATAACCCAACCTTCTTCAGAATAACAGTAACTACCGTTTGTCCATAGTGGACATCGTCAAGCTAAAACTACAAACCCATAAATTATCGTCAGACTATAAAAGTTATCTGGAACTGCCTCGTCCCCACTTCGCGACCGCGATACGGCAGCCACTAGTGCTGTACTGGAACTCAGAACTCGTGGCTGCCGCTTCGCGGTCGCGAAGTGGGGACGAGGCAGTTCCAGATAACTTTTATAGTCTGACGATAATTTATGGGTTTGTAGTTTTAGCTTGACGATGTCCACTATGGACAAACGGTAGTTACTGTTATTCTGAAGAAGGTTGGGTTATCCCGACTGAAACTCAGGTAAATTCTAGGTAAACGGTGCAACTGAGGCTGTTGATTATTAAAGTTAATACCACTGAGATGAAAATGAAATGTCGTGTGGCTAAGGCCTCTCGTCGGGTAGACTGTTCGCCTGGTCCAGGTCTTTCAATTTGACGCCACTTCGGCGACCTGCGCATCGATGGGGATGAAATGATGATGATGAGGACAACACAACACCCAGTCCCTGAGCGGAGAAAATCTCCGACCCAGCCGGGAATCGAACCCGGGACCGTAGGATTGACATTCCGTCACGCTGAACACTCAGCTACCGGGGCCGGACACACCATTGAGATAAAGAACCGGTTTTCGTGTCATACTACAGAACGATCCTTCTGCAACGAATGTATATCTTGCGTAACGACCACAAAGACAAGGCAAATAGAGTCTCATATGGAAGCGTAAGAGAGGAACAGAAATGGTAATGACTAGCACCACTACAAGGTACCCTCCGACATGAACTGTGTGGTGGCTTGCGGAGTAGATGTAGACTTAGAGGTAGGTGTAGCCTGAAGATTAGTTTGACGCAGTTCTCCACAGTCGTCTGTCCCGTGCTAGCTTGGTCATCTCTGTGCAACTACGGCAACCCAAATGCATTCGATTAGAGTCGAATCGTGGTCTCCCTGGTTCCAGCTGCCACGACGTACAACCAGGGACACTATCTCGGAATCGTTAGATCGCTTAATGTGACGAGAAAATTATTCTCTTCGCTGTAGAATATCAATAGGATTGCATATATTACTGCAGCGCCAGTAGTTGTAGACGACTCAAATGAAGCGAACACGTATACATGTCTTAGGGCTGGCTGCTCATAGAGTGGCAGTTTATCAGGTCGCTTGGGTGCCAGTGTCTTCCCGTAGGCAAGCCAGGCAGCAGCATTCGTACTGAGACGGAGCACGGCTAACGATGTGTTGTCGAGCGCTGCTACAGCTTTCACATTCAAATGTCTTCCCAGCAGGCAACACCCTGTCAACACGTCGTTGGAGTTGTCGCAATAGCCGCTAGCGGCCGTGTAACGGAGCAAGAAAACAACGAAGCGCTCCCAGATTAGGAAAATTTCATCGTTATGTTAATCGTGTCCGGTTTGCATCAACAACATGAAATGGTATCACTCACATGTATCGTAATAGTGCCTCCCAGCTTGATATTGCGTGCTTCTTAGCCGAAGCTCTAACTTGATTTTGTATTTAGTCCGAAGTTTGGTATGATTAGTCCCCGCGCTGTTCTATTCCGTGCAAATCTTTACATATCTAGATAACTGCAGCACGCTACCTGTAACTGTATCTGCTTAGTGAGCTCTTGTTCTCCATCGACAATGTTACCCCCGCGCTCACACGCCCCTCCATTATCAAATTAACTATCCCTTTGTGCCTGAGGATGGGTTCTACAAAACCTTTAGCTTAGTAAATCTCTTACAAACAGCTCTTCTCTCCACAATTTGACACAGCACCTCCACTCGTCCAGTCTTCAACCTTCTCCTAAGACATGACATTTAAAAATGTTCAAATGTGTGTGAATTCCTAAGGGACCAAACTACTGAGGTCTTCAGTCCCTAGACTTACACACTACTTAAATTAACTTAATGCTAAGAACAACACACACACCCATGCCGGAGGGAGGACTCGAACCTCCAGCGGGAGGGACCGAAAGCATGACATTCTAACAGATTTTATTCGCTTCTTTTCCGTATTGGTTATAGCTATTACTAACTTAAATGATAATTAATTCCAACCCTCAGCTGCCGACAGGTGTTGTTGATATATCACGATGGAGACAGCTGAACCTGTGTGCCCCGACCGGCACTACAACCGGGATCTCCTGCTTACATGCCAGACGCTCTATCCATCTGAGCCACTGAGGACAAAGATGAACAGGGCGACTGCAGGGACTTATCCCTTGAACGCCTACCGTGAGACCCACATTCCCACCTGTCCACAATCTACATACGTAATGTTTTTAGTAGATATTTGCCCATGCACTCATTACTCGCGCCAACTAAGGTCACGATTCCCGTAAGAGTTCAGGCAATCTGTGCGCATTCGCACAGACGAAGGTCAATGGCCGGGTAGCCTTTAACTACATATGAAGATAGTAATTGTTCTCGAAAGAATAGATACGACTGATGACCGTGCAGCATCTCTAGAATAAATGATAATTAATATCAAACCCCTGCTGCCGGCAGGTGTTGTTGAGATACCTCGATGGGAAGCGTGCAAGGGATAAGTCCCTGCAGTGGCGCTGTTCATCTGTGTCCTAGGTGGCTCAGATGGATAGAGCGTCTGCCCTGTAAGCTGGTGAACCCGGGTTCGAATCCCGGTCGGGGCACACATTTTCAGCCGGCCGGAGTGGCCGAGCGGTTAAAGGCGCTACAGTCTGGAACCGCACGACCACTACGGTCGCGCGTTCGAATCCTGCCTCGGGCATGGATGTGTGTGATGTCCTTAGGTTAGTTAGGTTTAAGTAGTTCTAAGTTCTAGGGGACTTATGACCACAGCAGTTGAGTCCCATAGTGCTCAGAGCCATTTGAGCCACACATTTTCAGCTGTCCTCATCGAGGTATATCAATAACACCCGTCGGCAGCTGAGGGTTGCAATTAATTATCATTTATTCTAGAGAAGCTGCACGGTCATCAATGGTATGTATTCTTTCGAGAACAGTTACTATCTTCATATAGAGCTATTACTATCGGCAGCAAATAAAATCAGAAAGTTGAATGAAAGCCCATGAGTTCAGCCAACACATCAATGCTAAAGCGATTTGGCAGTAGTAACTCATCCCTATTATAGCTTCCATTACTTACTCAGGAGCTGCCACTGAAGAAGGACTTTGTAGGTAGACGGTTCTTAGCTGATACGGAGGTCACGATGTTGCTTGACGAAGATTTGGTCTTTATAAGGACTGGGCTCGCAGCTGTTGTCGAGTTCCAAGTTTATAAGAGGAGAAAATCCACCAGACATCTAGAACTTTATTCGAGGACCGGCTTCGAACATTTATATTTCCATTATCAGTGCAGGATGACACGTGATTTACAGTGGTGACTTTCATACGTGGTACAGAGTCGTTCTGGTGTATAATACAGTGTTCACATATCCTAAACTGGCCTGATAATAAATTTAAAAAATCGTTCCTGTTCTGCCGATTCCTTCCCCTGTGGAATATCTTCTGTACCTATTGAGCAAGTGAGACTTTGGGCAAGAACCGAGACCAAGCAGAAGAAAAATATCGTCATTCTCCTGATACAGTGTAAAAGAGGAGTACAGTAAGTAATGCAAACCGTTTTTTTGTCTGCCGATTTCGGTTAAAAGAACTCAGAATTGTTGCGGAATATAGTGGAATATTCCCGCTTCAGCCCCTATAGTTTCATGAAGTTCCGGTAGAGGAAGCGCTTTACGTAGCCTTCGAAATGGTGTCTGTAGTAGAGGTGCGTTCCAAGCAGAGAATTGTCATTGAGCTTTTTGGCGGGAAACCAGAGCATCGAATATATCCACAGGCGCTTGCAGAATATCTACGGAAACCTGACAGCGTACAAAAGCACGGAGAGTTGTTGGGCGAGGCATCTTCCATCACCGCAACGACGTCGCGAAAACCTGTCTGATCTCCCACGAACTGGGCCGGCCGCACACAGCTGTGACTCCTGCAATGTTGAAACGTGTGGACACTCTCATTCGAGGTGATCGACGGATCGCAAACAAGCATCTCGCTGCACAACTGGGCATACCTGCTGGTAGTGCTGACACACCCAGGAGGAGCTCACAAAACTTCACTGGGCTGTTACTCGTCATCCAGCCCGGATCTCGCACCTTCCTACTTGATCTGTTTGGCCCAATGTAGGATGCACTGATGGGAAGCAGTACGTGGATGACGAGGAGGTCACTGATGCAGCATGACACTGGCTCCGATGTCGACCAGTAGTGTGGTGCGATTCGGGCCTACAGGCCCTCCCACTAAATGTTGCGTAAGGCCATCACACTGAACGGAGATTGTGCTGAAGTAATAGGGTACTGTAGCCAAAACAGTGATTTACTGGAATCCTGAATTAAACCGAGAGGTATTCAGGAAAACAAGGAGGATTAGTGTTCAACGTCCCGTCAACAACGAGGTAATTAGAGACGGAGCACAAGGTCGAAATGTCGCAAGGATGAATTTGTCATGCACTTTTCAAAGGAACCATCGCAGTATTTTCAGTAAGTGATCTGGGGAAATCACGGAAAACTTAAATCTCAATGGCTTTCCGGAGATTTGAACTGTCGTCCTGCAGAATACGAGTCCAGTGTGCTACCCAGAGCACTACTTCACTTGGTTTTTACATTGAGACCTGATTTGTTCTGATACTCCAAAATGAGATTTTCAATCTGCAGCGGAGTGTGCGCTGATATGAAGCTTCCCGGCAGATTAAAACTGTGTGCCGGACCGAGACTCGAACTCGGGACCTTTGCCTTTCGCGGGCAGAGAGCTTCTGTAAAGTTTTGAAAGTAGGAGACGAGGTACTGGCAGAAGTAAAAGTGTGAGGACGGGGCGTGAGTCGTGCCTGGGTAGCTCAGTTGGTAAAGCACCTGCCCGCGAAAGGCAAAGGTCTCGAGTTCGAGTCTCGGTCCGGCACATAGTTTTGTTCTGATATTGTTCATTAGAATCGTCGAATTCCGTTTTACTGAGTTGTGAACTTGATGGAAAGTGTATTTACTGTTTGTGTTAGTGCAATGAAACAAACTATGTGACATTAAGAATAAAGAATGCAAATAGGTCACAAATATTACGCCGTGACACTTTAACTACTGCCAGTGAATATCGAGCCCAGCTGAAATCATTTTTGCGTTCGAAGGACATATAGCACAAAAAATGAATCAAATGGCTCTGAGCACTATGGGACTTAACTTCAGAGGTCATCAGTCCCCTAGAACTTAGAACTAGTTAAACCTAACTAGCCTAAGGACATCACACACATTCATGCCCGAGGCACGATTCGAACCTGCAAACGTAGCGGTCGCGCTGTTTCAGACTGTAGCTCCTAGAACCGCTCGGCCACCCCGGCCGGCACATATGGCACAAAATCGTTTTTTGTGCAAATAAACTGTAATATATTAATCTAAGATGCTCATTGTTTGGGTTTCGGAACTTTCACAAAGTATTTCAAAACGAAGGAAACTGTACAGTCCACGTGATGCGTTTAACTATTGTCGTACCCGACTACTTTCAACATTTCCTCCATTTACCTCGGGCGCTGATGACCAAACAGTAAAGCGCCCCGAAAACCAAACATCATCATCATCATCATCATACCTCTTTCGCGAAGCAAATTTGTTAAAAAATTTGTTTCAGTCGTTTGTCACTTGATCCGATTCTCTACAAGGTTCCTGTACTTCTTTTACGAAATTGTAGATTAAGTAATATCGAGAGGAAGGAGAAATCCACTACGAAGACACTTCTCAAATATAGCGTGGAACATGTGGCATCCAACGTATAAGTCGTAATTTACGATGGAAGATCATTTCGTTCATTGAGAAACAAAAGAGGACCGTGGCGTAATTCATCAAACTACTGACGTGAGCTGCCTAATACGAACAGCCGGCTGTACCAGTTTGATTAATGGCCTCCGGTACGCTGGAGGCAATTGGTTTTAATGGCACAATATATTATATAGGAGTAATTTGCAAACTGTGATACTAAATTGCCAGCATACAATGACTGTGCAAAACGTTTCCTTAATGATGCATTGTTGCCCGTTAATATCCGGGTCTGCTTTAACGAAACACCGGTCTTTCTCTTTCCTGAGGTACTTGCAGTGTAGACCGGCTGAAGCATCGAAAGTTTAAATGCGACTGTTATTGGTGTGACTGCTATTGATGTAACTGTTATTGATGTCGAATGAAACAACAGGTTCACAGTTCTGCATCACTGTTTATTACCAGAAAGCGCTTCCGCAGTCTGAACTCCCATCATCATCTGGAATTTATATGAATTAATATGGTATGTGTATCTTGTGTTACGGCTTTGAAATAACTTGTGACATTGTCAAGCTTAGAAAAACCAAACATTATTTCAACATATGGCTCGTGGTCTTGTGGGAGACTTTGACTAAATGTGATGGTAAAATAAGTAAATTAAAATATCTCCAATGGTTACAGGTTCCTTCTCGAGATGGATCACATGCACAATCACACTCTGTAGAAAAAGATGGCTTCTACCCTGAAGAGCCAAAGAAACTGGTACACCTGCCTCATATCGTGTAGTCTCCGCGAGCACACAGAAGTGCAGCAACACCACGTGGCATGGTCTGGAATAATGTCTGAAGTAGTGCTGGAGGGAACTGACACCACGAAAACTGCACGGCTGTTTATAAATCTGTTGGAGTACGAGGGGGTGGAGATCTCTTCCGAACGGCACGTTGCAAGGCATCCCAGTGGTGCTCAATAATGTTGATACCTGGGGAAATAGGTGGCCATGGGAAGTGTTTAAACTCAGAAGAGTATTCCTGGAGCCACGCTAGCAGTTCTGGGTGTATGGGGTGCCGCATTCTCCTGCTGGAATTGCAGTAGTCCGTCGGAATCCACAATGGACATGAATAGATGCAGGTGATCAGATAGGATGCTTACGTACGTGTTACCTGTCAGAGTCGTATCTAGACGTATCAGGAGTCCCATATCATTCCAACTCCACACGCCCCACACCATTACAGTGCCTCCACCAGCTTCAACAGTCCCCTCCCGACATGCAGGGTCCATGGATTCTTGAGGTTGTCTCCAAACCCGTACACA
Source organism: Schistocerca serialis cubense (assembly GCF_023864345.2). Lineage (NCBI taxonomy): Eukaryota > Metazoa > Arthropoda > Insecta > Orthoptera > Acrididae > Schistocerca > Schistocerca serialis. Next base: position 544,226,207 of record NC_064642.1, read on the forward strand.
TCCATCCGTTTCCAGTCATCAACAGTCCAATGTCGGTGTTGACGAGCCCAGGCGAGGAGTAAAGCTTTGTGTCGTGCAGTCACCATGGGTACACGAGTGGGCTTTCGGCTCCGAAAGCTCATGTAGCTGTTTCGTTGAATGGTTCGCACGCTGACGCTGGTTGATGGCCCAGCATTGAAATCTGCAGCAATCTGAGAAAGGGTTGCACTTCTTTCTCGTCAGTCGTCGTTGGTCCCGCTCTTGCAGGATCTTTTTCCGGCCTCAGCGATGTCGGAGATTTGATGTTTCCCAGATTCGTGATATTCACGGTACACTTGTGAAACGGTCGTGCGGGAAAATCCCCACTTCATCGCTTCCTCAGAGATGCTGTTCCCATCACTCGTGCTCCGACGATAACACAACGTTCAAACAGACTTGATAACCTGCCATTGTAGCAGCAGTAACCGATCTAACAACTGCGCCAGACACTTGTTGTCTTATACTGGCGTTGCCGACCGCATCGCCGTATTCTGCCTGTTCAAAAAAATGGCTCTGAGCACTATGGGACTCAACTGCTGTGGTCATCAGTCCCCTAGAACTTAGAACTACTTAAACCTAACTAACCTAAGGACATCACACACATCCATGCCCGAGGCAGGGTTCGAACCTGCGACCGTAGCAGTCGCACGGTTCCGGACTGTGCGCCTAGAACCACGAGACCACCGCGGCCGGCTATTCTGCCTGTTTACATCTCTCTGTATATGAATATGCATGCTTATACCAGTTTCTTTGTCGCTTCAGTGTAGAAAGTAATAAACGCAAAGGACATATAGCAAAACAAAAACACTAATGCGGAGCAAGTGTCAGAACACAAACATGCCATATTTATACAAATAAATTACATATGACGATGGGGGTGTAAACCTTTCGCATGCATCGTTGTGATAAACTACGAGTCACTGATAACAGTAAAATTATTTCATTCATTATCAAATGTTGTCCTTGTGGTATTGACAGTGTGGGGGAACACCACTGGTGAAACAAACGCAACTGTCCTTCAATGTGGGTAAATGCAGATTAGGCACATAAAGAAGAGAAAGAACTCGATGGTACCTGATTACAAGATTAGTGGCAAACTTCTGGAGGCTCTCACATCATTTAACTTCCGCGCAGCGATACGAAATACGACGAAGAGGAAAATCAGTGATACGGAAGGCGAATGGTAGACTGATGGGGGAAAATCCTGGGAATGTACAGTGCGACTGTTACGGATATCGCATAAATGACCCAACTGCGGGCCGTTATAGAGTACTGTTTCAGTGCACGAGGCCCTATTAAACAGGCAGAGCCACAGACGTTGGAATGAATTAAGAGTCGTGCTCCCAGGCCCGTAATAAGATGACATGGCCAATGTGAAGGTATAACAGAGACATCAGAAAATTTAAATGAGAATATGCGGAAAAAGGAGGGTTAGCTCTTGAGAAAACTTATAGCGTAAATTCAGAGAAAATGGTAGGCGAGGCTGTTCGATAACTTTTGTTTCCGTCATGTATCTTATGTACGGACCAAGACAATAAGGTAAGAGACATTATAGTGCGTACCGAGGAACACAGACACTGCATTTTCCTCAAAGTATCCTGCGTCAAGCACCACAGACTGGTTTGCGGAGTGTAAGTATGCACGATGTATGTGGAGCAATTTTTTTACGGTCGCAATGTAGTCTGTGTGAAAAAAAGACAGGGAGATAGAAGAATTGTATGTATACATAATCATTTATATTACTAAATGGCTAACCCAGTACATGATGCACAGCCAGAATTGCAGGTTGCCTATCTATCGGATTCCAGGGGCAAGAAAAATTTGATCTGTAGTATAATTGTAGACCGAATTTAAAAATTTAAAATCCTGTATAATCTGGTCAATGAGACGTATAATCTTGTGTTAAGTTTAACACAGTAAGACAATTAATGCAGTTACAAACTGTTTATATGTTTTGAGGTAGCGTTATTCACGACGTGCAAATTACACTAAATGTATTCATCCATTATTTGAGAATGAGAACAGTCGGCAATGTTCAACTAACTTTACACGTAATTTGAAGCCTTTAAGAAGCTTTTCCTCGCTGACATCCCCACAAAATGATCAAAGGAAAAAATTTATCGCTTACTACACTTTCACTGTTCCAGCAGTAAAATTTGAGCGTGAGGTATGATGTTCTCATTTATTACTTCTTTGCTAGTAAAAGATGTTGTAGTCAGTAAACACGTATATCACTGAATGTGGCTGCAAAATTATATCACCGTGCGATACGTATTTCGAGAGATACTATTTTTTTCTACGTGGGAGTTCTATTCTTTAAAGAATCGGGGAAGGGAATTTACAGGTACCTTAAACTGGCCAATGCAAAAATATTTTCTCATCATTTGTGGATGAAAAGACATATAACTGTCAAATACCATTCGATTTAGTAAGAAAGAAAGAGTTAGAAAGAAAATACGAGACTCATCATTTATAATTCAAAAAAATGTGTCGTTTGCAGGAAACAAAAAATATGATTAAATTCTAAAGACAGAAGAGAGATTGGCACAATGTCAGAGAGTGAATAACAGAGTGGAGACCTCCCTCGATTGGTGCATGATTCAGTTCTGAGGTAAAATCGGTCAATTCTCTCCGAAACATTCATTTTTATTTACCGACCGATTTTAATTCCAATAAGGCTGTTTTATCACTGTCAACAGACATCGCACTGCTATAGCGGCAATTAGCCATGCGTGCAGTCGTATTGTAGTGTAATGTGTGTGTAACACAGCTTCGCTCTGATGCAAGGCAATTGGCGCGGCGTCGTAACCTAGCAAACATGGAGTATAGACGATGAGCCTCGAAAAATGTGGAACTGGAATAATTCCCGCAAACCATGGAAATACGATCGCAGCATATTGCTCATAATTTGTGAATAAATCCATTACTGTTCGATCACACTTTTGGTGATGACTCACTGCGAACATTAACGACAATTAAACACCTACGAATAACATCATGGGACGATCTAAGCTTGAACTGCCATACAAATCAATTTGTATGAAAAGCACATGCCAGGTTGAGATTCATTAGGAGAATTTTAAAAAAGTGTGATTCACAAAACACTTGTTCGGCCTATCCTCGGGTTAATTCATGCCGTATGCGTCTCGCGAAATGGCCACGAGTAGAAAATGAGAGGTGTTAGAACTCAAATGGAGACTTACTTAAGTACCTCCACCACATACATTAAGGTGCCTCAAGGAGTATGGGCGCAACTTAAGGACTGACGCAATAGGATATTCGTATTATGTAACAACCGCTTAAAGATATAAACAGATTTCGGCACAATATTTCCACGAGCTATTACTTACAGAAATTTTTTTATAGAAAATTCTCCTGTCTCTATCATCAGTGTCAACAATGATAAATCACCTATTTTTGGACATTAATATGGACTGTGTCCACCCTTCGCCTTTACGACGATTTGAACTCGGGTGGACACATTTTCAGTGAGGTGTCCGAACGTCTGAGGAATGGTACTCCATTCTTCCTTAACGATCGCAACCAGAGAAAGTAGTGACTTGGGTGCTGCAGTCTGAAGTCGACGCTCTAACTGATCCAAAAGGGTTCAGGTCGGGACTCTTAGCAGACTTGTCCAAATCAGATTTGGTGTTTTACACAAACGTTTGCCTCACAGATGGTGACACATGACAGGGTGCACTGTCATGCTAATACAATGATCATTCTACGAACGGTTCCTCTAATGTACGCAGTATACAATGGTGTATAATATATTAATATGTTCCGCATTTAGCATTTTCTTGAGCGCAATAAGAGGACCACACTCCAACCACGAAAAACACCACCTCCTCCGTGCTTTAATGTTAACCCTACAGATAACGGCTGGTAAAGTTTCCAAGCATTCGGCAAACCTAAACCCTTCCACCAGATTGCGCAGGGTATAGCGTGATCACTCCAAATTACTCGTTTCCAGTCATTCACTATGCAGTGGCGTCCTCTTTACACACCCTCAGGCGTCGCCTAGCACTGGCCCCAGAAATGTGTGCCTTATGAGGAGCTTCTCGATCTGTTCTATTCAACGCTTAAGTGCAGTCGTTGTGCTAGCTGGACTACTGGTAGCGCTTTGGAGCTCTACTGGTTTCATGCGACTTTTTACAGTCAACGTCCTCATTGCTCGACGGTCCGTGCCCATCAATACGTGAGGTCTGTCTGGTCTTAGTTTAGCTGTAGTTCTTTCTTAGCGTTTCCACATCATGAAACCAGCAGTCGACTTGGGCAGCTTTGGAAGGGTTGAAATGTCCCTGATTGATATGTTACTCAGGCGACATTTAGGTATTAAAAATGGTTCAAATGGCTCTGAGCACTATGGGACTTAACATCTAAGGTCATCAGTCATCTAGAAGTTAGAACTACTTATACCTAATTAACCTAAGGACATCACACGATCCATGCCCGAGGCAGGATTCGAACCTGCGACCGTAGCGGTCACGCGGTTCCAGACTGAAGCGCCTAGAACCGCTCGGCCACTCCGGCCGGCTTTAGAGATTAGTCCACGCACGAAATCACTGCTGCTACTGCCTGTCTACTAACAAAGCAATTCTCTTCGTCTTTTTTTATACTGGCGGGTCTGCCCCTCGCGACATCTGCAGGTCAGTTCAGCGTTAGATAGGAGAGTCCACATTCCTTTTATCAAACAGTGTATACCTGACGTATAATACGAACACAGAAATGTACTTCGTCATTGTTGGCAGTCATGTAGAAAGAATTATTTTTCTATAGCTTTGGACGATTTATTTTTGTGAATATTACTCGTTTTTCGATGACAATGTACAGAAACTGGTAATGTGATTATTTTATGGCAACAAAGATACCATTTCCTATGGTAACAAAGATACGATTTTAGAGCCGACCCCACTTGAGAGAGAGCTCAATCTCTGGTTTGGCAAGGACAATATTTTGTAGAAAGTAGACGAGTTTTGCTATTTGGGGAGCAAAATAACTGATGATGGTCGAAGTAGAGAGGATATAAAATCTAGACTGGCAATGGCAAGGAAAGCGTTTCTCAAGAAGAGAAGTTTGTTAACATCGAGTATAGATTTAAGAGTCAGGAAGTCGTTTCTGAAAGTATATGTATAGAGTGTAGCCATTTACGGAAGTGAAACGTGGACGAGAAATAGTTTAGACAAGAAGAGAGTAGAAGCTTTCGAAATGTGGTGCTACAGAAAAATGCTGAAGATTAGATGGGTAGATCACATAACTAATGAGGAGGTATTGAATAGAATTGGGGAGAAGGGTAGTTTGTGGCACAACTTGACAAGAACAAGGAATCGGTTGGTAGGACATATCCTGAGGCATCAAAGGATCACAAATTTAGCATTGGAGGGCAGCGTGGAGTGTAAAAATCGTAGAGGGAGACCAAGAGATGAATACACTAAGCAGATTCAGAAGGATGTAGGTTGCAGTAAGTACTGGGTGATGAAAAAGCTTGCACAAGATAGAGTAGCATGGAGAGTTTCATCAAACCAGTCTCAGGAATGAAGACCACAACAACAACAACAGAAAAACCTCGATGTTGATGGTTCTAATAGGCACTTTAACCTCACTCTTTGCCAATGCTTAGGTACACCCTCTCGTTTAGCACCAGTCAGTTGGGCAGTAGAGTCAGGGCCCACGTTCCACAACGACGTCTGCTTGGATCTCAATGCGGGGGCCGGTTGGGCTGTAAAGCACCAGAGGAAAGGAAAGGAAAAGCAAAGAAAGCCGGCGGCCAGCGTCCACCGCCAATGTCAGCGAGTGGACCGCGCCCGCCTGCGGGTCGCGACCTCGCGGCCGCATGTAGGACGGCGCGAAAGCGTCGCGTCTACTCGGCTTGGCGGGCGGCGTTGCGCAACAGCCGTGGAGCGTCCCTGGCCACCAGAGCGTGCACACGACGCCGCCGCCGCCGCCGCCGCCGCCGCCGCCGCCCCGCGGCACGCCCCCGCGCGGCCTTCACGCCCTCGTGGGCAACCGGGACGCACCGGCACCACTTTGCGGGAGTCGTGCTTGCCCCGTAGCTCATCGGGCGGTCAGCGCTTAGCGACCTTGCGACGAAGACCCGGGAGAGATCAAAGGCTAACCTGCGTCTCAGAGGCACTTAACCGTAACTAACAGTGCCGAAATTAGCCTGTGAAGTCGTGTCCAGCGGCGTCAGGATTGGCGTTATAACATACACGGTGTATGTATTTTTTATTACGAGTGGAATATGAATGTGTGGAAAATTACGTAACTCAATGATATTCATTCAATTATGTAATTATTTCTTAAAAAGATGATAATTATGTAAAACAGAGACAATATTTGTCTCACATTCTTTGTTAATCTATGTCATTCTTTTCTTTTGTTTTGTACCCTTTTGTCGTCTTCTTCTGATGTACGTCGCCGACGCAAGACGCGAATCGATTTGAGGTCTGTTGAATGAAAAACATTTAATATAAAATTATTGTACTGTTATGTACATTTGGTGGTAAAAAAAAATAGAGCCAAATGCGTTAAAACTATATATGATTAATTATTGAAAAATCACTTCCTCTTTTAATTATAATTTTGTATTGATTGTTTTATCATAGCTGCAAGAAGCGCAGGCATTGTTAGTTGGGATTATATAGCAACTTCGTCTGTCCTTCTAGTTGAAAATAGCATCGGTTCGTTTTAAACTAATTTCCAAAACAATTCAATAATTTTTTTGGTGGGCAAAGGAAAATCTTAATTAAAAAAGATATCCTCTATCTTTTGTTGGCCGCCATCTTAACTTTTATCACAGCGGCAAATTTAAATTACTTGAAACTGCAAACAATATTCCAATGTGTAAGAAATAAATGTGCACTGGTGGTACCGAACTCTATTTATAAAAGAAAAAATTTAATCGAATCAGACTGCATTTTCTAAGAACAGTGCTGATGGTATTTATTGTTGAACAAGATTTCATTGCTGATGTATGAGGCCAAAATTAAACTACGCACGAATCACGAAGAAAAATATTTGTGGTAGCATACGTCAGTGTTGTGTGCGGGTGGTATTCTGTGGTTCCTTTTCATGATCAATTTGCTAAGAATATTTAAATCCTTCGAAGACAAAAATTATAAAAGCTCTGATGTACGATCTGTAATTTTAGTGATATGAACACAACTTACAGTCAACATTATTACACTACGTCAGGTGGAATTCTTGTGCAATTTGAACAAAATAATTATCCGGGAGAAGTTATAGTGTGAATAATGCATAATACATGTGCATAATATTGTCAGTACCATTTACAAAATCAAATCAGTTCAACTGCTAAAAAAACAGACTGAATTCAAACCGCAGAATACCATAGAGTATCATATCATCCACATTCATTGCATTTGTCCATGTTGAAGATACGCAAAAACTGCCACAGCGTCCTGTCAGGTATGCGACAGAAAACCAGTTTTGGAAATGGAGTGTTTACTTTCACACTGGATGAAACTCAGTTCTCAACGGAGTAAGCACGTCATGTACGATGCATGAAGTATCGACCACCGCAGAGATACAGCACAGCAAAGCGGTATCACGAGGCGCCAATGAGACGCTACGGAGAAGCTGTACCTCGTGTAGTTCCGAGGCGCCTCTGCCTTGAAATAGCGTCGCCAGTGGCCGGGAGGCAATTCTGTCCGTGGTCGGATGCTTGCCACTTCCAGGAAGTTCCTGTCTGAGTAACGTCGTTATGTTGCCTATCCGCCGTGACACAGTCCGTGTCAACCGTCGGAGAGTGAAGAAACTTCCCTCTCCTGTGAACTGTGCCTACGCGCCAACGGTATCAGAACTACATCATGCTCATAAATTAAGGATAATTGCAGAATGTGGTGCCACACAACCTGGCACTACACAAAACTGGCGTTAATAACATAGGCACATAGGGAACACACACGGCACAGATCTGTAAGTCCACGGTGTTGGAGTTTAGTTGAGAAAACCGTCCCGAAAAACACGTGCTACAAAAAGCACTGTTTTCTGCGCTTGTATCCCGACATCAATATGATCACCGTGCACACGTACACAGACCGCACAACGCGTTGACATACTCTGGATCAGGTGGTCGAGCAGCTGTTGGGCTACAGCCTCCCATTCTTGCACCAGTGCCTGTCGGAGCTCCTGAAGTGTCCTAGGGGTTTGAAGACGTGCAGCGATACGTCGACCGAGAGCATCCCAGACGTGCTCGATGGGGTTCAGGTCTGGAAAACAGGCAGGCCACTCCTTTCGTCTGGTATCTTCTGTTTCAAGGTACTCCTCCACGATGGCAGCTCGATGGGGCCGTGCTTTATCATCCATCAGGAGGAAGGTGGGACCCACTGATCCCTGAAAAGGCAGGTGGACATACTGGTGCAAAATGAATTCCCGATACACCCGACCTGTTATAGTTCCTCTCTCAAAGACATGCCGGGGTGTACGTGCACCAATCATAATCCCACCCCACACCATCAAACCACGACCTCCATACAGATCCTTTTCAAGGACATTAAGCGGTTTGTATCTGGTTCCTGGTTCACGCCAGATGAAAAGCCGGCGAGAATCAGTGTTCAGACTATTCTTGGACTCGTCCGTGAACATAACCTGGGACCACTGTTCCAATGACCATGTACTGTGTTCTTGACACCAGGCTTTACGGTCTCTCCTGTGACCAGGGGTCAGTGGAATGCACCGGGCGAATAAACCATGTTTGTTCAGACGCCTGTACACTGTGTGTCTGGAGACAACTGTTCCAGTCGCTGCGGTAAGGTCCCGAGCAAGGCTACCTGCAGTACTTCGTGGCCGTCTGCGGGTACTGATGGTGAGATATCGATCTTCTTGCGGTGTTGTACACTGTGGGCGTCCCGTACTGTAGCGCCTGGACACGTTTCCTGTCTGCTGGAATCGTTGTCACAATCTTGGCACACGGACGGCCCGTGCTACGACCTGCTGTGTTTGACCAGCCCCCAGTCGCCCTAGTATTCTACCCCTCATAACATCATCAATATGTATTCTTTGAGCCATTTTCAACACAGAGTCACCATTAGCACGTCTGGAAACGTCTGCACACTTACTTGCTACACCGTACTCTGACATGCACCAACACACCTCTGCGTATGTGGACTGCTGCCAGCGCCACCGTGCGACGACCGCAGGTCAAATGCACCGCACGGTCATACCCCGAGGTGATTTAAACCCGCAAACCGCCCACGAGAGCGTTGTTTCACCATGTATCAGCATTATCTTTAATTTATGAGCATGAGTGTATATCAACAAGTGTGTGTTTTCTGGTGACTAGTGAAGCCACTGATACGCCATTCTGAACTTGTATCAATGTGCCACTCAGTAATCGTGGCTCATTTAGTGTGTTCTGAACCACAAGTCCAAGTGTGCAATTTCATAGCTACAGCCTAGGCCGGCGAGAAAAGATAAGTTTCGTTGTAAACAATAAGGTACTGATGGTGAGATATCGATTCAGAATGTTCTAATTAACTGCCACCTCAGTGTCCAAGAAGTCAGACACATCAAGAATTACGTACCGTGATATTCTTCGTTATTTTTGATAGAAAGGAAGAGAGGTTCTAGATTGGAATCACTTCAGAGTGAAAGAATAGTAACGATAAGGTTCGCAGATAACATTGGTGTCCTCAGGGAAAGTGAACATAAATTACAGGACCTGTTGACTGGAATAAATAGTCTAATGGATACAGAATATGGACTGAGAGTATCTCGAAGAAAGACGACAGAAATGAGAATTGCAAAGTGAAGAAATTCTGCTATCTTGGACGTAAAATAGTGCGTGATAGACGAAGCAAGGAAAATCAAAAAACCAGACTAACACAAGCAAAGACGGCATTCACGGTCAAAATAAGTCTACTAGTGCCAAACATCGGCACCGATCTGAGGAAGAAATTCATGAGAGTGTACATCTGAGCAAAGCATTGTGTGGCAGTGAATCATGAACTGTGGGAAAAACGGAAAAAAAGACAATCGAAGGATCGGAGATGTGGGCTATAGAAGGGTGTTGAAAATTAGATGGAATGATTAAATACGAAATACGGAGATTTTCTGTAGAATGGACGAGAAGAAGAATATGAGGAAAAAATTGACAAGAAGGAGGGACAGGATGATAGAATATCCGTTAAGACGTCAAGGAATAACTTCTGTGCGACCTGACGGAATTCTAGGGGGTAAAAAGTGTGGGCTAAGGTAGAGGTTGGACTGTATCCAATAATTGAGCACTTTGATTGCAACGTTAGCGCAAGAGAAGCCATTCAGGAGACTGATGACAAAAAAGTTGATATCATGATAGATAAGTTCGGAAGCTCTATGAGGAAGTCACAACGCCAGAAAATTGTAACAAATGGTAGAAACACCAGCAGAGGATCAACATTTATTGTCGATATCCCACAACGTAAACAAATGCAGCTTATTGAGGGTAAATTGCTGTAAGTATACTTTATGCAGTGATCAATCACTGGCAGCAAACACATATGTAAAATTATTATTGATTGGCGACTCCATAGTGTCCTGTGCACTACGACCAGATAATGGGTATACTTGAAAGGAGAGACAGCATTGGTCGTATATTTTTGTTTATTATCGCAAAGTCTATGTGATCGCCGTAAGCTTATTGACACCAGTGCTTACTAATTTAAGTTATATATTACAGCACTGAAGATGGTCACTAAGTGACCGAAAATCGATTTTGCGATAATAAACAAAAATATAAGACCAATGCTGTCTCTCCTTTCAAGTATACACATATGTAAAATGTTTAGGAGAATGCGTCCTGAATGCGTTAAGCGAGGACCAGTCGTAACAAAGGCGGACGCCAGACTACGCCTCAGAGGAAGAGCTCTGAGGATATGTTTTACATCCAAGAATGCAGTGTCTTTAAAAACACTCGTTCGATTCTGAGCTGTTCTTACTTCCTCTGCGACCTTAAACATAGGATTTATACAAAATATTCCAAGAAGTGCTGCGTATTTTTTTTAATACATTGGTTTAGTTAGTGCTGGAGTATCACGGAAAGGCTCCAACTGCGGTGTTGCGAGAGGGGGAGGCTAATTGTTATTGCACCAAAAGCATCGCCGCGCAAGATTAGCCGAGCGGTCTCCGCGCTGCAGTCATGGACTGTGCGGCTGGTCCCGGCGGAGGTTCGAGTTCTCCCTCGGGCATGGGTGTGTGTGTTTGTCCTTGGGATAATTTAGGTTTAGTAGTGTGTAAGCTTAGGGACTGATGACCTTAGCAGTCAAGTCCCATAAGATTTCACACACATTTGAACAACCAAAAGCATCATTCTATACATTACTTCCTCCCACATAAATCTCACGTAGTCTAATAACCAAGTCGGTAGAAATAAAACAAATTTGTGCTTATACAGAGACTTTTCTAGACCATGGCTTCCCATACTTTTCCTCTGACAGAACACTCAAAATTCCTGGTACTCAGATGGAATATCTTGGTTTTTTGTAAGGTTATTAAAATATTTAAGAAATGAGAAAAACTTTTTTATTCGGTGATTACTTCAGTTTTAAATAATAAATAACACAAAAATCGTATCAAAATTTTTAAAAAAGTATAAGTATCATCAAAATGACGAACAAAAACCGCTTATTTGTAATCATTTTTCCCGCAGAACACGAATTACGTGAACCCTGGTATAGGCCCATTGTGTCGGCGCTCAAATCGCCACTTGATTTGGGTTTTATTCGATCTTAGTTGTACTGGATATGACTTCCTCTGCACACTTTAACACAGTTCGCTGAATATGAATGCTGAAGGTGGTACAAGGATCGACACACCTTACGGCAACTTTCTTCACGAATAGCTGTTGAAACAACGTTTTAGAAGTGATTTGAACAGTGGAAACACAATCCATTTCCCCCGAGAGCGAAATCAAAAGTGTCGGAGCTAGGTACCATTAACAGATGCGATAACGTTATTTCGGGAACTCCTCTCACATTTTCCCTGAACGGATTATGGGGAAATACAGAAGATCCAATTTGGGATGACGTAGATTTGAACCCGGATATTCTGAAATACAAGTCCACTGGCTTAATCACTGCCATATCTCGTTCCGTTGACGTTTAGGCGGATGTACAATACTGTGGGCTAAGGAAACACTACCTCGCTACCTTCTACAGTGATACACTACGGTCTAATTTTTCATTTACTTATTACTCAGGAATTAATAAGTATCTAATACAAAGTATGCACCAGTGGAGAGAATACAACAGAAGTCTTGTTACAAATCATTGTTATCTTCGTTGTCTGTAACCTGTGCCAGCATCGGTCAACCTATACAGAAGTTTAATTAGCTAGTGCAGTTGATTTTGTGATGTTTCTGGGCTTTATTTGTGTACAGTAAGTACAAACATCTTTTCTGCAGTTCTGTCTGGTTGTTCTTATAAGTAACTAGTTACAAGCTGGAGGTTAACTTCGAAACGTTTTGCCAGAAGAAGCTGATGCATGCACAATGTACTAGTCATATAGAATCTTCCGTCTGTGTGTGTTAAGATTGCATAGAGTATTTCCTGTTAAGTAATCCTTTATCGGTAATGTCGAATACCTTATTACTGTCACAGTAATTAATCGGAACTCCGAAAAATCGTAATAATAAAGTAGGATCGTGCGACCACGTGGACCAAGCGTTGCATCAAATATAGCGCCATCGAGTGTCCATGGCCCAGAGTCTTCTTGGGATGGGTTGGGTTGTTTTGGGGAAGGAGACCACACTGTGAGGTCATCCGTCTCATCGGATTAGGGAAGGACGGGGAACGAAGTCGGCCGTGCCCTTTCAAAGCAACCATCTCGGCATTTGCCTGGAGCGATTTAGGGAAATCACGGAAAACCTAAATCAGAATGGCCAGATGAGGGATTGAACCTTCGTCCTCCCGAATGCGAGTCCAGTGTGCATCTTCTTGCTATTCAATAATGATCCGTTCCAATGCTCAAATGCGACTTATAATTTTCATAGGAAGCCCGACAGATTTAGCTTATTAACAAACGCTCACACTACATAACACTAACTCTAAAGCAGACAAATACAGAATACAAGAACACTAAAATCTAGACTTTCACCGCCGGAAATGTCATGTCCATTATAACTATCCGGGCTGTTATGCCGTGGTCGGTTGATGAATTCTGTGTCAATTCCCGACGTTTGACGACCACATATTTCAAGTGGAATGAACAGTTTTATGAGCAAACGGATGGCGTGTCTATGGGTAGCCCCTTAAGTCCCGTAATTGCAAACTTCTTTATGGAGAAATTTGAAGAACAGGCCTTAGGTACTGACAGCAAAAAACCAAATGTATGGTTCCGATACGTGGATGACACGTTTGTGCTGTGGAGACATGGCAGGGAGGAACTAAGCCGGTTCCACGAACATCTGAATAGTATAAACTCGAGAATTCAGTTTACAATGGAGGAGGAGGTAGACGGAAAATTACATTTCCTCGATGTGCTTGTATTTAGAAACGAAAATGGTAGTTTGGGTCACTCAGTATACCGCAAACCCACGCGCACGGACCGTTATTTGCACCGGTATTCGAACCACCACCCACAACAGAAGCCGGGTGTTATCAAGACGTTAGCGGACAGAGCTAGAAATATTTGTGAACCTGAGTTGCTCGACGCTGAGATGGAACATCTCCACAATGCACTAAGGAAGAACGGATATTCGTGCACCGAAATAAAACGTGCGTTGAGGTAGCCACGCAGAAACAATAGAGACGTACAGGCTACTGCAAAATCTAAGGTTTTCCTGCCGTTTGTTAAACATGTAACGGAACGAATAGGGAGGATCTTGACGAAGCGGAATATTACCGTAATTTACAAGCCCACCAGGAAGGTACAGGAATACCTTAAGCGTGCCAAGGACGCTCGCAAACCATTGGAAAAAGCTGAAGTGTGTAGGATCCCATGCAGCTGTGGAGATGTTTATGTGGGTACCACTAAAAGAACTGTTTCTAAACCTTTGGAAGACCACAAGGGCAATTGCAGAAGAGGAGAAACGGAACGATCAGCTGTTGCGGAGCAAGCTTTTCAGCCAGGGAACCACAATATTCGTTTCGAGGAGACGCAAGTATCAGCGGCCACATGCGGATATTACGAAAGGCTCTACAGGGAGGCAATCGAAATTGCTGAACACCTTAATAATTTCAATCGAAAGGAGTAAGGCATGAAATTAAACGGTATATGGATGCCGGTGTTAAAGAAGATGTGTACCACCCGTCCACTGCTGGGTGATGGCAACGGCGATCGACGGCGACGGACAGCGGCCAATTGCACTGACGTTTTCAAAACACGTGACGTCACGCCGCGGGGCGGGAGCGCGCGAACACGGAATTTAGCGGCAGTCAGTAGCGAGCCAGTGGGTGTGTTGGACCTTCCATCGAGCTTGAAGATGTCTCCCGCAGCCGGAGACTGAGAATTGACACAGAGTTCATCAACCGACCACGGCATAACAGTCCGGATAATTATAATGGACATAATACAAGAACATGTATTTGCCCTAGCATTAAGAGTGCAACGGCCTTGCGCAGTGGATACACTGGTTCCCGTCAGATCACCGAAGCTAAGCGCTGTCGGGCGTGGCCGGCACTTGGATGGGTGACTATCATGGCCGCCATGCACTGTTGCCATTTTTCGGGCTGCACTCAGCCTCGTGATGCCAATTGAGGAGCTACTCGACCGAATAGTAGCGGCTTCGGTCACAGACAACCATCATAACGACTGGGAGAGCGGTGTGCTGACCACACACTCCTCCTCAGCGAGGATGACACGGCGGTCGGATGGTCCCGATGGGCCACTTGTGGCCTGAAGACGTAGTGCTTTTTTTACTAGTATTAAGACATTAAACATAATCGGTTTAATGGAGGTGAGTTAGAACTGATCAAATAATCTGTATTTTCTGTATTTCCGGAAAATGTCCGTATCATAATTCATAGGCAGAAACGTTCTGTGTGCTCCACCAGCGTGCAACCAATTGCGGTCGGCATATGTGGACCACAGACGCAGCTCGCAAACGCATCAGTTGCTAACGAATTCACATTCGTTTCACTCGCACGCGCGCGCCGGATAATTAGCCCAGAAACACACCGCATTAGTGGCAACACGAATCTAATGAAGCTCATCCATCAGCTGGGCTTTCGTTTCACACAGTGAGCGGTGCAAAATCACAGCCAGAGCGTTCGGCCGGACTGCAATTATCCGACAGTGCATAAAAAAGAAGGTTGACAAAAAAATCAGATTTGCAGTAGTTGGGCCGATGTACATCACGCGGAACTGTTTTGACGCATCCGATTAAGTGTTCTGTATCTGAATTGCCTTCCGTTCGGCACGCATCGCAGTGTCTGCTTTGCTATCAATGCTCTGTTTTTTCATCGATAAATCAATGAGCGTTACTCATTGCGACGAAACATGAAAAGTAAGCACTCAGACTCTCGAAAAAACTCAGAAAAATATTCGTACATCCAAGCATGTCGAACTGGCTGCGCTTTTCAGGGAAATGTTGCCCTGTTTATAGAGAAAACGATGGAACGTACTGGTGATAACAGTGATGTGCTTACTTAAGTACAATAACATACAGCTGCAAAGCAATGAAACTCTTACACTGCAAAAATATTGGTGCTCAGTATGTTTTCCACGTCAGGACAGTGTGTTTGCACACCGAGTGAATGCCATAAATTTATTGTTTCAAGTGATTGGGTGGCCTTTCGACTTGACTTTGGGCTGTAAAATAAAATAACCAACGTGGGTATGGTAACACATTAACTTTAGTGTCGTTGCAGGTAAAGGGATGTTGAACGTCAGTTGTAGTGTACTTATTCAGTTTTTCAAAACATGATAAATAATGTAAAGAACGGTCTCTTAAAACGCAGAATACTGATAATCGATAGCGAATTACTGGTCACGTCCAAGAAAAAGTAGAGAACTGCAAACCTGCTACAAAGGGGCTTTGAGAAATTACACGATAGTTTGGTTAAGTATCATGAAGCCATATTTCATAAGAGTATTAAGAATGCACTCCATGAAAAAGACAAATTGCACGATGCAGGAGAAGATGCTTCGTCATGCATTAGCGGACAAAAAGATAGAACTGAATCTTAGTATACGAAAACAGCTGAAACGTATGATGTACTGACATTTTTTCAGTTTGTGTAAAGAGAAACAAATAAATCGCTGAACAGAAGGGAAACATACCTGTAGAGGAGAACTGAATGACACCTAGTTATTTATACTACAGAATATCGTCTCAAATATAGACCTCAGACATCATGCTTCCAAAATGTTTCATCTCTCCCATTAAAAGTTGAACCTACCGAGGCGTAAAAATCGAAACCTACTCATCAATTGATTTTTGAACCCGCTTGTGAACTCTGAACACAAACTGGGTTCCAATAGATGGCGTAATTGTTGCAGTGGTTCTAGTCATCCTCTGCTCTTAGGGCCAAGAAATTTCACGAAAGTTGATAAATTAATCAGGGGACGACAGACGACGCAAAAGGGTATGGGAACGGCCTGGAAGTACGAAAAGTCATATTTGGGATTAATGGCTGGATTGCTTCTGGAAGGAAACGAAGGCAGATTATCGTCGAACGTCATTAGAGGCGAGTCGCAAGAGCAGGCGCCACGAAAATATGGAAGGTATTCGACAGTGTCATTTTCACAGGGAAGATCCCGGCATGCGCCGGGAACTCACGGGAAACCTGAATCTGGGTCCCCGAAAAGGGAACTGAACCCCGTTCCTCCAGAATGCAAGTCGATTATCTTAACCACTGCCCTAAGTCGTTGGGTATTTCTTCACGAAAAGAGAATTCAGTGGTCCATACTTCCAGTAATAGCTATTCATATTTAAACACTGAAAATTAAATATAGGGCGGTCAGAAACAGTTTGAAAAGCTTGTAAGGAATGAGATTTTCACTCTGCAGCGGAGTGTGCGCTGATATGAAACTTCCTGGTAGATTAAAACTGTGTGCCGGACCGAGACTCGAACTCGGGACCTTTGCCCTTCGCGGGCAAGTGCTCTACCTGGCGGAAATGAAGCTGTGAGGACGGGGCGTGAGTCGTACTTGGGTGGTAGAGCACTTGCCCGCGAAAGGCAAAGGTCCGGAGTTCGAGTCTCGGTCCAGCGCACAGTCTTAATCTGCCACGAAGTTTCAGCTTATAAAGATATTTCAGGTCAGGTTGTGCATAGAAATAATTTTAGGAAGAAATTCGATACGTTGCGCCGTTACGGATTTAATTTGTGTTAGCGTTAGCCAATCAGGTCGGCGCAGCTAACATCGGAGGAAGCTAAACTGGAAAGCAGCAACTGAAAATGTCATTCCGGGGAAGAGGGGGAAGGGCAGAAGTAGATACCAGATGCAGCATGACGTAATTAGGCCGCAAGGAGTTGAAACGTCCCCTTAGAAAAATTAATGAATTACTGTGCTGATAAACCCCTTACGTTATTTGATTTTCAAACAGAGCAAAACTGAACGTACTCAGACATTTCTCTCTTTACTTATTCTGATCATCACTAAACTGACACACAATATTTTTAGCGCAACTCAATCTGACTTTCAATAATCCCTACAGAAGAATGGCCCTGACTAACAATAAATAACCTATACCTTTTATGAATCACTTACCTCACAAAAATCTTCGTTACTCGAACTACTGCAATACAGCGAGTGCCAATACTGTCAGCTAAATAAAAGATTCTAACTACTGAAGGCACTAACTACTGATAGGCATATAGTTAGCAAATGAAAGATTTTGATAGAGAACAAAGAATGTAGTTACCTTAATAGTGTTCAAAAGTCATATATATATATATATATATATATATATATATATATATATATAATCAGTTCATGACATCCAGTATTACAAATTTACTATCTCTGATGGACACACGTCCAGATCATCCGCTCTCAAAACTCCGCCATCTCTCTCCCCACATCCACCACTGCTGGCGGCTCACCTCCAACTGCGCAACGCTATGCGCTGTTCACATCCGACTGCCCAGCACTACAATAGCAAATTCCAACAATGCAAACCAGCCACAGACTGCACACAGCACAGTCAGTGATTTTCATACAGAGTGCTACGTGGCGTTACCAATATAAAAACCTAAACAGCCTACTTACAGAGTATACCAAAGAACGAAGATGAAAGAAACATGGAGATCTATGAAGTTCGAACTGCCGTAAGAGAGATAGCCAAATGATGGTGATGGTTTACAAGTCGGTAGCGTCTCTAGTTCTGCTAAAGCTAGTGTGCCACCTGACAGAGTGCAATGAACGACTCGGGTGAATCCGTCACTCGGAGCCTGCCTCCCTGGTACTGCCTCCGACGCAGCGCCGAAAACTCCTCGTAGTTAACCATTGCATTCCACTTGTGTTCGCTCTCAGTCGTCACCCTCCTTGTCAGCAAACGCGTTCCTTTTATTCACTGTAGAATCCCTAGCAGAGAACAAAAACTGGTAAGCTAATTATTCAGAACCTGACTGTTAAAAGAGGTGAAGGCTAAAGTAGCAGCGATTCCAAATGGTAACCTTCAGCATCGTGTACCGGCCAGTAGTTCTCGCACCAGTGCCTCCGTTGGCAATTGATATTCAAGAAAATACTGGAGAGTTGTTGCTTCTCGATGAGATACTGCAGTAATCGCTGGCTTGACATTGGCACAGTTGTGGAGCAGAGCGGATCCACGGGAGCCTTGGGCAGAAGTCACGACCGGCGGCCAGCGCTGCTACCGCCCATTCCTTAATGCCTCACTGCTGCTGCTGCTGCTGTTGGCAACGTCACGACTTGCCCCGCTCCGGTAGCGACCTCGGCACCGCGGGATGCAGGCCCCCTGATAGCGCCGGCAGGAGGATGTAGGGCCGCAGCAACACTTTCTGCCCGATACAATCTTCTACACACACCTCATCCCACAGCCGTGGAATTGAGACATGGAATTGCTCCAAGAAATGCAACTAGCGCCGGCATCTTTCCCACCGTCCAGTTGGGTAACGACCAGAAAATAAACTGCTCGATAAAATCAAGTGAAGCAGCCAGAAGACGTCAACGTAACTTCGTACACGAACGGATACACCACACATGAAACCTAATATGAGCCCAGAACTGTTAAAGGACTTTTTAAGTGGCTCGTAAGATGCGCACCGTCTCTACACAAATGGATCACGTACTGCAGATGGCGTTCGAAGCGCAAAGTGACGAACAGACACAGCACCGTGCCTTATTCCAGCTCCCTCGGTACTTACAGCGAAGCTCACTCCAATTCTAGTGTGTCTTACATATGCTGATGGCTTAGATATACACTACTGGCCACTAAAATTGCTACACCACTAAGATGACGTGCTACAGACGCGAAATTTAACCGGCAGGAAGAAGATGCTGTGATGCGCAAATGACTACCTTTTCAGAGCATTCGCACAAGGTTGGCGCCGGTGGCGACACCTACAACGTGCTGACATGAGCAATGTTTCCAACCGATTTCTCATACACAAGCAGCAGTTGACCGGCGTTGCCTGGTGAAACGTTGTTGTGATGCCTCGTGTAAGGAGGAGAAATGCGTACCATCAAGCTTATGATTTTGATAAAGATCGGATTGTAGCCTATCGTGATTGCAGTTTATCGTATCGCGACACTGCAGCTGGCGTTGGTCGAGATCCAATGACTGTTAGCAGAACATGGAATCGGTGGGTTCAGGAGGGTAATACGGAACGCGGTACTGGATCCGAGCGGCCTCGTATCACTAGCAGTCGAGATGACAGGCATCTTATCCGCATGGCTGTAACGGATCGTGCAGCCACGTCTCGATCCCTGAGTCAACAGATGGGGACGTTTGCAAGACAACAACCATCTGCACGAACAGTTCGACGACGTTTGCAGCAGCATGGACTATCAGCTCGGAAACCATGGCTGCGGTTACCCTTGACTCTGCATCACAGACAGGAGCGCCTGCGATGGTGTACTCAACGACGAACCTGGGTGGACGAATGGCAAAACATGATTTTTTTCGGATGAATCCAAGTTCTGTTTACAGCGTCATGATGGTCGCATCCGTGTTTGCCGACATCGCGGTGAACGCACATTGGAAGTGTGTATTCGTAACCGCCGTACTGGCGTATCACGCGGCGTGATGGTATGGGGTGCTATTGGTTACATGTCTCGGTCACCTCTTGTTCGCCTTGACGGCACTTTGAACAGTGGATGTTACATTTCAGATGTGCTACGACCCGTGGCTCTACCCTTCATTCGATCCCTGCGAAACCCTACATTTGAGCAGGATAATGCACGACCGCATGTTGCAGGTCCTGTACGGGCCTCTGTGGATACAGGAAAGTTCGACAGCTGCCTTGGCCAGCACATTCTCCAGATCTCTCACCAATTGAAAACGTCTGGTCAATGGTGACCGAGCAACTGGCTCGCCACAATACGCCAGTCACTACTCTTGATGAACTGTGGTATCGTGTTGAAGCTGCATGGGCGGCTGTACCTGTACACGCCATCCAAGATCTCTTTGACTCAAAGCCCAGGCGTATCAAGGGCGTTATTAGGGCCGGAGGCGGTTGTTCTGGGTACTGATTTCTCAGGGTCTATGCATCCAAATTGCGTGAATATGTAATCACATGTCAGTTCTAGTATAATATATTTGTCCAATGAATACCCATTTATCATCTCCATTTCTTCTTGGTGTATCAATTTTATGGGCAGTAGTGCAGATGCGATCATTAGTCTGTCGGACTCGCGATCACCACTACTGCCCATAGGGAATAATACGAGCAATTACTTGGTTTACCAGATCATAGGCTTTATTGCAACACTACAGCGTCGTTACAAGAAAATTACAATGCTGTGGGTAGAGGCGCAGCACGATGGTATGAAGGGCAATGGAAATGTCGACGGTCTCGCTCAGAGTGCCATTCACCACGGGATAAAATCGTACGAACATGTTTCTCACACAGACCTACTGCAACACGTGCGGCAGTGGATCAGAACCTTGGGGAACAATGAGTGCCGCCTATCGTACCAGCAAAGAAGACGGCATTACGTAGCTGTATTACCACATATACCTGTACAACCGTGGAATTCTCCTGGTTTGTATCGCAGAGTATCTCGTTACCATGTCCCGCCGCCGCTTTAACCACGGAGGTGCCGGCTGAATCTCTATCGGCTGCAACTGACTGATTCGTCCCTATGTGACTGTTGCGCTGAGGAGGACATCGACCATATCACTTTCGGCTGCCCACTGCGACACCACACGAAAACCGAAATACTGCAGCGTTTGGTGCATAGTGAACAATTTCCTACTCGTAAGGCATGATGTATCATTGTATTGAAATATACATTACTTTTTGATAGCTGAACGTATCATTTACCAAGAGCAGGCATTGCCTGCAGGAGGGACATACTGCTAAAACTAAGTTTTTGCAAACAGGCACAAGTCACACTTTGTGTATTTTATTGACCAGTTTGCTCTTCAAATGAAAAAGATCATCATCAAAATATACGCTATGAAAGATACGAACTAAGATATTACGCTGAACTTTCATCGACATTAAGTGAAGTACATATTCTACTTCCAGTATGGTGATTTAAAAGGTAATGTTTAATGCTGTCAGACAATTTTAAACGTAAGTCAGCATACTGGAAGTAGAATACCTACTTTACGTAATGTCACTGTAAGATTTCCGTATTATCTCAGCCTGTATCTCTTACAGTGATTATTCTGACGATGCTCTTGTTCCTAGGTAGAGAGAAACTGGTCAATAAAAATACAAAGTGCTTTTTGAGGCTGCCGGCCGGGGTAACCGAGCGGTTCTAGGCTCTTCAGTTTGGAACCGCGCGACCGATACAGTCGCAGGTTCGAATCCTCCCTCGGGCATGGATGTGTGTGATGTCCTTAGGTTAGTTGGATTTAAGTAGTTCTACGTTCTAGGGTACTGATGACCTCAGAAGCTAAGTCCCATAGTGGTCAGAGCCATTTGAACCATTTTTTAGGCTGGTTTCAAAAACTTTGTTTGAACGCATCATGATTTAACTATTTTGTAAACATTCTATGTGAATCTTGGCTACATATGTGTGATGAATGTGATTCGGTGTTCCCTTTTGTATTGTACATATCATGTATTGGAGGCCGGCTGAGT
Organism: Schistocerca serialis cubense; assembly: GCF_023864345.2. NCBI lineage: Eukaryota > Metazoa > Arthropoda > Insecta > Orthoptera > Acrididae > Schistocerca > Schistocerca serialis. The sequence continues at coordinate 544,248,379 of NC_064642.1, forward strand.
GGAAATCTCCGAAGGCCACAGTAAAAATAACAAAAACAACTTCGCACAAGTACGTACCATTGGCCTGGATGTAAATGATCAGAATTACAATTCTCTGTGACAGGCAGGACGGCAGCCAGAGTGTTGTTCGTGTTTAGTTTTGTTACCAGGTCAGCTAGGGCATACAAGACGCTTGAAGAGCGTCAGATAATGAGCTATTACTGTGAAGGACACGTAGATGCCACAGTAATCTCGCATAAGACAGCCTAATCAGCACCTGAGGGTTTGAAAGGGGTCTCATTGTTGGCCTCTATTGGCTGGCTGGTCGAGTCGTACACTACCCATATATGTGGCACATACCGATGTACAGTAGCCTGTTGTTGCACTATGTGAACTCTATGCTCGTTGTCAAGGTCCCGACTGAGCACGCCTGACCACCACTTCAAATTTGCGTCTGCCACCCGAGAATAAGTAATGTACTTCCTGCAATATTTTGTGTCATCCAGCACCATTATTTGGTGACCACCATGAACCGAGCTAGGGAATTACAATTCCATGCGTAGACTACCCTTAACATCACAAGAGCTGCGTTTGGAGGGGTGCCGAAGCGGGGACGCATGGACTGCTGATGAATGGCATCGCATTCTGCCCAGTGATGAATCGCGGTTCTGCAATACCCCAAATGAACATGGTAGCGAATATGGCGCCGACCTGGAGAGGGGCACAGATGTGACACTCCTGTGGGGAGCCATCAGTTGTGACTTACAGTCACGGGTGGAAGTGACTGAGGATACTCTGACGACACAGTGGTATGCCATGGATATCTTCCATCCTCGTGTGTTACCACTCATGCGTCAGTATGACTGTGTCATTTTTCAACAGGACAGTGCTTGTTCACACATGGCGTGTGTCTCTATGGATAGTGTGCGTAGTGCTGAGGTACTCCCATGGCCAGCATGACCCTCACATGTATCCCCAACAGAACATGTGAGGGATCAGTTCTGACGTCAGCTCTGTCTCAATATCAAGGACCAGCTCAGGAGTGGACACAACTGCTTTATGGTACGCTTTACAGCCCAAAGAGTGCGTGCATCCAGGCCGAGCGAGTTCAACGTCATACATAAGTGAGCTGATATTGCCAATTTCTTAGTAAATCTGACCCAGTTTTGTAATCACTGAAATAACATTACATATCCTCTCAACTCGTGAAGTTTAATATTCTTTCCTCCTTCAGACTAGCTCTTTGACCAATCTCTAAGATCCTGGATACCTTACGCACTGTTAAGTACAACAGATTGATATTTCTGTCTGAGAAGCCGGCCTGAGTGGCCGAGCGGTTCTAGGCGCTTCAGTCAGGAAACGCGCGACCGCTACGGTCGCAGGTTCGAATAGTGCCTCGGGCATGGATGTGTGTGATGTCCTTAGGTTAGTTAGGTTTAAGTAGTTCTAAGTTCTGGGGGACTGATGACCACAGAAGTTAAGTCCCACAGTGCTCAGAGCCATTTGAACCATTTTGAAGTCCGGAACCGCGCTGCTGCTACGGTCGCAGGTTAGAATCCTTCCTCGCGCATGGATGTGTATGATGTCCTTAGGTTAGTTAGATTTAAGTAGTTCTAAGTCTAGGGGACTGACGACCTCAGATGTTAAGTCTTCTAGTGCTTAGAGCCATTCGAACCATCTGTCTGAGAAAAATAGATGGAATCACACCGAAAACAAGGAAAACTGTGCAATATCGTAATCTATCATCTGCTAAAGGGCCTGTGTGTCACAGTGATGGATTGGCGAAAGCAGTGGCTCCTGTGAATGCGGATTATTTCTGATACACATTTACTTAATTTGTCGAGTTATGTTGAAAGAATGGTGTGATTGTCTTTCACAAGTGTCAACAAAAAATTTTAAGACAACCATAAGGCAGATAACTACCCTCGATATTATACAAGAAACTTGCGGGATATAACATGTCACTTAACTACAGTTCTTGAATGACCATTTGGACTTCTTCTCGGAACTTGGAGCAGTTTTCCACAATGACATTTCTCAAATGTAAAAGTGTTTTCAGGAAACAGGACTACTGCAATATTGTCTGACTGCTGGTCCTTACGCATCGACGTTCCTGAGACAAACCGGGGAGAAATTATTCTTAAGCTTGATTTTTTACTTATCTTTAATCTTGTGTAACTCGTTACCTTGGTTCCTTTGTGAACTAATAGTTTGTTTTTTAAACCAACTGCAGGTCTTTTTGTGAGAACGTGTCATTTGGCAGATACCTAATTATATCATATAAGCTTCCGCAGTCATTTCCAAAACTGTTGTTACATCAAAACTGAGGCCGGTACAGAAATTCCAAAATTAGATCTGGATTGAGGGGTGAATTATTTTACAGAGACAGGGTGTACTACTGTTGTAACTGAAAAAAAGATTTTGTGTTGACCACTGAAATAAATCATCGACTGACGAAAAGTAGCAGCAACAGAAACAGCATGGGACTGCAGTGGATATATTAGATCCAGCCACCAGCGATTCGTGGCTAAGGCCACAAGTACCTGGGAGAACGCACAGGCGGAGGACGTGAGGCCGTGTTGGTGACCGCCAAGGGCGCTTTGCGAAAGGAAACAGAAAAGAGAGCAATGAGTGGAGGCGTGGCTATTGATCTGGAACCCTTCGTACTGAGGTTCAAGGGCGAGCGTACAGGAAAGTTATTAACCAACTGGTAGAGGAAAAATTGCAGGTCGTTTGTGACCGACTAGCCGGTTTGTTCGCGAGCAGAAAATGGTGGGACAAGGGCAACACTAAACATCCCGCAGCCGAAGTTTGTCACTTAACCACGGGTTCTCCTCAACCTCTGACAGTACCACACTAGGAAAAAGCAGACAGTCATGCACAAAGAAACAGCGTTATTGCTCGTTTCAAGCGAATAAAATCTGTTTGTAACCAGACAGAAGGTACACAATTTTAAAAATGCGTTTGGAAGTTTTAGACGTTGGCTTCTTATCCGCTTAGTTACTAGGTGAAATACAGTTCCATAGAATGTGGCTTCCTGTCCAAAAGGACTTCCTGAGGACTTCGTTCTTGGTCTTCCAGTCTTATTGTTTCCTCTTGGTTGTTGTATGTGTTCTGAATTACTTGTATTTCCCTTTTGCTTATCCCTATTTTTCTCAGAATTTAGAACACCGTGCATCCCCCCCCCCCCTCCCCCTGCGCCAAATTGTTCATCTCAGAGTTCCACTTCCTCAATTATTTGCTGAATGTACTCCAATCTCTGCCCTCCTCTACAATTTTCACGCCTACAGCTCCCTCTAGTACATGGAAGTTATTTCGTGATATTTTAACACACGTGCTATCATGCTGTCCCTTCTTCTTGTCGGCGTTTTGCTTACGCCACTTTCTTCGTCACTTCTTCGGAGAAACTCCTCATGCCTCATCCTATCAGAGCACCTGATTTAACATGCTTCAGAAGCACCACAACTCTAACGTTCGATTGTCTTCAGTTTCGGTCTTCCCACAGTCCGTAATTCACTACTACACAATGCTGTGCTCCACAAGGACACTCTTAGAGATTTCTTCCTCAAACCGAGGCTTATGTTTCCAGTAGACTGCCCCTAGTAGGCTCTTTACCTTATCCTTGTTTCGTACATCGTGGTTTATTTTGCTGCCAAGGTAACAGAATTCCCTGACTTCGTGACCAGTGATTTGGTGTTAAGTTTCTCGCTACTCTCATTTCTTCTACATCTCATTACTTTTGCCTTTTCTGCTTTAAACTCAATCTATATTATGTACTCATTAGACTGTTCACTCCACTGAACATATCCTGTGAATCTTCTTCAGCTTCACTGAGGATAGCAATGACATCAGCAAACCATATCATTGAATTCCTTTCAACCTGAATTCTAATCCCTGCCTTGGACCTTTCTTTTCTTTCCGTCATTGCTCCTTTGATGTATAGATTGAACAGTAGGGGCGAAAGACTGCAGTCCTGTTTTGCACCGTTGTTAATCTGAGGACTTCGTTCTTGGTCTTCCAGTCTTATTGTTTCCTCTTGGTTGTTGTATATGTTCTGAATTACTTGTATTTCCCTTTTGCTTATCCCTATTTTTCTCAGAATTTAGAACACCGTGCACCATTTTGCGTTGTCGATCGCTTTTTATAGGTCCACAAATCTTATGAGTGTGTTTTGATTTTTTTTCAGTCTTGCTTCCATTATCAAGCGTAAAGTCAGAACTGCTATGGCACCTTAACGTTTCCTAAAGTATATAGTATTAATATTAAAATGTTTTGTAAAAAAGGGAATTTTTTCCAGTATCTTTACAAGCTCTTTTCACTTAGCTCCTAATACAGTCTATGTTTACTTTAGTTTTGTAGAAATTTCTGTAAAGTAAATACGACTCAGAAAAACAGCGAGAGACCACTGAAATAAATTTACATTTACATTTATAACTGTGTTATCAAACCAATCAGCACAATTAACACAGAAAACCGACAAGGCTGAAGCTACTGTTTGTAAAAAGTGCAACACTCAGAAGCTATGGCCTGCAACACGCCACCATAAGACAGCGACCTCTTTTGTGTTGCGCAATGCCAGTCGGTACGAAGCCGTCATACGACGTGGAAACTTGTAACCGAGTGCCACTATGCCTCACAGACATCACAGGATAAGTGCATTCGAACGGGACAGAATGGTTGTCCGTTCCGTGACATTGCGTCTCGTGCAGGGTACGCTGATTCAACAATAAGGCGTATGTGGAACCAAAGGAGAGAAGAGGGCCGCATGCAGCGCCGACAGTATAATGGACGACAAGGTATGACCTCAGTGCGAGATGACTTCCTCCTTGTCCGCTTGGCTGTATGGCCGAAACAGACAGAACAGCTTCGTCCACAGTGTTGGCATGACGTTGGAGCATAGCAACGGGTGTGAAAAATCTGTGTCGACGTTTCGACGCCATCTTCTGCAGGGTGGCACGTCTGCCATTGCATCGGATTCCACTGACCGGAGCCCAACACACGACACTGGGCATGTGAACGCCGACACTAGCATGCTGAGTCGCGAAATGTACTATTTTTGGACGAATCCCGCTTCGTCTTGTCCTACTACAGTGATGACCGCATACGCGCTTCATGCCACCGTCACGGACGCAGGCGTGCAGACGGTGTATTGTTGAGTTGTATAGCGTACAAACTCCAAGTGTGGTGGTTTGGGGCGCCATTGCCTAGAAAGATAGTATCTCGCCTCTTAAGTCTCGAGGGCATTCTGAATAGCTACCGTTACAACAGGGAGACTTTACAGCCCGAGGCACTGCCCCTGATGCAGGACGTTTCACACGCCATACTTCAGCAGGACAACGGCCCGCTGCATGTGGCGAGGAATGAGCAACCCTTCTTCAAAGATCGACGGGTGCCACTGCTTCCCTGGCCTGTCCGAAAGCCTGAGATGTCACCCTCGAACAACTCTGAGATAGGGTCGGTCGGCAACTTGTTCTTTCAGGTTCTCCTTCAGCGACAGTTGCTTTTTTGATCTTTTGTGGATACACCGACAAACCGCGTGGCAGTGTATTCCCCAGCAAAATACTTAGGCGTTCTTTGAGTCCATGCCACGACGTCTATCAGCTCTGATTGCAGCACGTGGTGGCATTACTCAGTACTGAACTTCCAGAGCCACAGTACATGTACAGCTCTCTAATGCAATCATGTGTGTAGTGTCGGGTCCCTAATCAGTGGAACAAATTTCATTGCGACCACCCCACTCGATCATGGTGTTTCACTTTTTCCAAACAGTAGGGTAGATGCAAAAAAAATTACATTAAACATCGTTTCCCAAATGAGACATTTGCGAGATAATTTCGAATGCGTGGCTACGAACCGCCATTGACTTCCTTACGAAACATTGTCCTGGTTAGTATTAATGTACTTCGAAAGTAAACTTTTCGGTTGAGACCTCATCCAAATATGCTCAGATTTCAGCCATCACCCTTCATTGGGGGACGTGGTTCAAAATGATTCAAATGGCCCTGAGCACTATGGGACTTAACTTCTGAGGTCATCAGTCCCCTAGAACTCAGAACTACTTAAACCTAACTAACCTAAGGACATCACACACATCCATACCCGAGGCAGGATTCGAACCTGCGACCGTAGGGGGGATGTGGTACATGCAGATGTACACAGGCGCACTTTTCTGCTGGTATAAGACGAAACCTAATATGCCAATGTGGTCCCAGATGGGTAGATCGATCAGGGCCTCTACATTGTCCTCCAACATCACCTGACCAGTTCTGTCAGGGATAAGTGTACAGCACTCCCGATGATAAGGATGAAGAGCTGGAGAAGTTAACTGTACGGTAATATCAACATTTATGAGATGATCCAGTGGTGTAAGAAAGTGTTTGTAACGGCTGTATTACATCCAAATTCGAGGGTGACACGGGGAACTGCTCCTCTAATAGTTGCGAATCTGCAGTAAATTTGACTATAGAGGTTATCAACCGATGCTCCCATCTATTGTTTACGTCTACGTCTATGCTCCGCAAGTTACGCGGTGTGTGAAGTAGGCTACTTTGTGTAACATTGCCGCTTCCCCCTTTTCCTGTTCCAGTCGCACGTGTTTCACAGGCAGAACGATTGGTGGTAAGCCTCCGTGTGGATTCGAAACTCTCCGATTTTATATTCATGGTATTTTCGCGAGATATACAGTGTGATTCAAAAAGAATACCACAACTTTAGGAATTTAAAACTCTGCAACGACAAAAGGCAGAGCTAAGCACTATCTCTCGGCGAATTAAGGGAGCTATAAAGTTTCATTTAGTTGTACATTTGTTCGCTTGAGGCGCTGTTGACTAGGCGTCAGCGTCAGTTGATGCTAGGATGGCGACCGCTCAACAGAAAGCTTTTTGTGTTATTGAGTACGGCAGAAGTGAATCGACGACAGTTGTTCAGCGTACATTTCGAACGAAGTATGGTGTTAAACCTCCTGATAGGTGGTGTATTAAACGTTGGTATAAACAGTTTACAGAGAATGGGTGTTTGTGCAAAGGGAAAAGTTCTGGACCGCCGAGAACGAGTGATGAAAATGTAGCACGCATCCAGCAAGCATTTGTTCGCAGCCCAGGAATTGGCTGTTCCCTCAGCTCGAACAAGAAGCACAACAATTCATATTTCAGCAGGATGGAGCGCCACCACATTGGCACTTATCTGTCCGTAACTACCTGAACGTCAACTACCCGAGGCGATGGATCGGCCGCCAGGCAGCCCGTGACAGAGCACTTCATCACTGGCCTCCAAGAAGCCCTGATCTTACCCCCTGCGATTTTTTCTTATGGGGGTATGTTAAGGATATGGTGTTTCGGCCACCTCTCCCAGCCACCATTGATGATTTGAAACGAGAAATAACAGCAACTATCCAAACTGTTACGCCTGATATGCTACAGAGAGTGTGGAACGAGTTGGAGTATCGGGTTGATATTGCTCGAGTGTCTGGAGGGGGCCATATTGAACATCTCTGAACTTGTTTTTGAGTGAAAAAAAAACCTTTTTAAATACTCTTTGTAATGATGTATAACAGAAGGTTATATTATGTTTCTTTCATTAAATACACATTTTTAAAGTTGTGGTATTCTTTTTGAATCACCCTGTATTTAGGAGGAAGCAATATATTGACTGACTCTGCTAGGAACGTATTCTCTCGGACTTTTAACGGTAAACTACACCCTGATGCAGAACGCCTCTCTCGCAGCGTCTGCCACGGGATTGGCGAAGCATCTCCGTGACGCATTCGCGCTTACTAAATGAACCTGTAACGAAACGTGCTGCTCTTCTTTGGTTCATTTCCTCTACCAATTCTATCTGATAAGTAACCTAGAGTGATGAACAGTACTGAAATATTGGCCGAAGAGGGTTTTGTAAGCTATCTCTCTTGTTGACCGATTACATATCTTGGATTCTTACAATGAGTCCCAATTTGCCATCTGCCTTATCCGCTATTATTTTTACGTGGTCGTTCCACTTCAGATCGCTCTGTACACATACTCCCAGGTATTTTATGGAAGTAACTGCTTCCAGTGATCGTGAAACTACACATTACAGGATATTTCTGTCTACATTCCTTTCGGTTGAGAGACAATTGCCAGTCCCTGCATCATCCAGGTCATATATAGAAAAGTAATGGAGGACCATTACTATATCACTTCTTTCGGGCGCGCCCGAAATTATAATGTTACTTTTACGTCTGAAGTCTTCTCTCCGTTGATTATGACATGCTGTATTCTGTTTGTTAGAAACTCTTCAATCAAATCACCAAGTTTGTCTGATATTCCGTACGCTCTTATTTCCTTCATTATGCAGCAGTTTGAAAATGTTTCAAAGTCACGGAGCACGGAGTTTACCTGGGCGCGTGTAATCTACTGCTTTTTGGGTGTCGTGGACGAAGAGAGTGAGCTGCGGCCGAAAGAAAGGCAAGTTATTTCTAAAACTTGCACCTCTTCTAGCAGCTGTGTACTGTAAGTCTCTAGAGGAGCTAAGGACTCTCCGTCTTCAGGCCACAAGTGGCCCATCGGGACCATCCGACCGCCGTGTCACCCTCAGTTGAGAATACGGATAGGAGGGTGGTGTGGTCAGCACACCGCTCTCAGAGGAACGAAGCGTTCCTCGTTATTGGAAAAAAGGGTCGTCGAATAGACGCAGAAAACTGTAAGCGTCGTGCTGTTGGAGAATTTTGGAACATGTTCTACGCTCACATATTGTGACATTTTTGAAGACCGAAAACCTCCTCCATGGAAATCAAAGTGGTTCCCGAAACAAAGACAGTGCGAAACCCAGCTCGCTCTCTTTATTTGCTAAACCTTATTACCAGAAATTTGTTAACAATGACATGACCGTCGATACCGGCTTTGCCAGTGAACAGTACACGTGGGCATTGACTGATAACGTTCCTAGTCATATTTAGTGTGCTCACTGAAGTTCTATACCTGCAACACAGGAAATGTAAACAAACCTATAATAAATATAACATGTAACGTGTTGAAAAAAGCTGTGGGTGGAACTTGAACCCAATTAGAAGAGGACTTGAGCAAAAATTTTAGTTTTCAAATACAGTTGTAATAAGACGATAACTATTTCACACTGAAGCCAGTGGCGGCTCGTAACAAAATATTTGCAACTATATCGCAAATAGCTACCTTGCGAACCCATGTCTACTGTAACGTTTTTGCTTGTATTATATGTTCACCCACGTCAGTTTTCACTGTTAACCATAATAAATCTAGCATAATGTTTTAGAGCTATCTATTGAAAGGGTTTACTTTCTGCCTTCTGGTCCCAGAAAACTCCTAAATTCAAATGCTCCACGTTTAGTTGATCGAAATGAAACCACGAGATGACACTTTCTAGGAAAGATCAACAAAGGAGACTGGACACAGTAATTTGTGCATTCCATTATACGACGCTGGACGCGCACTTGGGACGAACAATGTTCAAATACATGCCCAACCATTATGATTTATGAATGAATGAAATTGTAATGAAATATAGACTTTAAGCTACTTACAGGCGTTGACAAATATCAAAGGGGACGGTTGAAAAATGTGTGCCGCAACCGGGACTCGAACCCGAGACCTCCAATGATATCTGTACAGATACCAGCTTCATTATGATTTAGGTTTTCTTTAGTTACTTGGCGCGTATGTAGGTTCACAAGCGGCTTTCCGAAATATCGAGCGAAAGCAAAGACAGTTGCAAGACGCCTGTAAGGAGGCAGGAGCGACAGTTTCGTACGGGGCGGCCCTCGCGCCGGAGAGCGCGAGAAATAAGGGCTTCGCCACGAATTTGTGACGTCACACTCTTCGTCTTGCCCGCCACACTTCGCGAGCGCTCGGTTCCATGCAGGGCGTAATGGAAACCAATATGTTATTGAAAACGTACTGACTAAAGTTGTTAACATTGCCCTGTGGTATCGAGAGCTTGTATCTATTTAAAGGCGGATTCAAGAATTATTAAACACGTCTAAAATAGCTCCCCGTTCCCCGATGGCCCTCGTAAGACCTGCAGCTTCAGGTGCTGTGACGTACGCGGCCCGGCCTGTCTTTCTCGTGGATCTCATCTCACGCCACGTGACATCACTCGGTACCGCGGCGGGCCGGAGCTGCTAAGGGCTGCCCATCTCGCCTTTACGAGCATACGCCACTTTCGCGCTCGCTGAAAGTTATAATCGCTACCATCGCGCCTGTATAAGCGGAACATAGAGCCAACCCCTGGAGTCAGTGTTTTTTATTCCTGATGACGATGGCAGAGACAGACGTTGAAAGCTCCAGTGCTCTATATGATGTGACGTGACTACAAGATCGAGAAGATTTTAAATTTCCCGTCCCAGTTTTTTTGCCTCAGCTGATGGTTCATCGCCGTTGGCGTCGATGCGCCCAGGACGTGACATCCTCACTTTTATTTCATGGATTTTTCCAGAAACTGAACAACATATGTTTTCACAAAGAGCAGCCCTTTGGACTGCGGCGCCCGATTGACGTCAGACGAGTAATTTTATGACTGTTGCGTACGGACATAAATGAGAGACTGGCTTTCACGCGATGTACGACGAAATCGAAACATAAGGCAATGAAAGTTAGAGAGCCTACGATATCGCCAACGTAGAGGTCACCGTTCTGTCTTCCCACTGCCCACTGCAACACCTATCGTCACTTTCCTATTTACAACCCAATGGAAGCCTATATTACTTACATCCTTTAATTTCATAGAACACATTTTCCCCTCGGAAAATACTTCTTTCCAAGTGCAGAGTCTACGGTTTTTAGTGAAAATGCATTGCTGTTATTTTAAAAGAGCATCACCATTTATTTATATATTTTAATATAGCGTTTTGTTTTTATCATTTAGTCGTTCGGTATTAATTTAAACGACAAAGACATACAAAAGTTTTAAGGTTTTAGGCAAACGCCAACAAAATAGATATTTAAAACATCTGCACACTTTTCATCTTTTGATCGTATTTGTTTCGACTTTGTTCACATTTTTGCAACCTTTAGCTGAAGAACGGAATGTTCTGCCGCTGAAGCGCTCCCCTCTCCACGCCTCGTATCCCCACCAATATGAGGAGAGATTGTGAAATAACACAGAGGAAAAGCTGAGTGGAACATGTATCTGCATTTTTTCCAGTGTTTTACACTACTGGCCATTAAAAATGCTACACCAAGAAGAAATGCAGATGATAAATGGGTATTCATTTGACAAATATGTTATGCTAGAATTGACATGTGATTACATTTTCACGCAATTTGGGTGCATAGATCCTGAGAAATCAGTACCCAGAACAATCACCTCTGGCGGTAATTACGGCCTTGATACGCCTGGGCATTGAGTCAAACAGAGCTTTGATGGCGCTTACAGGTACAGCTGTTCATGCAGCTTCAACACGGTACCACAGTTCATCAAGAGTAGTGACTGGCGTATTGTGACGAGCCAGTTGCTCGGCCACCATTGACCAGACGTTTTCAATTGGTGAGAGATATGGAGAATGTACTGGCCAGGGCAGCGGTCGAACATTTTCTGTATCCAGAAAGGCCCGTACAGGACCTGCACCATGCGGTCGTGCATTATGCTGCTGAAATGTAGGGTTTCTCAGGGATCGAATGAAGGGTAGAGCCACGGGTCGTGACACATCTGAAATGTAACGTCCACTGTTCAAAGTGCCGTCAATGCGAACAAGAGGTGACAGAGACGTGTAACCAATGGCACCCCATACCATCACGCCGGGTGATACGCCAGTATGGCGATGACGAATACACGCTTCCAATGTGCGTTCACCGCGGTTTTCGGCAAACACGGATGCGACCATCATGATGCTGTAAACAGAACCTGGATTCATCCGAAAAAAATGATATTTTGCCATACGTGCACCCAGGTTCGTCGTTGAGTGCACTATCGAATCACGTCAAGGTTAACCGCAGCCACAGTCTCCGAGCTGATAGTCCATGCTGCTGCAAACGTCGTCGAACTGTTCGTGCAGATGGTTGTTGTCTTGCAGACGTCCCTAACTGTTGACTCAGGGATCGAGACGTGGCTGCACGATCCGTTACAGCCATGCGGATAAGATGCCTGTCATCTCGACTGCTAGTGATACGAGGCCGTTGGGATCCAGCACGGCGTTCCGTATTACCTTCCCGAACCCACCGATTCCATATTCTGCTAACAGTCATTGGATCTCGACCAACGCGTGCAGCAATGTCGCGATACGATAAACCGCAATCGCGATAGGCTACAATCCGACCTTTATCAAAGTCGGAAACGTGATGGTACGCATTTCTCCTCCTTACACACAACAACGTTAAATAAGTATTACAGTAGTTGTATTACATGTTTCTTACCTTATAAATAAATATAAAACTTTTTTATTTTAAATTCAGTGCAATAGTATTTGTAAAATGACTCTTAGTGTTCATTAAAAAATGACGATCATTCCACTTGGGACCTGTGGAATGGTACATTAGCTTATTTGTTTTAGTTTAAATATTTGTCATGTATTGTTGTTTTTCTGACATGTTCCACATCCTGGAGGACCTCCTCACTACGGATCAATTGGAATGAAAGTAAATCTAATCTAATCTAATCTAATCACCAGGCAACACCAGTCAACTGCTGTTTGTTTATGAGAAATGGGTTGGAAACTTTCCTCATGTCAGCACGTTGTAGGTGTCGCCACCGGCGCCAACCTTGTGTGAATGCTCTGAAAAGCTAATCGTTTGCATATCACAGCATCTTCCTCCTGTCGGTTAAATTTCGCGTCTGTAGCACGTCATCTTCATGGTGCAGCAATTTTAATGGCCGGTAGTGTACTTTTCGACTTCATGTATCGTCTAGTAAATGTATAACTACACACATGTAAGTGACAAGTTTTTTTTAATGTTATTATCAATGTATTAGTGTCTGAAAGTTTGTAATTATGATCTATTATTTGAAGTTACGTGTCTGATTCATATCTGTCCGTTTCGTATTAATAGGCAAATTCTTGATAATGAGAGATTAAAACTGGGAAGTACTAATATATTCGTTTATCTATTGAAAGGGAAGCCCTAGGCAAATGAGGGCTTGTGGTTCGTCTTTAATGATGTCGACGTCGACGAGACGTCAAACTTAATCTTCTTCCTCTTTCGTGATTTATGAGTTACATGATAGACCCAAACAATCTGTCTGACGAACTGGTCGATCAGAACACCGGCAAGGACAGAACACCAACGGCGACGTCATTAATTCTCGGGAGTATGCAATACGCGCGGCGCTCTGGGAGCGACTGTTTCGCAGGCTCCAGTGCCAAAGTAATTGCGCTCAGTTCCGCAGCCGCCCTGGACCTCGCACGGCGAGAAATGAAAGCAGCGGTTCGCCGTTTGGGAGCGCCAAGGCTGCAGCCGCTCGAGTTTTGCGCAACTTCGCTATCCGGCTCCACCCACGGAATCCCGCCGGCCGCGCCACGCGCTGCATTGCAGCACTGCACCTCACCGCAGCGCACGGGCTTCCGTCGCAGCTCGAGTGCGGAGAGATGCGGAAGGAGCGGAGACGCGGCTTCGCGCTGCGCCACGGCGTCATTGAAGACGATTTCTTGCTCCTGCCCTTCACCTTGACCTTGAAGCCGGCTACTTACGTAACGTGTGCACGTTCCTCAGCAACGTGACCCTGCACTGCGGGATATTCCGATATCTGACGATGAATGAGCCGTGTACTGCCTCTATCGACTATAGATGGCCATTATTGACACAATTTCTGGACTCATGTCACCAGAGTCATGGGATACCTCCCAATATCTTGTCAGACCGCCTTTTCCCGGCATAGGGCAGAGAGATCGACGCATCATGGATTAAAAAAGTAGTTGGAGGTAACCAACAAAAATATTGAGCCGTGCTGCCTCTGTACCCCTCCATAAATACGGCGCAGGATTTTGTGCACAAAGTGACCTCTCCATTATGTTCCATAAATGTTCGGTGAGATTAACGTCGGGAGACCTGGGTGAGCAAATCATTTGCACGAATTGTGGTCCGGTGACATGGTGCACAGCCACCCATAAAAATTCCATCGTTTTTTGCGTACATGAAGTCCATGAAAGATCAAATGGTTCAGATGGCTCTGACCACTATGGGAGTTAACTTCTGACGTCATCAGTGCCCTAGAACTTAAAACTACTTAAACCTAACTAACCTAAGGACATCACGCACATCCATGCCCGAGGCAGGATTCGAACCTGCGACCGTAGCGGTCGCGCGGTTCCAGACTGAAGCGCCTAGAACCACTCCGCCTACTCCGGCCCGCTCCATGAAAGACTGCAAATGATATACAAGTAGCGGAACATAACCATATCCAGTCAATGATCGGTCCAGTTGGGCCACAGGACGCAGTCCATTCCTTGTACACACAGAGCACACAACTATGAAGCCACCACCAACTTCCACACTGCCTTATTGACAACTTGAGGTCTGAGCCACACCCGAACCTCACCATCAGCTCTTAACAGCTGAAATCGGGACTCATCTGACCAGTTTACGATTCTCCAGTAATCTAGGATCCAATCGATACTATGTTCACGAGCCCAGGGGAGACGCTGCAGTGATGTCGTTCTGTCAGCAAATTCACTTACGTCGTTCGTCTGCTGCCATAGCCAGCTAATCTCAAATTTCGACGTGCTGTCTTAACGCATACGAAAGTCAGTCGTACGTCGCCACATCGATATCTGCAGCTATTTCACACAGTGTTGTTTGTCTGACAATTCTACGCAAACGCCGATGGTCTCGGTCGTTCACATGAATCACCTGAGTACAAATGACAGCTCCGCCGACGCACTGCCCTTCTATACCTTGTGTACGTGATACTACCGCCGGCCGGCCGCTGTGGCTCAGCGGTTCTAGGCGCTTCAGTCTGGTACCGTGCGACCGCTACGGTCGCAGGTTCGAATCCAGCCTCGGGCATGGATGTGTGTGATGTCCTTAGGTTAGTTAGGTTTAAGTAGTTCTAAGTTCTAGGGGACTGATGACCTCAGATGTTAAGTCACATAGTGCTCACAGCCATTTGAACCATTTGAACAATACTACCGCCGTCTATATACTAGGGCTAGGCAAAATAATCTGAAAAGTAGTAGTAATGGGATGGTTGTGTTTGACGGTCAACAACGCAAGTAAGGCACGTATCGCGCTGGATTGTGCGTGTTCAGTACAGACTAGGCATCAGTGCAGGTTGTTTACGAGTAGTGCACACTTCGTATTTGCATTCAAAGGACGATATCGACGTGCAATGAAAGACCTAACAGAATTCTAAAGAAGGCAGATTGTGGGGGCCCGATTATCTGGAGCATCAGTAACCAAGACAGCCAAATTATTCAGTGTATCAAATGCCTCTAAGTACTATGGGACTTATCATCTGAGGTCATCAAGCCCCTAGACTTTGAATTACTTTAACCTAACTTAACCTAAGGACATCATACACATTCCTGTCCGAGGCAGGATTCGAACCTGCGACCGCAGCAGCAGCGCGGTTCCGGACTGAAGTGCCTAGAACCGCTCGACCACAGCGGCCGGCACAATGTTTCAAGAGCAACAGTTCGAATAATCATGACAGCCTACACAAAACATGGAAAGACATCACAGTGTAAACGTAATAGTGGGCACAAATCAAAATTAAATGACAGAGATCGTCGTACGCTAATGCGAATTACATCAAACCAACACAAAACAACGGCGGCTACACTGACTGCAGAGTTCAAGAGCCATCTCCGAGCCCCGTATCTATCGACACTATCCGCCGAAAACTCCGTAAATCGAATATTCATGGACGAGCTGCTACACCAAAACTGTTAGTGACGACAAACAACGCAAAGAAGCGTAAAACATGGTGTCAGAAGCATAAACCGTGGACGGCTAATCAGTGGAAAAGCCTCATATGTTCGACGAGTCAACGTTTTCGTTATTTCCAGCACCGAGCCGGGTTTACGTCTGGAGAATGTAAAAAGAAGCCTACAATCCGGATTGCTTGATTCCAACGGTTAAACATGGAGGTGGAATTGTGATGGTGTGAGCAGCCATATTGTGTATTCTCCTGGTACCATCGTTACTCTCAAAGGCCGTGTTACAGCCAACGATTATATGAACATTTTAGGTGATCAGATGCACCCCATGATTCAAATGTTTTTCCCCAAAAATAACACAATATTTCAAGACGATAATGCACTCACTCACACAGCCAGGACAATAGAATCGTGGTATGAGGAGCATGCAACTGAACTGCAGCGTCTGACCTGGCAGCACAGTCCCCGGACTTGAACACTATCGAACCTTTGTGAGCGGTACTGGAGCGCAGACTCCGGACCAGATTTCCGCCTCCCTCGTCACTACAGCAGTTAGGAGAGGTTCTGATCGAAGAGTGGCATAACATTCCACTGAAGACTGTCCAATTATTATGTGCCAGTATTCCAAGAAGAATCGCAGCTGTATTACGGGCAAATGGAGATTCAGTCCCTCATTGTAAACCATTCCCAAGTAAGTACAAGTGTTCACATTATTTTGCCCATCCCCTGTAACTGCATATCGCTATTCCATGACTTTTGTCACCTCCGCGTATGTACATAATTATTTGAGTAAATAGAGCATTAAAAATTAATTATTCGCAGATAAAGGGAATATTCTTCTCTGTATAAACAAATCATTTCGTGTTATTCACACAGCCTGACAAAAAAGTGAATCATCCAGAACACATAGTCGGATGTCAATGTAACTTCGTAAAGGTACACACCATCGTCGCGTAGAACGGCCACCACGGTGCATCAGTGTTGTTATCAGGTGTGGTAGGGTATATAATGGCCGCGAAGCGCGTCAGATGTTGGCTAATAATTGTGAAGGACACGGAGACGCTACGTACTAGTATGGACAGTGTTACAGGCACCTGGCAGAGTCTGAAAGGGGTCTCCTTGTGAACCTCCATTTGGCCGGCTGGTCGAATTGTGCAATTCCCAGGTTTGTGGGGTATTCGGAGTTGGCAGTGCCCTGATATTGCAGCATACGAAAACGTGAGGAGGGGGGGGGGGGGGCATGATCGTAGTCAACGTTGCGGTTGACTATATCTGATCACTGTACTGCGCTCCAAGCACATGATGACCACTTCACATCTGCACCTGCCATGCGAGAAAAAGCAATGCATTCCCTGCAATAATCTATGTCATCCTGCATGGATGCTAGCAACAGCCGAACTAGCGATTTAGCGTCTCATGCGTATGCTGCCGTTAACACTTCAACACAATGCTGAAAAGATAGTAGGTGCACGTCCACTACAGCGTCTTCCTTTAAAGGAACAGCCACATGCTGTCGAGTTTTCGTTTGGACGTCATTTCGCAGTTTTGCTTGTCCGATTTGTGCAGCTGCGTAATGACGATGATTGAACTGAGTGCTTATGAAACGTACGTTGAGGATTTCTTGTTATTCATTCATGTGGAAAAACGGCGCGATAAAACCATGTGCCAAATAAAAGGTCGCCTACTGCTATCAGACAGTGCTAAAGGTATCACTCTGCGTATACCACCAACCGACGGACGGATCACCATGAATACTGTCACATTTCGTCATTCTATGAGATACGCAGCGGAGCTTGTAACTGAACTAAGGCACTAACGTTTATCCTGTTGATCAGAGTACGTGCCACTGTCACTCTTCCTGCTGTGGCCAAAGCTAGCAGTGAAAATTTCTTTCGCGACAAGTATTTGGACCAGTTACTTTCCGATCAAGAATTGTGGGTCTCGTCTACCGAGGTGCATCAGAAGGACATTCACTCTCAAAAACTGAAATAAAAACAATTCTACAGGTATTTTGGTAAGTTAAGAACAGAACAAACAGAGGAACGAGCACATCAGTTTTCGGAGGAGCGGGTCGAGGCGGAGGGAACAGCATTATCTCTTTACCTTGATGGTACTGACTCTGAGTGGCTTACTGTGTTGTGATAGATAAGCTTATTTCGGCAAACTTGCGACGGAATAATGGAAAAGAAATCTTACGCGCAACGTAGAAGTAATGTCCGCTCACATAAGGTCGCTTTGGTGGCAAAATAACACGCAGAATGTGTCTCGCCTCTCGTTACTATTGTCTTCAGCATCTCGTAGTTAATTAAGAGAGTGGAAATGTATTGCAAAAGGAGACTGAGTTGCGATAATAGCTTCTGAGATATAATCGCAGCGTTCACGTGTCTGAACACGGGGCTGCTTCAGTCGGTATGGCGACATGAAGTGCGCAACTGCCTCTGCGCTGTAAAACCAGGATGCAGATTCATTGCGCGTCTTTACAACGCTGTTTCTCAACCCAGAAAAAGTATACTATTTACTGCACAAGTGGCTGTAGAGATAGTTAAATCCTTACGGTTAAAACACTGGTTACCATTCTTTCGGCAATATGTGCACGAACTATACGGCTGTGGAGAAACTGAATACTTAACCTTCGTTCTGCGTTCATTTTACATCTAGTAGAAAAACTGTCTCCCAATAGCTTGTGGCGTTATTGCCCCATGTCGTTGTATTCACAACAGCTCTCCGAAGGAGTCTGCAGATGTTGCCATACAGGGTATGTCGAAAATTCCTGAAGTGTCTGAAGACTAGACACAAGGACGCCCATAAATTAATACAGTAGGGGGCTCGCCTAACCCCTCCCCCCCCACCCCACACACACACACACACACACTCCTTCCCGTTGCAGTAACAAAGTTTTTAATGAATTAGAAGATTAAAATATCAGAGATTCATCTGAGGATCGTCCAGCCACTTGTTATCGCTGACTTGTCATGCTGGTTACTCCTTTGCTGATATACTTCGAGCATCGTATGCCAGACATTGAAAGTAATATGGAAGATCATGAGAGCGTGTTGGCCTACTACTTTGATGCCTATGTTATTTTCAAATATTATATTTATTTAGCTACATTACTGTGTCATCGTCTTAAAACGTAGATTTTGGCAGTTATTTGTATCTAGCTTGCTGTTTAGTTCTAGTTGCTCAGCACATATTGGCTCCCTCTAATTGTCTCTTTCGTCTCTATAATAGCAACAGCTCCTGTTATTCCACCAATTCGCTCTAAGCACTCCAACTATCATAGGGGCGCCTGTTGCGTAACTTCTACTAGTTCGTCAGCATATAATTCACTTATGACCAGTTTTATGCAACATTAATCGTAATTACCCATTGTTTTTAATCTATATATCGCATCCTCGTTCTTTCTTCTTCTCCCAGCTGTTTGAAATCTTTTTATCTGGTGAAGTAATCTTTCTCCATTCATTTTTTAGAGATTTTTGTTCCACTGTCTTCCAGTTTACTTTTATTTTACTAAGGATACTAAATACAGGGTGTACATAAATTATCTTTACAACTAAAGACTTTAATAACTTTAAAACTATGCTAGATAGCAACAAATGGTTTTCCACATAACATAACTCATAAAGCTTTTTCTACCTCCCAGGTGACGCAATTTTGACCCAAAACTGAACTTTAAAATCTGATTAAATTAGTACGGCACAGGATCAAGCACAGTGTATGGCCTGGTTCACCCAAGGGCAACGAAACTTTCGAATATGGTATGGAAGGCAACCGACATCATGACCAACTATTCAGGCTTGGCGTACATCATGTAGGGAAACAGGTAGTGTTCTCCATACAAAGTGGGCGAGTCGCCCATCTGTTTCAGACGATAACGTGGACAAGATACGGCAGGCGTCTACAAGGTTTCAGACAAAACTGGTGGAACGGGCGGCCAGAGATTAGAAATGAGGCGATCAACAGTGCGCATTGTCTTGCATAAAAGGTGTAAAAGGTTACGGCCGTATGCTTATAAGGTGCAGCTGTTTCAGGCATTAAAACCTACGAACAAACTTCTGCGTGAACAGATTGCAGTGGGTATGCTAGGCAAGAATGACATAAACAATAACTTTTTGGAAAATATTTGATTCTCCGATGAGGTAACGTTTCATGTATCCGCAAAATGAATCATCATGATGTTCGTATATGTGGTTCACAGAATCCTCACTTTATAGGTGAAATGGAAAGAGCCAATCCCAATGTCAATTTTTGGTGTTGACTGATGCTCAATTGCATCACTGGTCCATTCTTTTTCATCGAGTCTTTCGTCAACGATGGTGTTTATCTGGACATGTTATAAGAGTTTGATGTACCACAGTTGTAAAACATGCAACTTGATGTCACATTCCAGCAATATAGGGCACCACGCCACTAGTTCCTAAATGTCCGTCGGTTTCGATCAGAAAAGCTTTCGGATGTGGATTGGACGAGATGGACCAATTCGATGGCCGCCATGGTTCCCTGATCTCGCACCACTAGACTTCTTCCTGTAGGATTTTGTAAAAGATCTGGTGTATCGAACCAAGGTTAGAGACCTACAGGACTCGAAGGCATGAATTCGTACTGCATTTGAACATATCACCGTGGAGATCTTGAATCGTATATGGAGAGAATGAAATCCAACTGGACGTTTTTGTGTGTCACTAAGGGTGCACACATTGATGTGCTTGAATGAGGAAACAAAACTTTATGAGTTATCTTATCATACGTTGAAAATCATTTGTTAATATCTAGTTTAGTTTCAAAGTTATTAAAGTCTTAAGTCAAAAAATGGCTCTGAGCACTATGGGACTCAACTGCTGTGGTCATAAGTCCCCTAGAACTTAGAACTACTTAAACCTAACTAACCTAAGGACAGCACACAACACCCAGCCATCACGAGGCAGAGAAAATCCCTGACCCCGCCGGGAATCGAACCCGGGAACCCGGGCGTGGGAAGCGAGAACGCTACCGCACGACCACGAGATGCGGGCAAAGTCTTAAGTCGTAAAGATAATTTATTGGCATCCTGTATATTCAGTTCTTCCCTAATTTCCGAATTTCAAAATCTGTCAGCTCTTGGGAATCCCTTTGCTGTTCTTAGAAATCTCATCTCCGTTGCTTGTATGCGACTTCCTTGGCTTTTAGATATTGTCCTGGCTTTCATGTATAGCCCACGAGTCACTCCCGTGAACAGCAATAGAACTGCCACTGTCTTACCCAATTTCAATCTTGTTTCTTTCCTCATTTTACTTTTTACACATTTGATTAATGTCCCACATATATTCACAAACTTTGCTGATTTCTTCTCTATCTCTTCGTCAATTAAAATGTATGACCATTTCTAAAATTCTATTGTTAGTTAAATTCATGAAAATAAAAAGGAATAAGGACGTTAAGAGACACACGGACT
The DNA here is from genome assembly GCF_023864345.2 of Schistocerca serialis cubense. Classification (NCBI taxonomy): domain Eukaryota; kingdom Metazoa; phylum Arthropoda; class Insecta; order Orthoptera; family Acrididae; genus Schistocerca; species Schistocerca serialis. The sequence goes on from NC_064642.1 coordinate 544,269,606, forward strand.
AAATTTCAGATCTCTAATGCTGCTACAAGGACTGCTGATTATTCATCACACATTTCCATCTTAAAGTGTAACATCATTGTAGAATTTTCAAAAAATCATTTCGTTATTGACTTAAAAGATGCTTTGCACCTTCTCAAATTTGAAGCAAAAACAATCCTTAAAAAAATATGCCTGCAGAATTCCGAGCTCCGCCACTAGCGCCTTGGATGACCCAAAACGCCTTACCTGCATCAATTCGACACCACCTGTAGCGTCTGGATGTAGTTAGAAACATCGCAGAAAAATAATACGATAGCTTGGTGTCAGAAAGAGTCAATACGCGTAAAAAAACGACAAGTCTTTCCTTTAGAATCTTGATTTTTGTGTGTAGTATTGGCTTTTGGTAGTTTACTTGTGATCATATAGTATACAGTTTTGTCTTTCATGTAAAAGTGAGTGGTAAAAGAACGTGCACTCGGCCATAAAACGTACGAAAACACCGTATTCAATGCGGTATCGAAGCAGTACGTCATCAAAGCGTCAAAAGAACAGATATCACGCAGAGAGCAGTTGCAAAGAAGTCAGTACCTCTGCTAAGAAACCGAAAGACAGTGACCAGAATTTTAATTTTATTTGGTTTACTAATTTTCTTGCCGTTTCTCTGTTATTTCTCAACACGTGACACGTAATACATGCAGTGCAGAAATCACGTTGCAAAAACGAAGTCTTAACTTCACAATGATTATTGCTTGTCCAAACCGCCCAGAAGTTGTTATACAAAGTAATAAGTTTATACGGAATGCATATGAAATCAACCGACGAATTGCCCTAGCAGTGTATCTGCTTGGAGTTGTGCTAAACGGCACTGCATGTTTTGTGCGTTCATGGAACTGTCACGACCGACATTTCAGTTGTTCAATGATAAACTAGTGAATATGATTTAGATCGCGACGGCAGCAGTACGACAGGCCAGTCCTCCGGTAGCTTATTAATGGTAAGAGATTTCTAAAAGTGGAGTTTCTTCATTTGTTCATGTCTATAACACACTTCAAAACTTCAACTTCTCGGAATGCGATTTTTGAAAATGGCACGCAGCATAACTTCCACAATTTTCTATCTTTTTATTCGAAAATTTAACCACAACTTTGAAATAACATTTCGAAGTGAACAACGTAGAGGATTTTCTATTACTTAATGTACACAATATATATTTACAAAGACTGTCCTTTTTTGGTGAAAATTTAACAACGTTATTCGAACACTCGCCACTTACACAAAAATCAATATTTCTAAAATCCACCACTTGGTTCACTAGCTACCCTCATGCAGATTAAACGGATTTTTTTACTTTTTTGCAGATTCAAAAAAAAATGGTTCAAATGGCTCTGAGCACTATGGGACTCAACTGCTGAGGTCATTAGTCCCCTAGAACTTAGAACTAGTTAAACCTAACTAACCTAAGGACATCACAAACATCCATGCCCGAGGCAGGATTCGAACCTGCGACCGTAGCGGTCTCGCGGTTCCAGACTGCAGCGCCTTTAACCCAGATTCAAATCGGCAGCAGTTATATTGCATGCCGCAGATCGCCTCAAAGTCAACATGCCTCTGGAGAATTGCTGCAGTTTCGCCATTTTTAATAATTTTCTAAAATTTTTTGTAATATTCTTAAATACACTAAAGCGCTAAAGAAACTGGCATTGGCATGGGTATTCAAATACAGAGATATGTAAACAGGCAGAATACGGTGCTGCAGTCAACAACACCTATATAAGACAAAAAGCGTCTGCGCAGTTGTTAAATCGGTTACTGCCGCTACACTAGCAGGTTATCACGATTTAAGTGAATTTGAACGTGGTGTTATAATCGGCAAACGAGCGACGGGACACACCATCTCCCAGGTAGCGATGAAGTGGGGATTTTCCCGTACTACCATTTCACGAATGTACCGTGTATATCAAGAATCCGGTAAAACATCAAATCTCCGACATCACTGCGGCCGGAAAAAGATTCCGCAAGAACGGGACGAAAGACGACTGAAGAGAATCGTTCAACATGACAGAAGCGCAACCCTTCCGCAAACTGCTGCATATTTCAATCCTGGGTTATCAACACGTGTCAGCGTGCGAAGCATTCAACGAAACATCATCGATATGGGTTTTCGGAGCCGAAAGTCCACTCGTGTATCCTTGATGTACGCACGACACAAAGTTTTACGTCTCGCCCGGACCCGTCAACACTGACATTGGGCTGTTGTTGACTGGTAACATGTTGCCTGGTCGGACGAGTCTCGTTTCACATAGTATCGAGTGGATGGACGTGTACTGTCATGGAGACAATCTCATGAATCAATGGATCCTGCACATGAGCAGGGGAGTGTTCAAGCTGGTGGAGGCTCTGTAATGGTGTGGGACGTGTGCAGCTGGAGTAATATGGGACTCCTGATACGTCTAGATACGACTCTGAGAGGTGACACATACGTTCATCCATTCACGTCCATTGGGCATTCCGGAGGACTTGGGCAATTCCAGCAGGACAATGTGACAGCGCACACGTCCAGAATTGCTACAGAGCCACCCGATACCTTGGACATGAACATAATTGAGAATATCGGGGATGTCTTGCAACGGACTGTTCACAAGAGATCTCCACTCCGTTGTGGATAGCCCCGCAGGATTCATGTTGTCAATTCCCTTCAGCACTACTTCAGACATTAGCTGAGTTCATGCCACGTCGTGTTGCGGCACTTCTGCGTGGACGCGGGGGCCTTACACGATGTTAGGCAGAGGTACCAGTTTTTTTGGCTCTTGAGAGTATATGCTTGATAACTACGCCAAGTATTATCTATCACCTTTCCTTCCATCCAATATTTTTTTCTTAGGCTGTTAGTGTAGTGTTATCCCTTAAAGGAGACTCGCTTGTCCTCGCAGACGGGAGAATGTAAGACAGTCCACTGCTGGGCCCCAACACACTCCGAATGGGCGGTGGTACTGGCAGCCACCGTGAGAACGGACCAGACAAACAGACTACGCACGCACCAAGGGGCGAGTGGTCGCCGGACAGCTCAATGCCGGCAGCGCGCACTACGCAAGTCATATTCATAAGCGTCTGTCTGGACCGCTGGGAATCTTCCCACGGCCGTCAACCAACGTAATACGCAGAATGCTGAGAGCGGCGTGGGCAGTTATATCTACAGCGAGTTGCCGCTTCCCAAAACCGAGGTAATGTTTACACACGGCGCTGACTTGCTCCTAATGAGGTGCAGCCGCGAGCTGAGGCAACAGCGCCTCGCGAATCTGGCCCTATAAAGGATTATAGCGACGGCATGTGAATGAAGTAATGAATCGCATGTCCCACGTAGTGTGGTCATCGCTAATACTACAGTGAGATCCCGTAGTCTCTCCCAGGGCCGGATTTGCGCATAGACCAGGTAGGCTCGGGTATGAGGTGCCTACAGACCTCCATCAGCGCTTGCGTTTCCGATGGTCACAGACGTACAATGGGATCTCGTTTATCTGGCCTAGTGAACGTTGGTCCTGCAGATTATCGAAAAACCTGATAGTATGGAAATTCTGAAAAAATTAGAATGACATTATGTAGATAACTTAAAGTACACGATACATGTAGGTATAAAACGCTGTCAGTCTCTTTTTGAATTTTATACGATTTATTGTATAATTAACTAGGTGTTACAAAAACGGACCAAGCACAGGTATATGCTACGGCCATGGTGATGGTGGAAGTAACGGAAACACAGGGTGTATAAAAGGAATCATCCGATTTGGTATGTTCATATATTTAAAAACTAATAAAAATATACATTGAATTTTGTTTTTTGATGAACGTGAAACTCCAAAAGTCCTTTTTCATACCTTTTCATAGGTGTTCAATAAGCCCCCTTGAGATGCACGGCATATGTCAATCCGGTATTCGAATTTCCCCCAAACTGCAGCGAGCATGTTTTGTGTTATGGCTTCCACAGCTGTTGTTATGCAATGTCTCAGTTCATTCATTGTTGTTGATGACGGTGGCATATAAACAGAGTCTTTTATAAATCCCCACGTGTGTCCATCAGAGATAGTAAATTTGTAATACTGGATGTCATGAACTTATATATATATATATATATATATACTCCTGGAAATTGAAATAAGAACACCGTGAATTCATTGTCCCAGGAAGGGGAAACTTTATTGACACATTCCTGGGGTCAGATACATCACATGATCACACTGACAGAACCACAGGCACATAGACACAGGCAACAGAGCATGCACAATGTCGGCACTAGTACAGTGTATATCCACCTTTCGCAGCAATGCAGGCTGCTATTCTCCCATGGAGACGATCGTAGAGATGCTGGATGTAGTCCTGTGGAACGGCTTGCCATGCCATTTCCACCTGGCGCCTCAGTTGGACCAGCGTTCGTGCTGGACGTGCAGACCGCGTGAGACGACGCTTCATCCAGTCCCAAACAAGCTCAATGGGGGACAGATCCGGAGATCTTGCTGGCCAGGGTAGTTGACTTACACCTTCTAGAGCACGTTGGGTGGCACGGGATACATGCGGACGTGCATTGTCCTGTTGGAACAGCAAGTTCCCTTGCCGGCCTAGGAATGGTAGAACGATGGGTTCGATGACGGTTTGGATGTACCGTGCACTATTCAGTGTCCCCTCGACGATCACCAGTGGTGTACGGCCAGTGTAGGAGATCGCTCCCCACACCATGATGCCGGGTGTTGGCCCTGTGTGCCTCGGTCGTATGCAGTCCTGATTGTGGCGCTCACCTGCACGGCGCCAAACACGCATACGACCATCATTGGCACCAAGGCAGAAGCGACTCTCATCGCTGAAGACGACACGTCTCCATTCGTCCCTCCATTCACGCCTGTCGCGACACCACTGGAGGCGGGCTGCACGATGTTGGGGCGTGAGCGGAAGACGGCCTAACGGTGTGCGGGACCGTAGCCCAGCTTCATGGAGACGGTTTCGAATGGTCCTCGCCGATACCCCAGGAGCAACAGTGTCCCTAATTTGCTGGGAAGTGGCGGTGCGGTCCCCTACGGCACTGCGTAGGGTCCTACGGTCTTGGCGTGCATCCGTGCGTCGCTGCGGTCCGGTCCCAGGTCGACGGGCACGTGCACCTTCCGCAGACCACTGGCGACAACATCGATGTACTGTGGAGACCTCACGCCCCACGTGTTGAGCAATTCGGCGGTACGGTCACCCGGCCTCCCGCATGCCCACTATACGCCCTCGCTCAAAGTCCGTCAACTGCACATACGGTCCACGTCCACGCTGTCGCGGCATGCTACCAGTGTTAAAGACTGCGATGGAGCTTCGTATGCCACGGCAAACTGGCTGACACTGACGGCGGCGGTGCACAAATGCTGCGCAGCTAGCGCCACTCGACGGCCAACACCGCGGTTCCTGGTATGTCCGCTGTGCCGTGCGTGTGATCATTGCTTGTACAGCCCTCTCGCAGTGTCCGGAGCAAGTTTGGAGGGTCTGACACACCGGTGTCAATGTGTTCTTTTTTCCATTTCCAGGAGTGTATATACAGTGAAGTTCGGTGATTTTGGAGGCCAGTAATGTAAGGCTGAATCATTTGGTCCAGTGCGACCGATCCATCGTTCAGTAATCCTTTGATTTAAAAGTTCCCGCACTTCCAAACGCCCGAGTGGCGGTGCGCCATCCTGTTGGTAAATGAAGTCGTTAGAATCAGTCTCCAAATGTGGGAAAAGAAATTTCTCAAGCACATCGAGATATGTGCTTCCTGCAACAGTGTTCTCGGCAAAGAGAAATGGACCATACAACCTTTCCTGTGAAACTGCACAAAACATATTAAATTTTGGAGAATCGCTTTCATGTTGTACAACTTCATGTGGTTGTCCCGCACCCCATACTCTCACGTTATGACGGTTCACCCTTCCATTTCAACGGAATGTTGCCTCAGCACTAAACAATAAGCGTGGAAGGAAACTGTCATCCTCCATCTAGCCAAGAACAAAATTACAGAACATCACACGTTGTTTGTCACCTTCACAAGGGCTTGCAGTAGCTGATTTTTGTATTGTTTCATGTGTAACTTTCGACGCAACACACGCCAGACGAACATCGGGGGCATGTTGAGCTGTCGATCTGTACGGCGAACGGATTTTTGCGGACTCCTTGCATTCGACGTCTGTGTGAAATACTCGGGGACGGCACGGCGATTTGTCTTTACACAAACAAACTGTTTCTCGGAAATGTTCATGCCATCGTTTAATGCTCTGTGCTGTAGAAGGGTCCACACCATACCTAGTACGAAAGTCACGCTGAACAGTTATTACTGACCCGCACTGCCGCACTGCTCGAAACATAGAACACAAAACGCTTTCTGTTGTCCCGATATCATTTTTACTAGAACTGAAGCGGGCGCACACTGTTGCTACCTAGCGGTAACCATGTAAAACTCGAGAGTTTGCTCTTTCCAGCAGTACATTGTTCACGCGCATATCACAGATAATATAACAGTTACGATTTTTTTAAACCAGATGATTCTTTCTGATACACCCTGTATAGTTAACGAAATGTTTACGAAACGAAAAGATTGTTATATTTGGGATACCTACATCACACTGCCTCGAAGCCTCCGAGCGGAATTTACATTTTTCTTTTTTTCAATTTATACGCTCTTACAAAATATTGAGGTCCACTTGGTTCGTAGTAAAAAAACAGCACACGTATGTACGAAGAGCATGAAGATGCTAGGTATCACACTTTGACATATCGCGATCTCTGAGATGAGATGCATTAAGCAACAGAACAAATTATTTACACAATTTGAAAAACATAATTTATAAATAAAAGAATCATTAAGTAAAGATCTTTTCGTTTCGTAAACATTCCTTTAACTACATTTCCGTTACTTCCAGGTCTAGATGCGTTTGATGCAAGTTACTAATATACAGTAATGTTCCTCTAACACCTCCATCTGATGTTGAGCCTACAGCGGCTTGAAAACTTGTTGAAGGGGCAATAGATAAATCGTACCAAATTCGAAAACCGACTTATTGTGTACTGTACCTACATAAACCACCAATTTAAAACACAGTTGCAGTTCGTAATCCATAAAGGATGTAATGAAGACAGATTATGTTTATTTTTACTTAAACATACGAATTATACATTACTGTCATAATTTCGACCAGATATTGGAAAAAACCCACACAGTGGGCTTTATGCACTGAAATGAATCAGATTATTATGTCGTTTATGTGCAGCATGGTCACGCAGGCGTTTCACCAGCATTCGTGCTATCGAAGTTTATTCCGCCTGGTGTTTCAAAAATTACCTGTTATTTTCCCCAGCTGTGTTGTTTCCTCTGTATGTGCCATAATGTCCTCAGATTGAGCGCCAACTACGGCAGCTAATCCGTCATCATTGTCGTCATTGTCCACAGACGAAGAAACAGCGATAAATTAGTCATCAGAAATCATACGGCAGCCAGCATCATCGTCTGTTCACAACGCGTCATTTACGTCATTAAACGTCTGGAAATACTCCAACGGACCGACATTGCCACCAGCTTCTTTACTCAATACGCAAACTGCCTCAGTATACTCACTAATGGCTGGTTACGGATCAATCTTCCCCTCCAGTTGAAGTTCCAAAATCAAATTCAGTAGCAACGTTTCTCAACAATTCTTCTTTATCCATCCTATTCAGTGTTTAATTTTGCCCATATTCTTCTCTTTGATGTCGTTCTACACTCGCTACCAGCGGGGGCAACTCAACGTTAAGTTGTTAACAGGCCTCATTCCAGCATCCGCATGTGGCGTTTGAATTTAAATTGAATTATTTTCATCGTCGATTGCCGCCGTTGCTATCTCCGAGATGTAGATTACTACAGTTGCAGTATATAAGAATTTGAAAAACATGTCGAGGTGGATGAACAATAGAATCATATTAATGAGGACCAGATAAGCGAGGTGGATGTCGAGGTGGATGAACAATAGAATCATATTAATGAGGACCAGATAAGCGAGGCTCCATTGTGCATAACAAAAATATCAGCACGTAAGTTGAAACCATGGAAGGTAACATAGGAGCCCTCTCACTACGTATGTGGAGAAAATGGAGATGTTTGTTGAGGTCGCTGGTCACAACTACTGTATAGTTGCGTTTCGCATTGATTCCAGTGAAAATTCACAATGCTTTGGTTGTCAGCTGCCGAAAAGAAGTCTCCACGAAAAGATCTGAGGTGTAAGCCAAACTTTCTAGGTTAAAGTTTATATCCACGATTTCACATTAAAGCACATTATCTTTTGTTTTATTTTCTTTCTGTAAATAATTGGCATATCTGAAGTGTAATCTTAATTTCCTAGGTTAACTTTTATACTCTTGATGTGACATTAAAATAAATTACATTTTATTTGTTTTCTTGTGTAAATAAATGGCTGTTTCGTTGTCATTCTAATATGAAATGGCTGTTGCGTGGTCCTCCTACGTCCCATCTTTCCACCTAAAACGCAACGCCACGAAATCGATTTTGTTCCTACCCTTCGTTCCGACATTCTTCCCATATTCGTAGCAGAAAGGTATTTAAGCGGAATGATAACTTTAAAAAGCGGTGTCCGTCTAAGTTTTGTTCAAGTAATTCCATAATCGATTATAATTTTTTGTTATTTGAATTTTAATCTTGTGGGGCAACAAAAACAGTCTGAAAACTAAAAATGTAGAAAGTCAGAAACAAACGAGAGGTTGAGGAATGATACAATGAGGAGGGAGTGTGGGTGGAGGTGGGGAGGGAGGAATGTAAAAGTCTCTGACCCAGCGCGTCCTCGAGGAGAATATACTATGTTGACGTACGAAAAGTCAAACTTGTGAACTGATTCAGGGTAGTAATTTCACGGACAGTGTGCTACTATTACCCCATCAAAGCATACCTCACAGACTGTCCCATGGATTCAACTTGTGACGGGCTCCTCCCGTTTCTTTCAAACACGCCCCTCCTTTCAAGCTCGTTCCTGTCAACAATACCGAGACTGTCGTTTAACCATATATGTCTCTGTATTCATATTATTTCAAGTTCTACCTACCACCATGAGAGATCCTCTGCGAAATTTGGAGAAAAAAAGAAGTTTAAACACTGAGTACGGATTCGAGTTCCATTCTGTCGCAGTCTTACTTTGTCTTAAGCAATTAAAATTTTTTTTAGCGACTCCAGATATACAGGGTGTCACAGAAACGTTGCGATAAACTACGAGGGGCGGTAGAGGGTGCCCTCAGGAGAAAATTGAGGGTAGCAAGCCGTGTCCAGAAACATTATCCAACAATGCCGCAGAGGGTCAAAGTTACAGGCCCCCGTACGCCCCACATCGCCACCCTATGCGGCAGCAAAACTGACTCTGTGCTCTGATGGGTTGAAGGTGGAACGTCTCGCGATGTTATTATTCAGCGATCGTGACTGATCGTCACAATCGACAGTGGAGGAGATGGGGCTAGCTGCTATGTGGAAAGGTTTTGTCCCCTACGAATTCGATGCTCTGTTGTTTCGGTAGATGACGGTTTCAGACACAGGTTTCCATCTCCAGTTTATTCTTTTTCTTCTTGAGACCCTCTGAAATTTCTTATGTTTTTTCGGTAAGTTCGACGCTCTGTAGCGTCGTTGAGTGACGTTTTCGGACACGGGTTCCTATCTTCGATTTGGTCCTCAAGACAATCTTTACAAGCCCTCGCAACATTTCTGGGACACCCTGTACAGAAAATAAGTTTCTGGCAAGTTACACACATCAAAAAAAGTGGACACTACTGCAGTGGATGACCGCTACCTACGGATTATGGCTCGGAGGAACCCTGACAGCGACACCACCATATTGGATATTGTTTTTTATGCAGCCACAGGACGTCGTGTTATGACTCAAACTGTGCGGAATAGGCTGCATGATGCGCAACTTCACTCCCGATGTCCATGGCGAGGTCCATCTTTGCAACTACGGCACCATGCAGCGCGGTACAGATGAGCCCAACAACATACCGAATGGACCGCTCAGGATTGGCATCACGTCCTCTTCAACGATGAGTGTCGCATATGCCTTCAACAAGACAATCGTCGGAGACATGTTTGGAGGCAACCCGGTCAGGCTGAACGCCTTAGACACCCTACAGCTGACACGTTCTACATCATAAGAGCTACCGTACCATCCGATTGATCAATGGAACACACAACCAACTAACTAACTACTTAACTGTCCAGCGAGTGCAGCAAGGTGAAAGTTCCCTGCTGTGTGGGGTGGCATTATGTGGGGCCGACGTACGCCGCTGGTGATCGTGGAAGGTGCAGTAACTGCTAGACGATACGTGTATGCCATCCTCCGACCGATAGTGCAACCTTATCGTCAGCATGTTGACGAGGCATTCGTCTTCATGGACGACAATTCGCGCCCCCATCGTGCACATTTTGTGAATGACTTCCTTCAGGATAGCGAGATCGCTCGACTGGAGTGGCGACGATGTTCTCCAGACATGAACCCTATAGAACATATTTGGAATAGATTGAAAAGGGCTGTTTATGGACGACGTCACCCACCAACCACTCTGATGGATCTACGCCGAATCGCCGTTGAAGAGTGAGACAATCTGGCCCAACAGTGCCTTGATGAACTTGTGTAAAGTATGCCGCAACGAACACAGGTATGTATCAGTGCAAGAGGACGTGCTGCTGCGTATAATCTGGACCACCACCTCTGAAGGTCTCGCTCTATGGTGGTACAACAGACAATGCGTGGTTTTCATGAGCAATAAAAAGGGCGGAAATGATGTTTATTTTGATCTCTATTGCAATTTTCTGTACAGGTTCCGGAACCCTCGGAACCAAAGTGATGCAAAACTTTTTTGACATGTGTATACTGCGCAGAAAGACGAGTATTTTTCTGTACGATTAAAAATAAATTAAATGCCCTGAATTCTTTAATCTTTCGTCTCAACCAGTCCATCCTCACCTTGACATATTGTTAATACTTCAGGGACAAGATCCAGAGGTACATAAAATTAAAGTTCTTACACTAACCACCCAGGATGAGGGAGCTCACATGCCCATAAGGCCATCGAAGTACAGGCGTTTCTTGAAACGTGTCAGCTTGTGGTCATTCCACTTATCTCTCTTTTCGCCAACAGTGGTTACTAGCTGCATCGGTGGCCAATTTCTTGCAATTGAAACCGACGGCACATCAATACTGTGCGTGCTATCCGCAATAGGAAAGACTCTCACTGAATGTTTATTGGATGATGGAGACGGGATGGAAGGTAGGACGATGAAAAACTGGTTCACATTGCAGAGGCGGCGCGCCCAGCACCGGACGGCCTTGCTCTCGCGTCTCTGCACAGTCGCTGGTCGGCCGACAGTGCCCAGCACTGCCCCACTGGCCACGTCCTACCCACACGTTACTACTCCAAGCCTCAACGCCATTCAGAATCTGTCATACCGTATCTAAGGCGCTCAGATAAAAATAAATTAAATCCCCTGAATTACGGGTGTGGTGCATTGTGCGGCACGGTGATATAAACACACTGCCAGTGATTAAAATTGCAACACAAGTAAGGACAGCAAAAAGCCAAAATTTTCCTTACTGTGAGTATACACAACAGTACAAGTAACTCAGAATTAAATTTGTATGTTACACAAAGTGTGAAGGGTGTAAGTTAAGAAATTTCTATTTCTGACTGAGTACGATGTACTGAACAACAATACATCAGTATTTACGTCATTTGCAGACTATCAATTACAGCTTTGCAAATTGTATGTTTTTAGGTACATGTTGCGTGAGCAAGGCATTAATGCCAGATTTCCCCTGGGCAGCAAGTCAGGTGTTGAAGTAAAATGTTTGGTCCTTACTGACAGGAGTAATCCACGTAGTGATGCAGTTGCGACCGTGCAGAAAAAATCAGGTAGTAAATTATGTGACGTGTTTGCGGGGAGACCGACACAGAGGAAAAACAACCAAGACACTAATGTGTGTACATATTAAGGCATCACATACAAAAATACCTGCGCTTACAGCCGTTACAGCCTGTATAGGGATATACAGGCGAAATTTAGAACACAGGGCTGTTACCTCTGGCAGAAACGGCTCTAATCCTGCAGGATACTGAGTCAAATAGCTTGGATTACAGATACGTAACTCCATGCCACTTCAACTTATGCCAGAGTTCTTCAGCTGGCAGCGAGTGATGACATGCCTGTCTCTCGGCGACCCACAACTAAATGTTTTCAGAGGTTGAAAGACTGGCCAGAGCAGCATACCAACAACGTCTATATCGAGGTAGGTCACGACAGAAAGGACGAAATGAGGTCTTGAGTTATCTTGTTGAAAGATAACATCGTGGCGACCTCGAAGATAGATCACAGTAACCGGTCTTAATACGTTACGAATGTAATGGATGCTGACCTAATTAACGACTGTCCCAACCGAGATGATCGTATTGTATGCCTAATGGGACCACTTACTATCACATCAGGTGCTGAGTCCATTTGTAGATGACAAATGCAGTCGGGCAACGTTCGTGCCCCTTGGAGCCTCCACACACATATACATACATTGTCATGCTGTACACAGAAATGAATCTCAGTCGACATGGTGTCACTCTAGTGTCCAGTGCTTTTGGGTGCACCACTGTCAGCGCACCTAGAACTCTGCTGCTACGTTTCCAGTTTCTTTTTATATTAGTATTTTTCGTTTTCGAGATTTGCCCATACAGCCATCTCAATAGCGCACTGTCAATTATGACGATGCAATCGTAAGAACACTAGAGTACCCTATACCCGAGAGCAGAAAGAACTCGATACGGCTGGAAATCGATCTTGGGCCCTTTAGCTGGGGTTCCGCGGCGCAGACCGCGCAGATACCGAGGCAGACGTGGCGCGATACGGGAAACCACAAGAACGGTGGCCATGCTGGCAACCCATGGTGCTCCAGACATCGTCGCACCATGCGTTTGGATGCTTGTCTTGCTACGAACAAGCGTGAAGTGCGATACTGCACCGCTGAGCGAGCAACACGTTTGTCCCCTCGGGCGCTAGTCGCATGGAGCCATTGAAATCTTATTTGGCGACTACAGGGATGGTCCCAGAAGAACAACCATTTAACTGCTCCAAACGATGATGCATTCGCTCTATTCATTGACTTCTATCCGGAGCAATGGATAAATACTGGGGCCCCACATTCACTGCAGCATGTAGTTTAAACCAGACACGACACGATACAGCGCCACTTTTCCAGCAGACAGCACTTGCGGACGAGGAAGCTGGCGTTTAAGGTATGTAAGACTGTATTCAAACAGCTCCAGCAATGACTGAGCACACAGCTGTCGAGGCGCGCGGCTCGCACGTGTACGTGCAGCTGGTCCCGCAGCACCACTGACGTCACAGCATCACGTGCCGAGATACAGCGCTCCCAAGGCCGAAGCAACCACGGGGCGCACCTCGGCACACGGAGGCGGCTCGCAAGCCATTTTGTTTTGCTTTGTGGAAACAGATTCCTCTGACCTTGCTGCTCTCACAACCACACTCGTTACACACTTTAATGGTCTTCGCAGAACATATGGTTTGTCTCGGGAGAGTATACACACACAGGCTGAGCTACGTTACGAAGAGCGAGCGCTCTGCGTTGCTGGTAGTAGCCAGCATGTTTTCATGTAGTCTTACTTTCTGCTAGTAGCCAGCATGTTTTCATGTAGCCTTTCTGTGTTTCCGGAGTGGGAGATGTCTGCACTTCATATCTACATCTCTATCAATTGCTCGGAAAATAACTGAGTGTATAGGAGCAACAAAGTTATTATTATTCTTATTATTATTATTATGTGAGTCAAGAGTTCCTCCATATGCTTTCTTCATGGAGAATGAAAAAGAATTACTCGAAGAGGACAAAGGATTTTCAGTCACGGCGGAAGAAGTTGGGATGGCACTTACAGACATGAAGTGCAAAATTCTCGCGACTGGAGAAGGAAGACCGATTGAGTTCAATAAAGATTTAAATCAAGGAAAGGCGGAAATACTGAATTTACGCAGTAACGTTTTTGATGGAGGTGCGTTGTCAGATGACTCCACAAAAACAGTGATAGTGCCAATACCGAAGAAAACAAATGCCACGAGATGTACAGAATATAGGACAATAAGTTTGATGTCTCATTCGGAAGAAGTACCACTAAAACTTCACGACTGAATTCAAAAGTACTCTCTCAACTTTTGCTGAATAATAGTTCGGCTTCAGAAGGGGCAAAGATACAAACTTATAAAAGACATCATATTTACACCAGTGACTTTAACACTTCCTTTATTTCACGATTGCCATTTTGGCCTTAAGCCATTATCAAGAGAGATTTTTGTGGCTTTACACCATGACAACTAAAAATGAGCTGACTTGATAATGGCCTAAGGCCGAAATTGCAATCGTGAAATAAAGAAAGTGTTACAGTCACTGGCATAAATATGATGTCTTCTATAAAGTTCTACATGAATGTGAATCCCAGGTATAAAAAGTTAGTTAAAGATACAAGCGATGCGATTAGGCCGGTACGAATAAAAGAAAAAGTATGAAATCTTGTGCAATTTGTTTTGACTGGTAAAACGCCTTTGAAAGTGTTCAGTGGATTTAACTTTTAAATATCTTGAAGAAGATCTGAATTAATTGGAACGAAAGAAGGGCAATAAGCAATTTTTATGTATCACACAAATTGTAAAGGAGACTGTGTCTCACCTTAAAAAAAAAAAAAAGAAAAGAAAAGAACATTTTTGGAAAGTGACTATCAATAACCGTCATGGAAATGTCATGTTTGACCATAAGCTGCTTTTATTTTAAACCTAAATATCGACATGTTTCAGTCACAGTCCATCTCCACGGATTAGGATTAAAACAGTTTAAGCAACAACATCACATCCGTCATTATTTAAATAATGGACACTTGTCATATGTAGAGTATGTCATGAATTCCAGTAGACAACACTGGACTTTTAGAAGCGAACATACTAATAACAAGCGCCGAAACGAAAGAAAGTAGTGATGTTGTACTCTGGGGTCTGGAGCGAAGTCGACTTCTAACTCACCCCAGAGAGTTCCATTAGCTTCAGGTAGGTACTCCGGACAGGATAGTCTATTTCAGGAATGTTACTGTCGACAAACCGTTGCTTCATCTTTGCTGCCTTTTGATAGCGTGCGTTGTCATGTTAATACAAAGCCACCGAACTATTCCACTACTGTACACAGCACAAGGTGCTGTAAAATATGTTCATATGCTTAAAAATTTAGCGTTTTATTAAGGCTACCACACCCTAACAACGGACAAAACCCCAACACTGTAACACCTCCTTTTCTGTACTCCACTGTTAGCAGTACACATGAAGGTAAGTAACGTTCTCCAGGCATTCCACAGACCCAAACCTTTCCCTCGGATAGTCACAGGGTACAGCATCGTTCCTCTCTGCAAATCACTCGTTTCCAGATATCCGGTGTCCAGCGGCTTCCTCAACGAGTCACTTAGTTACTTACCGCAGACCACAGGAATCTGTAGCTTACAAGGAGCTGCTCGACCACTGTACGCTATTCTTCTTATTGTTTTTCTACGCGCAGTCGTCGTGCTGGCTGCACCGTTGTTAGCACTTTGGAACTTTTTTTTTTTTACACCCACCCTTCTGGTGCTTGACGTTCCCTGACGCGTCAGTACATGATGTCTGCCTGGTTTTGGTTTAGCTGTGATGGTCCTTTCGCGTTTCCACCTCATAATCACATCACCAGCAGTCGAATTGGATAGCTTTAGAATGGTTGCAACGTCCTTGAGGGGTCTGGTCTGTGTACAGTTGGTATTAGTATGTTTGTGTCGTTATTGATATTCATAATATGCTCTACACGTTATTTAAGTAATAACAAACGTAATATTGTGGGTTAAACCATTGTAATCGTTATCCGTGAAGATTGTACGTGAATGAAACAAGTCGATATTTGGGTTTATAGTAAAAGCAGTTCATGGTCAAACATACATTTTATACATTACTAGACGGCCGTTGATAGTCACCTTGCAAAAATGTTTAAAATATAAAAGCTTGATTTGATGATTAGGTAAAATATAGACACAGACGAATGGAAAATCAGGGGCCCACACGAAAATACAGAACCAAATAGACAGCTGTATAAAGTAAAATGGAAAGGTCAATATGTTAAAATAGATACATAGATGAGTGAAGAGATCAGTGGATGTAACCTCCAAGGAGAAGCGTATTATAGAGACGTAGCATTCAGAGATAGTGCGTAGGAGGGGTTATGTGTAGGTGGATGTTTGGAGGAGGGGCTAGGGAAGAGTGGTGAGGGTGCGGTTTCGAATCAAGTGGGTGTAGAAGATTAGAGTGGAAGGGAGCCCTGACAGGGAGTGGGAGGTAGGGATCTCCTACATCTGGTGGGAGACATCTGTAAGTCACTTCTGCATTAAATAGCGGTGTACCGATACTATTGATCAGAGAGTGTAGATAGTACTCTGCGCGTGTTTCAAGTGCTTTGGTCGGTTGGTTGATGATGGGGGGGGGGGGGGGGGGGGAGGGGGGGAGTACCACAGCGAGGTTATCAGTCCCATCGTATTAGGGAAGGATGGGGAAGGATGTCGGCTGAGCCCTTTCACAGGAACCATCCCGGTATTTACCTGAAGCGATTTAAGGAATTCACGGAAAACCTAAATCAGAATGGTCGGACGCGGGTTTAAACCGTCGTCCTCGCGAATGCGAGTCCAGAGCGCTAACCACTGCGCCATCTCACTCGGTACAAGTGCCGTGAGTGTTGTTCTTACTGCATAAGTTCCTAACATTTCCGCCTTTAGTAACTGTCTCCCGATTGAGAACGTCATGTTTTAAACCCGGCTAGCACACTGTTCCATGACTTGCTCAGAAGACTTGCCCACGTCCCCACTAACAAAATCTTCTTATTAGAGATTCGCTACAAATCCGAGAAGAGTATCAGTGGGAAAGCTTACAAGGTCCCAAAAATAACCTGAAAAGACCATAAAAAAGCAAGAAAGTCTGAACCGAGACCTGAATGCAAGAACAGCGATGAGTTTACACACACAAAAATGTTAAAGAAAGATTACAGTTAGTGTAACAACATGTAATAGAAGAACGTTATGCGCCTACGACTGTTAAGGTTTATGTCTTTTCGTAGCTCAGTTATAGCCTGCACAGGTGGAACTGAAAACAATAACTGAGAAGCACGTCCGTGTGGGAGAGCTCGTATGCGGCGCAACTGCTTGGCCATTTAACCACACAAACTGTGTTCTCGGGCGACGCCTCCCACGAGAAAGGGGCGCGTGCGTAATTGGGTAATCAAGTCCTCGCGGCGATGCAGCGACGGGTCGGTACACAGCGCCTTTTCAGCTCCACACCACCGTGGCACCATCTCTTCCCTCAGACCTGCTCGTTAACGAACGCTTAATTAACTCTGTCCGATCTCTTCTGTTGCGTAGCTTTTCATAATGCTGCCTTGAAAACATCGTGTAATTTGATGGGAATCAACAGAAAGTGTAATTAACATTCCGTATCTCGCTTCGGCATCCTACGTTTCCTCGAAACAGCTTCTCTTATTTGCAGTACTCATTTTTCACAGCTGTAGATTTAGCGTAACCAACCTGGCCATCATCCAAAAGAGTCCTCAATAGACTGAAACTACTAACTGGTCGAACATGAATAGTAGATCGCACTACTCTATGACACACAGCCAAAACACTGTCATCCACTGTACACATTGTAGGTAGGTGGTAAGTTCCTATGGGACCAAACTGCTGAGGGCATCGGTTCAAATGGTTCAAATGGCTCTCAGCACTATGGGACTTAAAATCTGAGGTCATCAGTCTGCTACAACTTAGAACAACTTAAACCTAACTAACCTAAGGACATCACACACATCCATGCCCGAGGCAGGATTCGAAACTGCGACCGTAGCGGTCGCGCGGTTCAAGACTGCCTCCTCTGACGTTGCACTGTTTCACAGTTCCCCACAAGTATATGCCCATAGGTGTTAGATCTGGCGACCATGGAGGGATCTTAATGGGCCCTCTTCGTCAAATCCAGGACAGCTCGTACGGCTAGGTGGTAGTGTGGTGGCGCGCCGTACTGTTGGTAGAAAACCTCTTCATCAGCTCCATAAAGCGCACGTATACGTGGCAAAACTGATGTGAGTAACATTTCCTAGTACACTTCTCCAGTGACAGTAGCATCAAAGAAAAAGGGTCATATTAAGCCCCAAGATGATAGTACACGCCATACATGCACCCCTAGTAGATCGACTGCTTTATCCACATAAACATGCGCATTTCCCGGTGCCCAGTACACACGGTTCCATTAAGTTTAAATTGTGCCTCGTCACTTCACACTACCTTCGCTACAAATTTTTCGTCATCGGTTACCATTTGCTGATACCATTTGCAAAATTACATTCGCCGATCAGGATCGTCATCATTAATCGCGTGCAGTAATCGTGGAGTGTAAACATTCCACTTTGCAGCTTTCAGACTTCTTCGTACACTTGTAGTGATAACCCCCACTCACGTGCACATTGCGTAGCAGAATTCTGTGGAGAATTAACAAACGTTTTCAACACGACATCCGACGAAGCAGGACTTGTAGCTGTACGCTGTCTTACTGACCTTCCTTTGTGAATATCACAAATCGTTCCATGCAATTCAAACTTGTCAATGACTCGTTTAATTTGCAGGCGCGTTGGCGGTTCTGTTTCAAACTGCTGCCTCCTCTAACGTTGCACTTCAACGGCATTATCAAACTGAAAAAAATACTTCACAATACATTTTCGTTGCTCGAATGTCAAGCGTGCTCCAGCTATATTGTTTTCTCAATACCGAAATGAAAGTACTAACGTCTGTTGAGCCAAAGACCATACTACAACACATTCGTAACTCAAATTGAACGACAATATCGATATCTCGATAGAGCCTTACAAGTACACAGTTTTCTGGCGAACTCTGCTATACGGTCAAAAGTATCCGAAGACTCCTATATAATGAGGAACAGACCACTGGTTGCCAAAGGAGATGGATTCGCCAGTATAACAGCAGGCGGGGAGTGTTGTGTTGTCAGTAGAGAAGCAGCAACAGCAGAATGGGTTCAGTCAGGACAGCTCATTGACTTCGGACGTGTACTACTCACTGGATGTCACTAGAGTAACTGATTCATCAGGGACATTTCAGCCTTTCTAGAGCTGACCTTGTCAACTGTTGGCGATGCGACTGTCACGTGGAAACGTGAAGCAACAATCACAGTTAAAACAAGACCAGGTGGACCTCATGTACTGACGGAAGGGGACCATCGAACATTACACAGTGTGCTTAGGAAAATCGCACTAAATCAGTGGTGGGAATCACTCGGGAGTTCCAAAGTGCTACCAGCAGCACAGCTGGCGCAATGACTCTGGGTAGTGAGTTGAAAAGAATGGGTTACAATGGGTCGAGCAGCTCCTCATGAACCAAACGTTTCTGTAACCAGTGGTAAGAGACGCTTGACGTGATGTAAAGCGCAACGCCACTAGGCAGTGGATGACTGAAAAAGGAGTGATTTGAAGCGAGGAATCATGCTATAGCATGTGGTAGGGAAACTAGAAAATCTGAAAAGGGAAATGCAAAGGCTCAATCTAGGTATTGTGGGGGTCAGTGAAGTGAAGTGGAAGGAAGACAAGGATTTCTGGTCAGATGAGTATCGGGTAATATCAACAGCAGCAGAAAATGGTATAACAGGTGTAGGATTCCTTATGAATAGGAAGGTAGGGCAGAGGGTGTGTTACTGTGAACAGTTCAGTGACCGGGTTGTTCTAATCAGAATCGACAGCAGACCAACACCGACAACGATAGTTCAGGTATACATGCCGACGTCGCAAGCTGAAGATGAACAGATAGAGAAAGTGTATGACGATATTGAAAGGGTAATCAGTATGTAAAGGGGGAAGAAAATCTAATAGTCATGGGCGACTGGAATGCAGTTGTAGGGGAAGGAGTAGAAAAAAAGGTTACAGGAGAATATGGGCTTGGGACAAGGAATGAAAGAGGAGAAAGACTAATTGAGTTCTGTAACAAGCTTCAGCTAGTAATAGCGAATACCCTGTTCAAAAATCACAAGGGGAGAAGGTATACTTGGAAAAGGCCGGGAGATACGGGAAGATTTCAATTAGATTACATCATGGTCAGACAGAGATTCCGAAATCAGATACTGGATCGTAAGGCGTACCCAGGAGCAGATATAGACTCAGATCACAATATAGTAGTGATGAAGAGTAGGCTGAAGATCAAGACATTAGTCAGGAAGAATCAATACGCAAAGAAGTGGGATACGGAAGTACTAAGGAATGACGAGATACGTTTGAAGTTCTCTAACGCTATAGATACAGCAACAAGGAATAGCGCAGTAGGCAGTACAGTTGAAGAGGAATGGACATCTCTAAAAAGGACCATCACAGAAGTTGCGGAGGAAAACATAGGTACAAAGAAGGTAGCTGCGAAGAAACCATGGGTAACAGAAGAAATACTTCAGTTGATGGATGGAAGGAGGAAGTACAAACATGTTCCGGGAAAATCAGGAATATAGGAATACAAGTCGCTGAGGAATGAAATAAATAGGAAGTGCAGGGAAGCTAAGACGAAATGGCTGCAGGAAAAATGTGAAGACATCGAAAAAGATATGATTGTCGGAAGGACAGACTCAGCATACAGGAAAGTCAAAACAACCTTTGGTGACATTAAAAGCAACGGTGGTAACATTAAGAGTGCATCGGGAATTCCACTGTTAAATGCAGAGGAGAGAGCAGATAGGTGGAAAGAATACATTGAAAGCCTCTATGAGGGTGACGATTTGTCTGATGTGATAGAAGAAGAAACAGAAGTCGATTTAGAAGAGATAGGGGATCCAGTATTACAATCGGAATTTAAAAGAGCTTTGGAGGACTTACGGTTAAATAAGGCAGTAGGGATAGATAACATTCCATCAGAATTTCTAGAATCATTGGGGGAAGTGGCAATAAAACGACTATTCACGCTGGTGTGTAGAATATATGAGTCTGGCGATATACCATCTGAGTTTCGGAAAAGCATCATCCACACAATTCCGAAGACGGCAAGAGCTGACAAGTGCGAGAATTATCGCACAATCAGCTCAACAGCTCATGCCTCCAAGCTGCTTACAAGAATAATATACAGAAGAATGGAAAAGAAAATCGAGAATGCGCTAGGTGACGATCAGTTTGGCTTTAGGAAAAGTAAAGGGACAAGAGAGCCAATTCTGACGTTATGGCTAATAATGGAATCAAGGCTAAAGAAAAATCAAGACACTTTCATAGGATTTGTCGACCTGGAAAAAGCGTTCGACAATATAAAATGGTGCAAGCTGTTCGAGATTCTGAAAAAAGTAGGGGTAAGCTATATGGAGAGACGGGTCATATACAATATGTACAACAACCAAGAGGGAATAATAAGAGGGGACGATCAAGAACGAAGTGCTCGTATTAAGAAGGGTGTAAGACAAGGCTCTAGCCTTTCGCCCCTACTCTTCAATCTGTACATCGAGGAAGCAATGATGGAAATAAAAGAAAGGTTCAGGAGTGGAATTAAAATACAAGGTGAAAGGATATCAATGATACGATTCGTTGATGACATTGCTATCCTGAGTGAAAGTGAAGAAGAATTAAATGATCTGCTGAACGGAATGAACAGTCTAATGAGTACACAGTATGGTTTGAGAGTAAATCGGAGAAAGACGAAGGTAATGAGAAGTTGTAGAAATGAGAACAGCGAGAAACTTAACATCAGGATTGATGGTCACGAAGTCAGTGAAGTTAAGGAATTCTGCTACCTAGGCAGTAAAATAACCAATGACGGACGGAGCAAGGAGGACATCAAAAACAGACTCGCTATGGCAAAAAAGGCATTTCTGGCCAAGAGAAGTCTACTAATATCAAATACCGGCCTTAATTTGAGGAAGAAATTTCTGAGGATGTACGTCTGGAGTACAGCATTGTATGGTAGTGAAACATGGACTGTGGGAAAACCGGAACAGAAGAGAGAGGAAAGGAATATGTGGAAAACACTGATAAGGAGAAGGGACAGGATGATAGGACATCTGCTAAGACATGAGGGAATGACATTCATGGTATTAGAGGGAGCTGTAGAGGGCAAAAACTGTAAAGGAAGACAGAGATTGGAGTACGTCAAGCAAATAATTGAGGACGTAGGTTGCAAGTGCTACTCTGAGATGAAGAGGTTAGCACAGGAAAGGAATTCGTGGCGGGCCGCATCAAACCCGTCAGTAGACCGATGACCAAAAAAAAATCCGGTGGAAGGGTTTGGATTTGGCGAATGCCTGGAGAACGTTACCTGCCACTACGCGTACTGTCAAGTGTGAAGAACGGAGGAGATGGTTATGGTATGGGGTTTATTCGTGGTTAGCTTGTGTGGTTAGCTCGTGCTGCCCTTATTCCTCTTAATCCATTTTACAGTATTATGTACTGCATACATTAGAGGAACAGTTCTGAGACGATGTTACTTTGTATCAGCATGACAACGCGTCTTATCATAAAGGAGCGTGTCTGAGGCAATGGTTTGTGGACAAGAATATCCTGAAGTGGACTGGGCCGTCCAGAGTCTCGACTTGAACCCAATGAAACGGCTCTATGATGACTTGGAACGTTGAATTAGATCCAGACCCCACAGCCCATAATCAATTTTTTCTCTGGTTTCGGCGTTTGAGGAAGAATGGACTGCCATTGTTCCACAGACATTCAGACACCTTATTAAGAGTGTCCCTAACTGCATTCAAGTCTCCATAAAGGCAAACCGTGGACTCACTCCATATTAAAGTCTACTAATAGGTGCCTGGATACGTTTGAGCAGACATTTTTTTTCTTGACATCTTGGGTTGTCGGGTGTTCTGCCGGATATCAGCGTCGTACTTGCACGATATTTCGGTCACGTAGCTCGAGACCTTCATCAGGTGCGACCTGAGACTCAGGTCGCACCTGATGAAGGTCTCGAGCTACGTGACCGAAATATCGTGCAAGTACGACGCTGATATCCGGCAGAACACCCGACAACCCAAGATGTCATTAGATCGCCGGGAAAGCCTGAAGAGTTACATTTTTTTTCTTTTTCATCAGGCTTCTGACAGGTTTGGTGTGACCCGCCACGAATTCCTCTCTTGTGCTGACGTCTTCATCTCAGAGTAACACTTGCAACCTACGTCCTCAAGTATCTGCTTGATGCATTCCAATCTCTATCTTCCTCTACAATTTTTGCCCTCTACAGCTCCCTCTATTACCATAAAAGTCAGTCCATTAACATATGTCCTATCATCCTTTACCTTCTCCTTATCAGTATTTTCCACATATTCCTTTCCTCTCCGATTCTGCCCAGAACCTCCTCATTCCTTACCTTATCAGTCCACCTAATTTTCAACATTCGTCTGTAGCACCACATCTCAAATGCTTCAATTCTCTTCTGTTCCGGTTTTCCCACAGCGTATGTTTCACTAGCATACAACACTGTGCTCCAAATGTATATTCTGATAAATTTCTTCCTCAAATTAAGGCCTATGTTTGATACTAGTAGAATTCTCTTGGCCAGAATGCCCTTTTTTCCAGTGCTAGTCTGATTTTGATGTCCTCCTTGCTCCTTCCGTCATTGGTTATTTGCTGCCTAGGTAGCAGAATTCCTTAACATCGTCTACTTCGTAACCATAAATCCTGATGTTCAGTTCTCCCTGTTCTCACTCCTGCTACTTCTCATTACTTTCGTCTTTCTTCGACTTACTCTCAATCCATATTGTGTACTCTGTCCATTCCATTCATCATATCATGTAATTCATCAGACAGTGTATACGTAAATTAAAGTGTTACAATGCTTCCGAGAATTCTGTTGTCACGCACACTACTGTCTAGGAAAAGGAGAAGAAAAAAAGAGGAGGAGAAGAGGAGAAATGTTTAATGTACCACTGACGTCGTTGCAACGTTTTCAAATATTCTGTTCTCACGCACATTATTGCCAAGGGGGAGGGACTTGCGAGCAAGCGGGGAAGAAGAGGGGGAATGTTTCCTCTACTGCGTCATTGATGTAATCACTACAGGCAGATTCTACCAGTTGGCTGTCATGGAAGAAATTAGTCATTAGAGGAAAACATGTTATTCCTCGTTAATGTCAGAAAACTACAGAAATTTAGCCGCCTGGGGACTTTTATGTCACTTAGCTTGATCACTAGTTCACTGGAGATCCATATGAACATATTTATCACTGAAGCAGAAAAATGGTTCAAATGGCTCTGAGCACTATGGGACTCTACTGCTGTGGTCATCAGTCCCCTAGAACTTAGAACTACTTAAACCTAACTAACCTAAGGACATCACACACATCCATGCCCGAGGCAGGATTCGAACCTGCGACCGTAGACTGAAGCAGAAATAGGTCATAGATCTTTAACATTGCCGAACTGTTGTACCGCTGAGATACGTGAACTAATGACAGGACTCATATATGACATCTATAAATAACAAATGGCTCTGAGCACTATGGGACTTAACATCTGAGGTAGAACTTAGAACTACCTAAACCTAACTAACCTAAGGACAACACACACATACATGCCCGAGGCAGGATTCGAACCTGCGACCGTAGCGGTCGCGCGGTTCAAGATTGAAGCGCGTAGAACCGCTCGGCCACAACGGCCGGCTACAAATAACACAAAGAAACAAATAGTCAGGAATAAACGGCAGGGCGAGTAGCTTAAGATGCAGAAGATACTACTAGATACCGAAACTAAAGATAGCGCACATATCACGACACCTACAACAAATACAGAGAAACAAGTGACCAGGTAAATTTGACAACGGGAGCAGTGCAAAATTAAAACAAAGGGGTTTCATAAAATAAAATGAAAATACATAATAACATGATAGGAGAAAATAGAAAAAAGGCATGTGTTGGCACTTTCAACAGCTCGGTAAAGGAAAACAGACTGACAAAAGCTATAAAATATATGATCCTCTGGGTTTTCTATCTCGCGAAGACAGCTTCTCTTTCCAGGTACTGCACGAATTGAAACTCAAATTACAAGACGGACCTGCATGGCAGTGAATTTCCAGGCATCATTACGTCTTTGTTATCTGGTCTTTACGTGCCACTCAAGTGTTACGGAACGAGAGTGAACTTTATCGTGTGCAGTGCGAGGGAATTCCCTAAGCACGTCCGCTACATGGATTAAGATCGGGCAGATCCGGGTCGCCTGCTCGCACCTTGCCCCATGACGTTACACATCGTGTAGTTCGAAAGTCTGAGACTACGGTCACTCACTCCTGATAGTTCTGTCGGATGGCCGTCTGAAATCAAAACCTTACACTATCACCCACTGCAGTCAGTAGAAAGTAGCAGCCTTTAGCCCCCTTCTGCTTCCAGCATTGTGATGACTCACATATTGGCGTTACGTAATGACAAGTTCTTTTAACGTGCCTCACTGATAAGGGTAAATTGCAACGCAAATAATGATGACAAATTGTACAGTTAAAGTACATTTTAATTATTGTGAAACATACAACATGGATGATACAGATTTCTAAAGTTTGTAGATTTTCACCTCAGAATGAGCTACTTAAATGGAGTCAACGTTTTGTCAGGTAAAGTAGATGATGATACTGTTGACTACGAGGAAAATTAGTCTTTGGACTATCGTAACGGACTGTCGAGCGATCGAGCACTCTCTCTCTCTCTCTCTCTCTCTCTCTCTCTCTCTCTCTCAACTTGTTGATAAAAAGAAGATTACGCTTGTAACACAGAGTGAGAAACCGATATTATCAAATTACACAGTTAGCTCATTTTACTTGACGATCGTACAGCCGTCGAAATATTTTCTTTTCGAAATATTTTCGTTGATTGCGAATTCTTTGAGCATCAGCTGTGTTTATTATAGCTATAATACCTATCGGTGACATCCGAACCCGGATTTCCCGCTTATCGCGAGCCGTCGCCTTACCACTTAGACTATCCAAACACGCTTCTCGGACTTGTTGTAGTTCCCCACTATCAATGCCTGAACGTGTTAGAGATTAAACGGATGCAGCCCTCCGTCGTGTATAATGGTCCAGACGGAATGATGGGGATATCAGTGACGCGTGTACTTTTCACGGCGTACGCTGCTCCCTTTCGAGAACGCTTTCTTCGCCACAACTGTCAGTGTTGTTCGCTGGCGACCACCATAAAGCGTGTGCACATGGAACGAGCCCTTTTCGCACAATCGTCGATACAGGGCGGCGAACAATGTGTGGCACGGCACCTTTCTATACATTGCACCTGCCCGCGCCGCAAATCAAATCCATCGTAGTCATTTCACGGTATGTATAGCTAGCCGTTTTACTCTCAACGTTTCCATGGCGTGAATGGCAACGATCTCCGCGCGCTTTGCCCGTGTTTGTATAGCAACCCCCTCTTGTGACCGTAGCGCCCTCTCGCAGTGTTTGCGACTTTCGGTTTTTATGTGATTACTGATCCTCGTGTGTCCGGTGTGCCATTTACTTGAGTAAGTTCTACAGTGAGGATTCTAATTTCAGTTTTGTCTTGGTTAATTTAGGTTAACCGGCCCCTCCTCTCGTTTCTTCAATTGCGTTCTGCGAAAATCCATCCCACTACGAAACTACTCCTCACAGTGAGCCGCGTGGGGTAGCCGCTCGGTCTCAGGCGTCACGTCACGGTTCGCGCGGCTCTACCCCCCTCCTCCCCCCCGTCGGAGGTTCGAGTCCTCCCTCGGGCATGGGCGTGTGTGTTGTCCTTAGCGTAAGTTAGTTAGATTAAGTAGTGTGTAGGCTTAGGGACCGATGACCTCAGCAGTTTGGTCTCATTAGATCTTACCACAAATTTCCAAATTTCCTCTCGGTGATATTGTGTTTACTTGTGTGTGGGTCAGATTTGATATAAGAGACAACAAGAGAATCATAATACCGTATGAGCATGCTGATAACACCGCCTACCTTTCACTCTATCCTACGCTTCAACAGTCCCAACACTCTCTCCAAACCCCCCTAAACCAGTTTACCACTTAGTGTAACCAGTGGCTCCTTCAAATCGATCCTTCCGAAACCCACTCAATCATTATATGACGTACCACCCCCTCCCTTGCAGCTCCATTATCTCTACCTCACCATCTACGACTGCCCTATCCAACTTACCCCACCTTGAAATATCTTGGCCTCACCCTCAGCCATCACCTCACCTGAACTCTCCTTATCATCTAACGCAAAGCCCACAGTAGACTGTGGCTCATGAAACTCCTGTCCGCCCAGACATGGGGAGTGCACCTATTCCCATCCTTTGTTATGCCAGTGTTGACTGGATCTCCGCCCCTCCAAAATTGTATAAAGCCCTCCAAATCCTTTAATGGAAAGCGTTCTGCCGCGCTTTCCGCATCCGTCTCCCATCCTCCACGAGGGTCCTCTACGTCCTCATCCCTTTCCCACAGCTCCTCCTTTTCCTTGAACACATCTGTATCCCCTACATCAACCGCTGCCCCGATTTCCCCCCCCCCCCCCATATCACAACATTGTGTCTGGTATCACGTTTTCTCTCTACTCACCGCCTTCTGCCGCGCCTTTAGCGATGTGCCCCACCCTCCCTCCGTCTCTACACCCTCTACCTTCTCTCCCAAAGGAACTTCCAACGTCTCCTCATCGCGAATGATGTGCTTCACTCCGATATTCATCCTTCCTTCCAACTCCGACCAACCTCCTCCTCCCCTGCCCTCCTCCCTTGAGCTCTCTCTCCTTACCCTCCCCCCTCTGCTGTTTACTCCCCCCTTCACCCCCCCCCCCCCGTCCTTGACACTTCCGCTTTCTCAGTCCTTGCGCTCCTTCCCCATCTCCTGCCCCTTGGTGTGCTACCGACTCCACCCCTTCCACCGCTTCCTGCCCCCCCCCCCTCCACCCTCAAACCCCCATCTCTCTTTCCTCCCTCCCTCCTTTCTGTTCTCCCCTCCTTTGGCAGGCCCTTTAACTTTTAACGCAGTTACTTTGTCGTGTTTGGTGCTCGCCATGTATATACTACAAGTACAGTGTGTGATCAGTGTCGTCATCCCAAATCGTGAACGCTGTTCTTAATTGTGCTATTCGTACCTACAGTGTCATTGTAACTATACGTCGACTTAATGTAAACATGCCTCGTCAAACTACCCATTTTTGGTATATTTCAACTCCAATTTTTTCGCCTTATGTGAAAATTCATCTTTTATCAAATAGTTCAAATGGCTCTGAGCACTATGGGACTTAACTTCTGAGGTCATCAGTCCCGTAGAACTTAGAACTACTTAAACCTAACTAACCTAGGAACATCACACACATCCATGCCCGAGGCAGGATTCGAACCTGCAACCGTAGCGGTCACGCGGGTCCAGACTGAAGCGCCTAGAACCGCACGGCCACACCTGCCGGCTCATCTTTTATCCCCGTATTTTGTATATGTACTGTTCTCCAGTGATGTTTTATGTAATCCTTTGGCTGAAGAGCAGCGAATTGTGCCGTTGCCAGCACACTCCTTCCCTCGTGGGGCTGGGGAATGAAATGACAATAACGGGAAAGAAACCGTATGAGCCCCCAGGTTACAGTTCATTACCAGAGGGCAGAAATTCAGTATGAAGAGCTGCTGCGGCTAGTCTCTCACTGCAGCCGGGTGGAGCCGGCACGGCCAGCTGTGGCGTGCAGAGGTAGGCAGCAGCGGCAGAGCCCGGGGCGTGGCGGGCGTCCTCGCTCCAGCCGCGTCTCGCTGCGGCCTGGCGGTCACGGCCACCCTGCCGGCCTGCCTGCCTGCCCACTGCCCGCTGCTCACGTGTCTCGCCGCGTGCAGCCGCCTCCACTCATCTCATCTCAACAGATCGCCTCGCGCGGTTTTTCCCACGGCACTTGTCTTAAGTACTTTGCGGTCTATCTGTTTTTCCTCAGCTCAGCATCGTCCCCACCTCCACCCCCACCTCGCTCCTGCAGCTTGCGTCACCACTGCACCACCGCACCAACAATCAAACACTAACACTCTCCTCTTCGGCGTATTTCAAAATAACAGCTTGTCTGGAGCTACTGGGCGGCAAACCCGTTTTGCAAACCCTGACAGAACGAGTTCTCCTCCATGAACCCTTTCGTCTGTGAGTTCGCTCGTCCATGCTCGCTTTCCGAAAACGAGAATGTGAAAGTACAGTACATGCGCGGAGGCAGATACCACGAACGTCGTAAAAGCATACACAGTGCTCTAAAATTACCCTTACATCTACATCTACATTTATACTCCGCAAGCCACCCAACGGTGTGTGGCGGAGGGCACTTTACGTGCCACTGTCATTACCTCCCTTTCCTGTTCCAGTCGTGTATGGTTCGCGGGAAGAACGACTGCAGAAAAGCCTCCGTACGCGCTCGAATCCCTCTAATTTTACATTCGTGATCTCCTCGGGAGTTATAAGTAGGGGAAGCAATATATACGATAGCTCATCCAGAAACGCACCCTCTCGAAAGCTGGACAGCAGGCTACACCGCGATGCAGAGCGCCTCTCTTGCAGAGTCTGCCACTTGAGTTTGCTAAACATCTCCGTAACGCTATCACGCTTACCAAATAACCCTGTGACGAAACGCGCCGCTCTTCTTTGGATCTTCTCTGTCTCCTCTGTCAATCCGACCTTGTACGGATCCCACACTGGTGAGCAATACTCAAGCATAGGTCGAACGAGTGTTTTGTAAGCCACCTCCTTTGTTGATGGACTACATTTCCTAAGGACTCTCCCAATGAATCTCAACCTGGCACCCGCCTTACCAACAATTAATTTTATATGATAATTCCACTTCAAATTGTTCCGCACGCGTACTCCCAGATGTTTTACAGAAGTAACAGCTACCAGTGTTTGTTCCGCTATCATATAATCTACATCTATACTCCGCGAGCCACCTTACGGTGTGTGGCGGAGGGTACTTATTGTACCACTATCTGATCCCCCCTTCCCTGTTCCATTCACGAATTGTGCGTGGAAAGAACGACTGCTTGTAAGTCTCCGTATTTGCTCTAATTTCTCGGATCTTTTCGTTGTGATCATTACGCGAGATATATGTGGGCGGTAGTAATATGTTGCCCATCTCTTCCCGGAATGTGCTCTCTCGTAATTTCGATAATAAACCTCTCCGTATTGCGTAACGCCTTTCTTGAAGTGTCCGCCACTGGAGCTTGTTCAGCATCTCCGTAACGCTCTCGCGCTGACTAAATGTCCCCATGACGAATCGCGCTGCTTTTCGCTGGATCATGTCTATCTCTTCTATTAATCCAACCTGGTAGGGGTCCCATACTGATGAGCAATACTCAAGAATCGGACGAACAAGCGTTTTGTAAGCTACTTCTTTCGTCGATGAGTCACATTTTCTTAGAATTCTTCCTATGAATCTCAACCTGGCGCCTGCTTTTCCCACTATTTGTTTTATGTGATCATTCCACTTCAGATCGCTCCGGATAGTAACTCCTAAGTATTTTACGGTCGTTACCGCTTCCAATGATTTACCACCTATGGCATAATCGTACTGGAATGGATTTCTGCCCCTATGTATGCGCATTATATTACATTTATCTACGTTTAGGGAAAGCTGCCAGCTGTCGCACCATGCATTAATCCTCTGCAGGTCCTCCTGGAGTACGTACGAGTCTTCTGATGTTGCTACTTTCTTGTAGACAACCGTGTCATCTGCAAATAGCCTCACGGAGCTACCGATGTTGTCAACTAAGTCATTTATGTATATTGTAAACAATAAAGGTCCTATCACGCTTCCCTGCGGTACTCCCGAAATTACCTCTACATCTGCAGATTTTGAACCGTTAAGAATGACATGTTGTGTTCTTTCTTCTAGGAAATCCTGAATCCAATCACAAACCTGGTCCGATATTCCGTAAGCTCGTATTTTTTTCACTAAACGTAAGTGCGGAACCGTATCAAATGCCTTCCTGAAGTCCAGGAATACGGCATCAATCTGCTCGCCAGTGTCTACGGCACTGTGAATTTCTTGGGCAAATAGGGCGAGCTGAGTTTCACATGATCTCTGTTTGCGGAATCCATGTTGGTTATGATGAAGGAGATTTGTATTATCTAAGAACGTCATAATACGAGAACACAAAACATGTTCCATTATTCTACAACAGATTGACGTAAGCGAAATAGGCCTATAATTATTCGCATCTGATTTATGACCCTTCTTGAAAATGGGAACGACCTGCGCTTTCTTCCAGTCGCTAGGTACTTTACGTTCTTCCAGCGATCTACGATAAATTGCTGATAGAAAGGGGGCAAGTTCTTTAGCATAATCACTGTAGAATCTTAAGGGTATCTCGTCTGGTCCGGATGCTTTTCCGCTAATAAGTGATAGCAGTTGTTTTTCAATTCCGATATCGTTTATTTCAATATTTTCCATTTTGGCGTCCGTGCGACGGCTGAAGTCAGGGACCGTGTTACGATTTTCCGCAGTGAAACAGTTTCGGAACACTGAATTCAGTATTTCTGCCTTTCTTCGGTCGTCCTCTGTTTCGGTTCCATCGTGGTCAACGAGTGACTGAATAGGGGATTTAGATCCGCTTACCGATTTTACATATGACCAAAACTTTTTAGGGTTCTTGTTTAGATTGTTTGCCAATGTTTTATGTTCGAATTCGTTGAATGCTTCTCTCATTGCTCTCTTTACGCTCTTTTTCGCTTCGTTCAGCTTTTCCTTATCAGCTATGATTCGACTACTCTTAAACCTATGATGAAGCTTTCTTTGTTTCCGTAGTACCTTTCGTACATGATTGTTATACCACGGTGGATCTTTCCCCTCGCTTTGGACCTTAGTCGGTACGAACTTATCTAAGGCGTACTGGACGATGTTTCTGAATTTTTTCCATTTTTGTTCCACATCCTCTTCCTCAGAAATGAACGTTTGATGGTGGTCACTCAGATATTCTGCGATTTGTGCCCTATCACTCTTGTTAAGCAAATATATTTCCCTTCCTTTCTTGGCATTTCTTATTACACTTGTAGTCATTGATGCAACCACTGACTTATGATCACTGATACCCTCTTCTACATTCACGGAGTCGAAAAGTTCCGGTCTATTTGTTGCTATGAGGTCTAAAACGTTAGCTTCACGAGTTGGTTCTCTAACTATCTGCTCGAAGTAATTCTCGGACAAGGCAGTCAGGATAATGTCACAAGAGTCTCTGTCCCTGGCTCCAGTTCTGATTGTGTGACTATCCCATTCTATACCTGGTAGATTGAAGTCTCCCCCTATTACAATAGTATGATCACGAAACTTCTTCACGACGTTCTGCAGGTTCTCTCTGAGGCGCTCAACTACTACGGTTGCTGATGCAGGTGGTCTATAGAAGCATCCGACTATCATATCTGACCCACCTTTGATACTTAACTTAACCCAGATTATTTCACATTCGCATTCGCTAATAACTTCACTGGATATTATTGAATTCTTTACTGCTATAAATACTCCTCCACCATTGGCGTTTATCCTATCCTTGCGGTATATATTCCATTCTGTGTCTAGGATTTCGTTACTGTTCACTTCCGGTTTTAACCAACTTTCCGTTCCTAATACTATATGCGCACTATTTCCTTCAATAAGAGATACTAATTCAGGAACCTTGCCCTGGATACTCCTGCAGTTTACCAATATTACGTTAACTTTTCCTGTTTTTGATCTCTGAGGACGGACATTCTTTATCAACGATGATAATGTCCTCTCTGGTAAGCCGTCAGGTATTTTATCGTTTCGCCCAAGGGGGGGTCCCTCTAACCTAAAAAACCCCCGTGTGCACGCCACACGTACTCTGCTACCCTAGTAGCTGCTTCCGGTGTGTAGTGCACGCCTGACCTGTCTAGAGGGGCCCTACAGTTCTCCACCCAATAACGGAGGTCGATGAATTTGCAACCATTATAGTCGCAGAGTCGTCTGAGCCTCTGGTTTAGACCCTCATCATACAATAAAGGATCCTTCTTTCTAAGTATTCGCAATACATTACATTTGTCTATGTTAAGGGTCAGTTGCCACTCCCTGCACCAAATGCCTATCCGCTGCAGATCTTTCTGCATTTCGCTGCAATTTTCTAATGCTGCAACTTCTCTGTATACTACAGCATCATCCGCGAAAAGCCGCATGGAACTTCCGACACTATCTACTAGGTCATTTATATATATTGTGAAAATCAATGGTCCCATAACACTCCCCTGTGGCAAGCCAGAGGTTACTTTAACGTCTGTAGATGTCTCTCCATTGAGAACAACTTGCTACGTTCTGTTTGCTAAAAACACTTCAATCCAGCCAAACAGCTGGTCTGATATTCCGTAGGCTCTTACTTTGTTTATATGGCGACAAACTTCTAGGACTAGGAGACTGAGCAAACGGAAATTTGAACTTGAGCTCATGTCCAGAAATGTAAAGTTCCTGTGCTGCAGCCATTTGAAAACGTATTTGCTCGGTGGGTTTGCGACAGGATGCAGGGTGTTTACGACGGATCCCGTGGTGTCATTTGACGTCCATCCTACCTCTCTGATCTGGTTCGAACCTCATGCAAGTGAGTTTTAGAGCAATATGATTGCGTACACATTTGCGGAATACACGGACATGATGTTTCTGTACGGCAAAGCTCACGGTAATGGAAGAGCTGCTCGTCGCCTTTATCAGCATCGTTATCCACAACGCGTCTCCGTCTCATACTCTTTTTCTTTTTTTTTAGTCTTAGGGACTTAACTGCTAAGGTCATCAGTACCTAAGCTTACACACTACTTAACCTAAATTATCCTAAGGACAAACACACACACCCATGCCCGAGGGAGGACTCGAACCTCCGCCGGGACCAGCCGCACAGTCCATGACTGCAGCGCCGCAGAGCGCTAGGCTAATCTCGAGCGGCGTCTCATACTCTTTTCGCCACAATTACGCAATGGCTTCGAGAAAAGATACCTTCATTGACAGCAGGCGTGACTCTAGTGTATTTTAGCTGTAAACAACAGTGTTTGAGAAAACTGATGAAGTTTCTTTTTGTTTATTTGCTTATTAATGAGTGGAACTGTAAAACAAGTGATGTACAAGGTCACGCCTAAAAAATTACGTATGAAAGTATTCACGTTACGAACGTGTTTTCATATAGTTGTAGCGCGGAATCTGTACATTTCCGTACAAGGGTTCCACTTCAAAATATTGTCTTCTCAGTCCTCTCTACAAGTTCTTGAAGTTTTTAAGGACAATTTTTAGAGTACTCTATATACTAAATTACAGACACATGCAGCTACAATGACATCATATGCACAAAAATATCTCTCATACTACTATTTTTAGTCGTTTCTATACAGAAGACAAGCAATAGTAGACAGTTTACCTGTGTTTTTGAATATGCTTCAGAACTGATGCCAGCTATGCCATTCACTGTAAATATGAACACAAGCAATTACTAGCAGTGACTAATTTCTCAGCGGTTGGCTACAAATGACGTACAACTTTTTAAGTAGTAACAGAACTGGACGTATTTGTCACAGGGAATTATCCGCGAACCTTATTTTCCGTATACAGAACAGCATTATTTTCCGTCTATCGGTCGATGTTTTAACTTCATAACAAAAGGACGCTGTTGCCCATCTTCAGATCATACCTCATGGTTACAGAGTCTTATGAAACTATCAGTTCATCTTACATTGCCCGAAACCGGTATTTTAGAAATAAAAACAGCGACTGACAGACAGAAAACGTATTTTTAAAGAGTTATTTATTGTAAAATTCACTATTCCAATTTCGCCCGTGTGTCCGTTATCAAGTGGAGCACTGCGAAAAGTTTTTATGTGCCCTGAAACACACTTTTAGATGGTTCAAATGGCTCTGAGCACTATGGGTCTTAACATCTGAGGCCATCAGTCCCCTAGAACTTAGAACTTGTAAGTAGGCTGTTTATGTTTTCTTTTGGCAACGTTACGTAGCAGTCTGTGGCTGCTTTGCATTGTTGTAATACTCGCCATTGTAGTGTTAGGCAGCTGGCTGTGAACAGCGCGTAGCGTTGCGCAGTTGGAGGTGAGCCGCCAGCAGTGGTGGATGTGGGGAGAGAGATGGCGGAGTTTTGAAATTTGTCATGAACTGCTATATTTATATATGATGATATCAAGGTAAATACATTGTTTGTTCTCTATTAATATCTTTCATTTGCTAACTATCCCTATCAGTAGTTAGTGCCTTCCGTAGTTTGAATCTTTTATTTAGCTGGCAGTAGTGGCACTCGCTGTATTGCAGTAGCTTGAGCAGCGAAGATTTTTGTGAGGTATGTGATTTGTGAAAGGTATAGTTTAATGTTAGTCAGGGCCATTCTTTTGTAGGGAATTTTGAAAGTCAGATTGCGTTGCGCTAACAAAATATTGTGTGTCAGTTTAAGCACAGTCCTGTATAAATTGTTCAAAGGGGTCGTTTCAAACTACTTAAACCTAATTAACCTAAGGACATCACACACATCCATGCCCGAAGCAGGATTCGAACCTGTGACCGTAGCAGTCTCGCGGTTCCGGACTGAAGCATCTAGAACCGCTCGGTCACAACGGCCGGCGTAGTTTTAGAACTACTGCATTTGATAATGGCCACATGGCCCAAATTGCAATTGCAATAGAATATTTTATAAATGATTAACTTTGCGGTCGATGGCAACAATGATCCCCTTTAAGAAATTACTAGTACGTTCCTGTCATTAATATTCTTTCTCCTACTACTTAGGATTACGAGCCCAGTGAGTTAAAAATGCTCTACTTTAGTCGCTGCATTTAAGAGTAATCTGGACCGAACCCCGATTCACCTACAAGATGCTTGCAGTTCAAATCAGACGAATGCCTGGCTCCTACCTAGAGTAGAACTGCATAAATTGTCTTACACGTTCTGCTTAACAGGATGTAACTTGTGTCCATGCTTATGAGGAATGATACATTTATTATCAACAACACGTGTTGCACTGCGATTTACCAGAAAGATTATTTATTTTATTCCTGCTTTACTTAAATGTGCCTCAAATAGAACCCCGCCATCTTGTTGTTGTGATCTCAGATAAAGTTATTCCTAAGGTGAAAGTTATTCTGATGATTAGGTTTACGCACATTGAGCCATGGTTGGAGGCTCACGATAAAATTGTGTACAATAGCTTTGCATACTAACTAGTTTCTCAGGAAGTGAGTAAGGCAAGACGACATATGTTGCTCCGTCGCTGTTCGCTGATGTGTTACGTATGGTAACACTGGGTAACTGAACTGCTGTCATATCACGAATGATAGATATTGAAGCACTACTAAATGATCTTTCAGATACTTGACTACTTCATGCAGTCCGAACTGATGACTTCTTCTTTCTCACTGAAGGGATAGGCGTGGAATTTTCATTTTTGATAACGATTAGTGAATTCCAGTTTATTTGCGCGTTAATCTGGAGGAGCCTTTCCATATTAAATCCAACAGAAGGAAACTAACTGACTGATATATCGTAACTGAGTCACCGTACATTGGAGAAAGTATTATATTCGTCAGCCTACATCCATATGAGGTGTCACAAGTGTACGTCTTAGTAATTCGTTGTTTCATGTATGACGGTGTCACGCCATTTGCGTGAGTGCCCTGCAAAAATTTCACTTTTCTTTCCATTTATTGGATTTTATTTATGAATTTGGTGCTGTATTTCGTATTTCGAGTACGATTTTCTTTAATGTATTATTCCGATTGTAATGGAAGGTTACCTTCCGATAGCGTACCCTTTATCTGAAAGGAATCAAATATCATTAAATTTATACCGGAACGATGAATTCTCTGAAGAAATGCAAAACGGCGTAGGTGTTGCAATTTAAAGCTTCTCGGGACACTCGGGTAACACAGTGTCGACTCAGGAAGACAGAAAGAGAAAAATAATTACTGTACAGTTCACCTTATGGTTTATACTTATTTTACTGTGTGATTCATGCTGAACTAACCTTGGACCCCACGAGAAACGTTAGAAACTTCAATCACATTACGCAGTGTTCTGTACCTGTAACCACATGCACACACTGAGTCACGTGAGGATGAAATCATCTGGTTTCATTTGTGAGGCCTTCTCTTTCTTTGTACAAGTTAGTCAAAAGCCAGAAGAAATAGAAATAATCCGTTTTATATTATGAAAGGAATGGTTTTCATATGCTACATCATGGTACAAGTGGGTAAAAAGCATTACTTACGCGAATCTGCAGCCATGCACGTGGCTAGCTTTCACCTGCAACAAAGGAAATACGATTTTAGGTGACAGCTACATCTATGCTGTATTTATTGCATTCACAACGCACACCAATAGCACCAACCAAGAGAAAAAAAATTTAAGAGTAAATTCGGAGTAGTTCGTTGAATGAAAAAAAAAAAAAAACAAAAAACAAAAAAAAACACAAACTTTATGAAGGAGCGCTACTCAAAGGGACTGTAAGGTACGCCATGTATTTGGGTGAATTCAGTTGTAAAAAGCTTGATTTCTAGTACACTCAACACATAATGCAATTATGTAATTTCACTTGCAGGAAGTTCTTTTACTTCGCCGCAAATAGGTTACAGTCCCAATCTAGAATACAGTTTCATTCCGTCTGAAAGATTCGAAATATTAAATATTGCTATAAACAGAGCAAGCACAATGAGGATAAACACCATCGGTAAATAAACAATAATGTGCCAAAACATTACGAACACGTGCTTAATAGCTATTTGGTTCGCGTTTGGAATGCAGTATAGCAGAGATTCTGCGAACAATGGATTGGAAAAATCTAGGGCACGTTTTCTGAGCTATGTGACACCAGCTGTCTAAGAACAGATCAAGGAATTCCCGCAAATTACGGGGGGGAGGGGGGGGGTACTCTATGTGATCAAAAGTATCCGGAAACCACCAAAAACATACGTTTTTCATATTGGGTGCAATGTGCTGCCACCTACTGCCAGGTACACGATATCAGCGACCTCAGTAGTCATCAGGCATCGTGAGAGAGCAGAATGGGGCGATCCGCGGAACTCACGCACTTCGAACATGGTCAGGTGATTGAGTGTCACTTGTGTAATACGTTTGTACGCAAGATTTTCACACTCCTAAACATCCCTGGGTCCACTGTTTCCTATGTGATAGTGAAGTGGAAACGTGAAGGGACACGTACAGCACGAAAGCGTACAGGATGATCTCGTCTGTTGACTGACAAAATGGCTCTGAGCACTATGGGACTTAACATCTGTGGTCAGCAGTCCCCTAGAACTTAGAACTACTTAAACCTAACTAACCTAAGGACATCACACACATCCACGCCCGAGGCAGGATTCGAACCTGCGACCGTAGCAGTCGCGCGGCTCCGGACTGAGCGCCTAGAACCGCTAGACCACCACGGCCGGCTATTGACTGACAGAGACCGCCGACAGTTGAAGAGGATCGTAATGAGTAATAGGCACACATCTATCCAGACATCATACAGGAATTCCAGACTGCATCAGGATTCACTGCAAGTACTATGACAGTTAGGCGGGAGGTGAGAAAACTTGGGTTTCATGGTCGAGCGGCCGCTCATAAGCCACACATCACGCCGGTAAATGCCAAATGACGCCTCGCTTGGTATAAGAGCGTAAACATTGGATGACAGAACAGTGGAAAAACGTTGTGTGGAGTGACGAATCATGGTACACAATTTGGCGATCCTATGGCAGGGTGTGGGTATGGCGAATGTCCGGTGAACGTCATCTGCCAGCGTGTGTAATGCCAACAGTAAAATTCGGAGGCGGGGGTGTTATGGTGAGACCGTAGTTTTCATGGAGGGGGCTTGCACCCCTTGTTGTTTTGCGTGGCACTATCACAACGCAGGCTTACATTATGTTTTAAGGACTTTCTCGCTTCCCAGTGTTGAAGAGGAATTAGGGGATTGTGATTGCATCTTTCAACAAGATCGAGCACCTGTTCATAATGCACAGCCTGTGGAGGAGTGGTTACACGACAATAACATCCCTGTAATGGACTGGCCTGCACAAAGTCCTGACCTGAATCCTATAGAAAACCTTTGGGATGTTTTGGAATGCAGACATCGATACCTCTCCTCAGTGCAGCACTCCGTGAAGAATGAGCTGCCATTCCCCAAGAAACCTTCCAGCACCTGATTGAACGTATGCCTACGAGCGTGAAAGCTATCATCAAGACTAAGGGTGGGCCAACACCATATTGAATTTTAGCATTACCGACGGAGAGCGGTAAGTCATTTTCAGCCAGGTGTCTGCTTACTTTTGATCACATAGTGTAGTTTGTGAACGCGGAGCTAGCGCCAGATAGGGCCCCCAGATGTCGAGACGTGTTTCATCAAGTTCATATAAGGTGACATCCAAGACGCCAACTTATGTTCGCTGTCATGCATCTCAGTTCACTGTAACGCCTTTTCGGCCTTACCACTGGGATAGTTATCCTCCTGGAAGATGCCATCGTCGCCGGAGAAATATCTACATTTATACTCCGCAAGGCACCCAACGGTGTGTGGCGGAGGGCAATTCACGTGCCACTGTCATTACCTCCCTTTCCTGTTCCAGTCGCGTTTGGTTCGCGGGAAGAACAACTGCCGGAAAGCCTCCGTGCGTGCTCGAATCTCAGGCATGAAGCAATGCAGGTAGCACACGTTAAAGTTAACGTAATCCACAGCTGTCACGGTGTCTCCGAATACTGCCACAGCACCAAGGAAGCCCAGGTGAATGTCCCCCCAGTAACATAATATTGCCCCCTCGGCCTGCGTCCACGGCGCGGTGCATGTTCCGAGCAGCCGGTCGCCTGGATGAGAGTGTATCCAAACACGGTCATGGTCTTGGTATAACGTGAAACATGATTCATCCGAACCACGTGACATTTTCCTATTGATCTACGGTACAATTGCGATGATCCTGTGCCTGTTGTAATCGTAACTGAAGATGTCATTTGTTCAACATGGGATGATTTAGGATTTGTTTGCTGCGGAGAGCCCGCCGCTTTGGCTGATCGTTTCTAGGCTCTTCAGTCCGGAACCGCGCTGCTGCTACGGTCTCAGGTTCGAATCCCGCGTCGGGCATCGATGTGTCCTTAGCTTAGTTAGGTTTAAGTAGTTCTTTCTAGGGGACTGATGACCTCAGATGTTAAGTCCCATAGTGCTTAGAACCATTTGAACCATTTCTTTTGCTGCGGAGGCCCATGTTCCACAGTGTACGCAGACTGGTGTGTTCCTCAACACTTGTGCTTGTAACAGCATTGCACTCTGTCACTTCATCTGCCACAGATCATTGACTGTCCTGCTTTACAGAGCTTGCGAGAGTCCAATCTCCACTTGTGATGACACGTGGACATAAGATTTCACCGTCCTTCAGTCACTTTCCAGAGTTGCTCACACAGTAGGACGCAAACAGCCAGTCAGCTTCGCCGTTTCCGACATGCTCTTTCGCAGGAACCGGGCCATAACAATCTTCCCTTTGTCAAAATCGTTCAGGTCGGTGGATTTCCGCGTTTTTGTCCTGTATCGTCGTTCCCCATTTGTCTCTG
Source organism: Schistocerca serialis cubense (assembly GCF_023864345.2). NCBI lineage: Eukaryota > Metazoa > Arthropoda > Insecta > Orthoptera > Acrididae > Schistocerca > Schistocerca serialis. Next base: position 544,310,177 of record NC_064642.1, read on the forward strand.
TTTCTTTGTGCTGGTTGGTTACGTTTAAAATGACGGTGTTCCGAGTGCTACAGTATGAGCTGTATACATCGCAGTACGCTGAAATATTAATCGGTGTGCTAGCAGAGTAAGCTGAACAAATAACAGTTCCGCTTTCTGCGGACAGGTGAAAATATGACGCTCTAAATTGTCGTAATGTGAAATATTTCCTGTTTTGACGTCAGTATGCTGCTTTGTTGCTTGGCAGTACATATTGATTTCTTTTGTGAAGCGACTGTTAGTGTAATGGGCCAAGAAGGTAGAACGTTTCCGTACGGAAAGCAACGGCTATTGAGAACGACCGTGCACTGCTGGTAAAGTTGTTTTAGCAGATCGGCAATAGCAGCGCTGCATTGCGGGAATGTCGCCGGCAGAAACAGCCTCAACATCCTCTCTATAAAGTTCGGTAGCCCTGCGGCAAATACACTAAAAAAAAGAGAGAGAGCGACGGAGCACTAAGGAATTGTCCGAATGGGACGGAAATCGGTACATGTATAGATAAATAAATGATTAAAATATCAGGAAAATTGGATTATTTATTCACGAGAACGAGCTTCATTAATAAAGCAAGACAGTAGCGTGTTGCTCCACCTCTGGCCATCAAGCAAGCAGTTATTCGGCTTGGCACTGACTGGTACAGATATTCGATGTCCTCCAGAGGGAAATCGCACCAAATTTCTTCCAACTAACGCGTTAGATAGAACTCCGAGCTAGTTGGAGAGCCCTGCCCATAATGATCCAAACGTTCTCAACTGCGGTGACATCGGCGATCTTGCTGGCCAAGAAGATTTTGGGAAGTAGAAAGACTGTAGGAAATCTCTCTCTGTGCGGCTGGGCATTATCTCGTTGAAATGTTATTCCAGAATGGCTTGCCATGAAGGGCAACAAAAAAGGGCAACAAAACGGGGCATAGAATATCGTCGACAAATGGCTGTGTTGTAAGAGGATTCGCGGATGACAGCCAAAGGAGTCCTGCTCTGAAAAGAAATGGCACCATAGACTATCACTCGTGTTTATGGAGCAGTATGGCGCGCAACAGTCAGGGTGGTATCCCACCAGTGTCCGGGGTGTCTCTAGACACGTCTTCGGCCTGGAATCTCATCGACTGGAGAAGAATTGTATCCAGTGAGGTCCCTCTTCGAACCGAGTCCCGATGATTAACGACGACGTGTCTGGAGACGCCTCAGACAATGATGGGCCCTCCATGGTAAGCCATCTTCGGCTCACATTTCAGCAAAATAATGCCCACCTGCACACGACGAGAGTATCTGAGCACTATGGGACTTAACATCTGAGGTCATTAGTCCCCTAGAACTTACAACTACTTAAACCTAACTAACCTAAGGACATCACACACATCCATGCCCGAGGCAGGATTCGAATCTGCGACCATAGCACTCGACGAGCGTTTCTACTGTATCTCTTGTCTTCGTGCATGAGAAATCCTACCTTGCCCAGCATGATCACCGGATCTCTCTCCAACTGAGAAAGAATGGAGCATTATAGGCAGAGTCCTCCAAGTAGCTCGGGATTTTGACGTTCTAACGCACCAGTTAGACATAAGGTCGCACGATATCCCTTGGGAGGACATCCAAGAACTCTAGTAATCAATGCCGGACCGAATAATTACCTGCATAGGAGCCAGAGGTGGGCCAATGTATTACTGAATTGAGCAATTTATGAAGCTGCTCTTGAACAAACCATCCAATTTTTGTGGAAGTGTAATCATTTTTATGTCTGTATATATGCATAACATCTACCGGTTTCCGCCGCATTCATCGTATTCACATAATTCTTGCGCGGCGTGTCTTTTTTTTTTTTTAGGACAGTTTTCTGCCGATTCTCATTCGAATAGGATATGATTAAGTATTATAATAATCCTCTGTTACACGTATCAATGTTATTCGCGTAAAGCGGACATTGCAAAATCGCCACGAACACTATCTCTTGCGCAATGAACAACAGCTTGCAAACTTAACTAGGTGTGTAGTTAGTGGGAAGCTGAAAGGGATGCAGTGCTACCGTCAACATGTGCTCGGAACGTTACCTTCTCGCGCAAAAGAAAGGAAAAATATTTTGAGGAGTCTTTGCACATTACTTTCCTGTGTGGGTGATAGTAAATACTTCACTCCTAAAGTCACATATGTTTTGCATCACTTCAGCAAAAAAAAAAAAAAAAACACTTAGGCGAGCGGCTACGACGGAAGTAACTTCAGTGTCTGCCCACTTCATGCGAAACCAATAAGGGACTTCCGCAAACACGCCGCCGCCTTTTTGCCTGTTTCTGAATACGGCGTGCAACATGAGAGCACACAAATATTGTCTGACCTATCGTTACCTCGCGCACGTGATACGACAATCCCATTGCCGCGGCGGCCTCCGCCGCGCCCACGCCGTAAAATTTCCGGGGCCGGGTGTCGGCTGCGTACGGCAGAGTTCGCCGAGGTGATTGGCGAACGAGGCCATCGGAGTGCATTAGCGGCCGCTGTCAAACGCACGGTCCGTGGGTCGCGCAAGGACGCCGTCTGCCGGGAGGAGCGGACCCCACCGCTTATAAGCAGGTGCTCGCGTGTAGCTTCATACATCAACACATGAGGTCGCATTTACGAGCAGGCTCTATAGGCTGCATGGTCCCAAAGAACAAGTATATAAATAAATATCTCTGGTTTAATATTGTGATGCGGGTCCTCTTGTCCTCCTCAGAACTTTTCTAGCTGATCTGCTACATTCAAATTTTTTTTTCTAGCTCAGTAAGCAAACTAAACTCGCTGTGACTGATTGCAGCATATACAACTATTACTAGACATAAATACGGAGTGTGTCTTGCACTCTTCTGGAGAAGCTATCAACGAGGTGTTGAAACGTCCCCTTAGAAAAATTTATGAATGACTGTGCTGATAAACCTCTTACATTATTTGATTTTCAAACAGCTGAGCAGAACTGAACGTACTCAGACATTTCGCTCTTTACCTATTCTGATCAACACTAAACCGACACAAAATATTTTTTGCGCAACGCAATCTGAATTTCAAAAATCCCTACAAAAGAATGGCCCTGACTAACAATAACCTATACCTTTCGTGAATCACTTACAAAAATCTTCTTTACTCAAACTACTGCAATACAGTGTGCGCCAATCCTGCCAGCTGAATAAAAGATTCTAACTACTGAAGGGACTAACTACTGATAGGCATAGATAGCAAATGAAAGATTTTGATAGAGAACAAACAATGTATTTACCTTAATAATGTTCCAAAGTAATTATATATATATATATATATATATATATATATATATATATATATATATATATATATATATATATATATTACAAATTTACTCTCTCTGATGGACACACGTCCAGATCATCCGCTCTCAAAATTCTGCCGTTTCTCTCCCCACATCCACCACTGCTGGCGGTTCACCTCCAACTGCGCAACACTACGCGCTGTTAACAGCCAACTGCTCAACACCACAATAGCAAATTCCAACAATGCAAACCAGCCACAGACTGCACACAGCACGGCCAGTGATTTTCATACAGAGCGCTAGGTGGCGTTACCAATATAAAAACCTAAACAGCCTACTTACAGTGTCTACAAGACTGTGTCTCTTCCTCAAGAGCTTAAACCAGAGAGGGCAATGATGTTGATCGTCAGTATATGAGGTACGCGACACTATACATCTGTTCCATGAGTTGACCTCCTGTACCTTCATGACTGGGTGACAGTACACTATACAGAGTGGCTCAATGTTTGTTGTACGTATTTTGCATCCATTCCTGGATTTTAAGTTCCCAAACAACGATGGAGTTTTCGTGGATGACAATGCACCATGACAGCGACCACAGTGGTTTGAAGAACATCCTGGACAATTCGAGTGAATGATTTGGCCAGCCAGATCGAACGATATGAATCCCACCGATAATTTATGGGACGTAACCGAGAGGTTAGTTCGTACACAAAGTCGTGCACCGGCAACACTTTCACAATTTTGGACCGCTACAGAGGCAGCATGGCTCAGTATATCTGCAAGGGACTTTCAACGACTTGTTGAGTCCATGGCAGGTCGAGTTGCTGCATTACGTCGGGCAAAAGGAGGTCCGAAACGATATTAGGAGGTATCAAAGATTTTTTTTTTTTTAAAAAAAGGATGTCAAGGGTATTGGTAGATTTATCTGTCTCTTCGCATGCCTTTCTTGTAGAAGAGGGTGAACTTTGCTTTCTTGCAACTTCTGTAAACGGTTTTATGTTTGAGAAATATGACTATGGTAAAAGAGGAGCTAAGTAAGTCGCAAGTTCGGTATAGAATCTGACACGGCTTTCACTGGGATCTCGACTTGTGTTCAATTTTAGGCATTTCAGATATTTCTCCACTAGCACTAACATCTACGTCATTCGTCATTGCAGTGCTATAAGAATTAAATTTGGGAAATACTCCTGGATTTTCCTTTGTAAAGGAACATTTTAGAACGCGTTTCAACAATAGTTATTTTGCTTTGCTACCCTCAGTTTCAGTTCAAAAATGGTTCAAATGGCTCTGAGCACTATGGGACTTAACAGCGGAGGTCATCAGTCCCCTAGAACTTAGAACTACTTAAACCTAACTAACCTAAGGACATCACACACATCCATGCCCGAGGCAGGATTCGAACCTGCGACCGTAGCAGTCGAGCAGTTCCAGACTGTAGCGCCTAGAACCGCTCGGCCACCCGGGTCGGCCTCAGTTTCAGTTCCTGTCTCGTCCAGGAGTGCAAGGACCACTGACAACATTTACATAAGGCCAGGATTTCTTTGAGTCTTCTACGTAGATGATTTTTGCCAAGTCAATCTTCTGTAGATATAATCATTGCGATTTGGACAAATGAAACTTCTGTAACAAGAAGATTATACTTTTCATATTAAGAGATCGATCGCTCTCCTGCGGACAGTGTCAGGTATCTGTAATTTTAGGTGTTTAATACTGCGTTTTTTTCAGTATTGTACATATTTTAACTCTTTTCTAACGTAGATAGCATTTATTTTGAATATGTTCTAAAATTTTGGTGAAACTCTTTTTTTTTGTTTGTGTGTTGATAATATTCCGTCGCAAAAAAATGCATTGACCACCAATATATACTTTTCATTCCTAAAACGTAAGCTCGGGAATGAGGAGGCTACAATCGTAAAAAGCGCAGATGCAATTCTTTTGTGTGGGCATACTCGACTGGGTTTCTCTGTGGACAACTAATGTGTATTCTATCAGATTTTATCAAGACTGTGCTCAATAACATCAAATTTACAGTGTCACTTCAGTTATGACTTTCAGAAGGAAGGTAATGTGGAAGTTCCCCAATGATATTGTCATCGTTGGAGGAGACTACAAACGATTCTCTGGCGTCTCGTGTGGTGCGATATTTGAGTTCGCACGCAGCTCACTCAAGTGTTTGTCTACTGGGGGTTGAGTAGCTCGGAAGGAACTTTACTGGATCGCGGCCTGGTCTTGCTAGCCGAGGACGTCTGCTCGCCGAAATTGCTTGGGTCGCATTTACTTTGGGTAGCGTGCCTACGTCCACTGAAGAATCGGTGCTACCCCCGGACTGTGCGGCGCCGAGCCATAATCTGTATTTCGACCAGCCCTATTTTGTGCTGCTTTGGGTGGTAGATATGGCCACATACACCGTCCTTTATTCTCCTGTGCCCGACGCAGGAACAACGGTGAGTGCCATGCAGTTAAATGTGCGCCGCGGTTCTTGAAAACCCCCTGTGCTTTGCTGCAGAACTTCGTTTGATGGTATTTGCCGTGTGTTGTTTTGACTTGCACTGCTACCCCTTCTTTGGCTGAGCCCTTAACGTGGGTCAGCCTCCTGGTAATATGGACGTGCCCGAGTTAAGCATTTCCTCGAGTGTAGGGGAGCTACGTTTTTATCGTATTCTGTTGGCAAAATCTTTGATGTTTTACCTGCACTACCGGTGCTAGCGTTTTCTAGCTTTAAGTTTTTTTTTTAATTTTTCTATTGCCTGTTAACCTTGATCTGTACCTGCATTACCAGTACGTGCACTTTCCCGGTTTAAATCTTTCTTAGTGTTTTTCCTTGCCAGTAAAGGTTAAAAAGGTCCATATCTGTGCTGTAATTTATGTCGTTATGTAAATTCTGCTTTGTTAACTGCAGGTACGTGGGGTCAGGCGGAATGTCTGTCCTCATGTCGTCGATCTTGTTCGCAGCCCCTATACTATTTACCATTTATGTAAAGTAAATTTAATGTATTTTTTTATATATTATGTTTCAGAATTTGCGTTGAATCGAGCAACTGTCTGGGGCTCCGGCTTAAACAGAGATAGTTACTATTTTTGCCTAAGTCATATGCCTCGCCGGCCAGTGTGGCCAAGCGGTTCTAGGCGCTTCAGTCTGGAACCGCGCGACCGCTACGATCGCAGGATCGAATCCTGCCTCGGGCATGGATGTGTGTGATGTCCTTAGGTTAGTTAGGTTTAAGCAGTTCTAAGTTCTAGGGGACTGATGACCTCAGATGTTAAGTCCCATAGTGCTCAGAGCCATTTTTTTCGTATGCCTCAGTCCCTTTGGTTGGCTTGAATTTTGTTTTTGTAATTGGTAACGCCTGGTGATTTGTCAATGCTCTTTTTCATAATTTTAGAAGTCACACATTCTTTTATTTTTAGCTCTTTGGCGTTTTAAACATATTCTAAAATCATTATTTAATTCAGTAAATGCCTCTTGGGCGATTTTCTAATGCTTATAACGTTTCAAGAATTTGTTTTGGTTTCATTCAAAAAAGGAATTCTGTTCTATTATAAAAACTGTTTTTTCTTTAATTTTACTAATTTATTTGGGGGTTTCCCCTGAACTTTATGATTTGTACCTACTCTTTCTTAACTTGGGCTCTGTAGCGAATAAGTATTAGTGATCTATATAACTTAAAATTTAACCTCTGTGGTGTATAAATAAATATCTAAAAGATTATTTTTTCTTATGCTCAGTACCTTACCACTTCCAGATCCTAGCTCCCAACCACTTCAGAAATAACGTGTTTCATTTTGTGTGACTGATTTTCATACATCTATTGACGTTTCTGATATTCCAATTACGTAACAAGATACTAGTTTGGAAGAAGATCTGGAACTGTTGGCGATGTGTAGTTGCCGGACCATCCGCTGGAATCCATATGAGTGCAATGTAAATGCTACAGCGTCCATATCAGTGATGCCACAATTAGATTTACTTAACCCTGTTATTACGTTAAGGCGGGAATTTGGATCCTCTTTAGAGCTGTATTATAAGTAAGGCAGCGTATGAAGCTGATTTATATTTCCTTCACCGGCAGGGAGTCAATTACGTCGTTGGACATACACGGCACATCGCCTGGGAGGAATAGGATAAACAGCATTACTGTACTCTATAAACCACGGTGAAGCCTATGGCACGTACCACCTATCACGGTTTCTTCCCGTTGCATTTACATATGGAGCGCCGGGAGAATGACTGCTTAAATGCTTCTACGCTTGCTGTAATTAGTCTAATTTTGTCTTTACATCAACTACAGGAACGATACATAGCGGATGCCAGTGTGTTCCCAGATTGCTTGAAACTTAAGTAGACTTTCTCCAGAAGTTTGGGGTAAGTCTTCAAGTGTCTGCGCATTCAGTTTCTTTAACACCTCCATGACACTTTCCCAGGAGTCAAACAAACCGGTGATCATTCGTGCTGGTGATTTTTTTTCTAGGGGCTTACAGATTGTTACAGCCAAGTGTTTGCGTCAGTTGGCTGATTCCAAATGTATCTCAATGATATGGTAGTCATGGGATAGTATGTTTTTATTTTCGTATTGTGTAGTGCAGAACTTTACATTTCTGAACACTGGATGTCTGTGGACAATTTTGATCTTTTCACGATATGACTGAATATTCCTGTTGTGTGGTTTTTTTAAGGCAGTACTTAATTACTGGATAACTGTATCACCTGCAAAATGACTGAGGTTACCTTATACAGGGTGATCAAAATGTCAGTATAAATTTGAAAACTGAATAAATCACGGAATAATGTAGATAGAGAGGTACAAATTGACACACATGCTTGGAATTACATGGGGTTTTATTAGAACCAAAAAAATACAAAAGTTCAAAAAATGTCCGACAGATGGCGCTTCATCTGATCAGCATAGCAATAATTAGCATAACAAAGTAAGACAAAGCAAAGATGATTTTCTTTACAGGAAATCCTCAATATGTCCGCCTTCATTCCTCAACAACAGCTGTAGTCGAGGAATAATGTTGTGATCAGCACTGTAAAGTATGTCCGGAGTTATGGTGAGGCACTGGCGTCGGATGTTGTCTTTCGGCATCCCTAGAGATGTCGGTCGATCACGATACACTTGCGACTTCAGGTAACCTCAAAGCCAATAATCGCACGGACTGAGGTCTGGGGACCTGGGAGGCCAAGCATGACGAAAGTGGTGGATGAGCACAAGATCATCACCAAACGAGGTGCGCAAGAGATCAAATGGGTCAAATGGCTCTGAGCACTATGGGACTTAGCGTCTGAGGTCATCAGTCCCCTAGAACTTAGAACTACTTAAACCTAACTAATCTAAGGACAGGACATACATCCATGCCCGAGGCAGGATTCGAACCTGCCACCGTAGCGGTAGCGCGGTGCCAGACTGAAGCGTCTAGAACCGCTCAGCCCGCAAGAGATCTTTCACGCGTCTAGCAATATGGGGTGGAGCGCCATCCTGCATAAACATCGTACATTCCAGCAGGTGTTTATCAGCCAGGCTGGGGATGATGCGATTCTGTAACATATCGGCGTACCTCTCACCCGTAACGGTAGCAATCACTGACGTTTTGCTGTCCAGCGCCATCTGTCGGACTTTTTTTTTTTATTCTAATAAAACCCCATGTCATTCCAAGCATGTGTGTCAATTTTCACCACACTATCTACATTATTCCGTGGTTTATTAAGTTTTCAAATTCATGCTGACTTTTTGATCACCCGGTACATAAGGCGAGACAGCTCATGATTTCTTCAGTGCTGATGCATACCAGGCTCGAACTCTTACGAGAATCGGCGTAATGCCGCGAGTAATGAGGATAATGAGCAAGCGGCACTACATTATTACTGTGTGGTTATGTTGAGAATTCGGGTCTGAGAGGAGGCGAGCTAGAATAGTCCTTGTCGCTGTTCTGGCCATTGTGTCTAGAAGGCGCAGCGGTCCGCGATAGTGCCTAGTAAGCAAGAGAACCGGGTTCGAATCCTGGTCCGGCACAAATATCAACTTTTTACATTGGTTTAAGTCAATGCCCACTCGTAGCCAATGCCTGTAATATCTTCGTGTCTTAACTATTAAATATTGTCTGCCAGGACATTAAAAGCAACGTACGGATAACGTGATAAATTCCTTCATTTTTCAGCCGGACGTATACCGGATTTGAATACTTATCTGAGCGAAGTGCAAGTTTGCCTCTGATAATTCTACTCTTACTGTACGGCTGTTCCGGCGGCCGGAGCGCCGTTCTGGAGATATGTCGGTGGCTGGCGGCGAGCTGAGCAGATTTATCGCCGGCCTCATTATACAGGACTGCAAGCTGGGCCCAACCTCCCTGGCTCACAAGTTAGGGCGACACGGCACGGCTTGTACCGTTAATCTGTTTTACGCGAGAAGGCCGACGCAACAAGAACGCTTCAGGCACCTGTGGCCCAATTTATGCCAGTTCCGTGGATGCTTTTCTTGCTGCCCTTGACTTCCCCAACAAGCGAAAAGTGAACTGAGTACGACATTAGACGCAAGCCCCAGAGGAGCGGGGTTGGAATCCATCTGTTATCCTGATTTGTCCTATTAGTTATTTCCACAGAGTGAGTTTAACTGAATGACGGGTTGACTCATTCAATATCGTTTGCCCTCCTGTAATTCCTGATAAATCCTTGCCGAAATGAAGTACTACTCTGCCCTTAATGACTGAGATGTCAACTAGAAGTTAAATTCGAAAAATCCTTGTCTTCTGATTACAACAAATACACTTGCGAACCAAAACGTTGTGATCACTGTCCACGGCCCACAGCCTACCGCGATACTGAATGCGCCTGTTGACGTTGTGAGCACGTGACGCGATAAGGAGAGTACGTAAGAGGAACAGAGACGAATGGGGGACTATTCTTGTGACGATACGGCACGCAAATGCCGAAATCCACTGACATAAGCGACTTGGACAAATTGCAGATTGTTAGCTCAAGGCTCCTGGAACGAGCTGATAGGCAGTTCGCGTGCTACTAAGAGCATATGGTTCAAGGACGGTGAATCCACAAGCAGGTGACAAGGTGCCGCACGTCCACAGCTCATCTCAGCACATGGAGGGCCCAGCGTTGCCCATCCATGCCGCGATCTGTGGCAATTACGACCACCATGTACAACGGTGGTGCAGGCGCAAGCTTTCAGAAATTGGAAATGTATGGTAAGGTCTTATGAGACCAAAGGTCATCGGTTCCTAAGCTTACACACAATTCAATCTAACTTAAACTAACTGACGCTAAGGACGATACACACACCCATGCCCGAGGGAGGACTCGAACCTCCGACAGGAGCAGCCGCGCAGATAGTGACAAAACACCCTAGACCGCGCAGCAAGTGTTTCAGAGCACACCAATCAGCGCACATTGCTGAACATGAGGCTTCGCAGCAGACGACGTCTAGGTGTTCTCTAGTTGATACAATGTTACGATTGCAGTGAGCATTGTGTCATCGAGATTGGAGAGTGGACCAATGGAAACGTATCGCACTGCCGGATGAATCACGTTTCTAGTGACACCTAATAGGTGATCGCGTCAGTACACACCGCCATCCAGGCGAACAGTTACTTGGAACATGCATCGTGCCACGGACTCAAGCCGGAGGGGATAGTTTATGCTAAAGAGTACATTCACGTGGGATTCCATAGAACCAGTGTTGATAACTGAAGGCACCATGGGCGCTATTAAATCGAACATTACTGCGCAGCACCTGCATCCCTTCGAGCTTCGTGTCTTCGCTGACGGTGATGGCATATTCCAACAGGATAACTGTTCGTGTCACAGACTCCTGCTGCAGTGGCTTGAGAAACGTGTTATTGAACTGTCGTTGATGAAACTCGCCTCATTTGAACCCAAAACAATACTTCCGCGCACACAGACCTCCGGCTTGTAACCTATGGGAATGTTTTGGCCAGTGAGCAGACATCTGGTGCCATATACGACGTGAAACCTACAGAGGACTTTTAGAATTCATACGATGCATAATCATGTCTTATCGGTGCATATGTTAAAACATACAGAACATAACTGTACGTTTGGATTCAGATATTTTTAAAAGTCTCAAAATTGTTCGCAGATCGCAGTACTACTCACACGTTAATAATGTGTGAATTAAATCACCTTCTGATGCCCGGTTACAAAAATTTGTTAAGAAGTTCTAACGCTTATCACCTGAAGGTGCTTGGGGAAATTTTCGTGATGAAATGCAGTCGGTCATTGACTTTAGACATCGTCTGCCGGACGTCGAACCAATAAAAAACGTTTAGAAGCAGGTTCTGGAAGGAGCTGGTTACTCAATGCTCCTACTCGTTTCTTTCAATGTATGTCTAGCATTGGCCGTACTAGGTTAGGAATTTTAATCTCTCTAGTCTTATGTGTACTGCTTGGATATCATAGTTCTGGTGGGTGCAGATGGTATTAGAGAAGCAACACCAGGACCGCATCATTTTGTATGCAAGCGACACAACTTGCTCTAAGACTCGAGATAAATTTTACTGATTTCGAAAACATGCTGTGGAAAAATGCCACATTGGATGTATAACTACAGAAGGTTGATAAAGACAGTACTACTGTTAAATACTTGGGATCCTAGAATTAACGAACAAGTAACTGAAACAGTGTAATTGGAAGACGATGCTACGCAGAAGTGCAATCTTTAAACTGGAAAATAGGCAAGACAGAAACCGAGAGTACTTGATATATGGTAATACGGAATAGTGTACAAGTGGTCTGGAATACGATGTAGCAAAATAAGAGGTCCTCGACATTAATCTGTAATCTTAAATTGTCTTGCATTGTCTGATACAATTTTTAATAATTACCTACAGTATCGCCGCTTTTTCCTCTTTTGTTTTCTTCTTAAGTGATCTGTACTTAAACGGACGCAAAAACTTCTTTCCGGGGAGAATTACGTCAGTTTACTTTTTAGCTGTTAACTGGACTTGTAGTGTTTAATATGACAGTTAAAACTATGATGTGATAACAATAAAATTTCTCAATCATTTTTATTGACTGTAGTGGAACTGTTGCTTTTCTTTCTTTTCAGAGAAACGTATTTGTTGAAAGCATCGAACAATTCCGTCTTAATCTAAAATAAATGCTTAAGTTTATTCGTTATATAGATAAACATAAGTTCCACAGTACATTGTGCCCCTTTGACTTCAGACAATGCCAAACGAAAACGATTCGAGAAATGAGGGGACATGATGTATAGTATTATAGGGTGACAACTATTGAACTTTATGAAAAAAACGTAAATTAGTTACACACCACGGCGTGCATACAGTTTATTCAACAAAATGGCTCTGAGCACTATGCGACTTAACTTCTGAGGTCATCAGTCACTTAGAACTTAGAACTAATTAAACCTAACTAACCTAAGGACATCACACACAACCATGCCCGAGGCAGGATTCGAACCTGCGACCGTAGCGGTCGCTCGGCTCCAGACTGTAGCGCCTAGAACCGCACGGCCACTCCGGCCGGCTTTATTCAACATGTAAACGTCACTACAGATATTCGGATTTAGGTAATGACTTGTTCGATATGACTGCCATCATTGGCGGTGATGTGGTGCAGAAAAATAGCGAAATTCTCTATGACCCGCTGAAGTGTCGGAACTTTGACGCTGTCGATGACATCCTGATTGGCTGTTTTCAGGTCAGCAATGGTTTTGGGATTATTGCTGTACACTTTGTCTTTAATAGAGACCCACAAAAAGATGTCGCATGTGTTCACATCCAAAAAAATATGGCGGCCAATCTAAGTCTATGCCAGTGGTCTCCGAGTATCCTAGAGCCAGAATGCGGTCCCAAAAGTGCTCCTGCTTCGACGGGATCGAGCTCCGTTTTAAATGAACGACATCTTGTCGAAATCAGTGTCTCTTTGGATAATGGGGATGAAATCATCTTCCAAAACCTTCACGTAGCGTTCGGTAGTCACAGTGCCATCAAGGAGTGTCGCACCGATTATACCGTGACTGGACGATGCACCCCGCACAGTGACCCATTGGCTGTGAAGATATTTCTCGATCGCGAAATGCGGATTCTTAGTACCCCAAATGCGCCAATTTCGCTTATTGACGAACCCATCCAAATGAAAGTGGGATTCGTCGCTATACCAAACCATACAGCGCATGCTAATTCCCATCACGCCCCGTGGCCAACCATGGAGTTTGAACGTCCTAACGCAAACCTGTCAGAAACTATGCCGTTTTTCTTCATTATAGTTCAATAATTGTCAACCTATAAATATTTTAGCTTTTAAATGGGTGTCAATCCCCAAAGTGTCGTGTAAGAGTCATCTCCATTTATGAAGCGGATTTTGGGGTCCTTGGCCTAGTGAACTCATGAGATTTTGGGATGAAGAAGTTTTTTCCGTATGGAATCTTACTGATTTTCAATGTATGGTGTTGTAGATCGATGCCTACCCTACGCATTGTCTAATGTGTTAGAGGGTTCCATCAGTTACATCTCGAAGTTACTTGTGTGAAGTGCAATATTTTCAGTAATTTTTCGGCGGCCACTGACGACATTTCCACACCATACAAGATGGCTGAAACTATCATACCGCGCCAAATAGTTTTGCCCTGTCTGACAGGGATTCGCCCTTGAAGAGGAGGTACAATCTGCAAAACTTCAAGCGAGTGGGAACGGTGTCCAAATTCTGCAGTACACAAATAAACATAACACCAACAAAAACGTTTGTATGGTCCAGACTGAAAGTTGCATAATAAATTTGGGTATCTACCTGATAATGCGTAACACTGGAATTTGCAATCACAATAAATATGGGAAGAAATAATTTTCAAATGGCTCTGAGCACTATGGGACTCAACTGCTGAGGTCATTAGTCCCCTAGAACTTAGAACTAGTTAAACCTAACTAACCTAAGGACATCACAAACATCCATGCCCGAGGCAGGATTCGAACCTGCGACCGTAGCGGTCTTGCGGTTCCAGACTGCAGCGCCTTTAACCGCACGGCCACTTCGGCCGGCACAAATAATTTTCAAAGCTGTAAGCGGTTACGACCAGGTTTACTAGTAACGTTTATAATGAGGATCCATCCCTCACCAAATTATAAAAAACAGTTATAATTGGCTCTGTAGTGAAGTACCCCTCCGTCAACCGGGAGAAATCATTGGAGTAAAGTAGCTCATCTTCAGAGCTAAAGAGAGAAATAAAGGATAAGCGTAGCTGCGCTCACACACACACACACACACACACACACACACACACACACACCAGGTGAAGACACCGGGCCTCGTCTTGCGCAACGACGGCTGCTGAAGGAAGCGTGACCTGACCAACTGGGTCAACAACCTGTGCGCCTGCAGGGCTTCTCTCTCTAACGCCACCCACCTCTTCGCCGGCCTTTGTTTACATCGTTAACTGTAATAAAGCAAGTCCTTGGCACCGATTGAACCTGCTACGGAGCTTGGCTATCCGACCGCTGCCCACACCGATTTTCAAGATGGAACCGATCTCGTAAAACTGTCACTCCTACTTTCCTGCGACTAGCTGTGAAGTAATCAACGCTACATCTGTTTTTATCGACTATCCATTTGTGGAATTTAGGTTTCCGAAAATAAATTTCTCGTACGACAGACCCTTAAGTGCTAGTACTAGCAGTACCACACCGAGCAAGGTTGCACGGAGCTAAAACTCCGAGCTCGTATTCGGTGCTTCGAATCTGCGTCTTGCAATCCAGATTTAGGTTTCTCGCAATTCCCTAAATCACATAAGGCTACTAGCGTGATGGTTCGCTTCAAAGGGTGATGATACAATACTCCCGTTCTGGTATTAAAACTGAAGTCTGTGCCACAAAAAATGGTTCAAATGGCTCTGAGCACTATGGGACTTAACATCTATGGTCATCAGTCCCCTAGAACTTAGAACTACTTAAGCCTAACTAACCTAAGGACACCACACAACACCCAGCCATCACGAGGCAGAGATAATCCCTGACCCCGCCGTGAATCGAACCCGGGAACCCGGGCGTGGGAAGCGAGAACGCTACCGCACGACCACGAGATGCGGGCTCCGTGCCACAGGTTCGTGACCTAGCTATTGGACTTTCTTCCTTCAGCACTAAAAGGGAGCGGCTGGTGATAGCAACGCTCCGGCCGTATTTTATCTCCGGAAAAGATCCTCGTTACTCATTTGATAGCAGGCTTGTGGACCTGGAACCGTTCTGGAGACAGCAGTTGCAATTCGTACGACAACACAGACAGCAGTACGGAAACACACACTCACTCAAGCAGCGAACACTTTCACCAACACATACCGTACACAACATCTAGAACAATTATACTATATTAGAATAAACAGTGTAATGCAATGAACCCTACAAAACCTGTTCTAGCTTAAGGGTAAACAGCAGGCAGATCCATCCCCTGGTCATTATACCGCCGTTGGTATGTGACACTTGTAACTGAACACTTAATACATAAACACTGTAATATATAAAATTCAGTGACGATGATGATTTTTGGTTTGTGGGGCGCTCAACTGCGCGGTTACCAGCGCTCGTACAAATTCCCAACCTTTGCTCAGTCCAGTCTCGCCACTTTCATGAATGACGATGAAATGATGAGGAAAACACAAACACCTAGTCATCTCGAGGCAGGTGAAAATCCCTGACCCCGCCAGGAAGCGAACCCGGGACCCCGTGCTCGGGAAGCGAGAAAGCGGTCGCGAGACCACGAGCTGCGTGCAGTAAAATTCAATACACGTAACACAATAACTAAAGTTTAATCAATAACCCCAAGAAATAACATTTTTTCCACTCACACAACACTGCGCTTTGCACAACGTACGTAATAGTTATACTGTTTTTGTAAGTAGTGTTTATAAACATTAATCCGTAAATTAAATTGTAGCGAACCGGGACTGCAAGGCTCGAAGTAACTTTCAGAAAATGGCTGGTCACACAGGGGAATATTTCTCTCCCTCTTTCTATCCATGTCTTTCCTATCATCATATCTTCTTAAAATTTGAATATTTTTGTTTTTTTTCTTTGAGTTTCTAATAAATTTTTATTAACTGTTACTTCCATTATAATTAAAGAAAACAATAATTGTTGTTTGCAATATGGAATATGTTTTGTTATCTACAAGAAAAGCTGTAAAATGAACGACCTGTTATGAAATGTAAGGCAACAGGTCTCTAATCAGCAATAAATCAAAACAAATCAAATCGTCCTGGAGGGTTTGAAACCGGGGCCTCCAGGGCCGTAGACCTGTGCTCTGTCCACTAGACGAACAATTAAAAAACATGAAGCTCAGAACTTGGATTCCCTGCGCTGGATTCTCTGTGCCGGGCAGGGCGTTTTCCACAAGCCTCTAGCGGTGCCACATGACCAGCTATGCAGCTGAATACAAAATTAGTCAGCTTGGCGTGTTGTTGAATACTTTAACACGAGCGAGCACGGAGTTCGTATGTTGCGCCGTCACGAAGTTCTCTTTCGAACCGTACCGAAAAGACACCCGACTGGAGCAGCCGCACAATGACGAATCGCTGTCCGTAATGTTTCGAATTCTCACTCGTTAAGGTAGAAGGCGTGACTGAAAGTCCTCCAGGAAACGAACCAGCAACAGGAACACTGGAGAGCTCAGGACATAAATCATTACTGCTATACCATGCTAGCCAAACACTAAAGCACAACTACTTGAATTAATTTAGCTATGGTACTCGCGAATTAGTGCCTAGGATGTGGATTAAATTATTTGAAAAATAAAACATAGCAATAAGTCGGCTTTTTTAAAACCTCATTTCTGCCAAGACGCGTTGTGGTTTTCACCCATCATCAATTGGCGTAATATTCTTATTACTGTGCTGTCCTACAGCATGTAATGCTACATATCCATACTTATTAGCGTGCAGTCCTACGGCAGCGACACATCTCCAGAAAGACAGAGTTCAGCGCTCCCAGTCAACGCTGACATAACCAGCCACCCACTGCTGGTCTGCCTCAGTTCGGTCGCATACTTCGCGAGCATCAGTACCAAATAATATTTGAAGACGATACTTACCCTGCATTCTGCAAGTAGTAATAGTGAGTAAAGGTAATTGCAAGTAGAAAGTACAGGAAGCCACCTCATAAAGAGAAGTTATGGGTTGGGTTGTTTGGGGGGAAGAGACCAAACAACGAGGTCATCGGTATCATCGGATTAGGGAAGGATGGGAAAGGAAGTCGGCCGTGCCCTTTCAAAGGAACCATCTCGGCATTTGCCTGGAGCGATTTAGGGAAATCACGGGAAACCTAAATCAGGATGGCCGGACGCGGGATTGAACCGTCGTCCTCCCGAATGCGAGTCCAGTGTGGAGAAGTTATGTTTCTTTCGTTTTTAGAAATAAATTGTTCTAATAATTTGAAAGTGTTACGTTCAGATCATTTTGGTGTCCTGCCACTGACCATCGCAATTTCTCTCGTTCCGTCTTTGTATCGGTGCCGACTTCAATAGTAGTCGACACAACAGATAAATGTCGACTATATTTTGAGTGCTTCAGCTGTCTTTAATTCTGTATCACGTAGCTAGTTTCCAATTTATGCACATCTCACACACGTTTTTATACACACTGGTATACTGCTGCAGCTCAACAGTAGCTTTGTGGTCGACTTATACAAGTTTATATTAATTAGTTTTCAATTTTCAGTTACAATACCCAATATATATGGGACAGTCAGACGCCACAGCGGGACCAAGCAATGGTTCCATTATAACGTAATCACCAGAAGTGTTAAGACATTTATCCCACTGGGAGACGAGATGATCAGTTCCTGCTTATAAGTACGCACCGAGCGAGGTGGCGCAGTGGTTAGCACACTGGACTCGCATTCGGGAGGACGACGGTTCAATCCTTTCTCCAGCCATCCTGATTTGGGTTTTCCGTGATTTCCCTAAATCGTTTCCGGCAAATGTCGGGATGGATCCTTTGAAAGGGCATGGCCGATTTCTTTCCCAATCCTTCCCTAGCCGGAGCTTGCGCTCCGTCTCTAATGACCTCGTTGTCGACGGGACGTTAAACACTAACCACCACCACCACTATAAGTACGCAGTCGACTGCTGACGGGTCTACAACAGCGTCCACTCCTGCACTTCCTCGTCTTGCTGGAACCGAGGTTCACGCAAGTCTTTCTTCAGGTCGCCAAAGATGTGAAAATCGCCTGGTGAAAGATCCGGGCTGTACAGATGATGTTGCAGTGTTCTCCAACCAAATCCCTGAAGCGTAGCCTTTGTACGATTGACAGTTTGGGGGCGGGCATTATTGTGCAACAGAATGATTCCGCCCGTCAGCATTCCTGGGCGTTTTGAGTCCGTGACACGTCGCAGCTTCTGCTAAGTGTCTTCATAGCGCTGCGCACCGATTGTGGTTCCACGCTCGAGGAACTCGACGAACAGGGTGCCTCTGCAGTCGAAGAAGAAGATCACCATAACCTCACCGGTATTTGTGTGAACAGTATTGGATTTCTTCGGTGGAGGAGATATAGCATGTTTCCAATGATGGCTTTGTCGGTTGCCCTTGGACTGAAGGACGGGTTGGGTTGGGTTGTTTCGGGGAGGAGACCAGACAGCGAGGTCATCGGTGTCATCGGGTTAGGGAAAGATGGGGAAGGATGTCGGCCGTGCCCTTTCAAAGGAACCATCCCGGCATGTGCCTGGAGCGATTTAGGGACATTACGGAAAACCTAAACCAGGATGGCCGGTCGCGGGATTGAACCATCGTCCTCCCGAATGCGAGTCCAGTGTGCTAACCACTGCGCCACCTCGCTCGGTACTGGAGAACGGAATGAAGCTGTTGCATAATAATGCCCACCCCCACGTTGCCAGTCTGGAGGAGGAGCGCTTCAGCAACTTTTTTGGGAAACACTGCCACGTCCTCCGTGCAGCCCGGATCTTTCACCGTGTGATTTCCAGAAGAAAGATATGCGAGGACGACGGTTTCAGTCGGACGAGTGCAAGAGTGGGTGCGATTGCGGGCCCGTCAGCGACTGACCGCCTTCTACGATATAGGAACTGATCGTTTTGTCTCCCAGTAGGATAAAAGTCTTATCGCGTGTGGTGATCACTTTTAAATGTAACCACCCCACTGCTCCGTTTCCGCGCGTGTTCGGTTTTCATTTGACTGCCCCTCATAGATATTGGGGAGGATTTACTACGATATAAATCTCAGGCATAGAAATACATGACACATATTGATGTGAGTATTGATGTTTATGAAAACTGTGAACGATTCATAAAGTTTTATGGCGCCGTCATACTTCGCCTCTACGACGAGTACAGCACAAGAATTCCTTTCGCTCTTACATAAGCAAAAGAAGAAGACTTTCAGCTTTTTTTATCAGCAGAAAGGCGGAGAGTTGAAACCACAACTAGGAGTGAAGCGCATCCAAGCAGACGCTAGGTATAACTCCCCGACATCGTGCGATGTTGGTCGGAGGGTCACTCATATCGTCGCGAATGAAGCGTTCCGTGTAAGTCTACGCAAGAAAGTACACGGCTAAGTATCATATGCATTACAGAGAGAGCGCTCATACGTCTGTATTGTTACTCTTATCTCTCTCTTATATTGTGAAGTGGAATAGTTTCATGGATGCATTACATGTTAGCGATGGCGATTTGGGTCATGCCAGTTTTCTTTTTTTAATCTCCAGTTTGACCTGACTATTAAAACCGCTCAAAATAACATATTTTCGGTTCTCTACGTTTATCGAAAAGTAATGACGAATTGAATAACACAAAACTCAACAACATATTGTCTTATTCGCTCTGATTTTTGAAACTCCAATCAGAAATCATGTTGTAACCGATGATCATACCACTATTTGAACACTGAAAATAGTCAGTGCTATAGAGTGAAAAATGAGGTTGCACACGTCTATTTTTCAAGTTAAGTTGTTCGTTTCCAAGGGTCACAGGGAGATAAAGGCATGTGATGTAAACACAGGCAGCAAATCAGCTAAATGGCTCTGAGCACTATGGGACTCAACTGCTGAGGTCATTAGTCCCCTAGAACTTAGAACTAGTTAAACCTAACTAACCTAAGGACATCACAAACATCCATGCCCGAGGCAGGATTCGAACCTGCGACCGTAGCGGTCTTGCGATTCCAGACTGCAGCGCCTTTAACCGCACGGCCACTTCGGCCGGCAGCAAATCAGCTCCTATGTGTTTTTATTGTAAACTATTTATTACTGTTGCCATAATTTCCTTTCCCTTTTATTATTTCATTGACATGGCAGACTAAGTATCTGCAACATTTGTAGCATTCATTTTCTTTATTCTGAAGGAAAAAAAAAGTTCATATGTGGGTGAATTCCTAAGGGACCAAACTACTGATGTCATCGGTCCCTAAGCTTACACACTATTTAAACTAACATGCTAAGAACACACATGCCCGAGGGAGGACTCTAGTCTCCGGCAGGAGGGGCCACGCAATCCGTGACATGGCGCCTCGAACCGCGCGGCCACTCCGAGCGGTTATTCTGAATCAAAAACCCGTTTTGTAATAAAATACACCATTACCAAAAAAAATATTAATGTAGAGTAATGAAATTTCGGGAATACATTCGTCTAGGTAACATATTTAAGTAATTAACGTTGCAAGATAACCAGTTAATGCAAGCGCGAGATAAGCCATTGCAAATGTGAAATGCTGGTACATTAATAACCGGTATAACCGCCAGAATATTGAATGCAAGCATGCAAACATGCATGCCTTGTATTGAACAGGTACCTGACGTCAGTTTGTGGGATGAGGTTCAATGTCTGTTGCGCCTGATCGGTCAATACAGGTCAGATTGTGATGTTTGTCGATGACGTTGGAGTGGTTATCCGATTATGTCGCATATGTGCTGGATTGGAGACAGATATGGTGATCGAGCACGCCAAGGCAACATGTCGACATTCTGTAGAGGATGTTGGTTTACAACAGAGGTATATGGTCGAGCGTTATCCTGTTGGAGAATAGCAACTGGAATGGTGCACATGGATGGCTGCACACAAGTTCGAATCACCAGACTGGCGTACATATAGGCAGTCAGGGTGCGTAGGATAACCATGAGACTGCAAGTCCAGAGTGTTTAGCATGCAGACAGGTTCGTTGCAGGCCTTCAACAGGCCTCCTTCTAACCAACACACGGCCATCACTAGGACCGAGACAGAACCAGTTATAAGAAAACACAAGAGACCTCCATCCTGCCCTCCAGTGAGATCTCGCTTGACACTAGTGACGTCACGAATCAAATGACAGTGGTTTAGTGTCAGTGCAATGCACGCTACAGTTCGTTGCGTTCCTGTGATCCCAACTGCTGCTCTAATTACTGCTACAGATGCAGTACGAAACACCAGAGCCACGAAAACGATGGTCTTCCCTCTCGGTAGCGCCACATGGCCATCCGGAGACCGATCTTCTTGCGACCGTACATTCTCGTGACCATTGCTGTCAGCAATCATCTAAAGTAGCTACATTCCTGACAAGTCTTTCTGCAGTATCACCAGCTTCTCCTAGCCCTATTACATGACATCATTCAAACTCACTGAGGTGTCGATAATGACGTCTTCGTCGCCTTAAAGGCATTCTTGACTAACATTAAATCACCACTCCAGTCTCAAAGGTAACCAACGCTCACGATCGTTACAGCGTTTATTTTAAGCAATCCCGATTTGCAACCTCTTGTGGTGTTACTACCGCCACTCTTATGCGACTGGCGCAAAATCTGAATAGACATCACCTTTTCAGAAACACGCCTACCAACTTTCGTTTATATCAAGCAACCCCTTCTTTATGTTGCGTTTTTTGTTCGGGCGGCATAACCTATAGAGACCTGAAACCAAAATTATAGAGAAATAATTGGAAAATTGGTAATATTTCATTTCTTAGCGTAACTAAAAACCAATAATTAGTAAAAATAGTAAATTATCATTCCATACACGACGCATAGGTCATGAATCATATGTGATACAGCAGGTCTCTATCAATCGAAAGTAATTGTAGGCCATGCGATACATCAGGTCTCTAGAAAGCCAAAATAGTCAAACGTATAAAATGCTTATTTATTGGTGTTTGTTGGAATTTTAAGGAATTTTAGTTTAGGAAACATTAATTAACAGAAATCAGAGTTTGTATACACTACTTATTTCTCCCTTCAATGTTTTTTTTTTCTATGAAGCTAGAAAGTACAGTATGTAAAAATGTCAAAGATACAATCATTTCAGAGACCAAATTTTCCATAACAGTATTCATTACATGTTCTTACATAATAATAAACGTGATTATGTGTATATGAAGATTACTGAACTTCGGATTTTTCCTTCAACACTCTCAGCTGTTTCGTACTGAGTGGAAAGTTTTGAAGCAGCTACTTTTGGAACTGAAACACAGGAACACATCACAAGTCTGGAATTTTACGAACTTATGACTAGAGCAACCTTGCATTCTAAATCGAGATCTACATTTTTGTCACCCAGCGTAAACTTCTGTCAAATGCACTGTATTCTTAGATCTTTTGCATGCTGGTGGGATGGCTTGTATTGGTTTACGCTACTTTGCTTCATTTCCTTCCCTTTCGTCCGAAATATTTGGGTCAATGGGCTCCAGTAACACTTCCAGAATTCCTGAATCCGTCAAGCCTAAGAACCACGTATACTTATAATACAATACTGTTAAATTCTAAAATATTCGATCTATAGCCTACGAAAATATTCATTTTATCATTTACAGCAAATAAGATATAGCAGATATACTGAATTTTTATACGTCATTCACATATATGTAAACATAACTGGCCTGATAATGTGCAAAATGTAGTCATACACTCCGACTGTATGAAATTTGATACAGTACATTTACATGTGTTCTTGGACTTGTAAACACGTGCACAAACTTGAACGTGGCATAAGTATTTAGACTTATTTGCTTATAGTTATCATGATTATTCCCGTAATTAATGCTGTTTCTCTGTTTTACTCTTTCTTTCGCGTGGCATCTTCGTTCGCACGTAGACACTGTGCGTTTCGTAAGTGCTGCCCCCTTCTTGTGAC
The DNA here is from genome assembly GCF_023864345.2 of Schistocerca serialis cubense. Taxonomy (NCBI): domain Eukaryota; kingdom Metazoa; phylum Arthropoda; class Insecta; order Orthoptera; family Acrididae; genus Schistocerca; species Schistocerca serialis. The sequence continues at coordinate 544,333,521 of NC_064642.1, forward strand.
TGCGAAAAATTTGGAAAAATGACGAGCGCGAAGCGCAGACTGTATAGTACGAGATACATACGGCTGGCAAATCAAAACATTGTTTGTAGTAATGAGGAAAAATATTGCCTGACTGTCTCATATCTGTTACGTGGACGCGCAAGATGATATATTTTCTTACAGGTACTTGAATACAACTTACTTTTTTCATTCAGGACAATGTAGATTGTAGATGTCACGAAACTACCCAATAGACCAAGTGCAGGCAAGTTTTGCGCACTGCACGTACGGGCGTATCACCTTTGATTGGCCATGCTACACGGCAACACGTGCATTAATGTCTCAGCAATGTCGTGCCTTTTCTTATGTTTTGCGTCTGTTGCTCCAGTCTATCCGTCGGCGTTGTTATTAAAATAATGCTGATCACCTTTCCCATTTTCTGTAGTAATGCAATATTTCAAAGTAATGTGAATTTTCTGAATAAACATTACTCGTTTTTTGAAAACAATATTTTTTTGAAAACAAATCATTTAAAACTATAACCTTTTAATCTTATTTTGTCTATTATAAATGGTTCTGTGAAAGCCTACGACTTTCAAAACAATGGGTTTGGTTATAAATAGCTTTTCTGCTACCAGTCACGATTTTCTTTTATTCACATTTCACACGACGTGTTTCTAGAAATGATTCCCATTTTCAAGTGCGTTTTCTCTGTTCACTATGTCATTTTTACGTAATTTTTCGATGTGTGAGTTTCTGCCCTGTTTTGTTGATTTTACTGCAATATATACAAAACGTCCAATTTTTAGTTAGTTGTCGATTTCTATTATAGTTAGATACGAAATTTGGAAGAACTTATATTTACAGTTTTCTTATGATCCATATGTACAGAATCTCAGACGTGTTGAACATTACACATAATTTTCTGTGGATAACATACAACGAGAATAATTTACATAAACAAACAGTTACAAAGAAGTTTTAAGATGCATTCGACGAAGTTACAGGTTTCCCACAGGGTATGATTGCTTTTGTATGGAGGATACTTATCTTACCAATCTGGGTCAGGATGTGCTTATATCTGTTTTACAGTGGTGCTTGTTTCTACAATGAAGAGCCAAAGAAATTGATACACTTGTCTAATATCGTGTAGGGCACCCACGAGCATGCAAAAGTGCCGCAACACGACGTGGCATGGACTCGACTACTGTTTGAAGTAGTGCTGGAGGAAATTGACACCGTGAATCCTGCAGGGCTGTCCATAAATCCGTAGGGGTACGGCAGGGTGTGGAGATCTCTTCTGAACAGCACGTTGCAAGGCATCCCAGATACGCTCGATAATGTTCATGTCTGGTGAGTTTGGTGACCAGAGGAGGTGTTTAAACTCAAGAGACAGTTCTGGAAACACTATGTAGCAATTCTGGACGTGTGTGGTGTCGCATTGTCCTGCTGGAATTGCCCAAGTCCGTCGGAATGCACAATGGACATGAATGGATGCAGGTGATCAGACAGGATGCTTACGTACGTGCCACTTGCCAGAGTCGTATCTAGATGTCCCATATGCACACGCCCCACATCATTACACAGCCTCCACCAGCTTGGATAGTCCCCTGCTCACATGCAGGGTCCATGGATTCATGAGGTTATCTCCATACCTGTACACGTCTATCCACTTGATACAATTTGAAACGAGATTTGTCCGACCAGCCAACACACTTCCAGTCATCAACAGTCCAACGCCAGTGTTGACGGGCCCAGGCGAGGAGTAAAGCTTTGATACGTGCAGTTATCAAGGGTACGCGAGTGGAACTTCAGCTCCGAAAGCCCATATCGATTATGTTTCGTGGAATGGTTCGGACGCTGACACTTGTTCATGTACAAACATTTGAATCTACAGCAATTTGCAGAGGTTTGCACTTCTCTCACGTTGAACGATTCTCTTCAGTCGTCGTTGGTCCCATTCTTGCAGGATCTTTTTCCGGCCGCAGCGATGTCGGAGATTTGTTGTATTACCGGATTCCTAATATTTCCGGCCGGAGTGGCAGAGCGGTTCTAGGCGCTACGGTCGCAGGTTCGAATCCTGCCTCGGGCATGGATGTGTGTGATGTCCTTAGGTTAGTTAGATTTAAGTAGTTCTAAGTTCTAGGGGACTAATGACCTCAGCAGTTAAGCCCCATAGTGCTCAGCACACTCGTGAAATGGTCGGAGATGCTGTGTCCCATCGCTCGTGCGTCGACTGTAACATCACATTCAAACTCACTTAAATCTTGGTAACATGCCATTGTAGCAGAAGTAACCGATCTAACAACTGCGCCAGACACTTGCTGTCTAATATAGGCGTTGTCGACCGCAGCGCCGTATTCTGCTTGTTTATATATCTCTGTATTTGAATGCGCATGCCTAGACCAGTTTCTCTGGCGCCTCAGTGTACTTTATCAATGATACAGCGATTTTTTACCAGTTATTAATAAATAAAAGCACTGTTGTCACCGAGACCAAACAAATACCGGAAAATAATAGTTGTCCAGAACTAAAAATACCGGTACAGTTTTAACCGGTCGGTTTTTCGCGTCCCTAGTATGTGGCTCTATTATCTGACTTTAATGGATGAAGCTGAAGAAGAGAGTCTGGAAGAACACACTCCTGGACACGGAGTGAAGCAACACTTTCGGCCCTAATGGTCACCAGCCGGCGATTAGTTACACGGAAGTGCCGCAGCCAGCACCGGACCCCTAACGAGACTCACTGGGCCGGCCCGTTCCGTTGCGCTGCGTTGTTTCCATCGCCGCCTTTTGTGCGCTCAGCCTGTTTGCGCAGTCGTACGGCCGCTCACCGCCCCCGCAACCACTGTGCGTGGCAGCGGCCTGCAAGAACGCTCGCCCGTTGTTTGCAGATCCCCGCAAAAGTAGCTGCTCGGCCCTACTTGTTGTTAGCTTAGTGTGACGGCATGCGGTTCAGTTACGTCACAGCAAATCCCGCACTGCCTTTCTCCGTGGCAAACACGCGCTGTTGGGAACCTCATCTGCGCTCTATAAATCTCGCGTAGCAAGACGTGATCCTCTCCCGTCTGCTAATTACGAAGTGCAACGTACTACGATATTACTCTCCAACTAATTGATAGAAATAGCAACAAATCACTTAGATGGAATGAAAAGGAAGATTAGAGTTTGAAATCCTGGCGAAAGCGCGGTCATCAGAGACGGAACCAGCTCGGATTATGAAAGGACTGGCAAGGAAACCGATCGTATCCTTTTAAAGGAGCCATCTCGCCATTTTCCTGGAGAGAATTAGCTGTTTTGCGGCTGTGAGCGAGTATTTATCACACAATATATGCGTCTCATTGCGTGCTATATTTGCAAAAAAATCTCTTTTCGATACCTTGAATCGTTTATGAGATATGACGTTTCTTATGACAACACGATTTGTGATGTGCAAGGACGTGAATGGGTCCGTCCTTTGCATGCAAAACCGAATAACTCTAGAACGAAATGAGATATCGTCCTGCTCTCGATTTAAAATAAAATTTCGATATCTTATTTACATTTCATTCACTGCAAGGTATGAGATAAAAATGAACTATACGCAAACTTTACGCAAAACGTTTTTACCTCTGGGAACTATTTAAAATGTGGTACAATGTTTTACTAATAAGTCTTTACGTAAAACGTGAGTTCTCTGTACTTTGAACGATTCAATTTATTTTATGATTCTGCACACGGTGATCAATTCTATCAAACAAGATGATGCCAATTACGAAACTTTTGCCTGTACTCCACCATGGACGCATCACCGATGATTGTGCATTGCTTTTCAAGGTGCTGGCATGAACACAAGAAGTTTATGAACACGTGCTTCACGCTGATGTAGTCTAAGACGTCATGTCTGAAATATTAACGTCAGAATACTAGTTTCTTTTCTCAAAGCACTCAATTTAGCATTCTACACACCTGCATAATTTCGTCCTGAGGTTTTAAGACACCCTGTATAGATGACGTACACGAATAGTGATACGTGTATCCGCCGGTCAATGGCAGATTTAGACACAATTTCAAGAGTTTATTATGGTGCTATGCAGAGCAGAATTTGCAATGATTTTACTGTAGTCTTACACGAAGAAGAGTTTGTAGTGAACATAAGCAACAGGAAAAGCGGATTTCCAAACACTGCACGCCACGCTTCAGCGGCTGGGCAGCATCGCCTGCGCCTCGGGGATGATGGCGGAATTTGTTTTCGTTTTCTGAGCTTAGGAAAGCGATATCATCAGAGGCAGATAAATACCTCTGCACGAATCGTCTGTGGCCTTGATGGAGAACCATCCTCATACGTATAAGACTTAGGGAAAGCACTTTCAGAGGAGATTACGTAATGCTTTGAAATGTGTCAGATAAAAGCGGGTTGCGTGAGAAGGATTATTTGTAGTACACTTCGGCACAATATATCAATGTAACTTTTTTATAAAACCACCAAGTAATAGACTACAAAAAAATTATAATACGTTGTAATATCTGTTCGAACAAAAAGATTATAATGTTACCTACGTTCATCAGTGACGTCGTAACTACATCCATGTTCTACGATACAGTATATCTACGGTCTTTATTACATTAGCCCAGAACGCGCTGCATTCTTACTACTTCCTTTTGTTCTGTTGATCTACTTGGAATTCTTGTTAGTTATTTCCGCCCAGACGCTTGCCATTTGTAATTCCTGGGAAATATGAACACAGACAGCATTTCCTTTAACTAATGATGCAACTGTTATTATTTTGTACAAAAATTTAATCCTATCACATACTGAAACAGTTTTTGTTCTAAAGTCATCTACAAAAATCTTTTTTAGGACTTTTAACGTGTATTCGCTAACGGCCTAAGGCACCCAGCATTATTGCAGCTCTGTTAGCAACTGTGTTTTCATTTAAGTTGAAGCTACTTTTTATTTGATGACATTTTCTGTATAATCGGCCAAGACCAAAATTCTAACTACTTGCATAAATAAATCTTGTCTATAGATTAAGTCTGATATTGTACATGTATCTAATATTTATACTGCCTTTGACAGTGGGATAAAGTCGTAAGTAAATTGGTTGAAAAATACTTTTTACTTGCTTGAAGGTTGTTTTCTTTCAAGCCAAAACCAGTGATCCCTTACTATTCTATAATACTGCTGCGCGGTGTGAGATCCTTACCGGATAGGCTTGACGAAGTACATCGAAAAAGTTCAAAGAAAGGCAGCACGTTTTGTATTATCGCGAAATTTGGGAGAGAGTGTCACAGAAATGATACAGGATTTGGGCTGGACATCATTAAAAGATGGGCGTCTTCAGTTGTGACGGAATCTTCTCACGACATTCCAATCACAAACTTTCTCCTCCGAATGCGAAAATATTTTGTTGACACCGACCTACATAGGGAGGAACGATCACGACGATAAAATAAGGGAAATCAGAGCTCATACGGAAAGATATAGGTATTCATTCTTTCCGCGCGCTATACGAGATGGAATAATAGAGAATTGTGAAGATGGTTCGATGAACCCTCTGCCAGGCACTTAAATGTGATTTGCAGAGTATCCATGTATATGTGGATGTAGATGTAAAAAGACTGAGCGTAAAAATTTCAACCTCTTAATGAACTTAATTTCGTAGTCTGAGATTTAATTACAAATGAACAGAGAATAATTATTAATTTGCGGGGATGCTGTGACCGGTTTCTATCGAACAGCAGACGCTATTCACATGACCTGTAATTAATGTCGTTCTTCTTCCCTGAGACTGGTCTGTTGTTTAACATACATATGCACTGCCTGACAATAGATGTGAAGCACCCAAAAGGGTTGGAGGCAAGGAGATGAAACCTCACGGATTTATAAAGCACGTAGTGCTACTTAAATGATTTCAAAATCAAGTTCTATTTACGAACAACTTGTCAGTAAGAGCCGACTTATCAGTACGATGTTGCACCCTCTCTGGCCTGGATGCACGCGCTGATTCGATTGGGAGGAATGTCGCAAAGCAGTTGGCAGTTGTTTCCTCCCTGAGACGCACTGGCCTGCAGTTGTTGCGACCGGCGCTTAGTATCCGGGATAATAGCAATGGGATGCAGCTGATGTCCTAACGACTCTCACACATGTTCTATCAGGTACAGATCTTGGGATCTTGGCTGGCCACGGGAATAACTCAACACCTTGCAGACTTTATAGACAAGTTCCATGTGTGGACGAGTATTATCCTGTTGGAAAATGGTACCATGACACTGTCGCATGACAGGTAACACATTATTCTCGTGTCAGAAACATGCATAAAATACAGTTTATAAATTGTTGACATATTGACTCGGTTTATATAATCTTTGACCAAATTCCTTTGCCTGGTGAAGGTCATCTTCTGTGTGGGTGTCTGGACGCAATCGACATTGACGCGTATGGTGAACCGTCTGTTCTTCCCTGCAGTCACATTGCGTTTTGTTCTCTTCAATGTATCCCCATTTTGCCAAGTTAACCCGTGATCTGTCCACTCCATACCTCAACCTATTCAAGAACTTCCAGACTGACCAATTCTCATCACGACCAGGGGGTAAAGATTCTGAAAATCTTTCCCAACAAGGAGTGTGCGATGTCTCAGCCCTCCATAGTTGCAGCCTGGCTTCTCCATCAGTGGTTGTTAATTCTCCGATTTTCTGAGCATACTTTTCCTTGACCTTAGTCGTTGTGGGTAGGGTTGTTGACCATGCATGGGATGCGTTTTTTCCTGCTCCAGTTTCGTTCTTTGCCTGTTTGCTATTATTTCTCTTCGAACTGGAGGTGGTGCAGTTCCTGCAAGGTGACTGGAGCTGACTTTAAGCAGCCTGTTCTTATCCTGCATGTGATGTTTAGGGCAGTGTCCACCTCTTTGGCGTGTGTTGACTAATCCAAACAGGATGTATTGTGTTGATTTATAAAAAACAGGACAGGCTTCTCTGTAGGGTAGTACCTTAATGCCGTTGCAGAAGTTCGGATGCTTTCATATCGACTGTCCCACTCTGATCCGGCCAGTTTTCTTAATAGGTTGTTCCTGGTGGAGACTTTCGATTTGAAATCCGTGCACTGTTTTTTGAACGTTATAGATCTGTCAAGTGTTACTCCCAGGTATTTCGAAGTATCCCATTGTTCCAATTTACCCCCTGACGATTCTATCTTTAACTCTACTTTGGTTTCCCTTTATCTTAGATGGAAAGCACACACTTGTGTGTTTGGTTTGGCCTGGTTCATTCTGTAGTATTTTGACAAATGTTAAAGAGTTCTCGTCAGGGTGATTTCTGTTGAATAGAAGTTTGTGCTTTGGGTTGTCAGAGAGAGATAATCAGCATGAAAGGAGCAGCCCCCCCCCCCCCCCACCAACTGAGAAAAGCAATCGGGCGTACCCTAGGCGACAGGAAATGACGGCTCATCCTTTCACACCAGAAATATCCATATACAAGCCCTTTCTAGGGTCACAGCTAAGCATTATCTCAATCAACATAGAAGGCAACACACGAGGACGCAGGATGTCCGTGACGAACAATTGTACCTCCATAGTTCCCTCAATCACTACCAGCCCGAAAGCACACACGATGGCTCCCCACATCATGACTCCAGGAGTGACACACCTGTGCATCTCCGAAACATTGAAAGAGTGGGACCTCTTCCCGAATCACCGCCATACTCGCCACGACGATCATCTGCGGTAGTGGAGAACCGCGATTCATTTCTGAAAACAATGTGGCGCCATTGTTTAGGAGTGCATGCCTCCCGTCAAGGAACCACTCCTAACGCAGCTCTTTGTGCATTGGTGTTCAACGGAAACCTACTCATGGGACAGTAATTCCCTCGTCCGGCTGCTACCAGTCTGCGACCAAAGATGCAAGATGACAAAGAATGTAAGAAGATGGTATCTGTTCTTTCGGACATATAGATACTACCGGTGACCGTGCAGCTCTCCAGTATGAAATGATAAATAAATCAAGACCCTAAGCTGCCGACAGACGTTGATATACGTCAACGGGGACAGTTGAAAATGTGTGCCCCGACATGGACTCGAACCCAGCATCTCCTGCTTACATGGCATACGCTCTATCCATGAGCCACCGAGAGCATAGAGGATAATGCGACTGCAGGGATTTATCCTTTGCACACTCCTCGTGAGACCAACATTCCCAACTAAGTGTCCACACACCACATTCGTAGTGTCCCTGCCCATTACAGTCATTACTCGCGGCAGATAATCTTACCGAGTCCCGTAAGACTTCGGGCAATGCGTGTGCATCTGCACAGGAGAAGGTCAATGGCCGGTTAGAATTAACTATATCAAGATGGTATCTGTTCTTTCGGACATGTCCGAAAGAATGTTGCAGGGAGTCAATTATTTTTCCCCAAATGGCAGGCGCAGATGCGAAGAGGTTACGATGTGCTTGCTACACGAAACGGCTATCCTTTTCGTAAATTTAACTCGACTTCGTAAGCATCGTAATAACACCACATACCCTCTCAGACCGTGGGACTGAAGCGACAAACGAAAATTTGTACCAAGGTTGAGATTCGAACCCAGATCTCCTGCTCATTAGGCAGATGCGCTAACCACTACGTCACCGTGCCACAGAGGCTTTGCACAACTGCACATCTCCCTCCTGAATCCAAAGCCCCATTTACGCCTCAGCTAACTTCGTATTGCACCAAAACGTGAACAGTATTGCAGAGGCTCTCCAACTGGAATAGCACAGAAACGGGGGATTCTGCATGAAACCCAAGCATCGATACATTAATAAAATGAAACAATATGTTTCTAGAGATCTTTTCAAGTCTAAAACCATGCAGACTGAAGCGACGAATAAAAATTTGTATCAAGGTGTCCTGCTCACTAGGCAGATGTGCTAAACCCTACGCCACCCTGGCACATTGACTTTTCACAACTGCAGGGACTACACTAGTACGTCTCCCTCCTCAATCTAAATCCCAGTCACGCCTCAGACCAATTAGTATTTCCCCCAAATCGAGCAGTATTGTAGAGGCTCTCCGAATGAGCTGTGATTGGAAATCTGTTTTGTGGAGGAATACACGCTAGGGCAGTCCCTGCAGTTATGAAAGCCACTGTGTCATGGGGCCGTAGTGGTTAGTGCATCTGCCTAGTCAGCAGGAGACCTGTGTTCGAATCTAGGCGTTACTATAAATTTTCATCCTTCGATTCAGTCTGCATCTATAAATCATAGATGTTTGAGACTTGAAAAGACCTTTAGAACCATATTGTTTCATTTGAAGATTCGTTTCCTCCTCCACTTCTGGGTGCTTCATACTTTCCGACAGGTAGTGTCTTTTATGTAGCAGACGTAAGCATCACATGAAAGGGACGCAGCACCCGTTTTATATATAAACCGCAGAAGACTGTATAATTACTTGATTTATTTGAATAGCTCCAATCAACAGATGTGTCCATCTTCAGATATTCACTGCGCTAGTACTTCTCTCGAGTACATGTACATTGCATCAGAGTAAGTCAATTAGCTGGTTACGATGACCGCAGATTCGATCACGGTTTATTCAGTAACTCCTGAACCTTGATGACATTTTCTGCAATGGCGTAACGTTAGTCCTGTTGAACAAGGATAGCGAGGGTTTGGAAGTGGATTTGTTCAAGAAAACTCGACTCATTTCACGGGGAACCAAAATCAGGATGAATGGACTGAAATACGAATGCGGTCACTACAGCCTGTTGGGTGTAAGAGTGAAAGCGAGAACGCGATAATTGTGCTAAATGGTTCATGTTCCAATGGTTTCAGAAGTAAATTGACAATTACTTGCTACTGAGACTGTAATACTTACACACCTTCAGCGTTTAAGTCAAAAGTGGCATCCTTATGTATAACTAAATACACTCCTGGAAATGGAAAAAAGAACACATTGACACCGGTGTGTCAGACCCACCATACTTGCTCCGGACACTGCGAGAGGGCTGTACAAGCAATGATCACACGCACGGCACAGTGGACACACCAGGAACCGCGGTGTTGGCAGTCGAATGGCGCTAGCTGCGCAGCATTTGTGCACCGCCGCCGTCAGTGTCAGCCAGTTTGCCGTGGCATACGGAGCTCCATCGCAGTCTTTAACACTGGTAGCATGCCGCGACAGCGTGGACGTGAACCGTATGTGCAGTTGTCGGACTTTGAGCGAGGGCGTATAGTGGGCATGCGGGAGGCCGGGTGGACGTACCGCCGAATTGCTCAACACGTGGGGCGTGAGGTCTCCACAGTACATCGATGTTGTCGCCAGTGGTCGGCGGAAGGTGCACGTGCCCGTCGACCTGGGACCGGACCGCACCGACGCACGGATGCACGCCAAGACCGTAGGATCCTACGCAGTGCCGTAGGGGACCGCACCGCCACTTCCCAGCAAATTAGGGACACTGGGGTATCGGCGAGGACCATTCGCAACCGTCTCCATGAAGCTGGGCTACGGTCCTGCACACCGTTAGGCCGTCTTCCGCTCACGCCCCAACATCGTGCAGCCCGCCTCCAGTGTTGTCGCGACAGGCGTGAATGGAGGGACGAATGGAGACGTGTCGTCTTCAGCGATGAGAGTCGCTTCTGCCTTGGTGCCAATGATGGTCGTATGCGTGTTTGGCGCCGTGCAGGTGAGCGCCACAATCAGGACTGCATACGACCGAGGCACACAGGGCCAACACCCGGCATCATGGTGTGGGGAGCGATCTCCTACACTGGCCGTACACCACTGGTGATCGTCGAGGGGACACTGAATAGTGCACGGTACATCCAAACCGTCATCGAATCCATCGTTCTACCATTCCTAGACCGGCAAGGGAACTTGCTGTTCCAACAGGACAATGCACGTCCGCATGTATCCCGTGCCACCCAACGTGCTCTAGAAGGTGTAAGTCAACTACCCTGGCCAGCAAGATCTCCGGATCTGTCCCCCATTGAGCATGTTTGGGACTGGATGAAGCGTCGTCTCACGCGGTCTGCACGTCCAGCACGAACGCTGGTCCAACTGAGGCGCCAGGTGGAAATGGCATGGCAAGCCGTTCCACAGGACTACATCCAGCATCTCTACGATCGTCTCCATGGGAGAATAGCAGCCTGCATTGCTGCGAAAGGTGGATATACACTGTACTAGTGCCGACATTGTGCATGCTCTGTTGCCTGTGTCTATGTGCCTGTGGTTCTGTCAGTGTGATCATGTGATGTATCTGACCCCAGGAATGTGTCAATAAAGTTTCCCCTTCCTGGGACAATGAATTCACGGTGTTCTTATTTCAATTTCCAGGAGTGTATGTTACGATGAAAGTAATTTCCTTCGGATTTTCGTCCTCCTTAGCAAGTATTTCGGACGGGAATGCGGAGATAAGATACGACATCTAATATTACGGAATTGGAAAGCATGACTTCGGAGGAAAACGAAAATTAATGGTCTTAATTTCACTTTACTCTTTCACTTGAACGAAAAAGATGAAACGAAATACAAGCCGCGGGTGTATAATCTAAACGTAATTACGGGGTAGCGCCTTTTTCTTTGTAGTTATCGCGCAGCACGTTTAGCAACGGCTCGGCAGACGTTATTAGTTACGCAACGGAATGCCGAACGCCGGCCAAAGCAGGGCAGCAGGAATGTGCGTTGAATCTCCCTGCAGCCAGTGGCCGGCTTCGAGTACCAAAACCCTGCCAGCTGAGATAACTGCAGCATTGTCTCCCTGCACGTTAGTAGTGTGCTACAATTTAAATTAGCTTCTGCACGCTACAATCATTATCATTTTCCGTCAAGTACAAGCAGGCTGTCTCTCGTAAGAGGAGTCTCGCGCATTTTCTCAGATGTTTCCCCAGATATAAACAATTCCTTTTTCATAGCGTTTAGGTGGTGTCACCCCGAAAAAATACGCTCATAGTTTTATCAACCTAATGACGGTAAAGATTTGTGTAGCCATTCACGTTTGTTATTTCCATTGTAAATTATTGTTGCAAGTTTAACACAGCTCGCTTGTAGTTTTATTAACAAATAGCAAAGCGCCCATTGCTTCACTCGCGTCGACTGTATTGGCTGCATAGATTTCTTTAATCGAATTTTTATGGTATTCACAAACTGCAATATCATCTAAATATTTCACGTTAATTAAAGCCACAGAAGCATGGTTTCTTCTGAATGTACTTTTGACCAAAGAGTGATTCTGGTAGCTGGAATCAGAGGTTTTTGTTAACCTTTCCTCTTGACTTCCAGTAGTGATATTTCCAGAGGAACTTTCATTTATAAAAAATTTCATGCCTTATTTCACCCCCTTAGGGGTTGAATTTTCAAAAACAGTGAAACGCGCAATATTTTATGTCTAATCGAGATACCAAATACAAATTTTCGTAGATTTAGGCTCAAAATCTTTTTCATAATCAACTATTTCCATAAAAATCTTCATCTTCTTTCTCAACCCACTAGCGGCTGAATTTCTAAAAACATTGAAATCTGTATTTTTTATTTCCAACCTAGAAGTCAAGTACTAATTTTCATAGATGTAGCTTTAATAACACTTTAGTAGTTGCTTAACAATGATTTATTTTCAGAAATAGCTTTCACCCACTATTTCACCCTCTTATGTGTTGAACTTCCAAAAATGAATAAACACGTATTTCATTCCTGACCGACAAACCAGATGCCAGATTTCATAGTTTTAGCTGCAAAACTGCAGTAATAGTGACATATTCTCTTAAAACATTTCACCTCTATTTCCTAAAATGCCTTCTTAAACGATTCCTGCAGAAAAAGAACAACACCCTCTCCAAATCTCAATTTTTGTCCTTAGTGGCTTAGTCTGGGAAATGGTGAGTCAGTCAGGTAGTCAGAACATTTCCTTTTATACGTAGAGACACGATGAAAACCACCAGTTTGGTTGCTTTAGCCCTTTTACATATTCGATGACAATTCGTTTTTTTGTGGCTACATCATTCAGGAGTTGTGATAGTTTGGTGAGATCGTAATTACAGTTTCTGATGTATTTCACACAATTACTTTGTTACTGTATTTTATAATCATTCACTTTCTGTCGTAAATGTCCAATGACGACGCAGTTTTGTGTAAGCACTCTCCACTGTTTCCTTGTTATTGTACATATTTGTTTTATTAACATTTGTAGGTATCTATTTTTAAATTGTTTTCATACTTTAATACCAGTCCTGTACTTAAGGTATTACCATTACATGTAACAGTATGATAGCAGGATCCATTATTGTACTCAAAAAGACCAAGTACTATGTTTACACGTTCACCTCTCTCGTATAGCGGCCCTATCTGGACCGTTCGCTGTAGTATGCCGTGTCTCCTTGCTATACTTCCGCTAGGCGGTATTCAGAAAGATTGTGATCATTCTTTCTAGATTTTGTCTTGATTAATATCAGGGAACGGAACCGGTCGTAACACGATAAATATATAATAATGAAACTGAGGTAGGTTTCATTAATCATTAAAATTAGCGTCAGTTCAGCTGTGGTGTTCAACACGACCAGATTCTTTTTTCTGCTGAACCTGCAGAATTCGCAACACTCCGATAGAAAACATTCCCATTTCTACTGTTATTATCGACAAGTCTTCTCCGTAGGCACTAATGTTTACATTCATTTGACTGACACGAAAGAATCTTTTTTTTTTTTTCAGTGTTCCCGTCAGGTATTACATCATCTGCTCAGGTGCCCTAACAACATCTCCTACACCACCCACCACCAGAACATACCTGACCATCCCAAGTAAGTTAGTTCATAAATCCAACCGTTTAGTCTATCAAATGTGATTACTGCATTAATTCTGAAAAGCTATGTACGCGTCCCTAATATTGGTCTCCTTTGAGATATTAGACACATGACAGAATATTTGACAAATACCAACATGCATAGAAAATATAGTCCACTCTCAGTGATGTCGCACAGCCTAACGGATCAAGAATATCGTGCACAGTGGATCGCCAGCCGCTTCGTGACCACGGACGTAACGGGCGTGGCTGTAGGGGCTTTGCACATTACCGGGAGCGACTACCGAACAAGGCAACACAGTTCCGGGAAACACCGCTACCGATCAAAGCAACGCTCGAGTGACCTCTGGTATTCACGTTTAAACTACTCGTAGCAGGCATGCTTATAGTGGCAGTGACAACAATGTGAGTAACAAAAGGAGGGGCTCACTCCATATGTCACAGAGTAGGAATATAACAGAAAACGACATAACTGAACTGTTTTACGTAGAATGTTCGTGTAAAGTCATTTGTAGTTTGAATACGTAAGGTTATGTTGTGCACTTGCCATGTGACGTGACTGGACCATTATCTATATTAATGACTCAAGACTGAAAATATAGGTTCACAAAACTATTGCTTATTGAAGATTCAACCGTTATAACAAAAAGTGAAGAATAAAGAGCTTCAAGATGAAATAGATACGATCACAAGGAAGTCAGTGATTGGTCCCACTTAAATCAGCTAATTATAAATAACAATAACATAGTAGCAATAAATTTGCACACTGCATAAAACATAAATGTCCAATATCTAAGCGTCACCATAGAATTAAACAGTCTAGAGAGTAAATTATGGATTTCCAGATCCAAAGTACCAAGAACTGGTACATGCTGGGCCACATCTTAACCAAAGGCTGAATAACGGCTATTATACCCTAAAGACCCCGAAAAAATGGGTGAATCAGCAGGCAATCCTGAGAACATATTCCTTTTTCCCTCGTCATCAGTCTTCTGACTCGTTTGATGCCGCCTGCCGCGAATTCCTCTCATGTTCCGACGTCTTCATCTCAGAGTAACACTTGCAACTTTTACGTCCTCAATTATTTGCTGGATGTATTCCAATCTCTATCTTCCTCTACAGTTTCGCCCTCTACAGCTCCCTCTAGTGCGATAGAAATCATTCCCTGATGTCTTAACAGAGGTTCTATCATCCTGTCCCTTCTTCTTGTCAGTGTTTCCCACATATTCCTTTCCTCTCCGATTCTGCACAGAACCTCCTCATTCCTTACCTTATCACTCCACCTAATTTTCAGCATTCGTCTGTAGTACCACATCTCAAATGCTTCGATTCTCTTCTGTTCTGGTTTTCCCACAGGCCATGTTTCACTACTATACAACTCTGTGTTGCAAACGTACATTATCAGCAATTTCTTCCTCAAATTATGGCCTATGTTTGATACCAGTAGACTTCACCTTGCCAGGAATGCCATTTTTGCCAATGCTAGTCTGCTTTAATGTCCTCCTTGCTCCGTCCGTCATTGGTTATTTTGATGCGTAGCCAGTAGAATTCGTTAACTTCATCTACTTCGTGACCATCAATCCTGATGTTAAGTTTCTCGCTGTCCTCATTTCTACTACTTCTCATTAGTTTCGTCTTTCTTCGATTTACCCTCAATCCATGCTTTGTACTCATTAGACTGTTCGTTCAGCAGATCATTTAATTCTTCTTTACTTTCACTGAGGACAGCAAAGAAAGGTTTTCATTTAGTAAAAGTGATGTAATTTTTCTGAGCAATGCAATTTCTTGGAAAAACTGTCAGATGTTTGGAAAAGCCAAACCTAACTTCGAATACAACTTCACTATTGAAGAAGTCAGTGTTAGTAATTCACCCAAATCACTATCGCCTCCCTGTCCAGATCCTTTTTTTTTAAGAAATTCAATTTTTCAAAAATGTTTTAATTTACTAGCCAAAAGAATTTCATGTATATTGCACAGCGCTGAGCCTGTAGCTAGTATATTTTTTCTTCTTCACGAGAGAGCAGAATATAAACCGATCCACCGTTGCTGCTTTAGAGGCAAGAGAATTTTATTTACTTATAATGAGCACGGGGATCAAAGTTATCAGTTATGAAGGGGGGCAAAGGAATCAGTACCTAAGAGGCTGAATGTATTTTGCTGTGACTGTATTTCTTTATTGGTAATGCCACTTGCATTGCCCAGTCAGTTCGTATAAAGTTTTGCTAACAATAACACAGAGTAAGCACAGCAGTTGCATTTACAACACGCTACACGATAAGTCCGGTTTTGTAAGCATTCCAGTGCTGCCATCCTTTCATCCACATGTTTTTTACCATGTCCAAAAATCTGCTTAAATCAATTCTTTGACAAGTTATTTTCTCATATTTTCGGTAATAATTACACCTACAGATTAGAAGTATTCTAATCTGTTCACTGATTCCCGTGCATATGCTGTGTTAATTGCTAGTGTTACTACACTTATTGCCGAGGGCTGAATATGATGTAATTTTTCGCAGCTAAGGATGCGTCCACCTCTAGAGAACCATTAATTATTTATCTGAAAATTGTAGTCAACAATTTATCCTGTTGCTGTCTCTCCAACAAAATGGTGTCTTCTGCTGCAAACGATGCAAATCGTACAGCAGCGATGATTTAGAACTATAACACATTGCATATTTGCGTATTCTCCTACGGTTAAGTATTAAGCACGATTTTTAAAAGTTTCGATAAACTAAAGACTTACTGGCTCTCGAAAACCCAATGATATTGTTTTACAATAACCTCTAATAGACCAGCAATAATTCAGAGACACTAATATGTTGTAATTCTGAATGCACTTATGTACGTTCAACGTACCAAATTTGAAAGTAAAATTCATTATAGTCGGGGAATTTCCTTAATGTCCCCATGACTGAAGCCGAGTAGCGAAGCGTAAGTTAAAGAACGCCTTTAGATCTCAACCAGACACTTAATTTACAGCTAATTTTATTATGTTACACCAGGCAATCATTTGTAATTACAGTTCTTATTGCAAACAATATAGCAAAAGCTCGAGTTTAATGCTCTCACAAAATGAAAGAAGTATATTTGCAACAGTTTGTTTCAAAGGTTAGTCTCGTAACTAGCTACGTTAAGAAATACGTTTTGTAACTGCCAGTAGTAAGGTCTGACGCGGTGAAACCACAGAGTGGAAAGACGTACGGACCGCAGTCGGTGGTCTGCACACAGGGTATTCGGGTTCAGGAGTGGAGGTCGACCTTTCAAAGGATTACGAGCTTCGTGAGTTGGTAATTCCGCTGAAATAGACGGATGTAAACTATGCCACACAACGAAATCCTTCAATCTTTCTTAGCTTTATTGTCCTGTAGGGCGACTTCTTGCAGTAGTGTTTCTGTGGTCATAACGTTATATTGTGGGGAAATAAACACCTGTTATGAGTCATGTACCACCTTAGAGCAATTAATGTTGCAAGGTATGTGAGTCACCTGGATACCACTTTTCTTCCAGAATATACAGTTTACATTTTTGTGGCTAACAAGATAAACTGTAAGTATACAATTTTTCTCATTTCGTCCTACATACCAGTAATACACAACACTTGTAACGCCGGAAATACATATCCTCCTATTTCCATCTATTGCACTATAATTTGTTTTCCTTATTTTTGCTACCTGAATATATGATATTTCTGTGTCTTTACATATTGTAATTGTTTTACTATTTGTATATATATATATATATTTATGCATTTATGTCGATGTATAATTGGTTTGTTGCGTAAAGATTATTTGTATTTTTACGCTGGGTCTTGCCTAGGGAAAACTGCTATCGAACGATTACATCGATAGGTTGTGTGAAGAATCAAAGTGTGTAGGATCTTTGGTAGTGTTAACTCTGCCGCGTGGAGCGCGGGCAGAGGGAGTCTGGCTGGAGTAGCGAGTGGAGCAGGTGTGTTGTGTGAAGCTCCCGCGAGTTGCCGCGCTTTCGGGGTTTGGCAGCATGTAATTGCGCTCGACTTGCGATGATAGTTTCTGGCATGGCGTCGCGGACGGGAAGCATTAGCTGGCGCACATCAAGAACCCGTTTCGTCTGGTGACCGTGTCGAGAAGAAGGCGCGCCAACATCCAGCTTCTGCAACAGCGACGGCCGACAATGAGTGACTGTCGCCACCTCCTCGATCGACGGCTTCAAACCTTCAATCAACCAACAAGGGAGACTAAAAGCACGTAAAGTTTCAGAACTGTATGGCAGACCTCAGCTTTTCAAATTGTTCAATTTGCCTCGCAAAATTACAGCAACTTAGCATGAACCTTTGTTGCTCATTGTCCCAATTGCATTACCAAGCAGGGTCCCTTCCTTTTCCGAAATGAACCCGAGTGTCGTTGAAATTCAGACGCCAGCATTAAAGTACAATCATTGCATTTCACTGCTTTAATTTCAAAGTTCAGTTAAAGTATTCATAGCTGGCTACAATACTTAGATTACACAAGCACAAATTAAGAGTGCTAGTTTTGTTACCATATTTTAGCTTACCTGTGACTGCAGCTCAGCTTGGTACGTACTAAATTTTACTATTGTTAATTGTTCAGAATCATTTAATTCAAGTTCAAAGTAAAATCTCTTATTTCTAAATTGCGTAGATTCAAGTTGCTTTTGAAATGATTGTTGAGATAGTCCAAGGCTAACCGTATTTTACTGAATTTCGATGTGCTTCAGAAAGAAAGCTCACTATTAACTTCAATCACTAAATTAACTTTCGATTTTCCGGTTTTATTAATTCTTTTGCTAAATTAAGTCAGAGTGCAGCGAAAGTTATTACTTCTGACAAACTTTCAGTTTTCACACTACACGTGTCAACCTTCAGTTGCCACGCTTCTAGTGCTAATTATATGTGTAATTACCTTTCTTTTTCAGTTACTATAGTAATTGTCCTTAGGACTGGCGACCGTAATTTCCCTCAAATCTCAAATATCTAATTACCGCTAGTTAATTATTAACATAACGGCCGCACATTTACTTTCTTCATTAACTTTACCCCTTTTCAAAATTAATTTCCACCAGTTTCATTTGCATTTTTCCTTTCATTTACATGTAACCCTTTCCTCCCTCTTTACCGACAGATTAACTTCGGTGACGATTGCTTTTTC
Organism: Schistocerca serialis cubense; assembly: GCF_023864345.2. Lineage (NCBI taxonomy): Eukaryota > Metazoa > Arthropoda > Insecta > Orthoptera > Acrididae > Schistocerca > Schistocerca serialis. Next base: position 544,352,391 of record NC_064642.1, read on the forward strand.
CCAAATTTCCATTAGGTACACGCGGTTTAATTTTTCACTGTCATTAAGGTCGATAAGTGAGGGGGAGGTTACACACTATCACAAAATTAGCCGAGATACCGGTTGTCATTGTACACCATTATGCGATAGCACACGCAGAAAATGTTTTTCGACAGAAGGTAGATGTGCTTGACGGTCTTCAAGATCTAGCGTATTTCAGAATTGACACTGCGAATTTTATTACCAGGCACAAATGAGCAACGCAGCTGTAGTCCATTCAGTAATGTCGCTCTGTTCAGTTTTACAGACAGAACGAAGTAATCCTCACCTAACACCGTATCAGAAACAATGCTTCGATACGCTTGTTTCCTACGACCGGAAGACATACAAGATTGCAGTTTTTTCATAGTTTCATTTCCAAATCACGTACCTTCAATTTTAGGAGATTGTGAAACACAAGTACACTGAAATGAAATGTCGTGTGGCTAGGGCCTCCCGTCGGGTAGACCGTTCGCCTGGTGCAAGTCATCGATTTGACGCCACTTCGGCGACTTGCGCTTCGATGGGGATGAAATGATGATGATTAGGACAACACCCAGTCCCTGAGCGGAGAAAATCTCCGACCCAGCTGGGAATCGATCCCGGGCCCTTAGGATTGACAGTCTGTCGCGCTGACCACTCAGCTACCGGGGGCGGACACAAGTACATTGAGATGACCCAATTCACAGGGTACCTCATAATACTGTGGCACAACTCCTTTTCCCAGCATAGTGCAGCAACTCGACGTGGCAAGAACTCAACCAGTTGTTCGAAATTCCCTGTAGAAATATTGAGCTGTTATGACTCTATAGCCGTCCATAATTGCGAAATTGTTGCCAGTGCACGATTTTGTGCACGAACTAACCTCACAATTACGACCTATAAATGTTAGATGGTAATATTTGGTAATTTGTGGTAAGTTCTTATGGGACGAAATTGCTGAGGTCATCGGTCTCTAGCCGGCCGTAGTGGGAGAGCGTCTGGAACCGCGGACAGCTCCGGTCGCAGATTCGAATCCTGCCTCTGGTATGGATGTGTGTGATGTCCTCAGGTTGGTTAGGTTTAAGTAGTTCTAAGTTCTAGGGGACTGATGACCTCAGACGTTAAGTCCCATAGTGCTCAGAGCTATTTGAAACATTTTTTTATTGGTCCCTAAGCCTACACACTACTTAATCTAACTTAAACTAACTTACGCTATGAACAACACACACACCCATGTCCGAGGGAGGACTCGATCCTCCGAAGGGGGGGGGGGGTGTCGCACGGACCGTGACAAAGCGCCTAAGACCGCGCGGCTACCCCGCGCGGCCAAAATGTTAGGTGGGATTCATGCTGGGCGATCTGGGTAATGAAATCATTGGCATCTTTGTTTGGGAACATGACATCCATGAATGGCTGCAAATAGTCTCCAAGCAGCCGAACATAATCATTTCCACTAAATTATCGGTTCAGTTCGACAAGATGACTTTTCACTCAATGATCGGTTCAGTTTGACCAGAGGACCCAGTCCAATCCATGTAAACACAACCCACAGCATTATGGAGTCTCCATAAGATTGTACAGTGCATTTTTGACAATTCGGATCCGCGGCTTTGTGGGGCTGCGCCACGCTCGCATACCACCATTGCCTTTTACCAAATGAAATTCTAATGCGTCTGATCAGGCCACGGATTTCAAGTCTTCTAAGTCCAACCGATACGGTCACGAACCCAGAAGAGGCGCTGCAGGCGATGTCGTGCTGTTAGCGAAGGCACTTGAGTCGCTCGTCTGCTGCCACAGCCCATTCATTAACGCCAGATTTCACCACACTATCGTAACAGATGCGTTCGTCATACGGCCCATATTGATTTCTACCGTCATTTCACGCAGAGTTGCTTATCTGTTAGCACTGACATTACCACACAAACGCCGCTGCTCTCGGTCGTTAAGTGAGGGCCGTCGGCCACTGCGATGTCCGTATCCCGAAATTTTGTATTCTCGGCACATTCTTGAAGCTGTGTCTCTCGGAATATTAAACTTCCTAACGATTTCCGAAATGGAAAGTCCCATACGTCTACCTCCAACTACTACTCTGCGTTAAAAGTCTGTTAATTAGCGTCGTGCGGCCATAATCACCTCGGAAACCTTTTCACATGATAATGATCGAAGCAGACGAAATGAATTAAAATTTGTACTGCGGCAGGGACTTGAAACCGGGTCGTCTTGCTTGCTAGGCAGAAATGCTAACCCTTACACCACCGCAGTACGATGGTCACCAGCCGGCCGGTGTGGCCGTGCGGTTCTAAGCGCGTCAGTTCGGAACCGCGTGACCGCTACGGTCGTAGGTTCGAATCCTGCCTCGGGCATGGATGTGTGTGATGTCCTTAGGTTAGTTAGGTTTAAGTAGTTCTAAGTTCTAGGGGACTGATGACCTCAGTAGTTAAGTCCCATAGTGCTCAGAGCCATTTGAACCATTTTTGATGGTCAACATTCTTGCACGAACTACCTAAGCTGAGTGCCATCCCCAACACAAACTTCAATTCATTTTTCCTTTACATATTGTCACTACTACCAGGGCTCTCCGATATTGGCAAGCACCCCAGCACTGGACGTAGTGGGACGTCCTTGTACCATTCGTGATCTTATAATTAAATGTTTCCCTGAGACATTAAAGTCTTCTTTTATTAGCTACTATAATGATCGAAGCAGACTAAATGAAATAAAATTTGTGCTGCTGCCGGGACTCGAACCCAGGTCTTCTTGCTTGATAGGTAGAAATGCGAACCATTATTTCAGATTTCACCATTGCTGCACGAACTACCTAACCTGAGTGCCCTCCCCAACACAAACTTCAATTGATTTTTCCCTTACATATTGTCTCTACTTCATTCATTTCGTCTGCTTCGATCATTATCGTAGATAATAAAAAGAGACTTAAATGTCTCAGGGAAATATTTAATTATAAGATCTTTTCACATGAATCACCTGAATACAAACAACAGCTCCGCCAAGGCATTGTACTTTTATCCCTTTTGTGCGCGATACCATCGACATCCGTGTAAGTGCATATCGCTGTACCGTGACTTTCGTGACCTCAGTGTAAAACGTTTTGAAATTTGGTAGAGCATCAGGCCTCAATTGAGAGGGTAGTGGTTTTATTCTCTTGTAATCGTCAACGTAGGGGTACATTTTTATCGTATAACACGTTTGCATTAAATTTTTCAAACACTGTAAAGTTTGATATCAGGTTCAACATAAACTTTTTCTAATTGGCTTTGAGAGATAAAACATTGATTGAACCTAAATTAGTGCACTGAAGAGTGAGAATCTTGTGTTCACCTGCTGAATAACGTGCTGGTCCACCCTTGGAACGCAATACGACATTGGTACAGCTTGGCATAGATTCGACAACGTTACAGGAGTTATATGCCACCAGATGTCTAAGAACAGGTCACTACAATTCCCGTAAAACTATTGATGAAATGTATCCTTCATGACAAGAAATTGAGACTCTGGTCGCGAAAATGTAGCCATTTTGAATGTGTGCAGCTTTACACCTCAGTTCTTTTAGCTGACGTGCTGACTACATTTTCTGTCTGTTTGGAATAAAAAGAATTAAAACTGCTGCAGCTTTTCTAGAATCCTTGCGCGCCCTATAGGACAATTAATTCAGGCGTTGCTTCAAGTGCATATCGTGCACGTGGTGTTGTAATTTGTTAATTCGCTCGATAGGTGCGTTGTTGTATTCGTATTTATCTAAAGGCTACGCCAGAGCATGTTTAATTAACTTTGCGTGGACAGCTAAACGCTACATAGCAAGCTATAGGAACGTAATTTTCCAGTTAGAAACATGTAACTTTCAGACAACACAGGAATACGGCAAGCTGACTAGACCTCTAGAAACACAGCAAAAGCATAGATACTTCCGAACACTAGAAAGGTGGTTTGGAGAATCCACGTCCACCATACGTTTCTCTCTTTCATGCTTGTCGAATTGGACAGTAGTTACGTGCATTGACTTCTTCGTTGCTATTTGAAGAATATTCCCACGTGAAAAATTACAACTTCCTCTGGCTGCATTTAATAAACGTCGATTATTCATACAACGTAAATGACTGATTTCGGAATTCACATTCCATCGTCGGATATGAATGGGAAACCAATCTCATCTACAGGGTGGACACAACTACTCTGGAAAGCTTATAAGCACAGAAACATTCTGGGAAGATCGTGGATGGCACAGGTTAGTTCGTGCTGAAAAATAATTTTCCAAACAAAAATTTGATGAGTTGCGCCATTTCCGAGTTAATTAGCATTGATTTTAGCCAATCAGGCCACTGCTTGCACAAATTCAGGCGGCCTGCCGAGCGCGTTCTACGTTTGGTTTCCTAAAATCAGACAAGAGAGCGATACAAAAACTGGGCATGAGGAATACTAAGAATCGAACCAGAGCCAAATGCCGAGCAATCTCGTGCGCTGTCATCCATGCTGTGAGAGTAACTGACACCAATAGTATCTGTCGGGCTGCTTGAATCTGCGCGCTCAACGGCCGGATTGGCTAACTTCACTGCCAATTATCTCGGGAACGGCGCGGCACGTCGCGAACAGAAATGAGAAGTATTCGGCGCGAGAGAAGCTTCAATCACAATGAGTGTGTAAGACCTGCCCTGCATAACCATTACAAGCGTTTCAGACTGTTTTTGACCACCCTGTAAATCAAGTCATTGAAATTCGTCGAAGCATTGATGGCCGATAAAGACCGATATCCTGTCATGTGTCTGTGATTGGGAGGTGGGGGAGGGGGGAGGGAGGATGACGAGGGGAATGGGGGGCGGAAGAACTTCACAAACTAAGTTACACTAATACTTTAAGTGTATTCGCAATTGCGAGTGTGGACTACTATCAGCTGTAGAATGGATTGACAATGAAATTTTACGCTGGTCCGGGATTTGAACGGGCATTTCCCCCTTTCCGCCGTTGACGACAAACGGAAGGTCGGGTCTGGTCGTGTGTCTGCACGGGCAGGCAAATCGTAAGGCAACCGCTCACAATAAGCGGGGAATCCTAGTTCGAGCCCCGGTCCGGCACAAATTTTCATTGGTGTCATTCCATTCTACAGCTGATGGTTGTCCATATTCGCAATTGTGAATACGTTTAATGTATTTCATAACGGTTGTAGCCGTCGCAGTGGCTGTTCTTTTGGACATGCACGCATACATGTCCAAAGGAACTTTGCATCGTAATTCAGAATATCACAGGACTACAACACTGAAAGTTGCACTAAGTTACACAGGTCGTCACACGATAAGACCATTACGCAATCAGAATGGCACATTGTCAGACTACCAGAGCACATTGCTTTATGTGTTCTGAAGACAAAATTCTACTGCAGTGCGTGTAACAGGCGCGTCACGTGGGACTGAAATGGCGCGGCAACTGGAAATGGACTCCAGAGTTGAGGTACGCGGTGCGGTACGTTCTTGTGGTCACAACGTCTAAATTGCACGCAGACCCACGGTGAAAGTATAGCGGTATACGGACCAAATACAATAGCGCGCCCAGCCGCACTAAATGCTGCCAAAATTTGAGCTAGGTCGCACAGACGTAGGGGATGCTGACACCCCGATACAGTCCACATCTTGCACCATACGATTTTCATCATTTCCAACAAAGTGAACCTGCATACAGCGGTTGATGAATGGCTCCGCGACCAAGGAGCGAATATTTGTCGTCAGGAATTGAACGATTGATAGTCGGGGTGGCCGAGCGGCTCTAGGCGCTACAGTATGGTACCGCGCGACCGCTACGGTCGCAGGTTCGAATCCTGCCTCGGGCATGGATGTGTGTGATGTCCTTAGGTTAGTTAGGTTTAAGTAGTTCTACGTTCTAGGGGACTGATGACCTCAGAAGTTAAGTCCCATAGTGCTCAGAGCCATTTGATTTGAGCATGACCCATTTTTCATAAAGACTTGGCGATTATGTTGAAAAATAGCGTCTTGAAGGCATGTTACTGTGAAGTGTAATACAGCACCGCATAAAAGTTGCGTGGCCTGCGATGATAATGTGTAACTGACTTCATGATTTTAACCAACATGGTAAGAAGGAAACAACGAAGGTTATTGATGATCAGTTGGTATCTGTTGGTAAAAACAATCAATTTCGCAGAATATCTCATTTACTGCAGTTACCGTTGTGACCATACACAATTGTTCACCACGCTGCCAGCTCTAGCCCAATGGTGTTCATTATCTGAAGATGGTCATTAAACGTGCCGAAAGCGGTCAGGTGGTCGATTAAATGTGCCCGAAATTTGTAAATGAGATATTGGACGACGCTGACTGGTTTTACTAATTATAACTTACTTTTCGAAGTTCCCCTCTATCTTTGTCACGATATTGTTGGTCATAAGCTATCAATGCGTAGACGTATTTCATAGAATCCAAAATATTTTTTGTTGGTTGTGTTCATACGTTTCATAAATTCTAGAAAAGATGTTATGTAACACCTTAAGCTGCTTAAAGTGTTACGTAATGACATTCCTAAAATTTCACTGAACCGATATAGATGTATGTAACTGGCTTCCCGGAAACGACTGATAAAGGAATGTATATTCCGATATAGATTATTAGTCGTACGAATAATCGACATTAGTGAAAAACAGTCTGCAGAAATCTGTAATATTTACGTAACAAAATTTATTGTCGTTCAAATGGTTCAAATGGCTCTGAGCACTATGGGACTTACCATCTGAGGTCATCAGTCCCGTAGAACTTAGAACTACTTAAACCTAACTAACCTAAGGACATCACATACATCCATGCCCGAGGCAGGATTCGAACCTGCGACCGTAGCGGTCGCGCGGTTCCAGACTGCAGCGCCTAGAACCGCTCGGCCACTCCGGCCGGCAATTTATTGTGGCTCTTTGTCTTTGAGATGACATCGTCAGCAACAATGAAGAGATTAAAAAACACTTTTTCGTCAGTTCTATATACTAGTGCGTCATCTTACAGTCTGGGCTTTCTAGGAGCTGACACTCCAAGAGAATCACTTATTTGTTTCTTCCAATTTAGAAAATATCAGCAATAATTAAAACGTGGAGAACTGTTTCTAACATGTCATACCCCATTAACAATATTGTAATGCACGTATTAATAAAGAAGGTAATCTGACCGATTGTCCAACCCTGCGAATTATAGGATTATAGTAGAAGGAGAAAGAAAAAATGATTGCGATATGAATTTGAAAATGTGCAGCTGAAATGCAGACGATCAGATCGAAAAGCAATCCTCTTAGGGAAATGAGAGCCATATTTGGACACGGTGACGAGAAACGAGCTGAAGATCAGTTGTCTGTGTGTGATAATTGGAAATATGAAAATGCAGTGAGGAGGGGCTTTGCGTGGCACGTCGCGAACAGAAATGAAAAGTATACGGCGTGAGGGAAGTTTTAATTACAAAGAGAGCGTAAAATCTACACTGCACCGCACGCGTCGGATTGTGCGAGGATTACCGTCAGTAGCCGCCCGGCAGTAGAAAACGCATGGGTATTGAAAGGTAATTTCCACTGACAGATGCAGACGTATGAACTCAGTGCTCCAGTCCCCAGCCCCCAGTCAGTTGCAGGGGCTCTGTAAGACAGGAGTTGAAAGCCGCAAAAATCCTCTAATCCCGGAAGTATTCAATTAGTCCCGTCCCGCTGTTCTGATAAAATTAGAAAATAATCACTAAATAACAAGCAAGACTGTGAACTACCTTAATGAAACAGGATAAAAGGTCATTGTATAGGAACACGATCATCTTTTGTTAATCATCCAATGACAATAGGAATTTTTAACGTATTTTCTTTTTCTTAACGTAAACATTTTCTTCACAGGAACAATAAAAGCCAACAATTACAGAAAGTCCAACAACTTAAAAGAAGAAGTAGTTACTACCACAAAAAGAAAATGGCAGAAGGTCATCAGCTCAAAATTCGTACGACGCTGAGTCAAATGAAAATCTTAAATTTGTAATAACAAATCGAAATTTCGCGCCGTTATCCTGTAAGTTGGTAAGCGTGCTACAAACAGCGTGCAGAATGGCGTGTGGGTGGCAGCATAGTGCAGATGCACATATACCGTCACAGTATCAGTATAAAGATGGCCGCCCCATTTGCGACTTGCACCAGGGAAGAACAGCGTTCTGTTTTTGTGTAGTGAAGGTGTGAAACCTATTGAAATTCATCGACGAATGAAGGCTCAGTACGGTGATGCATGTTTGCCACAGCAGCAAGTCTACGAATGGAGTGGGAAGTTCGCAAATGGTGTGACTTCAGTGGAAGATGCTCCTCGTCCAGGTCAGGCACAACGAGTTGTGACCACAAAACATTGCAGCACTTGAAGCCACAGTGAAGGAAAACCGCCGAGTGACACTGAATGACATTGCAGCATGTTTACAGAGTAGTCATGGGTCAGCACACCACACTGTGTATGATGTGCTTCAGTTTCACAAAGTGTCTGCAAGATGGGTGCCACGGCAGCTGGCTCCTGAAATGAGAGAACGACGTGTTGATGCTTGTGAAGAACTTCTTCGGCGCTCTGAACGAGAAGGTGATGGCTTTGTTGCAAGAATCGTTACTGGGGACGAAACGGGGGTTCACTTCCACCAACCGGAAACGAAGAGAGCAACCCAGACCTTGCCGCAAGTGATTTCCATATGTTTGGACCACTCGGAGACGCAATGGGAGGAAAGAAGTTCCGTTCTGATGAAGAGGTACGCCACACGGTGCATGAGTGGTTGCGCGGACTGCCAAAATAATTTTTTTGTAAAGGAATTTATGCACTTTGTAAGCGCCGACGGACTTGCATTGAGCATGGGGGAGATTATGTTGAAAAGTGGTACAGCCAGTAAAAAAATATATAAGGGTTCCATTTGACTCACCCTCGTAATAAAGTTATTTAATACCTGAAGTGTATGGAAAGGAACTCAGTCATTGATTATGGGTCACTAGTGTTTCAAACTCCCCATGTCCAAGGAAAATAAAATAAAAGTCATTTGCATTTGTCATCGATTCCGTGAAATACCATCTCCGGTGATTCATTCCGATTGTTCTCTGTTCAGTCAATAACGTCTTTAAGTGGTTTCTTATATTACTATGGCGCTTAATAGACACTTTTCCGACTCTATAAAAGCCTTTTCAAGATGTTTGTGACACTGAATAGTATATAACACGGTCAAACGTCTTGATATTTATGGTGCATGCAATGTCGTTCCTTTTTAATCTAGATGGGATACATCTCGAACGTGTCAGAGCGAATGCTTGAATTTTTCTATTACAGCATCATACTTAACCAAGATCCGAATCTAAGAAGGCGGTTAGCCGAGCGGGGTAGCCGCGCGCTCTCAGGCGTCTTGTCACGGTCCGCGCGGCTCCCCCCCGTCGGAGGTTCGAGTCCTCACTTGGGCATGGGTGTGTGTGTCGTTCATAGCGTAAGTTAGTTAGATAAAGTAGCGCGAAAGCTTAGGGACCGATGACCTCAGCAGTTTGGTCCCATAAGACTTACCACAAATTTCCAATTTAGAAGGCGGTTATCGTATATAGCGTTATAATGTCCTGATTACAACAGCAGGATATTCAAATTTTAGTTCAGTCACTGTGATTTACAAATTTCGATGTTTTATAGAACGTCTACTCAGTTTTATGTGTGATGTATGATTAGTACCTTAAGTCACCATTTTGAGGGTTTTTGCTTTAACTGAGTTACGAATAGCCTAAGGTCAAGTAAACAGTAACCAGATTACTCGTTTATAATTGTTGGGTGATAATTTCAGTAACTTACGGGTGTTATTCAGGAAGTCAATTACCGTTTCGCAGCAGCTGAAAAATCATTCTTTGTGTTTAGATTATTTCGGCTATTACACACTTCTAATAACGAACGCTGCTGTAGCATATCGCACGGAACTGCAATGCGTGATTCGGTTAAGTTAGAGCCTGTGACTCTCGAAGTGGACTCTTTCAGTCAGTGATGAATAATACATGAATGTGATCAGTGTTCGAAAGCGGCGCAAAACGGTTAAGAACTGAGTGAAAAGGTTCTTATACCCCAAGATTTCAAAGGCAAATAAGGAAATACGCAGAATGAAGAGGAAAACGACCGTTACATCTTTACCGTACCGAAATGTTAGAGACAGTTTCGTGTTCTGTGCAAGACGGTCACCAGGTTGACGTGCATTCGGGAGAAATTCTGGGGTATAAATATCGCAGTTCCTCCGAAATTACTTACTGCATTTTGTAGCGTCAAAAGCCGCTGAATCTGATATACTATGCTGACGGCGTACGTTACTATATTTTCATTTGACAAGTCAAGTTGAGAGCAATATCCCTGCAATAAATACTGATATGATAAGATACTACACATCGTTTAGCGGGAATACATTCACAGTGCAGACTCAACCAAACAATAGTACAGGGCGAGTCAAAAGTCCTTGGACACCTTCATACGTTGGAAGATTAAAGGGAAAATTGAAATGTGATGATGGGAACATAGGTTTGACATGGGGCCGCAACTTTTGGAGTGAATGTCATTCATGGCCGTCATCTTGAAATCCGCCATTTTGGATTCAAGTCATTTTTTTTTAATGGGAAGGGGGGTGTATGACACATCAAATAACACTCACTTGAGCTCTGGAACTGATTGGTGTAATTTGTTTTTGTCTATCATGTACAGTTTAGAAGTTATTAATGTTCAAAGTTACCCTGATACCGACTCATGTCTCTCTTTGTTCCAGGTGTTGTAGCGGTCGGTATGAAGGTAATTTCCCAACTTTGAACATTAATAACCTCTAAACTGTACAAGATAGACAAAAACAAATTATACCACTGAATTTCAGAGCTCAATCAAATGTTATTTGATGTGTCATACACCCCCCCCCCCCCCACCTTTCCCATTTAAAAAAATGACTTGAATCCAAAATGGTGGATTTCAAGATGGCGGTCATGAATGCCATTCACTCCAAAAGTTGCGGCCCCACATCAAACCTATGTTCCCATCATCACATTTCAATTTTCCCTTTAATCTTCCAACTAATGAAGGTGTCCAAGGACTTTTGACTCGCACTGTATTAAATAATTTCGGAAAAATCTGAGGTTACCGGTTTACGTGATTAATCTCGTGTCAGTATCATAAGCCGTTGCTTTTCAGGACGGGCAAAGTCCTGGTGTTGCCTTGAATGTTATCTGATGATTTTCTACCGCCCGAAGTGCTAACAATATAACATTAAAATGCGACTAAGGCTTTTTTTTTAAAAAATAAAGACACAGCAATCACTGTAGCTCAACAGATATTATGTCTAAAATTACTTGTTCTCTCAAGTTCAACATAGCATCTTCCATCCTCAGTAAACCAATTTACGATCTACTTTTCAGAAATCTGATGTATTTTGGTAATAATTGACGGTGCTAACTCGTTCATTAAGACTAAATAAGACCGTACCATAATCATAAATACGTGAAGCTATAAAAAGGAACATCTTTGAGCTCAATGCTATTTATGCCTCACTACGAGAAGAATGAAACAGTACGAGCAACTCGTTAAACCTGTCACGTATATCGAAACATCTGTACAATGTTCTGCATGCATTGCAAGAACGGAGAAGTAAATTGAGCTTGTGTTGTTACTAACAAAGTTTCCAGATTTTCTTCTGTTCCCTTAGGTAATGTAACAACATTTAGCATTAGGGACGAGTTAACTGATTTACGGCTGGGATTCAGACAAAGTGCTTCAGACGGGTTCGCACGAACAGTAACTCACTGTTCGCGGAACAATGTAAGCTAAATGAATTAGCTAGTCGGTGCGGTGTCTTGGCAACGCAGGGACGAGAAGCAGTATTGATTAAAGTGGTAGCTGACGATTGTAAGTCTTAAAATTAAAAAAAGAAACATAGAACAAAAATTTAAGAGCATGAAAGAAATTCGTAACGTTGAACACACACGATCAGCAGCCATAATATGAATAAACTCTTAGGCTGACAGGCCCACTTCAAACAAATGAAGAAAGGTACCTCCGATACATCTGCGTCTATACTTGTGAATCGCTGTGAAATATATGACACAGGCTACAGTTAGTGCACAAGACGTCCGCCTCCATAGCTGAGTAGTCAGTGCAGCAGAATGCCGTAAAGGGCTCGGGTTCGATTCCTGGCTTGGTTGGAGATTTTTTCTTCACTCGAGGCCTGGATGTTGTGTTGCGTTCGTCATCCGATCATCTTCACTCACACACAAATCACTGAAGTGGTGTCAACTGAAAGACCAGACACCATGCATTCATATAATTTATAGGCCCAGCTGGGCAATGGATCCACCTCCTTCAGTGTGGATGCACAAATACGCCCGACCTCCTGTGGGAATCTCAGAGTAGCGAACATGGAGGAAATGGACAGGGATAGGTGGCGCTTGGTGGGAATGTGCATCGGCCATGAGGCGTCCCCAGACAATCCCAAGTTACTTTTACGGTTAGTCATTCTATTTCCGTATGAAAAGCAATAGAAGTTAGCTTATTACAAAAATAGCCGATAATCACGCTACATTCAACGAAAACTACTATCAGAAAAAAGGACTGATTTGCTTATTCGTAATGCCAACTTCTGAGACGTAGCAGTAAGCACAAAACAAAGCAATTCACAGCCTTCCAGACTGTGTAGTGCCCGAGATATGACAGCTCAACTGTGGCAGTATATGCGTAGCTGCGAAATTTGACAGTCACACATGAGCATTCAAAATATTATTTAAAGGTCTCACAATTGTCTGATTTTAATGTATTATATACCAAAATGTCCAGGAAAGTCCAGAGTACTTTAAGGAGTAGAAAACAGAAAATGTCAAATTTCAACGAATTTCACTAAAACGCTAAACGCTTAAGGATATGAAGACATCTGACATCATTGTGTACTGTCTACAGTAGAGGAACAGCTCGGAAACAATGATTGTGTGCATCAGCAGCCTGCCATAAAGCAGATTCCGTGAGGTAATGTTTTGTGAGCAATAATATTGCTGAAATGGACTGATCTGCCCAGAGTCCAGACCTGAAACGAATGGAACACCTTTAGGGTGTAGAATGAGATTTTCACTCTGCAGAGAAGTGTGCGCTGATGTGAAACTTCCCGGCAGATTAAAACTGTGTGCCGGACCGAGACTCGAACTCGGGACCTTTGCCTTTCGCGGGCAAGTGCTCTACCAACTGAGCTACCCAAGCACGACTCACGGCCCGTCCTCACAGCTTTACTTCTGGCAGTACTTCGTCTCCTACCTTCCAAACTTTACAGAAGCTCTCCTGCGAACCTTTCAGAACTAGCACTCCTGAAAGAAAGGATATTGTGAGGACAGGGCGTGAGTCGTGCTTGGGTAGCTCAGTTGCTAGAGCACTTGCCCGCGAAAGGCAAAGGTCCCAAGTTTGAGTCTCGGTCCGGCAGACAGTTTTAATCTGCCAGGAAGTTTCATATCTGCGCACACTCCGCTGCAGAGTGAAAATCTCATACTGGAAACATCCACCTGGCTGTGGCTAAGCCATGTCTCCGCAATATCCTTTCTTTCAGGAGTGCTAATTCTGCAAGGTCGCAGAAGAGCTTCTGTAAAGTTTGGAAGGTAGGGGACGAGGTACTGGCAGAAGTAAAGCTGTGAGGACAGGGCGTTAGTCGTGCTTGGGTAGCTCAGTTGGTAGAGCACTCGCGCGCGAAAGGCAAAGGTCCCGAGTTCGAGTCTCGGCCCAGCATACAGTTTTAATCTGTAAGAAAGTTTCACCTTTAGGGTGTGTTGGAACGTCGACTTGGCTGAAGACCGCAGGGTCCATCATCACTACCTTCCCTGGTTTTTGCTCTTGAGGAAGAATGAGCTACTATTCCTCTACAGGCAGTCAGACAATTAATTGAAAGTGGCCCCAAGAGGTAAAGCCGTCGAAAACTGATGGATGGACACACTTCAGATACTTTTGCTCAGATAGTGTATAACCTGCATGCAACAACTTGCTGTAAAAATGATGTAAATAGTTAATTCACATTTAACAGCATTTAACGTTGGTTTACAACCGATAATACAGGGTTGACTGTCATGGGGACTGAGTGGGCAGCGGGTTGTCTGCAGATCCTGTTCGAAGCCACTGCAGTCCACTTGCCCAGCGCTGGAGAGAGTCCGCAGTATGTGTGTGTGTGTGTGTGTGTGTGTGTGTGTGTGTGTGCGTGTGGACCGAGCTGCCGGGACAGCTCCCGGGATTGACAAACTAAGGACGGCCGCAATTAAAAGCGAAACCGTACGTCAAGATGGTATCGCCTCGCCACTCAGCAAAGCTCGTTAACGCCATCCGGTGCGGAGCCCCGCGGTAGCCTGCCGTGGTTCCTCACTCGCCATGTTGCTACTGCGACCTCATTTACTTTCGCGATGCTACCCAATGTGCCTCTATATGTGAGACTTTAGGTTAGAAAATTTTTTCGCTGTATAGAACTTCCCTCTGTATATACATATGTATATCGGAAAAGTAAGGGTTTCCTTTCTACTTTACTTCCTCAAAACTCTTTTATGGTGAGAGATCTCTCTGAAATACTTGGAGGTGGAGCTAGTTGTCCACTTCTCACCTGCTGACTGAATACGCTATGTAATCATCTGGATATCATCCTCAAAGTGGAGTAGAACTTTTGTCAGGGTCTAAATGATACAGTGAGAATGGTTTATCCTTTCGTACACTGAAATCACTTGCTCCAAACTTCAACAACGGATTTCTGTTTTGGACAAACGTGTAAAGCATACAGTTTCGCCTTGGCCAGTTCTAAGATGGGCCAGCACATTTGGGACACAGGGGGGAGAACCATCAAGGAGGGGGAGAAGGAGAGGCAACTTCATCTCCCTTACGGACACTCTGAGATTTCGGAGCCTGGACGATCATAACCGATACTCAGTCCGTAACAGCTTAAGATCCTGGGAGGTTCTGGTGTCGTTCTCGATGTTGCAAGTAAGAGCTCAGAAGACATGTCTGAGCTGGTGGTCTTGGTCTCGACAGTGGGTAGGTCGGTCTGATTAACTGGGACCCGGGGCATATCATCACCTGCAAAACGTTATCTACGTCAAGTGTGCCAGACTGTGATATAACTTGATAACCTAATGTCGATTATCGAAACAATGTTGATCGTCACACCTAACAACAAACTCTTTGCACCTTTCTTAAATTTATACCAAGTGAATACCTTTCTTTTCATACGCAGAACGTAAGATGCATTTATGGCAGTAGCGCATCATTATTGATTGCTTCCTATTTCTATGGATACCTCACAACTCTTCTGAAACTGTATGTCAGGATTCAACTAAGAAATCCGTATTTAGAAACTAGTTTAATTCATCACCTCATACACTCCTGGAAATTGAAATAAGAACACCGTGAATTCATTGTCCCAGGAAGGGGAAACTTTATTGACACATTCCTGGGGTCAGATACATCACATGATCACACTGACAGAACCACAGGCACATAGACACAGGCAACAGAGCATGCACAATGTCGGCACTAGTACAGTGTATATCCACCTTTCGCAGCAATGCAGGCTGCTATTCTCCCATGGAGACGATCGTAGAGATGCTGGATGTAGTCCTGTGGAACGGCTTGCCATGCGATTTCCACCTGGCGCCTCACTTGGACCAGCGCTCGTGCTGGACGTGCAGACCGCGTGAGACGACGCTTCATCCAGTCCCAAACATGCTCAATGGGGGACAGATCCGGAGATCTTGCTGGCCAGGGTAGTTGACTTACACCTTCTAGAGCACGTTGGGTGGCACGGGATACATGCGGACGTGCATTGTCCTGTTGGAACAGCAAGTTCCCTTGCCGGTCTAGGAATGGTAGAACGATGGGTTCGATGACGGTTTGGATGTACCGTGCACTATTCAGTGTCCCCTCGACGATCACCAGTGGTGTACGGCCAGTGTAGGAGATCGCTCCCCACACCATGATGTCGGGTGTTGGCCCTGTGTGCCTCGGTCGTATGCAGTCCTGATTGTGGCGCTCACCTGCACGGCGCCAAACACGCATACGACCATCATTGGCACCAAGGCAGAAGCGACTCTCATCGCTGAAGACGACACGTCTCCATTCGTCCCTCCATTCACGCCTGTCGCGACACCACTGGAGGCGGGCTGCACGATGTTGGGGCGTGAGCGGAAGACGGCCTAACGGTGTGCGGGACCGTAGCCCAGCTACATGGAGACGGTTGCGAATGGTCCTCCCCGATACCCCAGGAGCAACAGTGTCCCTAATTTGCTGGGAAGTGGCGGTGCGGTCCCCTACGGCACTGCGTAGGATCCTACGGTCTTGGCGTGCATCCGTGCGTCGCTGCGGTCCGGTCCCATGTCGACGGGCACGTGCACCTTCCGCCGACCACTGGCGACAACATCGATGTACTGTGGAGACCTCACGCCCCACGTGTTCAGCAATTCGGCGGTACGTCCACCCGGCCTCCCGCATGCCCACTATACGCCCTCGCTCAAAGTCCGTCAACTGCACATACGGTTCACGTCCACGCTGTCGCGGCATGCTACCAGTGTTAAAGACTGCGATGGAGCTCCGTATGCCACGGCAAACTGGCTGACACTGACGGCGGCGGTGCACAAATGCTGCGCAGCTAGCGCCATTCGACGGCCAACACCGCGGTTCCTGGTGTGTCCGCTGTGCCGTGCGTGTGATCATTGCTTGTACAGCCCTCTCGCAGTGTCCGGAGCAAGTATGGTGGGTCTGACACACCGGTGTCAATGTGTTCTTTTTTCCATTTCCAGGAGTGTATTTTGATATTGTGGACTGAAATGTTGTGTGGCTAGGGCCTCCTATCGGATAGACCTGTCGCCTGGTGCAAGTGTTTTGAGTTGACGCCACTTCATGGACGTGCGTGTCGATTGGGATGATATGATGATGATGAGGACAACCCAACACCGAGCGACGAAAATCTCCAAACCGGCAGGGAATCGAACCCGGGCCCCTTTCCATGGCATTCCGTCGTGCTGACCACTCAGCTATCGAGGCGGACATATTGTGAACTGAGGACCTATAAGGGGTTTATAGCAGGTTTCAAAAAAAATGTTCAAATGTGTGGGAAGTCTTATGGGACTTAACTGCTAAGGTCATCAGTCCCTAAGCCTACACACTACTTAACCTAAATTATCCTAAGGACAAACACACACACCCACGCCCGAGGGAGGACTCGAACCTCCGCCTGCATCAGACGCACAGTCCATGACTGCAGCGCCCTAGACCGCTCAGCTAAACCCGCGCGGCAGCAGGTTTCCCTGGGAACATACTCCTTTGGCTAATTTCAAAACTGTAGCTTGTATTAACAAGGGAGGTGATGCGTAACATAAAAATTTAATTAAACTACTATTTTTAAATATTGTTCAGCAGATGCTGGAGGATAAAAGAAGATGTGTTATACAGACAACGGTAACCCGAAAGTAGAAACTGAATTAATATTACTAAAGTATGAACCATAGTATTGAATTCGCCATAAATTTGTAGATACACCATTGTACAGGTTATTGCCAGTGTCCTGTCAATAAACGCTAATTACTTCAGCTGTTGTTATTGTAAATGTAATCTCTTTTCAACCATTACACCCAAATTAACCATGTAAAGTGAGACTTCCTTCCCACAGTTCTGCCGACATGGGTCTGCGAAAGCATTTTAGTGTTTGCGTTGAATAATTTTGTATAAGAAAATTTATATATTAACCCGCCATTCATAGAGAACACAGAAAAATCGATGGTCAATTTCGGCTAAATCTGAACGGTTAATTTGTTACTTAAGTCACGCACGTCTCTTCTATATCAGTAAAAAACGTTAAGACGCTACTGGATAATAACCATGTAAGACACAGTACATATGCTAATTTATTAAAAACAGGCAAGATCAAATTATACGTAGCTCTCTTCTACATCTACATCTACATACATACTCCGCAATCCACCATACGGTGCGTGGCGGAGGGTACCTCGTACCACAACTAGCATCTTCTCTCCCTGTTCCACTCCCAAACAGAACGAGGGAAAAATGACTGCCTATATGCCTCTGTACGAGCCCTAATCTCTCTTATCTTATCTTTGTGGTCTTTCCGCGAAATATAAGTTGGCGGCACTAAAACTGTACTGCAGTCAGCTTCAAATGCTGGTTCTCTAAATTTCCTCAGTAGCGATTCACGAAAAGAACGCCTCGTTTCCTCCAGAGACTCCCACCCGAGTTCCTGAAACATTTCCGTAACACTCGCGTGATGATAAAACATACCAGTAACAAATCTAGCAGCCCGCCTCTGAATTGCTTCTATGTCCTCCCTCAATCTGACCTGATAGGGATCCCAAGCGCTCGAGCAGTACTCAAGAATAGGTCGTATTAGTGTTTTATAAGCGGTCTCCTTTACAGATGACCCACATCTTCTACCAATGAACCGAAGACGACTATCCGTCTTCCCCACAACTGCCATTACATGCCTGTCCCACTTCATATCGCTCCGCAATGTTACGCCCAAATATATAATCGACGTGACTGTGTCAAACGCTACACTACTAATGGAGTATTCAAACGTTTCGAGATTCTCTTTCCTACTCATCTGCATTAATTTAGATTTATCTATATTTAGAGTTAGCTGCCATTCTTTACGCCAATCACAAATCCTGTCCAAGTCATCTTGTATCCTCCTACAGTCACTCAACGTCGACACCTTCCCGTACACCACAGCATCATCAGCAAACAGCCGCACATTGCTATCTCACAGCAGTCTTGGTTCATGGACGGCATTTGTCGGTGTCTAACCGTACCTTCTTAAGTAATTCGCTGCGTTAGTAATGCCACAGCGTTCCTCAGTCTGGTATGGAATGTTGCCGCAGAAGAACATGACTCGCCGATGCTTACAGCAGACTAAGTGTTAGCTGAATTCCTGGGAAGAGTAGAGAAGGATGGTCCTATTAATAAACATACCGACCGCCAATAAATAACAAGCGGAAGGCAACGTTCCCATGGCCTTCCTCGGGAGGCGCCGCATTCCTGCGAGGATGAGGTCAACGTTATTAGCGTCGTGGAAAGCGGCCGGCGGTCTGCTCTGACTGACGAGTCCGCGCCGGACCGCCCGAGGCTGAAATCGAAAGGCGAGGCGAGGCGAGGAGCTGACATCACCCGCGGCCGCAGCTTCCAAAGCGGGCGCAGTAGAAAGCTCGTGCGCGCACTCGAGTTCCGTCCGCTCGCACAGGATTTCCGCGAACCGCTAAGAGAAGGAAGGTTAGGGTTCACCGTCCCGCCGACGACGAGGTCATTAGAGACACACAGCAGAACCTCTGGTAGGACAAGAACGGGGTATGGAAAGAGTGTGCTGTACACCGGGCGGCAAAGATGTAGTGCGAAGATCGGTAGTAGGCGCTAAATCAAGCACGCCTGTCACGAGGGAAACCAGAGACACACCGACAAGCAACATGGCGCCAACGCCCTCTCGACAGCATGTACAGGCGATAGGCAAAATAACGTAAACTATATGTATATATGTATGTTAACCGGGGACCTAGAAACGACGGAGAGGCTCCGTCCCCGCCGCAGCCGCAGTGGACCACAACCCCACGACGACTACCGCAGTCCACTTCACCCCTCCGCCGCCCCACACCGAACCCAGGGTTATTGTGCGGTTCGGCCCCCGGTGGACCCCCCAGGGAACGTCTCACACCAGACAAGTGTAACCCTTATGTTTGCGTGGTAGAGTAATGGTGGTGTACGCGTTCCTGGAGAACTTGTTTGCGCAGCAATCGTCGACATAGTGTAACTGAGGCGCAAAAGGGGAACCAGCCTGCATTCACCGAGGCAGATGGAAAACCGCCTAAAAACCATCCACAGACTGGCCGGTTCACCGGACCTCGACACAAATCTGCCGGGTGGATTCGTGCCGGTGACCAGGCTCTCCTTCCCGCCCGGAAAGCCATGCGTTAGACCGCATGGCCAACCGGGCGGGCTTAATTTAAACTGTAATAGTAATGGGATGGTTGTGTTTGACGGTCAACAACGCAGGTAAGGCACGTGTTCAGTACCGTCTAGGAATCGGTGCAGGCTGTTTACGAGTAGTGCACACTTCGTATTTGCATTCAGAAGCTGAGGTCGACGTGCCAATAGAAGACCTAACAGAGTTCTAAAGAGGGAAGATGTGGGGCTGAATTAGCTCGAGCATAAGTATCCAAGACTGCCAAATTGTTGACTGTTTCCAGAGCAACTGTTTCAACAGTAATGACAGCCTAACATGGAAAGATATCATCGTGTAAATGTAGTAGTGGGCGCAAATAAAAACTAAAAGACTGAGTTCGTCGTACAATAACATGAATTGTGTGAAAACAAAACAAAACTAAAGTGACTGCAGAGTTCAATACCCATCATTGAGACCCCGGCCGGCCGGTGTGGCCGAGCGGTTCTAGGCGCTTCAGTCTGAAACCGCGAGACCGCTACGGTGGCAGGTTCGAATCCTGCCTCGGGCATGTATGTGTGTGATGTCATTAGGTTAGTTCGGATTAAGTAGTTCTAAGTTGTAGGGGACTGATGACCTCAGAAAGTCCCATAGTGCTCAGAGCCATTTGCACCATTTTTTTAAGACCCCGTATCTATCGACACTATCCGCCGAGAACTCCGTAAACCGAATATTCGTGGAAGAGCTTCTATACCGAAACCATTAGTGACGACAACCAACGCAAAGAAACGTAAAACTTGGTGTCAGGAGCATAAATCCTGGACCGCTGATCAGTGGAAACACGTCACTTGGTCCGACGAGTCAACGTTTTCGTTATTTTCAACATCAGGCCGGGTTTACGTCTTTAGAACGGCAAAAGAAGCCTACAATCCTAATTGCTTGATTCAACGGTTAAGCATGAAGGTGGAAATGTGATGGTCTGGGCAGCCGTATTATGGTATATTGCTGGTCCCTTCATTACTCTCAAAGGCCGTGTTACAGCCAACGATTATGTGAATATTATAGGTAATCAGGTGGACCCCATGATTCAAATGTTGTTCCCCGGCAATTATGCGATATTTCAGGACGATAATGCACTCATTCACATAGCCAGGACAGTACATTCGTGATACTGCAGCGTCTTCCCTGGTCAGCACAGTCCCCGGACTTGAACATTATCGAATCCTTGTGGGTGGTATTGGAGCGCAGACTCCGGAGCAGATTTCCGCCTCCTTGTCACTACAGGAGTTAGAACAAGTTCTCACCAAACAGTGGTATCATTCCACTGGAGATTATACAATCATTTTATGCCAGTATTCCAAGAAGAATCGCAGCTGTATTACGGGCAAATGAGGGTCCAACCGATTATTAATAAACCATTCCCAAGTAAGCAGAGGTGTTCACATTATTTTGCCTGTCCCCTGTATTTAGGCCGCCGCCGCTGACCGGCGGACCTCACTAGCTCACTCTCACTCACTCACTCACTGACTCACTCAAGCTACCGAGCGGAAAACTACCAGATCGAGACTAGCAGCGAGAGTAAAGTTTGTAATACCGAGATTACCGATGTTGTCTGAGAGATGACTGTTATGGATAAGCTTGTACCGCAGAACATGGACTCTGTTAAAAAATGGTTCAAATGGCTCTGAGCAGTATGGGACTTAACTTATGAGGTCATCAGTCCCCTAGAACTTAGAACTACTTAAACCTAACTAACCTAACGACATCACACACATCCATGCCCGAGGCAGGATTCGAACCTGCGACAGTAGCGGCAGCGCGATTCCAGACTGTAGCGCCTAGAACCGCTCGACCACCCGGCCGGCAGGACTCTGTTCCAGTTAAGTAAAACTTACAGTTCATGTAAATAAAGATCCGTATCAATACACGTGCGCATTTGTGTCATAGAAAGAGGATACCGGCCACCCAAAAAAACATCCTCCCCCTTGCTTCCTTACAGTACAAGTTTAGAGTGGTGACGAGGATGGGATATTACAAAGAGGTCGTGTTCTTTTCGAAGAAACCATCTGGGCATTCATCTTAATTGACGTAGGGAACCACGAAAAGTCTAAATCTTGATGGCCAGATAAGGGATTGCACCGTGGTTCTCCAGAATGTGAGTTCAATGTTTTACCATTGCCCAGTTTACTCCCTCGTGCTCTGTTAGAGACTTGGTTTGCAACAGACAGCTGCAGATGTGGTGGTGTCACTAAGACAATAAAGCCTTGGATCTATGCTCAAGGTGTTTCAAGGTCCAAATATAAGCTGCATGATTGGTCTCTATGTCGTAATAATCCGTATGATACTACTCAAAGACAAATCGAAATTTCGACACCATTATGGCATTTGTTGTTTGCTTTTGGTGCCAGCGCAGCTGCATTATTTATACGGACGTAGAGGGTGCGCAGTGAAACTTGGTTCATAGCTGAGCAGCGGCTTGGTATTGGGGAAAAAGGGGGGAGGGGGGGGGGAGTACTCGGGGTACCTTTGCGAAATGACAACTCGTGGCAGGGGAAGCTTCTTTGAAGACAATTATCACGTGTGTGTCAAACAGTTTCGTTGTACATACTGTAAGCGACTGGCTTATGGCCCGTGTTTCACTGGCTCCACAGTGCAAGCGAAAAAGCGCACTGGGCCGAAGAAATACATGATGATTCACGCTTTGGTAATAACAACAGTAATTATGCCAGTCGTATTCGACAAGAAGTCGCAAAGAGAATACGAACTGATATCCTTGCCAAGATGAAAATAGTAAGGGGAGATATTGGTTTTAATGTTAAATTGTCATTATCGATTGTTGAAAGGGTAATTGCAGCAGGAGAGTATGACGGCATGAGTCTCAATCCAATGACTTTCCCGCTGAGTATGGTACGTGTAAGCATGGAAATGGCTGTTTTGCAAGGTTATCTATGGAAACTCTCGAATAAAATTTCGCAGTTCCTACTTCCCGTATCTGAAGTCCTACCAGACATGGTTACGGCGTAATGTGTACACGACGATTAAAATTCAGAGAAAACTCGATCTGTAATAATTCACTTACTGCACATTGTTTTCGGGTATGCCGAAGATGTAGAATTTAATTTTCATACGGTTCTTCGTCCGAACCTATGGAATGTCTAGATACAGTGTAACTTTCGGCAGAGCAAAGAAACGAGGAAGGAACACTGCTATGGTAATTCCGCATTACTCAAGGCAATTACATTCTTTGACTTCACCTTCACATGTTTAAGCACGACTGGCAATTTGTGCAAGTATAACAGTTTTGCGGAATAATTATAATAAAAAGGCTTTCCTTTCTATGAAAATGACATGTTTGCGACTGTCTTTCTGGTTTAAGCAATGCAGTTTTCATGTCTCTTTTATGTGATAACGAATAATTAGAGCATTAAACTATTTATAAAGATAAGAGTATAAAGCAACTTGCTTACTATACGTACAAATACCCTCGTGCTTGGAAAGTAGCACAGATGCTATACGTCAAAGGAGGCTGCTCCAATAATAAGGAAGTATCGGAGCAAATTAGTTCGCAAGTTTTCTAGATTTGCACAGCATTTTTCCGTTGTGTCAAGCTCCATCACAATCGATCAACTCAGTTTATTACAGACGTGTCTTTGCCTACCGTTGAAAAACGTATCCGAAGAAAAAAAAAAAACTGTAAATCTTGGGGGCTCACCAGATAAGTTCAGCTCGTTGTTGTCACCAAAACAGGAACCATCTGCATCCACAAGCCTGCATTCGTTCCAGCACTGCTCAGTTCAATTGCGCTTTCTTTCTGCGAGGCCACATGGGAACTCCATCTATTTTGCGTTCCTGCCTACTGCTCGTTTAATGCCTCCGAGTTGGTCGATTTTTTGTTTAAGCACACAGTTCATCATCGAAAAATAACAGAGCAGTAATATCGCATGAGGAGCAGTCTCGTGTCTGGTTCAAATGGCTCTAAGTACTATGGGATTTAATGTCTGAGGTCATCAGTCCCCTAGATTGAGAACTATTTAAACCTACCTAACCTAAGGACATCACATACATCTATGCCCGAGGCAGGATTCGAACCTCGGACCGTAGCAGCAGCGCGGTACCGGACTGAAGCGCCTAGAACCGCTCAGTCTCGTGTCTGGTTTTTTTCTCTTTCTCTCTCTCTCTCTCTGTCTCTCTCTCTCTCTTTAAACATATTCGTATAGTTTGCCAACTACGAAACAAAGACGTATATTTTCCCGGCACGTTCCGTTTTAAAATGTTTAAGGATTCAACACAAGTAATAACGCTGCATCATGCGAACTTAAATAGTTACAGCTTTCTTTCTCAACCTCGGACCCACAGCTATAATAAATGTTTTGAAATGTCACTTTACTGAGGTTTTCTTATTTGAAATAAAATATTTATTATAGATAAAACAACGATGGATTGCAAAAGGCGTTACATAAGTTGCAAGCGTGCTTAATCCAGTAAAACGTCAAAATTTCCAGAAACAAACCAAACGTGATGGCTTCCTTAGCGAGAAACCTCCTAAGAGCCAAAATAATTATCAATAACCAACTAGCTGAACAAATCTCTATCTTTAGCTACCCTGGATATAACGTATCTTTTGACGGCAACAGACATGTAGATACAAGTTCCAAATCATATGAGCCACCACAACAAGAATATTAAAAAACAAAACCCGGAAAGACACACAGCTCAGGATTCATAATTTAATCGGTCTCCCTATGCTGGTTTATCGAAATGACCCATGGATAATGAGAGAGAGAGAGAGATAAAAGCTGCCTAAAAGGAGATGGAATGAAATCTCTGATGTCCGTAAAAGGATAACTTCAACGAGATGGATTTACAAATGAAGGGATTAGAGAACAGTTGCAAATATATAACCTAGACGAGAAAATACAACTACATAAAAATTGGATAGAGCGTCTAGAACGTATGAACCAAAAGCAGCAAATAGATAGAAACGAGTCGGAAGAAGAAGCGTGAGAGAACCAAAGATGAGAATAAATCCTATGAGGCCGGAACAGATCAATAAGGCACAAAACAAGAACAAGAAGAAGAATACCATATTACCGATGAGCTGATTTCGCCCCCTTGGAAGTTAGCGATATCAAAGAAAAAGTGCGTTATATGTTCTTTCTAAACTGTTGTGTGAATTACAACACACTTTAAGCATATTATTCTTGTATGAATTTGCTTTTCAATGCCTGAGAAGGTTAAATTAGCTAATCGTAGCTAAATTCGTGATATTTCAAATAAAAAGGCTCACGCAGCCAAGAGTTACTGCTTTATTGCTATCTTCCAGCTACGTTTAAGTTCTGCCTGTGCCATTGTTATTTCCAATAACTTCTAAGTTGATCTCTATATTTGATACGTGTGATCTTGAATTCTGTTAGATACACAGCGAATGATGAAGGGAGCCGCTATTACTTATTGATCCCATGTGTTCTGGTTTCTGAAACCAGCTTGATTGTGGTAGTATCATGTGTTTTGGAGTTGCTTCCATACGGTCTATACGAATGAAAGAATGCACCGTGTGTAGTCGTTCAGCCACCAACCATTTGACTAAGTTGCACGTGTGGTTCATTGCCTGTGGAGTGCTGCGGATTAGTTGCCTGTCTGCTGGTCCGTCTAGTTGGCGTGGCTGTCTACTCTCCTTTTTGCTGCGCACGATCCCGTTTCCCACTTAAGAAGGCCGTTACCGTTAGCCGCGTGGCGGATAGCGAAGTCCCTCTGGACTGCGTGTCCTTGCCTCTCGCCTCTTGCCTCTGGCAGGGCGTGAGCCTTCAGCCACCTGCGCGTTCCCGGGCAGACGTCGAATCCGCGGCGACCCGAGAAAGCGCACAGGGATCACAGAGGGCCCGGCTCAGCTGGTCGTTGCCCCTGCCCTGCCCCTGCCCCGGACACGCCTGTCGAGTTGCGTGGGTGTCCCTCCGATGACGGACGCGGGCGAAAGCGGGTGGCGCCGCGCACCAGCGAACCGGCAAATCGCCCTTGTTTTTTCAGCCCGTGTACTCGGCGTCGTGCATCGGTTCGCCATTTCCCGGATATGTTCAGCGGCACTTTCCTGGAGGTACCCAACGAGCTTCTCTAGTGTACTTTGCGAACAACGATTGTGTTAAGTTCAAATCCAGTACTGTCGAGGAAAGTACACAACGTAGGTGCAATGGACTGCAGATATTTCGACACAGATGATTTCGCCAGGAGCGATGTACCCGAGCTACGGAACTACCACCTAATGATAGGGAAAAGCTTCTGAAACGCGTCGTAGACAAAAACCTTAAAATTTAGTGAAGTTGAACTATCAGGGATCAGTCAACGTGACTCTCACCTTCCATCTATCTTCATAGCAGTGCAGCAGTGAAAGTAAAGTCTCAATTCCGAACTGTTGTTCATTTCTTTTCCGGGCCGGTTGGGACGAGTTAACGGATGAATAATTACTCAATCCAGATTTCAATCCGCCATAGTCACTGGGACATAAGTGCGCTTCAGTGGGACTGTCACTCGTGTAAGCAACGGCGCCATACATTCCGTTCGTGCTTGCAAGATTACGAAACAGTCACGTTGTGAGGTCGAAGACAGTGTAAGAAACAGAATTCAGTACAGTATTTACCAAATACATAAGAATTAGAATTACGAACAACTTAAAAAATGTGCGGACGGGATTAGCAGAGCGGTCTAAGGCCCTGCAGTCATAGACTGTGTGGCTGGTCCCGGCAGAGGTTCTTGTCCTCCCTCGGGCATGAGTGTGTGTGGTTGTCCTTAGGATAACTTAGGTTAAGTAGTGTGTAAGCTTAGGGACTGATGACCTTAGCAGTTAAGTCCCATAAGATTTCACACACATTTTTTTTTTTTTTTTTCTTTTTTTTTTTTTTTTTTTTTTTTTTTTGTGCGGAAGGCTAACCAAAGACTGCGTTTTATTGGCAGGTCATTTAGAAAATGTAACAGATCTACTAAAGAGACAGGTAAGGTTTACGGAGTATATCGAAAAAGTTCGAAGAAGAGCAGCACGTTTTGTATTATCGTGAAATAGGGGAGAGAGTGTCACTGAAATGATACAGGATTTGGGATGGACTTCATTAAAATAAAGGCGTTTTTCGTTGCGGCGGAATATTCTCATGAAACTTCATTCACCAAATATCTCCTCCGAATGCGAAAATATTTTATCAACGCCTACCTACATAGGGAGAATCGATCATCATAACAAAATAACGGAAATCAGAGCTCAGAGGGCTAGATACAGGTGCGCTGTACGAGATTGGAATAAAAGAGAATTGTGAAGGTAGTTCGATGAACCCTCTGCCAGGCACTTAAATGTGATTTGCAGAGTATCCATGTAGATGTAGATCTGTCTTCTTCAGCAACTGTAGTTACATATATCAAAATAAGTCGTATAAAAGAAATTTAATGTCTTAACTGGTTTCGGGCACTTAGGTCCCTCCTTCAGAAGGTTATAACTACCGCGTTATTTGCGTTGGTCAACTGAAAGACGCATGTAGCATATTGCTGTGGTCATGTGGTTCATAGTCCCTGTACGAAAAATATGCTGCATGCAAATTGTTGACACTCGAAAGTAAATGGCTCAAATGGCTCTGAGCACTATGGGACTTAACTGCTGTGGTCATCAGTCCCCTAGAACTTAGAACTACTTAAACCTAACTAACCTAAGGACATCACATACATCCATGCCCGAGGCAGGATTCGAGCCTGCGACTGTAGTGGTCGTGCGGTTCCAGACTGTAGCGCCTTTAACCGCTCGGCCACTCCGGCCGGCCTCGAAAGTAAAGTGATAGTTATAAACTTCTGAAGAAGGTTACTAAGTGCCCGCAACCGGTTAGGAAATTAAACTTCTTTTCTGCAACTGGTTGCTGATTATTTCGATATATGGAATCCAGTACATCCCTCTTTATGGGGAAACGTTATCAGAAGCGAAATTAGCGTCTTGGATACCTCAAGAAAGCATGATAGGACTCATACTGTTAAATAAACACAAAACACACAAATAAAATGATGCAGGTGAATTAAAGTACGTAAAGTCGTTCGATAACTGCAACGACGTGCAGGGAGATTAACTACACCTGAGTGTCCACAAACTAGCAGACTACCATGATGTAAATAAGTACACTGGCAATAACGGTGAAGCACCCAGAAGGGGAGGAAGAAACGAAATGAAACTTAACAGGTTACAATTGAGCCGTGGCTACGGCTTCTTATCGATTCTTCTCTGTCTCCCGTAGTCGTATGTGTCTACAGCGCCACATTCCCCTCTGTGTATCGATTCTCCTTGTGAAGCAACATCTCTGACCGTGCATCGAGGAGGCGGCGGAAGGCGGAGCGAACCCGTACGGCGAGGGCAGGAGAACAGCGAGGTACGGTGGACCAGGACGACCAGCGACCCGGACAACCAGTGACAGCTGTATTTGTCGGGTGCTTCTTTTGGTCACGGCCTTACCGTTTCTCGCCAGTGTCATTTTTCGGAGAGACGGCGTCCTGTTGTATGAATTCCATTCGTCTTTATGTCCGTTGGTGTGTGATTCAGCCGATTCAGTGCTGTGTGCGATACTTAATGCTGCTGTGGCAATATTTAACTTGCCTTCGCCTTCTGCGACTTTTACGCAAAGTGGTCGTCCTACGAGAGCTTCTGGCTTTGCCTGCTCTTGGTGACTTCCTGAAGGGCTGGATTTAATGTGATTACTGATTGAGCCTCTTTCATTTATTTATTGGTATTTTTTATTAACTGTGTGTTTGTGCCTTCCAGTGCCTCTTTAAGGTTATTTATTGCATGTGTAATTTGGTCTCTTAAGTCTAGTTTCAGTGGACGAAGACAGTTATTTAACTAATGTTACTTATCCTTTTATTGTATTGGTGATTACTTTGAAGGTTGCCCTGCTTTATTTAAATGTTGGTGGCCACCCCTCTTTTTTAATAAGTGTGTTGTTCATTGAAGTTTAGTTGGTATAACTGAGTCTGAGTTTTCTTATGGATGGCTACATGAAATTCTGATTGAACTGAAATTATTTAGCCATAAGTACATCTCAGACCCTGTCCTGCGCTAATAGGCAGCATACCGTGCTTGATACACGTGGCTCTCGGGGACCACAGCACAGCTACGACACTTGACGATGGACTTATAACAGTCCGAAACTGCTCGTGTGGAAATAAAGTAATTTACAACTGAAGCGGTATTTGCAACCTCTGCTATAATCCTCAGTTGCGGATGTTCTTCCAACAGGATTGTTTGTTAATAATTGTATGTTCTGCTGCTAGTTATTTTAGCAGCTGCCTTTTTATTTTTTTATTTGTATGCAAATTGTGTTTAGATTTCCTTGCTTTAAGTGTTGCGTAAGCAGCTAATGGGCGTGGGAATCTGTTTAATTCCAGTTTCGTAGAAGTAAGCTCGTTCCTTCCTGCCTTATTGTAAGATACGCCAACAAATGGCTAGGCGGCCTGACAGTTATCAACTACATTTGCTGCTGAGACTCTGATTATAGTTGTGACTGACAGTTGATTAAAGCTTGACGTTGCGTGTAATTCTCATGTTCTCTTTTCTTGAATAGAGATCTTTGTTCCGCTAGCCGCGAGGGATTAGCTGAGCGGTCTGAGGCGCTGCAGTCATGGACTGTGCGGCTGGTACCGGCGGAGGTTCGAGTCCTCCCTTGGGCATGGGTGTGTGTGTCTGTCCTTAGGATAATTTAGGTTAAGTAGTGCGTAAGCTTAGGGACTGATGACCTTAGCAGTTAAGTCTAATAACATTTCACACACATTTTTTTTGTTCCGCGAGTTAAAGATAAGATGCTATTTTTAGTATCTTCTTGTAAAACTAAACTCCGCCCCAACAGGCCATGAAGACCGAAGGGTACCGACCAACCACCGTGTCATCCCCAGCCTACAGACGTCGCTGGATGCGATTTGGAAGGGCCTGTGGTCAGCACAGTGCTATCCCGGCCGTACGTCAGTTTACGAGACCGGAGCCGCTGCTTCTCAATCAAGTAGCTCCTCAGTTTCCCTCACAAGGGCTGAGTGTACCCCGCTTACCGACAGCGCTCGGCAAACCCGGACAGTGAGCCAACCAAGTGTTAGCCAAGCCCAGCAGCACTTAACTTCCGTGATCTGACGGGAACTGGTGTTACCACGGCGGCAAGACCGTTGTTCTTGCAAGGGTTTCATTTATAATTGGTAAACCACTCCTTTGGCCCTCACGTATTTAATGTCTTTTGTTGACAGCACTAACTTGCCTTAGCTTGTGGCCGACTTCTCTACGCCTCACAGGCACCAGGACCTGTTGATGTCACGCGCCGCCTTGTTATTTGTTAAATTGTGTCGTGGCGCGATAGATTGGGCTAAGCACAGTAATTCAGGCCGTCTGTTGGAACGAGCAACTTAAGTTCCCTTGTGTATTTTACGCCTTACATTCTTATTCAAAACTGTACTCTTTCCCACGCGAGATCTTGCTTATTAGAGTTTTAGATTTAAGTAACTGTTCTGTATCAGCTTTCTCTCTACCATTGGCTATTCATACATTATTTGAAGGTGTTCCTTTTTACTGGCTTTAGCCTGAGCTGCCAATGTACTGTTCCCACCTTGTATACTCTAAAGACACCATAGTGTTATTTATTTCAAAATCTTTTTATTAAAAAAAGGGGGCGGGAACTGTTTTAACAATATATTCACTTCTTTTCTTGGTAAAGGATTGTTAATGTTACTACGAAATAACGTGTTACCTTTTATGAAATTTTTGGTTGTATTATGAATTGTAGCAGTTTCTGGGATTAGTAACATAGCTTGTTCGAGTGCAGATTGAGTGAGGGAAGAGGCCCTGAGGCTACATTTTTACCATTTTCTTAATGTGAAATGCTACTGTTCTTTATTGTCTGTATATATCTGTTATACATTTTTGACATATTTGCCCCTAGGATGTTGTTTGTTAAAAGAGTGTCTAATTGTTACTGTGTTTAATATTATTTGTTGTTATTTGAATAAATGTAATCAAACAACAAATGACATTACAACTCTGGGTCGTCCCATCACGCTTCCTTCCATCCTGCTTAAAGGGGTCATCAACAATATCGAGTCAGACTTATAAAGGACATTACAGTGTTTACCAGGAAGACGTTGCATCCTCTTGGCCTGGAAGCACATTGTTCCGTTGGGATGGGTGTAATAAAGGCGCAGTATCCCCTCCTAAGGCAAGCTGGTACTTGATATCCTTGATATACTGGAATGGAGTTGATGTCCGAGCTGATCCCACACAAATTCTATTGGGAACAGATATGGAGATCTAGCTGGCCAGAGGAGTACCTAACCACCAAGCATACCGTTCGTCGAGACACGTGCCATGCGTGGACAAGCATTGTCCTGTTGAAAATGCACCACAATACTGTCGCATGAGAAGTAACACATGAGGACGCAGGGTGTGCGCGACGTACCATTGCGTCGTCAGAGTTCCCTCAGTCCCTACCAGTTATGACCTGAAGTCATAACTGATGCCTCCACACTGCAAGTCGCCAGCAGTAACATTGTTGTGCTTCTCTTAAAATGGGACCTCTACCCAGGTTGCGACCACACTCGTCGACAATGGTCACCCTTGGTAATGCAATCCAATTAGACCGGCTGCTGTGAGTCTTCGACCAATGGTGCTGGACGACACAATATATTCAGGGAGGTCATTACTAGTTCCCCGATTGTAAGAGCAGATGTGATGGTCAGACATGGTTAGCTGGATGCTTGACAACCATCTTGCTTGCCCTCACATTCCCATGCGTTCCAATATCGACCCACTGTCACACCCGAATGCCCCAAAAATCTGCATATTGCACGATTCAACCATATGGCCAACCGGAATCTCTTTCAAACTATTTCAGGTGCTGATAACGCTGTCTCACGTGAGTACTCCGCATCTCCGTGTCCTTCACACTAGTCACCCAATTTTTAGCGCTGTCCACGCCCCTTATGTGCCGTACGGATTACAACACTAAACACGAACAACACTAACAGTCTATAATGGCTTTTCTACCTGTCTTAGAGTGTATTTAGGAAATCAAGTAAGTTATCAACATAATAGAAATATAGGCAACAAGGTTCATCAGTTTCAATTTATAATGAACGGTGTTACAGAGGAAACAAAAACAGTTTTATAAAACTACGGCTGGAACGTCTGTGCTGTATGGAAGAGAAACACAAAAAGGGGTGGAGTAAAATACAGGCAGCTGAAATGAGGTTTCTAAGAGGAGTGAAAGGTTGTACCCGCCAACAAAGAATTAGGAATGAAGATATTAGAAAAGAACTGAATGTTGAAGTGGTAACATGACAGAGAAATACAGAAACAGTTTCAAGGAGCATGTGAGCAGAATGGGGAAGAAAGACTGTTGAGACACAGCAAGAGAGCCAAAATGAGAATGACTCAACAATGGTCTTTGAAGAAAGAGCAGACAAGTAGCCCAAGACGATGATAAAACGAGCCGGCCGGAGTGGCCGCGCGGGTCTAGGCGCTACAGTCTGGAGCCGAGCGACCACTCCGGTCGCAGATTCGAATCCTGCCTCGGGCATGGATGTGTGTGATGTCCTTAGGTTAGTTAGGTTTAATTAGTTCTAATTTCTAGGCGACTGATGACCTCAGAAGTTAAGTCGCATAGTGCTCAGAGCCATTTGAACCATTTTTTGATGATAAAACGATGGTAACAGATCGCGAAATCGTAAATGTAACGACGCTGAGAACAAAAGCGTAGGAAGAGTACAGCCTTTGGCGGAGCGATTGCTGCTCCAGTGGAGGCTGTCGAACGCTGCGAAAAGAAGCGCCATAAAGTCGGCACAGTAGTGATGCGGACAGGTAAGAGGCAGGCAGGAAGGTGTGGTGCGGTGTGGTGTGGTGTGGTGTTGCCAGGCGGACTGGTGGCCGCGGGGCTGGGCGGCGGGCAGACCAGTTCCCCAGTCCAGCCCAGCCCAAGGACGGCCATCTAAGCCTCGCCTCGCCTCGCCTCGCCTTGCCTTCCAGCAACAACGCTCCTCTCCAGCCAGACAGCACGA
Organism: Schistocerca serialis cubense; assembly: GCF_023864345.2. Lineage (NCBI taxonomy): Eukaryota > Metazoa > Arthropoda > Insecta > Orthoptera > Acrididae > Schistocerca > Schistocerca serialis. The sequence goes on from NC_064642.1 coordinate 544,385,357, forward strand.
TGTTCTCCGACACTGCCCGTGTGGCGCTCAGAACGTGACTAACTGAAGGTATTGCGAATCTTTTGTGCCCTCTCCCAGTAGCCTTAAGGGGAACTCACAAGTTCAATAACATTATGAAGCGGTCAAGGTCTGAGAGCACCTATTTACGTGTTGCCAGTACCAGAAATACTGACGCGCGCTACTAATAACGCAAAAATCACTTAAGAAAGACAAGTCTTCCAGTCCAGATGGTGTACCAATCAGGTACTTTTCAGAGTATGCAGACACAATAGCGCCTTTCTTAGCAATCATATACAACCAGTCACTTGTTGAAAGGTCTGTTCCTAAAGACTGGAAAGTGGCACAAAAATTGGTTCAAAGGGCTCTGAGCACTATGGGACTTAACTTCTAAGGTCATCAGTCCCCTAGAACTTAGACCTACTTAAAACTAACTAACCTAAGGACATCACACACATCCATGCCCGAGGCAAGATTCGAACCTGCGACCGTAGCGGTCACGCGGTTCCAGACTGAAGCGCCTAGAACCGCACGGCCACACCGGCCGGTAGCATATACTGTACTCGAACAACATTATGAATCACATTGAAGAAAATGACTTATACATACATAACCAACACGGATGCAGAACATATCTGTGCAACACAGCTAGCTCTTTATTCCCATGAAGTAATGAGTGCTGTTGACAAGGGATCTCAGATCTATTCTATATTCCTAGATTTCCAGAAGGCTTTTGATACCGTTCCTCACAAGCCACTGTTAATAAAATTGCGTGTATATGGAGTATCGTCTCAGTTGTGTGACTGGATTCGTGATTCCCTCTCAGAGAGGTCACAGTTCGTAGTGGTAGACTGGTAAATCATCGAGTAGAACAGAAGTGAAATCTGGCGTTCCGCAAGGTAGTGTCAAAGGCCCTCTGCTGTTCCTGATTTACATAAATGATCAAGGTGATAATCTGAGCAGCCCTCTTAGATTGTTTGCAGATGACGCTGTAATTTACCGTCTAGTAAAATCATCATATGATCGAGTTCAACTACAAAATTACCTAGAGAGAATTTCTGTATGGTGTGAAAAGTGGCAATTGGCACTAAACAAAGAAAAGTGCGAGGTCAACCACTTGGGTACTAAAAGAAATCGGATAAATTTTGTGTAGACGATAAATCGCACAAATCTAAGCGCTTCAATTCGACTAAACAACTAGGAATTACAAGTACGAGCAACTTAAATTGTAAATACCACATAGATAATATTGTGGGGAAGGCGAAACAAATACTGGGCTTTGTTGGCAGAAGATGCGACAAACTCACTAGAGAGACAGCCTACATTACACTTGGCCGTCCTCTACTGGAATATTGCTGCGCGGTGTGGGATCCTTACCACGTAATATTGACGGATGATATCGAAAAAGTGCAAAGAAGGGCACCTCGTTTCCTGTTATCGCGCGATAGGGGTGAGAGTGGTACTGATATGATACGCAAGTTGGGGAGGCACTCACTGAAACAAAGGCGGTCTTCTTTGCGGCGAGATCTATTTACGAAATTTCAATCACCAACTTTCTCTTCTGAATGCGAAAATATTTTGTTGACACCCACCTACGCAGTGAGAAATGATCATCGTAACAAAATAATAGAAATAAGAGCTCGAACGTAAAGATTTAGGTGTTCCTTTTTCCCACGCGCAATTCAAGAGTGGAATGGTAGAGCAGTAGTATGAAAATGGCTCGATGAACCCTCTGCCAGACACTTAAGTGTGAATTGCAGAGTAACAATGTAGACGTAGATGTAGGTGGAATGTAAATACAGTATGTTATCAAAACTACCTGAACGACCCTATATAATAGGGAACTGACCAATAAATTTCGCGAGAGGAGGACTCTCCTCCCAATTCAGCACAGAAAGAGACGGGCAGTACTGTGTTGGTAGTAGAGAATCTGTAACCGCTGAATGAGTTGGTCAGGAGTCACTTCGAAAACGGACTGATCAATGGATACTATCAGGGACATTTCAACACTTCAAAGCTGGACAAAGCTTGTGATGCGGTTGTGAAGCGGCGACGCCAAGGAAAATCCACAGCTAAACCAACACCACGCAGAACTCATGTACCTACGGCCAGAGAGCGTCGAGCATTGTGCAAGGGTGGTTGTAAAAAATCGTATGAAACCAGCGGATGAAATCACCCGTGAATTCCAAAGTTCTACCAGCAGCCTAGCTAGCACAATGACTGAGCGTAGTGAGTTAGAAAGAATGGGGGGTACAATAGTCGAGCAACTCCTCTCAAGTCACACATTTCTGTTGACAGGGTTGGGCGACGCTTGAGGCGTAGTAAAGAGTGACACCACGGGACTTCAGTGAATGGAAATGAGTGATTTGCAGTGATAAATCACGCTACGACCCTGCAGCAGTCCCATGGAAGCGTTTGGATTTGGCGAATGCCGGGAGTACGTCACCTGGCACCACGCGTATTGCTAACAGTGAAGTACAAGGTGTTACGGTGTGGCTTTGTTTTTCGTCGTTAGCTTGTGATCCCCGTACTGCGCTTAAGGACACGCGAAATGCGTCAGGATGTAAACACATTTTGCATAGAGGAACAGTTCAGAGACGATTCTTGTTTGTATCAGCATGACAACGCACCCTATCGTTGAGCAATATATGTAAGGCAATGGTTTGTGGACAACACAATTTCTGAAATGGAGTGGCCCGCCTAGGGTCCGGAACTGGATGTAATGGAACTCCTATGGGATGAGTGTTAGAACGTCGAGTTCACTTCACAGTGGAACATGGTGAGTTATTATCGATATCAGAAATAGACAAGCGCTATTGATGACCTCGAAATCAATAATGTCAATAAATACTGATCGTGTGAGGTTGAGTATACAGACGGTTTGACAATTTTCACCATTGAGACGTTGTCAGGATTTCATGAATCAGCCACACGTTGTTAGTATACTCTGCTTATGTTTTCAATTCGTTTTTGTTCCTTTCACCAAATATTCGCGGTCCTACTTTTAAATGAACAAAGAAATGATGGTTGAATCTATTGAGTGCTATAGAAAAAAAACAATCCCTGTGAAATCAATTTTCAAAGGAATATGTGGATAAAAAGTAAAAGAAAAAAAATCTCGTACGAAGAATTGCTGAACATACAAAGAAAACAGTTTTATGGGTCTTTGTAGGGCGAACATTGTATTACCTGAGTATCTCCTTGCAGGGCAGATATAATTGCTTCGTAGGTTTTCATTACAATTTTGGTGTCTGTCTTTGCTGATCTCACAGCACTAAACTTCAAGCATTCAAACGACCTGCCTATTACCAGAAATTTCAAAGACGACTGCGAATTCTCATTAAAGTATTTTGGTTCTCTATTTTATGTCGTATCAACATTAATAAATTGTCGTACGATGCAGGACCCATCCGAGAATAGTGTATGACGTCTTTCAGGTTCATACTTCTGGTTACATCCAGTAAATTAATATGCTGCAAGGCGCTCCTTTTTTCAGTTGCTCAGGTCCATTTCTCTGCTTCGTTTTTTTCCAGCTATAGCTAACGGACCGAAATGAAAAGCAGCACTTGGCCCCATTCCACTACTTGCTGAGAGCAGACTTTGGACTCAACGCTGGGCAATGGTATTTAGTAGGGTGATCAGAAACTTTGTATCACGACCTGTTCTCTCCTTCTTTGCCTTCTCCTCTATTTCGTTCCTCTAATCTAGATGTGAAGGGGTTGTGACTGTGTATGTTTGCGCGCGCGCGCGCGCGCGCGCGCGCGCGCGCGCGCGCGCGCGTGTGTGTGTGTGTGTGTGTGTGTGTGTGTGTGTGTGTGTGTGTGTACTGCCCCATCTTCGTTTCCCACAGAAAATACTAGTGATGAATACGAGGTCTGATCAAAAAATTCCGGAACTTTCACCACAAAGTTTTTCTACGCTTATCTTTTACTTATTGTGCATGGTCTATTTCGAAATACTCTCCTCCACTATTGATACACCACTCCCTACTCCGTTTCCACTTCCGGAAGCAGTCTTGGTACGCCTTTTGCTGGATCGCGCGAAACGCCGTCTGCGAATTTTCTTTTATCTACATTACATCTACATACATTCTCCACAATCCACCATACGGTCTGTCGTTGGATATCTTCGCCATTTCACCGGTGTTTTCTACTTAGAAAATAAAAATAGTACGAAGGATGTGGCAGCACAGTGATTTCGTTTTTTGGGCAATAGGAAGGCACCAACAGGGATGAATGTGCTGGTGTGTTATCATTATGCAAGAGCCATGAATTGTCTCGGCACATTTCAGGCGGTTTTCTTCTCACACTTTCTCGCAGGCGTCGCGACACGTCCCAACAGTACCATCGATTAACAGTTTGTCCCTTGCCATGAAGATACGATGGACTAATCCTTCGAAGTCAAAGAAAACTATCGGCATCGCTCTGACATTTTGACCTGACCCGACGAGCTTTCTGTGGTCTTAGAGAACCTTTCCCGACCCATTGGTCTCAACATCATACCTGTAGACCCACCTCTCATCACCAGTTATGGTTATCTTAAGGAACATTTTATTCCAAAAGCTCTTCCCAGATTGCGAGGCGAAGAGCTTTCCGGGCTTGACTCATGAGCTGTGGGACGAACTTGGCGGTAACACGATGCATTCCAAGATACTGTGTCAGAATTTCATAACATGATCCAACCGAAATGTTCTGCAACCTTTCGGACAGTCAGTCTTTGGCTGGCACATAGAGTTTCGTTGACGTTCCTGACATGAGCCTCGTCGGTAGACGTCGAAGGGCGTCCTGAACGAGGGTCATATCTACCTTCCGTCCGACCATTTTTAAACAGTGTGAACCATTCGTAACACCAGGCACTGCTTAAACACTCATCACCGTGGGCTTCCTGAATCATTCTGTGTGTCTATGTAAAGGTTTCTTGAGTTCCACGCAAAATTTAATGCAGACGCGTTGGTCCTCTAACTGTTCCATTTGGAAATTCGCAATCTATGGGACTCAACGTTCTACTCAATACGGCACTGAACAGACATACAACAGTGAAACTTCCGGCAGTTATACATTAAACAAAGGCGTGTGCAGGTTTGCTGACCGCATTTCGCTCCAACACACAATTGGCGCGAAATTGCGAATGTTTCGGAATTTTTTGAACAGATCTCGTCTTTTCTTTCGTGAATTATTTATCGTCCGAAACGACTACTCGCGTAGATTAAGTCATACATATCCCCCCATAAAATTATTCTTAGAGTATTAATAACAGAGTGAATCACCAAATCCGCCTCCATAGGCGTGGTTGCCAACGTATGCTTCGGCGGTGGCACTCGGCTCTGAGGCAGTCGGTTCTAATTCCCTTGGTGAAATAAAATTTTACCTTGAGTAACTGACCAGAAAGAGAGGCAGTGTAGTAAAATTCCTGACCACCAGACCTCGGGCCACTGTCCTGGATTACATTCCTTGCCTCTCCGCAGTGAGTCGATGAACGCACGCGTGTGACACTGTTGATGGTAATCTGTTCGCCTGAGCTCGGCAGCTGCCTTGTGCTACTCAAGAGTAGTTGGCTATATGCCGGCACCGGGGTTTTGCCTTCTCTCATCGTTATGTAACGAAGACCTGAACTACTCAGCATCTAATTGCGTTGCACGTGACAGCAGTTACGCTGTTCCTCTTTTGCTCAAACAAGTATCGAGGCAACAACAAACCTCGTTCGTACTGTGCCAGACTTTACCTAAGCTGCACTCCGTGCTGAAAATTCTGTAGTGTGTGGCGCACAGAAAGAGAGAGAAAGGCATACAGTGAAGGAACACGGGCTGGGTGGCGCAACGCACTTGGCGGGACTCGAAGCCACGGTCTGCCGCTTAGATCCGCTCACTCTGCCAGCAGCGCAGTCGCCTTTCACAGTATAACGCTCACGGAGAGGGACGGGCTTTCGCTAGGCGCAAGCTAGTTCTAGGTACTGCGGAAAAAATTATCGAATACATGCTGGCTTGGCTGTGGGACAATTTAGATACCACAGATAAAGGGGGGGGGGGGGAGGTATCGCCTTATGCTCGTACATTAAAAACGTGGACAGACTGGATGAAACTATATAATGAGATAGCCAGCCGGCTAGCCGCGCGGTCTAATGCGCTGCTTCCCGAGCGGGAAGGAGTGCCGGTCTCCAGCACGAATCCGCCGGCGGATTAGTTGGGTTATTTGAGGAAGGAGACCATATAGTGACGTCATCGGTCTCATCGGATTAGGGAAGGACGGGGAAGGAAGTCGGCCGTGCCCTTTGAAAAGAACCTTCCTGGCATTTGCCTGGAGCGATTTAGGGAAATCACGGAAAACCTAAATCAGGATGGCCAGACGCTGGATTGAACCGTCGTCCTCCCGAATGCAAGTCCAGTGTCGGCGGATTAGTGTCCGGTGAGCCGGCTAGCCAGTGGATGGTTTTTAGGCTGTTTTCCATCTGCCTAGGTGAATGAAAGGGAAGCAGTGGTTGGGAAGGGAGTAAGACAGGGTTGTAGCCTCTCCCCGATGTTGTTCAATCTGTATATTGAGCAAGCAGTAAAGGAAACAAAAGAAAAATTCGGAGTAGGTATTAAAATTCATGGAGAAGAAATAAAAACTTTGAGGTTCGCCGATGACATTGTAATTCTGTCAGAGACAGCAAAGGACTTGGAAGAGCAGTTGAATGGAATGGACAGTGTCTTGAAAGGAGGATATAAGATGAACATCAACAAAAGCAAAACAAGGATAATGGAATGTAGTCTAATTAAGTCTGGTGATGCTGAGGGAATTAGATTAGGAAATGAGGCACTTAAAGTAGTAAAGGAGTTTTGCTATTTGGGGAGCAAAATAACTGATGATGGTCGAAGTAGAGAGGATATAAAATGTAGGCTGGCAATGGCAAGGAAAGCGTTTCTGAAGAAGAGAAATTTGTTAACATCCAGTATTGATTTAAATGTCAGGAAGTCGTTTCTGAAAGTATTTGTATGGAGTGTAGCCATGTATGGAAGTGAAACATGGACGATAAATAGTTTGGACAAGAAGAGAATAGAAGCTTTTGAAATGTGGTGCTACAGAAGAATGCTGAAGATTAGATGGGTAGATCACATAACTAATGAGGAAGTATTGAATAGGATTGGGGAGAAGAGAAGTTTGTGGCACAATTTGACCAGAAGAAGGGATCGGTTGGTAGGACATGTTCTCAGGCATCAGGGGATCACCAATTTAGTATTGGAGTGCAGCGTGGAGGGTAAAAATCGTAGAGGGAGACCAAGAGATGAATACACTAAGCAGATTCAGAAGGATGTAGGTTGCAGTAGGTACTGGGAGATGAAAAAGCTTGCACAGGATAGAGTAGCATGGAGAGCTGCATCAAACCAGTCTCAGGACTGAAGACCACAACAACAACAACATAGGTGAATGCGGGTTGGTTTCCCTTATTCCGCCTCAGTTACACTATGTCGGCAATTGCTGCGTAAATACTGTCTCCACTTACGCCTACACCATATTTACTCTACCGCGCAAACATTTGGGGTACACTCGTCTGGTATGAGACGTTCCCGAAGGGCTGTCCACTGCGGGCCGAACCGCACAATAACCCTGGTTTGTGGGACGGGTGTGGGGTGGGTGGACTGCTGTGGCCTGTTGTGGGGTTGTGAACTAATGAGAGTTACGGCGGGACGAAGACTGTCGTTTCTAGGTCCACGGTTCAATACACAATACAATACACAATATAATGAGATTAAATTCTAAGAGTCTTGTATAACTGGTCCGTAAAGTAGAAGTTACATGGATTTCGTAGCATGTGCCTCACTAAACGAGCGTTCTTTCACTATCAAATAAACGGCAATGCGTCAATGAAACCCAGCTCACGGAAACAATTGAGTCACATTCAGCAGTCGATGTAAAATACAAGAATAAAAGAAACAGACATCAGAAGACACATGTGTGAGTCTTCTACCCCTTCATATTTTTAAAAAAGATGTCCTTTTCCAACTGTGATAATGACATTACGAATAATCTCAATGGTTTAGAATCAGACAATGAACAATCATTCTGGTGGAATAAATTAAATATTGAATAATAACAAAAAGGGAGAAAGAAAATATTTTTTCGCTTAGCCTTTGGAGAGCCAGCCATGTCAAAACTCTTCCATCTGTTGAGCAACCATTTATGACAGGCGAAATATTCTCAGACTACAAGAAGTATAGAATAATCCCAATTTCAAAGAAAGCAGGTGCTGACAGGTGTGAAAATCACCGAACTATCAGTTTAATAAGACACAGCTGCGAAACGCTAATACTAAATGTTGGTAGAAGAATGGGAAAGCTGGTAGAAGCTGATCTCGGGGAAGATCCGGAGAAATGTAGAAACACGCGAGGCAACAGCGATTCTACGACTTCACATAGAAGATAAGTTAAGGAAAGGCTAACTTACGCTTATAGCATTTGTAGACTTAGAGCAATTTTTCGGCAATGTTGACTGGAACACTCTCTTTCAAATTCTAAGGCCGGCAGCGGTAAAATACAGGAAACGAAAAGCTATTTACAATTTGTACAGAAAACAGGTGGCTCCAAAGGGAAGCAGTAGTTGAAAAGGGAGTGAGACGGGGTTGTAGCCTATCCCCGATGTTATTCAATCTGTATACTGAGCAAGCAGTAAAGGAAATAAAAGAAAAATTTGGATTAGGAATTAAGGTCCAGAGAGAAGAAATAGAAACTCTGAGGTTTGCCTAGGACATTGTCATTCTGTCAGTGACAGCAAAGGACTTGGAAGAGCAGCTGAACGGAATGGACAATGCCTTGAGATACTGAAAAAAAGAAGAACATCAACAAAAGCAAAAGGAGGACAATGGAATGTAGTCTAATTAAATCAGGTGATTACGAGGAAATTAGATTAGTAAATGAGACACTTAAAGTAGTAAACGAGCTTTGCTATTTGCGAAGCAAAATAACTGATGATGGTCGAAGTACAGAAAATTTAGACTGGCTATGGCAAGAAAAGCGTTTCTGAAGAAGGGAAATTTGTTAACATCGAGTGTCAGGAAGTCCTTTCTGAAAGTGTTTGTATATAGTCACATATGGATGTGAAACATGGACGATAACCATTTGAAACAAGAAGAGAATAGAAGCTTTTGAAATGCGATGCTACAGAAGAATGCTGAAGATTACATGAATACATCACGTAACCAATGAAGACATATTGAATAGAATTGGGGACAAGAGAAATTTGTGACATAACCAAAAGAAGGGATCGGTTGGTAGGACATATTCAGAGGCATCAAGGGATCACCAGTTTAGTTCTGGAGGGAAGCGTGTGGGTAAAAATCGTACAGGGCGACCAAGGGATGAATACCGTAAGCAGATTCAGAGGGAGGTAGGTTGCAGTAGTTTCTCGGAGATAAAGAGGCTTGCACAGCCTCAAACCAGTCTGCATCAAACCAGTCTTCAGAGTGAAGACCACAAAACAACAACAGGGTCCCAGATCCACTCAGCCTGCTGTCAGATGAGTAAGGGGGTCCACTCCCAGGGATGAATGGTGGCCGGGCCGATAGGCTCTCCATCCTCCCCCTCCTAGTGACATGGTGGAGAAAGGCTGCACTCTATCTGCAGTCAGGCCAAGAGCCAGGGGCTTGCGCCACAGATGTTTACATTTTCCATTTTTTACATTTTCACCTTACAGAAGGTGCAGTGAAACTAAATGAGCACTTCAGGGAGGGGCGATTTCAACATTTTCTTTTAGGATGAAGGCGCCGTTAGGCGAACGCACAGTCATTTCGCGCACGCAGTGTAGCAGCGGTGACGGTCGCTTTACGACTGACGGCCACCGTCCGCGAAATTCAAGGACGCCCCTTTCGAGAGGTCCTTCCGCGTAGCCTCTGGAACGCCGCCCAATGCAAATGCCACACGCACAAGCCGTGCAGTGTAATTTACATTCAAAGGGAAGAAACCGGCTGCAGCGAGGTTAGTTTCGCTTATTCCTGAAAAGATGCATCCAATCTGCCTAGATTTGTACGTAAAGGCCCAGCACGTACAAATGTTCATCCTCTAAACCAATGAACTTCCTGTACTATCGCAGATTTGCTGCTACAAAAAAATAAACTTGAGTGGTCTAAAAAAGCTTTTCTTTACTTTTTACCATTAGCAACATCCACATTGGCAAGTGTTATGCATATTACAACTGACATATTAAGGATGTAAATGTATGTCACCTTGAACGCGATACAGTAGCAGCAGCCTGACACAGGAGAACAGACAACAGACGCTTTCAACTTGGCATAGTTAAGAATTTAGAATCGGTATTGGTCTGCAATAGGAGCAAAAAATGGAACTCAACAAATACTACATGATAAAGCAAGAGCCACAGCTATCCACATGTATTAGTTGTACGTAACAGCATGCCCCATTGTTACCAGTTACAATATTTACCACTGTAGCTACTCTCTGGAAGTAATCTTGCCGTGTGCAGGGGTAGCCGGAAACGCTGCGCCAGTAATGTGCAATCGTGATCGTTACAGAATCAACAGATTCTCCGGCTAAGACAGTCCGTTCGACTTCGGACCATAGGTCTTCCGTCAGTACTTCGTACGATACTGCACCCCACGAGGAAGGCTAACAGTCTTCACTGCCAACCGTCAGTGGGAACTGAGGATGTACTCAGAACCGAAGCGATAGGCGTCGTTGTTGCCTGCATCCTGCACCCTTCATTACCTCCTCCATATTTGGGTACGAATGGTTCAAATGGCTCTGAGCACTATGGGACTCAACTGCTGAGGTCATTAGTCCCCTAGAACTTAGAACTAGTTAAGCCTAACTAACCGAAGGACATCACAAACATCCATGCCCGAGGCAGGATTCGAACCTGCGACCGTAGCGGTCTTGCGGTTCCAGACTGCAGCGCCTTTAACCGCACGGCCACTTCGGCCGGCTTATTTGGGTACGGTTCCCCCTCCAAACATATCGAAACATCAGTCTCCTTGATGTTCGAATTGGTCGTAAAAATCGAGCAGGAAGATGGTGTTAATCTTCGAAAGTTCGACCATTTGATGCTGTTTGCACAACGAGAGTTTATACAAGTATTATGCCGAAGATCCTCCATGCCATACCGAGACATTATTCTTTCCAGTCATGGATTCTGCTTCCGGAAGAGGCTTCATAACGCGTCCAATAATAGACCACTTCATAATCAGGACACCTCTCGTGTGTCCGCACGGGCCCTACTGAAGGAGCAGTAACTTGTCCAGTCGTAGGATGAATGGGCGAGGTGAGACGGCTAGTCCCCACATTCACCATCACCCACGAATGACGCGAACGCGATATAGAGTCCTTCACCATGAGGTGAGCGCGGTTCCCCTACGTCGGGTAGGCTGGAAGGTGCCTTGCCAGCAGTGCTCACGACCGAACCAAGCGACACTTGATGCGCCGCTTCCGACGCAGCAATTTCCCCGCCGCCACTACACCCCGAGGCAACAGCCTGCAGACGACTGCAGAGGCCAATGGGATATTTGGGAACTTTTCGGCTGCACCACTGATCTACATACGTTATTCTGTTGGGACACTTTATTGGGCCACTACATTCGTTGTAGTTTGATGCGCGGAGGGGGGGGGGGGGAGGGGGTTAATTCTTCTACTTTGATATTTCACGTTTGCCGTTTTTTCCCAACTCGGTTAAGAGAAATTTCGAAATAGTTCCTTTGAAAAGCAAACGGCTTAGTTTATCCCCCTCCCTTTCTATACCGAGCTTCAGTACCGCATACACAATGAAGCGCCAAAGAAACTGGTATAGGCATGAGTGTATTCAAATACAGAGATATGTAAACAGGCAGAACACGTCGCTGCTGTAGGCCTTTATATAACAACAAGTGTCTGGCGAAGTTGTTAGATCGGTTACTACTGCTGCAGTGGCAGGTCAACAAGATTTAAGTGAGTTTGAACGTGGTGTTATAGTCGGCGCATGAGCGATGGGACAGCATCTCTTACGTAGCGATGAAGTGGAGATTTTTCCGCACGACAATTTCGTGAGTGTATTGTGAATATCAGGAAACTGGTAAAACATCAAATCCCCAAAATCGCTGCAAGAACGGGACGAACAACGACTGAGAACAATTGTTCAGCGTGACAGAAGTGCAACCCTTCCGCAAATTGCTGAAGATTTCAGTGCTGGGCCATCAACAAATGTCAGCGTTCGAACCACTCAACGAAACGTGGGCTTTCGGAGCCGAAGGCCCGCTCATGTACCCTTGACGATTGCACGACACAAAGCTTTACGCCTAGCCTGGGTCCGTCAACACCGCCATTGTACTGTTCATGATTGGAAAAATGTTGCCTTGTCGGACGAGTATGTTTCAAATTGTATCGAGCAGATGGACATGTACGGGTATGGATTCAACCTCATGAATCTATGGACCTCGCATGTTAGCAGGGGACTGTTCAAGCTGGTGGAGGCTCTGTAAAGGTGTGGAGCGTGCGCAATTGGAGTGATATGGGACCCCTGATACGTCTAGATACGACTCTGACAGGTGACACGTACGTAAGCATCCTGTCTGATAACCAGCGTCCATTCATATCCATTGTCCATTCCGACAGACTTGAGCAATTTCAGTAGGACAGTGCGACACCACATACGGCCAGAATGAATACAGAGTGGCTCCAGGAACACTTTTCTAGGTTTAAACACTTTCGCTGGCCACCAGCCACCCTAGACATGAACGTTATTGAGCATAACTGGGATGCCCTACAACGTGCAGTTCAGAGGAGATCTCCACCCTCTGGTATTCTTACGGATTTATGGACAGCCCTGCAGGATTATTGGTGTGAATTCCCTCCTGTACTACTTCAGACGTTAGTCGAGTCCATGGCACGGTGTGTTGCGGCACTTTTACGTCTACGCGGAGGCCCTCCACGATATTAGGCAGGTGTACCAGAGTCTTGGGTTCTTCAGTGTATTATCCAAATGCCGTTCATTCGATCGCCCAAACCTTCATATAATTAATGCAGTGGATGAAACAGTTTTTCATTGGCAGCAAACAAGGAGTTCCCGTTCTTCATGAATAATGACATAACCAAAAGCCTAATGAAGTATACCGATCAGTCAGCGAAATATAACAACAAGCACAAAAACAAATACACTCCTGGAAATTGAAATAAGAACACCGTGAATTCATTGTCCCAGGAAGGGGAAACTTTATTGACACATTCCTGGGGTCAGATACATCACATGATCACACTGACAGAACCACAGCCACATAGACACAGGCAACAGAGCATGCACAATGTCGGCACTAGTACAGTGTATATCCACCTTTCGCAGCAATGCAGGCTGCTATTCTCCCATGGAGACGATCGTAGAGATGCTGGATGTAGTCCTGTGGAACGGCTTGCCATGCCATTTCCACCTGGCGCCTCAGTTGGACCAGCGTTCGTGCTGGACGTGCAGACCGCGTGAGACGACGCTTCATCCAGTCCCAAACATGCTCAATGGGGGACAGATCCGGAGATCTTGCTGGCCAGGGTAGTTGACTTACACCTTCTAGAGCACGTTGGGTGGCACGGGATACATGCGGACGTGCATTGTCCTGTTGGAACAGCAAGTTCCCTTGCCGGTCTAGGAATGGTAGAACGATGGGTTCGATGACGGTTTGGATGTACCGTGCACTATTCAGTGTTCCCTCGACGATCACCAGTGGTGTACGGCCAGTGTAGGAGATCGCTCCCCACACCATGATGCCGGGTGTTGGCCCTGTGTGCCTCGGTCGTATGCAGTCCTGATTGTGGCGCTCACCTGCACGGCGCCAAACACGCATACGACCATCATTGGCACCAAGGCAGAAGCGACTCTCATCGCTGAAGACGACACGTCTCCATTCGTCCTTCCATTCACGCCTGTCGCGACACCACTGGAGGCGGGCTGCACGATGTTGGGGCGTGGGCGGAAGACGGCCTAACGGTGTGCGGGACCGTAGCCCAGCTTCATGGAGACGGTTGCAAATGGTCCTCGCCGATACCCCAGGAGCACCAGTGTCCCTAATTTGCTGGGAAGTGGCGGTGCGGTCCCCTACGGCACTGCGTAGGATCCTACGGTCTTGGCGTGCATCCGTGCGTCGCTGCGGTCCGGTCCCAGGTCGACGGGCACGTGCACCTTCCGCCGACCACTGGCGACAACATCGATGTACTGTGGAGACCTCACGCCCCACGTGTTGAGCAATTCGGCGGTACGTCCACCCGGCCTCCCGCATGCCCATTATACGCCCTTGCTCAAAGTCCGTCAACTGCACATACGGTTCACGTCCACGCTGTCGCGGCATGCTACCAGTGTTAAAGACTGCGATGGAGCTCCGTATGCCACGGCAAACTGGCTGACACTGACGGCGGCGGTGCACAAATGCTGCGCAGCTAGCGCCATTCGACGGCCAACACCGCGGTTCCTGGTGTGTCCGCTGTGCCGTGCGTGTGATCATTGCTTGTACAGCCCTCTCGCAGTGTCCGGAGCAAGTATGGTGGGTCTGACACACCGGTGTCAATGTGTTCTTTTTTCCATTTCCAGGAGTGTATAATCGCGTTGTTATAGAGATCAAAATCTCAACCTGTACATATGCAGAACGCACAGAATTACTGTTTTTGTACATGAAGACCGTATAAAATATTTTGTTTTGGGCAGCAAGGAGTGGATGACTGGTATTTGGATGAAGCCCTTACGTAAGGCGCACACACACACACACACACACACAAACACACACACACACACACACACACACACAGTAGCGCCTTTGCCGACCTGGCGTGTTACGAAATTGCGGTGAGCCGACCGGGACAGCGGCGATGTTCTGATACGGCGCCCGCAAACAAATTGCTTTCACTGGCCGCCTTTCCTGCACCTCCTGTATCACGTTTCTGGTCCAGCCAACACAATGGGGTAGCGTGTGGAGCTGGAACACCGGGCGTCCATTCACGGGGAAATGAGACCGACATCTAGTGATATGATCTTTCCCGGCTCGATATAGTTTTCAAGAGGTGCTGTCCTGTACTAGTGATGAAAACATTGTTGCGTGCGGGTCTGATATGCAGTTGTAGTTTGCAAATGACGCGGATGGCCGCAGAGTGCTTCAGCACGACACCAACCATGTATATTGTGTCCGGGGACTGTATTTCACACCATAGACGCTGAAGTGCTACTAGTCGCAGTAAACGATGTAACGCAGAAAAGTCACTAACAAATTTGTTCAGTCAACCATTATGTCCACGTATTAACAACACTGTGACACCACTACAGCCATAAGCACGATGGTCCAAACCATTACGGCCACTTGTTTAATACCGTGTGTTCCATCTTCGGAACGCAGTACAAAACAGCGATTTTGGGTGGCATGGATTCCGCAAGACGTTGGTAGATTTTCGGAGGTATGTGGCACCAGATGTGTAGATGCAGGTCAAGCAGCTGCCGGTGGGTTCGAGCGAAGATGACGCCCAATAGCACCTCACATGTAAAACCACAAAGTTCTGTGTAAAATTGTTTTAAGAAATTCTGCAACCAGCCACTTTTTTACGTATTTTTATTTTTGCTAATACGCAGTTCGGGATTTCATCCATCTTCAGTTGGCGTAATACATATCTGAATACTCTCTAATTTCATCGTTAGAACATATCAACTTCGTGCTGCAGCTGGCCTGTGCAAAATAACAATTTCCTTTAGCTTCTACATTTCAAGAGTTGTATATTTGCTATATATTTCTGGTTAGGTGGACTTATTTTCTACTCTGCTTGTCATGATTCCATTTTCGCATTTATAGACGTGGCACAAACACTTTTCCATTTGTATCTCACGCAAAAACAGCACAGCATCCGCCATGTTGTCGATTGGCATCTGTGTTTACATTGTAAAAATATATCTATGGTCGAAGTTATACCTTACTTACAGGTTCTCAATGTATTATCTTTAGTTCAAGCTTCGTTATGGCTAAAAAGAAATTGTTTAGCCTGAATGTGCTGAGTACTCTGGTTATTAAATAAGTGCAGTACTGATTGTTTGATTCGATTACGTGGAACGTTAAAAAAATGATGTACTCGTAGTACGTTTTATGTAAAAAAATTAATATCACATCTTTTAGTCACAGCTGGAGATACATTTACAAATAATAAAAACACACTTACATGGTGATGGTTGTTTTGTTCCACAAAAGTTCTATTCCGCAGAATCTTCATCTCAGTTTCAATTGCGGAATTCCATGTTTCATTCTGATAAGTCGTGGAAAACAGAAATGCTTGAAATAGTTATCAAACGTAGCATAATGTTGGAGGTTTCAAAGCACAATATAGAGAGTGTTGCTTCAGGTTTTGCCGAAGGACTGTCTATAGAAATAGTTCTCGGGAGAGACGTCGGATGTCGTAAAATTCTCCGTCTTGCGTAAGAATCATTTCTGCAACGATATGGCACATTTGCGGCATTTAAAGCAGGTGCCCAAACTGACATGCTACAGTCGAAGGCTAACGAAGTCCAGGAAACAGTCGGCTGTCTCCCCGGTTATAGGTCTCTCGTAGCAGCCCCTGAATGTCATTTGGGCAGCAATTACCAGCGAAATGAGTTGAGCAGCCTAATGGCAGGCCTCAACGTCTCGGCCACTAGCATTATCCGTTTCGCAAACATTTCTTTCAAGTTCGGTGCATATGAGGGTAAAAAATTACGTGGCCTACAGAAAAACGTGAGCAAATAATATGGAGGTTGAAACTATACAGCATAATTACCATAACTAGCGTAATGTAAAAACTTGAAATGAAGGGAGAAGAATAATCCATCTGTCCATTAGCTTTCCATTGCCTACAGTTACAAGGTTACTGTGACCTTAGCTGTGGCAGTGTGTATCAAGAGAATAGAATTACGGCCCTGAGATGGCATACCATCGGGACTCAAGGAAGTTAAAGCAACATCTTGTCCATTAGCGAAGTTCAGTGACGAATCAGTCTACAATTATTTTGAACCATTGATAAGTGTCTTCCCTTGACAGATTTTATTACATAATTCTTGTTTTAAGAGATGATCAATTTTTTAACAGTTGTTTCGTATTTCGAGGACAAAGAGTTAAAACCGATCGTTTATTTATGATGAAGGTGATCACGAACTTATTCCGGCTGTTATGAGTCACCTTCCGATACGTATCGATTGGTTACGGTGTAACAAGCATATTGGGATATTTAAAGCTGGTGCAGCTAAACGCGAGGAAGAAAGCGAAATGATATTCAGTAATGACGTATCTATTCACGGCGACGAACGTGATTCGGTCGTGATCACATCCTGAATCATTGCGCACATGCTACTGTGGTAAATAATTTCTCGTTAAAATGAAATCATTTGTTTGTAAAATATAATCTTCCACGTACTGAAGTGTCACTCTTATTGGCATTAGTGGTCTATGTGCCATAAATTAAAATTTATATTTTCACTATATTGAAGTAATACGAATATATGGCTAATACCGAACAAAAACTGTTGGGTTATATCTGACAGTAAATTTCTAGGCCGAACCAATGGAACTTCGCTACCTGAGTACACTGGTAAACACAACAAGAAAAAAAGTTGCACTTATGGCAGATTCACTCACACAATATAATTGATAGTAGTAAAGGAATGCCTATGAATATAGCTAAAGGATTCAGCCATACTAAGAAAAATGTAGAAAAGAAAGAAATGTGTAGTTAATAAATGGGGGACCTGACAATAGCAGCATGCGGCAGAAACACATAGTTTTTCTTGAATGAGATTTTCACTCTGCAGCGGAGTATGCGCTAATACGAAACTTACTGGCACATTAAAACTGTGTGCCGGACCGAGACTCGAACTCGGGACCCTTGCATTTCACGGGCAAGTGCTACCAACTTTTTTTTGCACTTTCTTTTTTTTCTTTTTTAAATCTCATTTTGTTCGCTTTTCGCTTTTGTTCGTTGCACCTGCTCGGGGCGGACGTTGTACGACATCCGTTTAAGTTCGTTGTTGATCGATTAACTCAGTTTTTTTTTATTACAGAGGGCAGCGAACCCTCTGACCGTACACGCTGAGCTACCGTGCCGGCACCAACTGAGCTACCCAAGCACGACTCTCGCCCCGTCCTCATAGCTTTACTTCTGCCAGTATCTCGTCTCCGACCTTCCGAACTTTACAGAAGCTCTCCTGCGAACCTGGTAGAGAACAAAGGTAAAGGTCCCGAGTTCGAGTCTCGGTCCGGCACACAGTTTTAATCTGCCAGAAAGTTTCATAGTTTTTGTTTCTTGCTATTAAACGTGACTGAAGGAGCAAAGTATGTCGTTTAAAAAGTGGTAAGACAGTTGCTGATTACATGCACTTGCTACAGAATGTGGTTACGAGTTTTGGCTGTTGCTTCACTACCTATCCACCAGTCTATTTTGAGCCAATAGTGTCCAAGTGTTACTCATTGAATTAATTGTGTGAACGCGAGGTGTCTGTTCTTTCGGACATGTCGCCTAGCTGGGCAATGGATCCCCTTCTTCAGTACGGATGCACAAATACGTCCGACCTCCTGTGGGAATCTCAGAGTAGCGAACATGGAGGAAATGGAAAGAGACTGCAGATAGGTGGGGCTCGGTGGGCGTGTGAATCGACCATGGGGCGTGCCGAAATATTCCTCGCAATTGCGGTAACGCTGTGTCCCGGATGGCGCAGTGGTTAACGCTCCTGCCTAGTAAGCTGGAGATCGCGAGTTCGAATCCCGGTCCGGGACACATTTTCAATAGTCGCCGCTGGTTCCGCGTAATGTCCCAATGCAGCTGACAGCACTGATCCCCTCCCTCCCCTTTCCTTTCTTCCCCTCTCCACCTTCAATTTACATTTAATATATCGCAGCTGCGGATTCTGTGTGGTGTTTATCGTTTCGGACGTATACGAAAGAATAGACACCACGCCTTCATATAACTAGGCGTAATGGTCACGTAGGAAACAGGTGGGTGTCTTCGTAAAGCAGCCAAAAGTGAGGCGCCGATTACGGCAGAGCACCGCACAGACCGTGGAGTGCCATAGGCCACGGCCGAACTCTGCTCGCCCGCGCCCCTTCATCATCTTGTCTCCGTCCTCGATCTCTTGCTCCTCCTCCTCCTCGCCCCAAGAAGAATGCGGATACAGGTACAACACAATGCGAGCGGGAGAGCCGGCTGTAATGAAAGACGATCGGGCGAGTGCGACAGCCTCGCAGCTACTGTCCGCAGAACTCCTATAGCGTCTCAGGGTGTCTCTACACGGGCCATATTTTGCAGCGCGTTGCAGTTACATTGCTGCCGTCAGCGTTACTGAAACAAACAGACTCACTGATAAAATACCTAAGAATTCGTCGGAAATATATCCATCATTTTTACTTTGAGCAAGTTCGTGTTGTCCACGTGGGCTAGAGAATATATCAAGTCAAATAGCACACTGAAACTAGTCAGCCACTGGAAGCCTTCTCTGGAGGCGTTGTGGAGGTCTTCAATTCCTCGTCCTTTGAAACTGTAAATTACACAATTTAAAATATGGTCCACGGTTTTAAGTTCACAGCTCTCACAGAAAGGATGATTTGCTAGATCCCAATTCGTCATTAAGCTTTGACAGCGATCCGTTCCATTCCTCATTCTGTTTAATCTTGTCGAGAGTCTTTTTGAAAGGTCATGACCACAAACTTGTCTGGTCACGTCAGCAATAAGGGATCTATTTTGTGTGGTGCTTCACCGCCAGTGTTCCCCTCAACCCTTTTTTACTCAAAATCTAATCTTTTGATGGTTTTCCAGAGTTTGAAAAACAGACATAATGTCTGCAGGGATACCGCAATCACTTTTTATATACTGTTACTGATAATCCATCTTGATTGCAAAAATGTTTATTCATATGATCGGTTTCGGTTCCTCTAGAACCATCTTCAGATCTGAAATGACAATGATACTAATTTAGTATTTCATAAATGCAAGCCTATTTCGTCCTACCCGATCAACATCAAATGTACCAGAACGTACCTGCAATTTCGGTTACAGGAGTAAACCGTCCACACACAGCAACCTTCACATGCTGCGTCACATTAAATTGGTTGACAGGATGCACGTCATTTATATTAATTAAAAACTCTTACCGACAGGTGGCGTCTGGTACATTTGTTACATTACATATGCACATACTGTATTAAGTAGGTTTTTCTAATTTACTTTTATCTCTAAAAATATTTAGTTAAGATCTATCGTTGTCAAGGTTAAAATCTGTACTTGTCAAAATTAAAATCGCAACCAAAACCACAACCACCATCATCATCAGGATATGTCCGGAATCGAATCCCTGTGGGACCACGAATATTTTCAGTGTGCCTTTACTCCAGGCTTCACCCGTCAGCGATGTGAGGAGTCGCCAGGAACGACAGTTGGCTCGGATTCCATGTTAAACTGTAGGTCTCCGTTCCCCAGTTCTGTAACGCAGGTAGATTATGGTCACGAAGTGGCGTCCAATTGGAAGACTTGCACCCAGCCACTGAGCAACACGAAATTATCAATCATTAATGTTTCCAGTTACAGTCCAAGTGGCATATGCTACAATCATAGTCAATACGGTTCGTTCACTACTCATTTAGCCGTAAATTCTGCGTTATCTTCCATACATTCTTTTGCTTTGCTGACGTTGTCTGACACAATAGTGAAAACCACTGCCCCAATATAGTGGAGAATAGTAACATGAAAAACAAAGGAAGGAATCTGTCGACATTGTAGCTGCAGCTTATTTTAGAAGACGACTTTTAGTACTAATGTACTAATATTTGGAGCCCTATTTTTAGTTGAACCTACTGTGCTTTTCACAATACAGAACTTAATTTTTCTGATTTTTTCAATCAAATTAAAGTTATGAATTCTTACTGTTCCTCAGTCAAGGAACTGTAAACATAAATTAGGGGAGTTGGAACTTTAATAGTGACAACTATTTATTTACAGCTCTTACAAAATAGATACGTGTTTCAAAGTTTTACTCACCTTCAATGTAGTTACCAGCATTGTGTATAATCCGTTGCCAGCGATGTGGAAGTCTTAGGATACTCTTAGCAGTGCCAGTTGTATTGACAGTTCGAGCGGCGCGGTCTATTGCCCGACGAATTTGTAGCAATTCTGAAGCGAATGCAATGAAGTGTTTTCTTCAGTTTAGAAATCGAGTTGAACTCACGGGGGCTTCAGTCAGGGGAGTGCAGTAGGTGGTGTAGTACTTGAGCAGCCCCATCAGTCAAACAAATCAGTAACAGCTTGCACTGTACGTGCTTGAGCATTCTCCCGCAAATTGATGGTCAGGTCCTGCAGTAAGTATCATCACTTCTGACTCTGTGCTGTTCATTTTTCGAGCACAGCCTACGACCAGCTTAGAGATAGAAGTGATGACACTTCTCTGCAGGACATGACCATCATTTTGCAGGACAATGCTCACGCACTTACAGTGAAAGCTGTTACTGATTTGTTTGACTGATGGGGCTGCTAAGTGCTGTACCACCTACTGCACTCCCCTGACTTGAGCCCTCGTGAGTTCAACTAGATTTCTAAACTGAAGGAAACACTTCACGGCATTAGCTTCAGAACTATTACAAATTCGTCGGACAATAGACTGCGCCGCTCCAACTGTCAACACAACTGGCACTGCTGAGAGTATCCTACGGCTTCCACATCGCTGGCAACGGGTTATACACAATGCTGGTGACTACTTTGAGGATTGAGCAGAACTATCTATTTTGAACGAGCTGTAAATAAATAATTGCCACTATTAAAGTTCCAATCCTCGTACAAAGATGCTTATAAATTGACAGTGCACTACCAAATGCATAAATAAAATTCCTATAAAAATCGTCGATAACAAGCCATATGAAGTCGATCGCCAATTTGTAACTGGTGTACAGTCTCTCATATTGTTATCGGTCTCACCAGTTCTTGGAAAAAGTTCATTTACGAAATATCCATCATCGGTTTTCTACATTCTGGTGAGGTTCTGCGGAATCAGACCTCCCTGTTTTGCCTAATGTTCATTTCAGAATTGAAAAATACAGCCTAATACATTAATCAATGTTTCCATCACATTAAACTGTCAATGAGATCATTTTTTGAAGCTACTAACTTACACTGCACAGCTGTATGCCTAGCACCAACAATGCTCTAGTAAACACAGCGTGTAGAGCTGGCGTATAGTGAATATCACACAACTTACGATTAGGCAACTAGCTGTCGCGAATTTACTCTCTACATTTGCACTGTCAATTGACGAGTGATCGTATACTACACGCAAGCAAAAGTCACAGCTAGATGTTCAAAACTTGCTTTGTGTGCGCGTCAGCTTCATTATTGTCCACTCAGTTTCTGCTTAGCGAAACAAGGACGTCAAAAAGCGTTAAGTTGAAGCCGCAAATACATGACTATAGACGAAGCAAATCCTCGTTAAAAGAACAGGTAAGGAATCCTGTGATATCGGTGTTATCTGTCTGTTCGTGCCTATGGTAGCAGAAGCTTTCTGTTAAGCACTGTACTTGGAATAGGAACGGCCGTCATAACAAGCGATACCACACGCGTTTGCCCGTGAATACGTTTCCTGGCATTCACAGCTAGCGTCAGCACGTTTTGTTGCGTGCTTATCTGTATCAAGCATGTCAAATAAATTCACAACTTTCAGTTCTGTGTCACTGTAATAAGGAAGTCGGGTATAAACACAATGTTATGTTTAAATGACTGAGCTAACCGATTTACTAAAAGTACAGCCAAGAGTTATTCACTGCCTACGAAAGTTTCGAAGCAGAGAGTTTTGTGATTATCTTTAACCAAAAAACGAAACTAACAGGAATAGCTCAGTGGGTTGAGTTCGACTTTATGAACCTGAGACAAATCTATTATCGTAGGTAAAATCGTATTATCAAACTGATGTATTCTGAAGAGACATCTCACAACAGAGAACAGCGTTTGCTCATCTCTTGCAAAAGAGATATTTTAAAAGTGATTCATTACTTACGAAACTACTTATTACATTAACAAGACAACATAGTAATTATATGATTTTGTACACCGTGCAATGTTCGTTAACTGCACATAAACATTTGTGATAACACTGGTGCTTATTGTGTGAGTCGTGAATATCACCGCAATAATTTAATTTAGGACACCGTCTCGCAGCAGAACGAAATTGACGTTGTTGTTGATTCACCATATTTCTTCGGGACGGGTGAGTTAGGAATCTATCACTTGTCACTTGATGTCTTTGAGAACTAGAATATTATTTGAAAATTACACTGATTTTTGTTACGAAGAGGACAAGGTGAATATCTTCTCTGGCTGTCTTCAGATAACCAAGGAAAGTGTTTCAGCCTTTTAATTCTCCTAGATCTTTGGAATATGTTGCACACATCTTATTTTGGATTAAAGTCCACATTATTTCGCTACCTACCTAATTTTACAAAAATATAAGCAGCAGTTACATCTCTATTTTCATAACGTACAGCATAAAACATGATTTGAAGCCTCGCTGCATCTTGCAGTTTATAGTATTCTCGTGAGAATTTTTAATTATGGCTATAGGTAAGTAGTTTAATATGATGAGAATTTATGTTCCCTTATACGGATGTGACGGAATTGGAGAAATGAGATTCGAGATACAATAGACAATAAATCGTAGAAGAAGTACTCTACAGATTGGTTGGTATAAGTGGTGTGCCTGGCGATGAAGCAGAATTGTACCTAGTATCTTGGAAGAAAGTGGATTAAACTATTCGAGAAGCAGAGCAAATACAATTTACAGTAATGTAAAGAATATTAGTAATGTTCTCTACGAGAATACATAGGAGGCAGAAGCTAAGATGTACTGTATAGTTCTGTTACCACCTCAAACGGTTCCAAATACACCAGTATCACATACTTCGAATGGCTCAGTTGTAGTAGAAAAGGCGTGTGCCATTGTAGCGAAATATCACTTGTGGAACATGGACCGTGAACAGAATCCGTCAGCCTTATTCAAAACCCTTACGGTAGACCAAAGTAGCTACGGTATGAAAAAAACTAGATATCAATTAATTCGGGGTTCCAGTTAAACAGTTGAAAGGACTACAAAACTCCTTAGAGATGATTGCAACCTGAAAATTCATGAAGCAAAACTTTGCGGTACATGGGAAAACAAAAACAACATCAGTGGAATAGCTGATCAGGAGACTGTTATAAATACGTGAATCTAAAACTCATTCCTTTGACAAACTAATTTTGCTATTGTAAACTAACAGGCCGCAGCAGTAAATTGATATGTAGGTTATGGGTTATAGGATTCGAATGTTCTTTTTATTTTCATACACTGAAGAGGTGAGAACTGTCTTTCATTTTCAATATGTGACCTCCTGGAAACTTGAAACTTTATTTATTTACTTATCGTTATCGTAAAAATAACAAAGTAACTGTATTGCTGTGTGTATTGTTTTGTATCATAATTTACAAAATTGGTTATTCAAGGTCAGGTGTGATTCTGTATAAATATTAAACCAATAAAGCATAATGAATGGACGCAAATAATCAGTGTCTTCCATTCATTTGAAATGAAAACAATCTTGCGTTAAACCATCCTCTGTAATAGATGTTTCCACAACCTCTAGCTAAATCAGCGGATAGGGGAGGGACAGGAAATATACTTTTACAAAGTTTTCTGAACGATTAAAATTATAAACTTGAATTTTGAGATAAATAATCAATGGCCGAAAAGAATCTATCAGGCAGTACGAACTCTTGAACGAGCAATGTACGTGAAGCACGTGTTTGTAAACTGGTTACGTTTCGTAACAAACAACTGTCTGACGCATTGACGTTGGTAACCCTACTTTGAAAAGCAATACACTATCCTTTGTGATTTGTTCACGATGGACAAAGATTACTCGTTGTACGAACTTGCAGATATGCAGTAGCAAGATGAAGTTCCCGGATGTATGTAGACTAATTGGAATAACTAATTGATGTGGACAGCAAATTACAAGTAAATGGATCTTTAAGCCACGGAGAGCAGGTTAAGATTCTCAAGAAAGAATTGCCCGCTTAGCAGCATTTGAGGAGATGGTATGTGATCGTATGGGAGAAGATTCTAAATAACCACCCCTAAAAATACCTGTGAAAATGCACTCATCCAACTGGTGGAGAAGTAGTTACCCATCTACCATAAATAACGTCGTGCAAGCAATGGAGTCACGTAATTCTGAACCCAGACTTCACTTCTAGGAGTAGATTATCCATCGCAATACTGTAGTACTAATCTTCCGTTGTCGCTTCTAACGATTGCTATTCGTTCCACTGTTGCTGATAACAGCATTAACTTGATTTACACTATATCTCAACCCGAACAACAACGCCCGCCTCCCCAAAGATAACAAATCGTTTTATAGTCAATTGGTAACGGAACACGGCGAAAATATATTTAAAAAAACATCATTCAATCAAAATCATGTTTAAAATTGCCCAAAAATACTCATTATGAAACACGAAAACAAAATAAATACCCAGCACAAATCACTAACTACCCGTAGTTCTTGTACTTCGTTGTATGTTCTTAAGTTCACGGTTGTTTCAATTTTATTGAATTATTAGTTCCTTTGGGAGAGAGGCGAAAATATTAAGTAACTTCGCTACTTAAAAGAACCTCTTGCTCATGAGCTTGCAGATTGGTGGATTATAAATAGATGCCAAATACATTTTAAATAATATAAGAGGCTTTTTTGTTATGTTCATTGTAAGTTTATGTGTTCGTGTGTTGGCAGCTCTATAAACTGCATTAATGTCACTGACAGCGCTCTGCACCCTCGCTAAGAGACTCTGTGGTTGGACGGACCCGCAGTTGAGAGTTAATAGCAGTGATGGAGGTTAGCAGTGTTAGCGTGTATCCGTCATGGAGATTTAATGTTGGTTGGAAGTGGATTGTAAAATGATGATTTATGTATTTTCTAATGTCTGGGAAATGGAATTATTGACGATTATATAATTTAGATCAGGATGTCAGATGACTAAGGTAAAATCTGCTAAATACATTGTTTGCTCCGAAACAAAATCTTTCCTTTCTAACCACAGGCCTATTAGTAGTTAGACCCTATAGTAGTTAGAATCTTTTTATTTAGCTGGCTTTAGTTGCTGCTTTCTGTATTTGCTGTAGTCAGTGTCATGAAGATTTTCTGTAAGGTCCTCCCGGCCAACGATGCCATACGCTCATTTTTATTTCTTTGAGGTAAGTGACTTATGAAATGTATGGGATATTGTTAGAATTTCTTCTAATTCAGGGCCATTCTTCTGTGTTAACTATTTGCAGTCGGATTGCGTTGCGCTTGTATGTTGTGAGCAATAAATGAATAGAATAAGTTGGAGTTGTATTTGCCAGGGAAAATTCTGTAGATCAGTGAAATGATAAACACAAGCAAAGGGACAGTAGGTTCAGATGAATTCAGGAATTTCGTCTAGTGGTAAAGACTATGAAGTTGCAATCATCTGCATTCAGTAGGTTCAGTTGCATTCAGAAGTTTAAGTAAAAACACAGAAGTTCTTAATAGTGATTATCACAAAAAAAGAAAATCACAATGATCCCATTGTATTTTTGTTAGCATTTATCGTCCGTAAATATGATGCCAATACTTCATGTTTAAAAGTTAGATTTAGTAGCAATTTACTTCCGTTAAAATCATAACCACAGGTAAAACCAAATCATGATACAAAACACATCAAATCACACTCCCCATTCCTCAAACACATTCCTTCCGAACAAAAACATCCCGCTCCTTCTCCTCCTCTTTCGACAGTCATATGTCCCTATCCATCTCATGAATTTCAAAATCCAAACTTTTTAGTTAATCGTTCAGACTACATCCAGTGACAAAAACTGGTCTTACCTGTGCGCCGTTTGAAGTGCCTTATCCCAAAGCAGAGGTTCTGTAGTTGTCAATGTCGATCAAATTTACCAACAGCCGTGTAACTTAAGATGTTATATTATTTTATTTTTATTTTGAAGGCTACCAGTTTCAGCGTTTCACTATACCATCTTCAGGCCCCATTTACATCTCTCCAAACAAACGAAATATGTCATATAGAGCCATAAATCTCGATGTCGTGATTCGATCGTTACACTAGTGCTTTATTCGAAGACTTGTCAAAGTTGCTATCAGATCTCCGAATGAAGCACTACAGTAAGGATTGAATTCAACATCCAGATGTTTATGGCTCTATATGACATTTTCTTTATTTGGAGAGATGCATATGGGGCCTGAAGACGGCATAGTGAAATTCTGAAATGGTAGCCTTCAAAATAAAAACAAAATAAAATAACATCTGAAGTTACACGGCTGTTGGTAAATTTCATTGACATCGACAATTACTTAACCACCCGATGTCCTTTGTCCATGATGGACCAACAGAGAGTTTCTATAGTTTGATTTTCTTTCGTCAACCATGCCTATAATTTTGCTACAATCCCCGAGACACCCTTTATGGGTAAGTAAGGCTTTATCAGAGAGGAAAGTAATATATAAGGAATAATGAGCAGTATAAATCGGAGTATCAACCCTGATGTTAAGCAAAACTTGCAGTTCCCATACACACATCTTGACGAAATCATAATTGTTCAGTCGGGATGCTGCCCGTTTACTAATGATGTCGACTTGACATTAAGTTTAAAGGACTTCATTTTTACAGCTGCTAGTGCACTGCGCATCAAGCAATCTGCGGAACTCTAAGGAAGTCCAATGCATTCAGTGGAGCTCTTACGCAAAGAGCACGTGGCCGACACGCGACTCCAGTAGCCCTCGCATAGCTGCGGGCCGAGAGACGATACCGATGACCTCCGCAGGTTGCGAGCAAGGACATCGCGAACTCAAGAATGACGGTGGCCGCCTGCAAGACGTCCTCAAGACGGGTTGCGCTGGTTCATCCAGTACCCGCGACCTTGACGCTCAGCCGATGCCTCAGTGATGTATTTATGGGATGCGCAGAAGCGAGCGTGATCTAACGTCGCCACCGACAACAAATACCGAGACCGAGCTGCTTCGTCTTCGTTATGATAATTAGACTGGAGGCCCTCAAGCGTAAATAAAAGGCGCAGGGGACCTCGCAACCACTTCGCAGGTTCGGAGCACAGCCAGAGATATAATCCGTAAGCAGTGTAAACATTGAGGAGAGTTGATGTATCTCTCAGTAATCATCTTGATTAGACTCACACTGCTCGACAATATAAGACTTCTCAATGTAACCGTCTCATAAATACAGTACAAGCAGGTAACGAAAGCATGTTGATCTATACCGAACTATTCAATCGTTGAGAGGCCCTACCTGGCTGCCCAATACCGCACAACATGTTGTTACGTTCTCTGCTTGTACTGATGGCTGTGATAGTCAGACGGCTAGAGAAATGCTCCATTGTGCTCGTCGTGCTCCAGAATCAGACTTTTAGCGTTATGTGTGGTTCTAATGGCTCTGAGCACTATGGGAATTAACTTCTGAAGTCATCAGTCCCCTAGAACTTAGAACTACTTAAACCTAACTAACTTAAGCACATGACACACATCCATGCCCGAGGCAGGATTCGAACCTGCGACCGTAGCGGTTGCGCGGTTCCAGACTGTAGCGCCTAGAACCGCTCGAAAACTTCGGCCGGCAGCGTTATGTGTGGTGATTAGACACTTCTGAGTCATGACGCCGGCCCATTTCTGCCACTTTGAGAGAAGTAGTTTCGAAGATCGGTGAAATACCGGTGTCCCTTGTACTGTGTCCAACTGCGATACCACATACTGAAATAAACGATACCAGGACTAATAACGTATTCGATCTTAAAGCCGCGTATATTTCTCGCACATTTTCAGTAACTGCGTATATTCGCGATTGAATCGTGTAGAAGTAAGTTCCGACCTCTAATTCAAGTTTATAATGCAGATTTATTTTTCATAGAACATTCTAGTATTATCAACAATTATGGAAGCTCCCTCCCGGCCATTCAGAAATGTGGACGACACAGGAGGCTCTCAACAGGCTATGCTCTAGTACCACGAGAGGCAAGACCAACTTGCAGAAATGGTTTCCTTTGGAGTGAGTTTTTTCCAAGTGTGATGCTACACAGACTAAGAACAGTCTACTACAGTGTTCATCTCCAGCGACATCCACCATGAGACACTTAATGAGGGCGACACCGAATGCATCCGACGTGGTCAGTTTATGGTCAACCAGTGTACTGATGTCAACGATCGATTCCTTTCTGTTGATTATATACTTTGTGCTTCTGACACGATTATAAAAGAATAAACCGTTGTGGAACAGGACATTAATACTTGTTCACCTGAAAAGATTTGTATACAACAGAATACACAACGCGCATAAATACCGAAAAAACGTTTGCTACAAAATCCGTTGAGTAATTAATTTGTAACTGAAACAATAAGTTAAGTCATTGTTCTGAAAAAGATATTTGACTGAATCTCGAATTGTTTTAATAACAGAAGATTTGTTTGATTTTTTAGTGCTACACAAGGTCAAAAACCTGTTATAAAATTTAAATTTTTGACTGTAGATTAATTAATTCAGTACTGATAGTAATGAAGTTCATTACACGTAACTGTTCTTGCATTATTTAATGTGAATTGGCAGTGACCATTCAACTTCAACTGACTGCAGTTTTCGTGCGAAGTTGGACTGCGTGCCGTATGGCGATATTATGTTAATATCCATGTATTTAATTATATTTTTTCAATATAGTGAATAAGAATTTGAAAGGCGTCGGTTCATCATCTCAGTAACTAGAGTGCTACCATTCTGTCACTGCACACATGATGAAACCAATTAGAATACCTGAAATATAGCAATGGTGATATATTTAAGTAGGAAGTGCTGTAGATGAATGTAATTTATTTGAGGGTAGTGATGATATCTTACTAAATTGAGGTCTCCAAAAGCTGTTGCAGGGAGAAGGATTGTTGTTTTTTCATCCTGGAACTGCTAGGCCTTCCCTAATCCTCCTAAATAGGCTGTGGCCAGAGTATACATGGCGGGTTTACGCGGAGGGTAGTTTCCCCACGACGGGGGGTGTTTCTAACATACGTTGCAGGAAAGGTTCCTAATGTCCTACCAGGAGGCAGCACCTCAGAGAAGCGGTATAGACAGGGGCAGCAAACGACTAATGAAAATATCTACTGCTAGTTCTGACTCTTTGGAGCTCGCAGAAATCTAGGAGGGGAGGGAGAAGGATGCATATTGGGGTTGGGGGGGGGGGAGGAGGCAGAGGGTGCAGGAGAACACTTGTAAGGTTAAAGTGTCAAGTCGGGCACTATTTGCGGCGGAGCTACCATCTTGAAAATCTGGAGTTAGAAATACTTCGCGGTCAGCGAAGTTACTTTTCCGGTACGGAAAGCGTACAGAGTATTTGATAGTGCGTTCCCGTGCTTGGGCGTCAAATTCTGTTTACGAACTTTTCCGTTTTCCTCTTCGAGTGTTGTGGATTAATATGAGTGTAAACTCGTTCGTTCAACGAAGGCCTCAAAGCAGTAGGTGATGTTAATAGCTAGCTGGAGTTTTTGTTACATGAAAACAACGGATTTGGTTAGGGTTAATGGACATGTATAAATTTTACTTTCTTCCACGTAAATTTGGTGCTTCTGTTTTGTTGTTCTTGTAATTATCAGCGGCAGTTGCTAATAGCCAGTTGAAGGCGTCACATAGGTTAACGGTGAACATACGGGGCGACAGTTATTGAACTGTATGAAATAAAATCGTCATAACTACTGATCTGTTTGCGTTAGGACATTCAAACTGCACGGCTGGCCGCGGGACATGATGGGCATTAGTAGGCACATGGATGGTTTGCTTTAGCGACGAAGCCCACTTTCATTTGGATGGATTCGTCAAAAAGCAAAATTGGCCCATTTTGGGGACTGAGAATCCGCATTTCGCGATCGAGAAGTCTCTTCACCCTCAACAGGTGACTGTGCGGTGTGCCATCTCCAGTCGCGGAATAATCGGAGCGATGTTCCTTGATGGAACGGTGACTACCGAACGGTACCTGAAGAGTTTGTAAGACAATTTGATCCCACTTATCCAAAGTGACCCTGATTTCGAAAAGATGTGGTTCATGCAAGACGGAGCTCGATCCCATCGAAGTAGGAGAGCGATGTCGATGTCCTGGAGGAGCACTTTGGGGATTGCATTCTGGCTCTGGGGTACCCAGACGCCACTTGCATGGGCCTCGATTGGCCGCCATATTCTCCGGATATGAACACATGCGACTCCTTTTTGTGGGGCTGTATTAAAGACGAGGCGTACAGCAATAACCCCAAAACCACTGCTGAGCTGAAAACAGCCATTCAGGAAGTCTTCAACAGCATGGAAGTTCCGACACTTCTGCGGGTCGTACAGAAGTTCGCTTTTCGGCCGCGTTACATCTTCGCCAATGATGGTAGGCATATCGAACATGTCATAGCCTAAATACGAATATCTGTAGTAACGTTTATATGTTGAGTAAAGCGCGTGCAGGCTGTAGTCTATAACTCATGTACCGGGTGATCAAACAGTCAGTATAAATTTGAAAACTTAATAAACCACGGAATAATGTAGATAGAGAGGTAATGACATGTGGATTTATTGGAACAAAAAAAAAAAAAAAAAAAACACCCCATATTGCTATACTCGTGAAAGATCTCTTGCGCGCGTCGTTTCGTGATGATCGTGGGCTCAGCCGCCACTTTCGTCATGCTTGGCCTCCCAGGTCCCCAGACAGACCGTGCGATTATTGGCTTTCGGGTTACCTGAAGTCGCAAGTGTATCGTGATCGACCGACATATCTAGAGATGCTGAAAGACAACATCCGACGCCAATGCCTTACCATAGCTCCGGACATGCTTTACAGTGCTGTTCACAAAATTATTCCTCGACTACAGCTATTGTTGAGGAATGATGGTGGACATATTGAGCATTTCCTGTAAAGATCATCATGTTTGCTTTGTCTTACTTTGTTACGCTAATTATTGCTATTCTGATCAGATGAAGCGCCATCTGTCGGACATTTTTTGAACTTTTGAATTTTTTTGGTTCTAATAAAACCTCATGTCATTCCAAGCATGTGTGTCAATTTGTACCTCTCTAACTACATTACTCCTTGATTTATTCAGTTTTCAAATTTATACTGACTTTTTGATCACCCGGTACGTTTTTTTTTCATGTAGTTCAATAATTGGCGCCCTGTATTCCAGTCCACTGGTCTATTAATAGCAACTCAGAACTGACAGATCAACAACATTAAAGATGAAACTTCCTGGCAGATTAAAACTGTGTGCCGGACCGAGACTTGAACTCGGGACCTTTGCCTTTCGCGGGCAAATGCTCTACCAACTGAGCTACCGAAGCACGACTCATGGCCCGTTTTCACAGCTTTACTTCTGCCCGTACCTCGTCTCCGACCTTCCAAACATTCTGGAAACATTAAAGATGTAAACAGGACGAGTTCAGAATGCCGCCCGTATGTTTTGCCGCATTCACTGCGTCCATTGTTTCTCCTTCTGTGCCACAATCCACTCCGCAAGTCAGATAGAGACTGGATAATAATAATTTCGTGTGGCTCGAGGGCCTGGTGCACGTCTCTCAGTCGGAGACCACTTTGTCGACTTGCCTCTCGCAAACCTACACCCGTTATCCAACCGAGGTAAGGGCACCTACAGTTTAACGTAAACTGAGCGGTCGTGGGATCGAATCCCGCTCGGACCTTACCTTTCTGAGTTTACGTTTTAATCTAGCCTTCACCTCTGAGAGACGCGGTGGAGACTGGAACACGGACGAGCTGCGCCCGCTCTCTGGAAGAAGTTGGAACTGCCTGAAGGGCAGAGCGTTTTTCTGAGAGCGCAGAGCTGGTGCGTGACTCACCGGCGCAGCTGCCGGGCGCTGGATGGGTGCTGCAGCTGGGCGGGTCGGGCTGCGGTCGGCCGCCGTGGATGGCGCGGCGAGCTCGACTGGCGAAGGCCCGCCAGCCCGCCAGCGGCTGCGGCTCCGCCGGAGCTGTACGGCCCGGCCACGCCCTGCAAGGACGCGGCTCGCAGCCGGAACCCGCCACCCGGCACCCGGCGCGGCGAACCACCGCCGGCCTTTCCTTTGTCCGGGGCATTCCCACAGCGCCGGCCCACCTCCATACGAACCCTCCCAGATTCATCTGCCGAGACTGTGACCGCTAGCCTACATCTGCATCTACATTTATACTCCGCAAGCCACTCAACGGTGGTGGCGAAGGGCACTTTACGTGCCACTGTCATTACCTCCCTTTGCTGTTCCAGTCGCGTGTGGTTCGCGGGAAGAATGACTGCCGGAAAGCCTCCTTGCGCGCTCGAATCTCTCTAATTTTACATTCGTGATCTCAAACGTTCAAATGCGTGTGAAATCTTATGGGACTTAACTGCTAAGGTCATCAGTCCGTAAGCTTACACACTACTTAACGTAAATTATCCTAAGGATAAACACACACACCCATGCCCGAGGGAGGACTCGAACCTCCGCCGGAACCAGCCGCGCAGTCTATGACTGCAGCGCCTAAGACCGCTCGGCTAACCCCGCGCGGCCATTCGTGATCTCCTCTGGAGGTATAAGTAGGGGGAAGCAATATATTCGATACCTCATCCAGAAACGCACCCTCTCGAAACCTGGACAGCAAGCTACACCGCAATGCAGAGCGCCTCTCTTGCAGAGTCTGCCACTTGAGTTTGCTAAACATCTCCGTAACACTATCACGCTTAACAAATAACCCTGTGACGAAACGCGCCGCTCTTCTCTGGATCTTCTCTATCTCCTTTGTCAACCAGTCAACGGATTTCACACTGATGAGCAATACTCAAGTATAGGTCGAACGAGTGTTTTGTAAGCCACCTCCTTTGTTGATGGACTACAGTTTCTAAGGACTCTCCCAATGAATCTCAAGCTGGTACCCACCTTACCAACTGTGGTGTGCATACTGTAAGACCTTCGGTACACACACCATCAAATTATTTGACTTGTCGCTCTAACGAAGTAGGCGTGTGTCAGCAATATGTCTCGTGGTCTTATCGTGCCGTGTTTATCTTCTGCCATTAGGTCAGACGATGCACGCTTAGAGTAGCAGATTGACGGTGACCAACTTTAAACAGAACTTGATTAATTTTCACACACATTCATTAAAATAATAAAAAGCATAGACATTATGTAACTTGATTCTGGATGCTGTTTACAATTGACAATCGGAAGTTCCTTTGGTCTTGGTACGTTAATGTTATTCTTACATATCTCTGATACTTGAAAAAGTGTCTATTCATTTATCTTCATGGCTATGTACAGGAATATGGTAATCTTATTAGTCGCAGACTGAAACTTGACCAGAGACTGGTACAGACAAATGCAGACAAATGCAGACTGACTAATCGGAGGTCTGTGAACTCGTTATAATACCTCGCGCGTTCAGGTACCACTGCGCGAGTGTGATCTGCGGGGAGAAAAGGTTCTACGTTAGCAGTAATCTCATTGGCGCGTTACATATTAATACGCGGATCGGCGGAAGCAGAACTTGGTCCGTCTCTAAGGCAGCGCCATTTCGTAGTGCAGAGACGGACGAGCGCAGCGCCTACGCTGTTGTGCTTAGCGGGGCGCGCTCTAGTGGGAAAGTTGTGTACGCGCTGACTACGTGGAACTATGTACACAACACCAACAATTAATTTTATATGATCATTCCACTTCAAATCGTTCCGCACACATACTCCCAGATATTTTACAGAAGTAACTGCCACCAGTGTTTGTTCCGCTATCAGATAATCATACAATAAAGGATCCTTCTTTCTATGTATTCGCAATACATTACATTTGTCTATGTTAAGGGTCAGTTGCCACTCCCTGCACCAAGTGCCTATCCGCTGTACATCTCCCTGCGTTTCGCTGCAATTTTCTAATGCTGCAACTTCTCTGTATACTACAGCATCATCTGCGAAAAGCAGCATGGAACTTCCGACACTATCTACTAGGTCATTTATATATATTGTGAAAAGCAATGGTCCCATAACACTCCCCTGTGGCACGCCAGAGGTTACTTTAACGTCTGTAGACGTCTCTCCATTGAGAACAACATGCTGTGTTCTGTGTGCTAAAAACTCTTCAATCCAGCCACACAGCTGGTCTGATCATTCCGTAAGCTCTTACTTTGTTTATCAAGCGACAGCGCGGAACTGTATCGAACGCCTTCCGGAAGTCAAGGAAAATGGCATCTACCTGGGAGCCTGTATCTAATATTTTCTGGGTCTCATGAACAAATAAAGCGAGTTGGGTCCCACATGATCTCTGTTTCCGGAATCCATGTTGATTTCTACAGAGTAGATTCTGGGTTTCCAGAAACGACATGATACGCGAGCCAAAAAACATGTTCTAAAATTCTACAACAGATCGATGTCAGAGACATAGGCCTATAGTTTTGTGCATCTCCTCAACGACCCTTCTTGGAGACTAGGACTACCTGTGCTCTTTTCCAACCATTTGGAACCTTCCGTTCCTCTAGAGCCTGGTGCGAGAGTGACAAAACCAAGCGACGTGGTGCACTGATTAGACTGAAACCGCAGCTGAGAGGACCGGTGTCCACTTCCTCTGAGGCCTCCCAGATTTCCGTACTTTCATTTAATTGCTAAGGTTTCTTTCGACACCTTCATTCATCTCACCACACAAAATATTACACTCCGATTAAAATTACCCTGTGATGGACAGATTGCAGTGGTGGTGAGGAGGGAGAGGAGGGGGCAGTGTTGTCGTTATGCAGCCAGACACAGTAGGCAAAAGTATGTACCTACAAAACTGGCAACACGGCGAGTATATGGCGCTCGAGAAAGAACTAAGGATGGCTAGCAACTAGCCTTTACCACTCGACTCGCTCAAACGTCAATCACAAACTAATTTTGATCAGAGTGTAGTAACCCTCTTAAAAGAGGACAGAGCGCCGTACACGGTGTGCACAACTGGCGGCAAGCAATGAACTGACCCTCCACTGCTGACGTAATTCGTGGCATTGAAGGGATGGGTGTGTGTGTATGTGTGTGTGTGTGTGTGTGTGTGTGTGTGTGTGTGTGTCTATTTGTGTCTGTGTGTTTGGTGGCCGGCCGGAGTGGCCGGCCGGGGTGGCCGAGCGGTTCTATGTGCTTCAGTCTGGTACCGCGCTACCGCTACTGTGGCAAGTTCGAATCCTGCCTCGGGTATGGATGTGTATGATGTCCTTAGTTAGGTTTAAGTAGTTCTAAGTTCTAGGGGACTGATGACCTCAGATGTTAAGTCCCATAGTGCTCAGAGCCATTTTTTTGTATTTGGTGTGTGAGAGAACGCCAGTCTGTTCCATGGGACCGAGTCTGCGAGGAGACGTTACAGAATGTCAGAAAAGACCGTTCGTGTTTGAACGGGTCCATGATCACGTTGTGAACGAAGATACACGATTTGTCGGTGTATCGACGTCGACTCCCAACGTATGGCATTTCTCAGTGAATATACTGTGAACTATGGATGAAGGGCAGCAAGCAGATTCCGTATTCCTAAAATTACGGAAATTGTTTGACATAGTGGCACATACAGACTCTTAACGAAGGTCTGAACATAAGTTCTCAGGTATCACAGTGGCTCGAAGACGTTTCCAGTAACAGAATCTAGGATCTTGTCCTAGACGGCGAGAGACAAGGGTACAGTCCGAGGCGTCCAATGGAAGTACACTGCTGGCCACTAAAGTTGCTACACCACGAAGATGACGTGCTACAGAAGCGAAATTTAACCGACGGGAAGAAGATGCTGTGATATGCAAAATATTAGCTTTTCAGAGCATTCCCACAAGGTTGGCGCCGGTGGCGACACCTACAACGTGCTGACATGAGGAAAGTTCAAAACCGATTTCTCATACACAAACGGCAGTTGACCGGCGTTGCCTGGTGAAACGTTATTGTGATACCTCGTGTAACGAGGAGAAATGCGTACCATCACGTTTCCGACTTTGATAAAGGTGGGATTGTAGCCTATCGCGATTGCTGTCTATCGCATCGCAACATTGCTGCTCGCGTTGGTCGAGATCCAATGACTGTTAGCAGAATATGGACTCGGTGGGTTCAGGAGGGTAATACGGAACGCCATGCTCGATCCCAACGGCCTCGTTTCACTTGCAGTCGAGATGACAGGCATCTTATCCGCATGGCTGTAACGGATCGTACAGCCACAGCTCGATCCCTGAGTCAACAGATGGGGACGTTTGCAAGACAACAGCCATCTGCACGAACAGTTGGACAACGTTTGTAGCAGCATGGACTATCAGCTCGGAGACCATGGCTGCGGTTATCCTTGACGCTGCATCACAAAAAATGGTTCAAATGGCTCTGAGCACTATGGGACTTAACATCTGTGGTCATCAGTCCCCTAGAACTTAGAACTACTTAAACCTAACTAACCTAAGGACATCACACACATCCATGCCCGAGGCAGGATTCGAACCTGCGACCGTAGCAGTCGCGTGGTTCCGGACTGAGCGCCTAGAACCGCTAGACCACCGCGGCCGGCGCTGCATCACAGACAGGAGAGCCTGCGATGATGTATTCAACGACGAACCTGGGTGCACGAATGACAAAACGTCATTTTTTTGGATGAATCCATGTTCTATTTACAGCATCATGATGGTCGCATCCTTGTTTGGCGACATCGCCGTGAACGCACATTGGAAGAGTGTATTCGTCATCGCCATACTGGCGTATCACCCAGCGTGATGGTACACGTCTCGGTCACCTCTTGTTCGCATTGACGGCACTTTGAACAGGGGACGTTACATTTCAGATGTGTTACGACCCGTGGCTCTACCCTTCATTCCATCCCTGCGAAACCCTACATTTCACCAGGATAATGCACGACCGCATGTTGCAGGTCCTGTACGGGCCTTTCTGGATATGGAAAATGTTCGACTGCTGCCCTGGCCAGCACATTCTCCAGATCTCTCACCAATTGAAAACGTCTGGTCAATGGTGGTCGAGCAACTGGCTCGTCACAATAAGCCAGTCACTACTCTTGTTGAACTGTGGTATCGTGTTGAAGCTGCATGGGCAGCTGTACCTCTACACGCCATCCAAGCTCTGTTTGACTCAATGCCCAGGCGTATGAAGGCCGTTATAACGGCCAGAGGTGGTTGTTCTGGGTACTGATTTCTCAGGATCTATGCACCCAAATTGCGTGAAAATGTAATCACATTCAGTTCTGGTATAATATATTTGTCTAATGAACACCCGTTTATCATCTGCATTTCTTCTTGGTGTAGCTATTTTAATGGCCAGTAGTGTAAATGTTTTGGCGCAGATGGTACATATGCGACTGCTAGCTGATGACTCTGCAGTGTATAGGAAAGTGCCATCATTGCGTGACTATAGAAGGATTTAGGATGACGTGCATAGAATTTCTAGTTGATGTAGTGAGTGACAGCTACCTCTAAATCTACAAAAAATGTAAGCTAATGTGGATAAGTGGGAAAAACAAATCCGTAATGTTCAGATGCAGCATTAGTTGTGTCCTGCTTGACATAGTCACAGCGCTTAAATATCCGACCGTAACGTTGCAAGAAATACGAAATGGAACAAGCATGTGAGGAATGTGGAGAACGAGGTAGGAAAGGCGAATGGTCGACTTTGGATTGCTGGGATAATTCTGGGAAAGTGTGATTCATCTGTAAAGGAGACCGCACATAGTACCCTAGTGCGACCTATTCTTGAGTAGCGTTTGTGATCTGTCCCAGGTCGGATTAAGAGAACACATCGAAGCAACTCAGAGGCGAACTGCTAGATTTGTTACCAATAGGTTCGAACTGCACGCAAGTATTACGGAGATGATACGGGAATTCAAATGGGAATCCTTTGTAGGAAGCCGGCTTTCGTTTCGAGGGACACTAATGAGAAAATTTAGAGCACCGGCATTTGAATCTGACTACAGAACGATTCTATTATCGCCAACATACATTTCGCGTAAGGACCACGAAGATAAGACAAGAGAGATTAAGCCTGTTTCGGAGGCATATAGCTTGTCGTTTTTCCCTCGTTATATTTACGACTGGAATAGGAAAGGAAATGACTAGTATTGATAAAGGGTACCCTCCACCAGGCACCGCACAATTGTTTGCAGAGTTTGTACGTAGGTATAGATGCAGATGTAGATGTAGAATGGACAGGTGGCCGCTCGTTCAGCCCGATCCGAGGAGGTCCCTTGTCCCGTCGACAACTACTGAGGTCATCAGTCCCCTAGAACTTAGGACTACTTAAACCTAACTAACCTAAGGACATGACACACATCCATGCCCGAGGCAGGATTCGAACCTGCGACCGCAGCGGTCGCGCGGTTCCAGACCGAAGCGCCTAGACCGCTAGGCCACTACGGCCGGCGAAATCGGTCATGTCCTTTCAAAGGGACTATTCCGGAATTTGCCTGAAGCGATTTATGGAAATCACGGAAAACATAAATCAGGATGGCAGGACGCGGTTTTGAACCGTCGTCCTCCCGAATGCGAGTCGAGTGTGCTAACGACTGCGCTACCTCGCCAGGTAGGTCCACGGAGCTAGTGGCGGTCCAACAACAGACACATTATGGAGCCCCCAGAGAAACAGCGTCCAGGGTGAGAAGGAATTCGAATGTGCACTCGGTATTTCTTCTGGTGGGGCCTCATCCGAGCTATGGAGGAGGTCCTGCCTGCGGCTATCGAGCGTGCAGGATGCAGTTGTCTGCAAACTGCAGCTCACGTCGACACCAATGATATCTGTCACTTGGGTTCTGAGCACAGTCTCAGTGTACATGGACGGCTGGCGGAAGTGATGAAGGCTGCTAGCCTCGCGCACGGGGTGCAAGCGGAGCTCACAATTTGCACCATCGTTCCTAGAACGGATTGGGATCCTTTGGATTGGATTCGAGTGGAGACTCTCAACCAAAGGCTCCATCGCTTCTGTGACGCTCAAAGCTGCTGATTTCTGGACCGTCGTTATGGAGAGGAGAACTTTTTCATTTTTATAGCAAGAGTTAATGTATATTCTCTGATCCATTTAAAAAAAATTGATAATCCCCACTCGTAAGCAAAGACATGTAACGTTCCTGACAACTGACGACAGATTAAACATCTAATGTGGTTACTAGTGAACAGATACATTTCAGACATGTTTACCAACACAACAACGAAATTGCGTGAATCGTACTAATACCACTCGCGAAATTACAAAATTCCTGATACTTTTTGAAAACGTCTAGTGTATGTGACAAAAATTCTCACTTCTGCGTTCTCCAAGACAAACTCAAACGTTTGGAGTTCTGTAGTATTGCCTTCAAAAAAAAATGGTTCAAATGGCTCTGAGCACTATGGGACTCAACATATTAGGTCATAAGTCCCCTAGAACTTAGAACTACTTAAACCTAACAAACCTAAGGACATCACACACATCCATGCCCGAGGCAGGATTCGAACCTGCGACCGTAGCACTCCCGCGGTTCCGGACTGCAGCGCCAGAACCGAATTGCCTTCAAAGCCCCATTTTTACGTAGCGACATTCACAATGCAGCCTATGGATATTAAAATTTTTGGAAACAAACTGTGAACAAGAAATTTCTCTTCCATCCCGCTTTTACCGCCACTGCCAATAAACTCTTACAATTACGCGATTACAGCTTTCTAGCTTACGCTGCTACATTTTTGCTCCTGTTTTGAAAGATTTAATGGCTGCCTTTCGTCTGCTTATAATCGTTAACTAAGCAGGTCGCGACCCCTGATTAAAACTCTCCTGCCGGAAGCAAGGTAGGCGAATCTTCCACCCACTGGGCCGCAACTCGATCCACCGCTCGTTGCTCCTTTTAGCGGCGAAACAGCTAACGATAACACCGTGGTACTAAGTCGCACCTGTTACACCCTTTTATCCAGTCAACATATTACTCTCAACATGATTTCGCTTTATTGTCTGTAGAAACACCGCAAGCAGATCACAAATGAACTTAACGGTCATTTTAGCCATTGTGGATGACGAACTGATTTAAATTGGCGTTTTATGTAGGTATACAGTGCAGCCAGTCACTTTTTGAATTTTTTTATGATATACTAGACTCTTTAACTCTCTAAGACAAAAAAAAAAAAAAACGAAGCACCACGAAGAAAGGAAGGAATTACCCGAATATGACGGAAATCTGTAGATCTGATGTACACGTACAGAGAAACCAGTTTCAGAAAATATGGATGATTTATTCAAGAGAAAGAGCTTCAGAAATTGAGCAGGTCAACAACGCACTGGTCCACCTCTGGCCCTTATGCAAGCAGCTATTCCACTTGGCACTGATTGAGTTGTTGGATGTTCTCCTGAGGAATATTGTGCCAAATTCTGTCCAACTGGCACATTATTTCGTCAAAATCCAGAACTGTTTGGAGGGTTCTGCCCAAAATGTTGCAAACATTCTCAGTTGGGAAGATACCTGGCGACCTTGTTGCCCAAGATAGGGCATTATTTTGCTGAAATATAAACCAAGTATAGCTAGTAATGAAGAGCAACAAAACTGGGCACAGAATGTAGTCGACGTACGTCTGTGCTGTAAGGGTGCCGCAGATGACAACCGATGGGGTCCTGCTATGAAACGAAATGCCACCCAAGACCATCACTCCTCGCTGACGGGACGTATGATGGGCAACAATCAGGCTGGTATTCCCCCGCTACCCGAGGAGTCTCTGCACACCTCTTCGCTGGACATTGGACTAAGTTCGAAGCGGGACTCATCACTGAAGACAATTTTACTCCATTCGATAAGATTTCGGGCCGAAGACGTGTCTGGAAACTTCCAGGAGAGATCTAATGGACCATGTCCAGCTAGACGCTAGTGAACTGGCACTGGTGAAAATAACAAGTATTGAGGCAGAAGTTATTGAAATTTTCTCGAAACGAGTAGATCCTTATGTTACATTGTAGAGATTACATTGTAGAGCTTCATAGTATCCATGACAAATTTATTCTGACGACGTACACTTCATGCACTTACACACAAACACGCACACACACACACACACACACACACACACACACACACACACACACATACATACACACACACACACACACACACACACACACACAAACACACACCATTACTTAGACACACCCAGTTCACATTTAAGTAAAAAGAGTATGAACGTACTACATATCACTCTTCGCCACATCTTGATCTTTCACATTCTAAGAAGGCTGTTTAGGTTTTTATGTTGGTAACGTCACGTAGCGCTCTGTATGAAAATCACTGGCTGTGCTGTGTGCAGTCTGTGGCTGGTTTGCATTGTTGTTTGCTATTGTAGTGTTGGGCAGTTGGATGTGAACAGCACGTAGCGTTGCGCAGTTGGAGGTGAGCTGCCAGCAGTGGTGGATGTGGGAAGAGAGATGGCAGAGTTTTGAGAGCGGACGATCTGGACGTGTGTCCGTCAGAAAAACGAAATTTGTAAGACTGGATGTCATGAATTGATATATGTA
The DNA here is from genome assembly GCF_023864345.2 of Schistocerca serialis cubense. NCBI lineage: Eukaryota > Metazoa > Arthropoda > Insecta > Orthoptera > Acrididae > Schistocerca > Schistocerca serialis. Next base: position 544,427,819 of record NC_064642.1, read on the forward strand.
TTATGACTTTTGAACACTATTAAGTTAAATACATTGTTTGTTCTCTATCAAAATCTTTCATTTGCTAACTATGCCTATCAGTAGTTAGTGCCTTCAGTAGTTTGAATCTTTTATTTAGCTGGCAGTATTGGCGCTCGCTGTATTGCAGTAGTTCGAGTAACGAAGATTTTTGTGAGGTAAGTGATTCATGAAAGGTATAGGTTATTGTTAGCCACGGCCATTCTTTTGTAGGGATTATTGAAAGGCACATTGCGTTGCGCTAAAAATATTGTGTGTCAGTTTAGTGCTGATCAGAATAAATAAAGAGAGTAATGTCTGAGTACGTTCAGTTCTGCTCAGCTGTTTGAAAATCAAATAACGTAGAGGTTTTCCAGTACTGTCATTTATAAAATTTTTCTAAGAGGACGTTTCAACATGAGATGCATTAAATTACAGGTTAAAAATGTTTATAAGCATAGATAATGAGTACAAGCTGTAGACGTATTCATCGTCGACAACGTATACGTAATACGTATCAAAACAGTTACAGGTAAATACATAGAATGAAATATTTACTACGTAATTAAGAAGTGAATCAGTTACTGGCATCTGTGAAAGACACAGATGATCACAGAAAGCTGTAGGTGTCTATATTAATTGAGCTTTCCTTTGTGGAGCCATGGCAATGTATAATAATTCGTAAAGTAATATATAACATATATATAAAATACACATTGCTGACAAACAGTTACAGGTGGAGAACAGAGATTTGCATTCTTAAATTGAAATCACCTCATAAAATACTTAATAAACAAAATTAAACAAATTGAAGGATGTCATTATTACCATCAAGAATTGCTAATGAACCTACTTTATTTAGCAACCAGTTTCAGTATCATGGCGTTCTTCAAATATTTACGAGGCCTGGGGCACTAACGTCCGTAAAAGTAAAGTGATCAACACAGAACTTTTTCATCCACAATTTTAAAGGCATCGTGGCACCAAAAAACCTTAAAAAACGACCATGATAAGATATATTCATCTTCCTGTATAACTTATTATTATTATTATTATTAAACCAACGAACAATCAGTAATCCTTCTTGCACAATACAGATTTCCAGTGTTTGTGCCTGCCATGATGTTTGCAATGCTTTCATGCTGTTACAAGCGTAACAACTATTTCCCTCTGTTAGGCTGCCTGTAACTGTTCTGCCCTGACTCATTTCAGATACACACCAACAACTTTCTATGATGTCTGACACGCACGCTCGTAACTCATTCACTCTTCAATTATATAGCAAAGATTTCACGCTCTTTGCTGATCCGTAACATTCTTTAGATAGTAACCTGTATGTTGTCAACTTATGAACACACCTGCAGCTTACAATGTTTACTTGAGTCCATTATCCATGCTTGTAAATATTTTATTCTGTAATTTAATGCATCATGTGTGTGTGTGTATGTGTGTGTGTGTGTGTGTGTGTGTGTGTTTTAGTGTTTGTAAGCTGGTTTAAATGCACGTTATCAGAGTTAATTTACCATAGATACCACAAGGCAAGTATCCTATGACATAACGACCTTCTCGTTCCGAAAACATTTCCGCAAATAATGTCTCAATTTTCAAATGGTTCAAATGGCTCTGAGCACTATGGGACTTAACATGTCATCAGTCCCCCTAGACCTATAACTACTTAAACCTAACTAACCTAAGGACATCACACACATCCATGCCGAGGCAGGATTCGAACCTGCAACCGTAGCGGTCGCGCGGTTCCAGACTGAAGCGCCTAGAACCGCCCGGCCACACCGGCCGGCTCTCAATTTTCACCAACAAAACATCCAGCTGCACATGGCCCAGAGAATAATGTTCCTGTAACTCTTCCATCTCAGAATGAGCCTGCAGTGGCTTGACAACTAGTAAATGGTACAACCAAAATCAAAAAGCGACTGGTTGCATGTAACTTACATTAGTTGCCAATATCTTCGTTTTTTGTGAATAATGCCTTCCATCTAAATGAAACTGTAGTTAAATTCAATTGCTATAGAACTCCTAAGATATCGGAAACGGAGCGTAAGATTTGAACCAATAAGAACGGGGAAGGGAATCGACATGTTATTCGCAAAGGTATCCTAGCACCGACGTATGCAAATCATGTAAAGTGGATTGTGAGATTTTTCCTCCAAGTACATGTCTTCCCAGTGGTTCGCTATCTTCGTCTAAAACTAATGCGTAATATGTCTCTCAAGATACCACTGTTCATTGGACGTTAAATAAACTCTCTTTATGTACAGTTCCGTTATAAGATCTGGGTCGGGAATATAACACGTTTTTACGCTCACAGAACTGTATTTTACACTCTTTTCCTAGTTTTACGGTTGAATGCAAGTAGCCAGTGCTATCTCAACCAGGCATTCCCGCCCTGTCACAGGGTGATATACAAAACGTATTACGTGTGTAGATTATTCAAATCGAGCAGCACACATAAGGTGTCGGTAGCGTTGGACCACCTTCTTCACTGATACTCATTTGCTCTAGAATTATTGAAAGAGTTAAATCAATGATGTAGTGATGTAAGATAGTCAGGACACGTCTCCAAATTGAATCGGAGTTGCCTTCTCGGCTCAGAGAGTACGGCTGCTCGCTTGTACTATTGTATTCGCAGGTACAACACATTCAAACCACCACATCAGGGCAGTTCAGTGAAAGTGAAGCATACCAATGTTCTGGACAAATTTGAAAACTGGTGTATTAAACTGATTGAGCAACTGATGTGCACACAAATTTTTGTAAGGTAACTAGACATTTGAAACTTCAAATTTAGTCTGTAGTTGCACTGCTGACGGAATTCACTAATGCCAGTTTCTTGAAATTACATTGTCATCAGAGAGAGAATATCTATTATGCACTAGACTAGCGAGGAAATAAACTGGTGTAGTTTCAGCTTCTTCAGAGAACATTAGACATGTGAAGAGCACACTGCGAAAGGTGGGGAGCTACATAGTGTGTTTCCTTTCAAAAATGCTGACGCCGCGCGTAATCACTGGCTTTTCTCAGTACATGCATGTTCTGTTTTTCGTAATGAGTGGAAATGTGCTATCGTTATCTTAAGAAGTAAACTATTTTAGCAAGGATAACTTCTCAGTTTCGTTCGCATAAAAATACTGGCGATTCCTATGTCCATTTACACAGCCACTGCCCAACAAAAATGGCTCTGAGCACTATGAGACTTAACATCTGAGGTCATCACTCCCCTAGAACTTAGAACTACTTAAACCTTACTAACCTAAAGACATCACACACATCCGTGCCCGAGGCAGCATTCGAACCAGCCACCGTAGCGGCCTTGCGGTTCCAGACTGAAGCGCCTAGAACCACTCGGTCACTGCGGCCGGCCCACTGCCCGACAGGCCGACATACCTATTTCGGAGGCGCAGTCCTTTTTCATAGAAAACCAATAGTGTATAAATCATAAAATTTGATCAGTAGTTTTACTTATTAGCGAACATGTTCGATTTTGGAGATCAGGTATTATATATTAATGTTTTTTCCACACAGCATAGTACAGATTGCTCATAAAAGTCATTTAGTTTAGAATCACTTTCGTTCTCGATGTCTTAAAATAGTATCAAAGAAACCCCTTGCAATATAAATAACTTTTATTTGTGATATACTTTTCGGCGAATATTAATTGTTACGCTGTATGCTATGCACCGAGGCTAAAAAGTCATGGTATTGTGATATGCACATATAGAAATGACGGTGGTATCGCTTACAGAAGGTATAGGAGGGTAGCGGCCGGCCGTGGTGGCCGAGCGGTTCTAGGCGCTACAGTCTGGAACCGCGCGACCGCTACGGTCGCAGGTTCGAATCCTGCCTCGAGCATGGATGTGTGTGATGTCCTTAGGTTAGTTAGGTTTAAGTAGTTCTAAGTTCTAGGGGACTAATGACCTCAGAAGTTAAGTCCCATAGTGCTCACAGCCATTTGAGCCATTTTTTTGAGGGTAGCGCATTGGCGGAGCTGTCGTTTGCACTCAGGTGATTCAGGTGAAAAGGTTTCCGACTTGATAATGGCCGCACGACGGGAATGGTAGTTCGAGCTACGAGCATGAAACATTCCATTTCGGAAATCGTTGGTAAATTCTATATTTTGAGAGCCAAAGTGTCAAAAGTGTGCCAAGAATACCAAATTTCAGGCATTACCTCTCGCCACGTTCACCGCAATGGCCGACGGCCTTCACGTAGCGACCGAGAGCAGCGACGTCAGGATAGAGCTGTCAGTGCTAACATACAAGCAACACTGCGTGAAATAACGGGGCCACAGCTGTACTCGATTGAAGAACATTCTGAACAGTTTGAGCGAAAGATTTGGCACGCCATGAATCCCATCGAATCTTTGTAGGACATAATCAAGAGGTCAGTTCGTGCACAGAATGCTGCACCGGCAACACTTCCGTAATTATGGTTTGCTATAGATACAGCATGGCTCAATATTTCTGCAGGGGAGTTCCAAAGACTTGTTGAATCGACGCCAATTAGGGTTGCTGCACTACACCGGGTGAAAGGAGGCCCGACACGATATTAGGGAGGTATCATATGGCGTTTGCCTCCTCAGTGTACGCCATTGGTTGCTCAGTATTACTAGCAGCCCACCTCGTTATCAAATGTGGACTGCGTTGTATAACCTTGGACATATGGTACACTCCGCCAATAACTACTCAATGACTAGAATAAAGGTTATCGTCCACAACATATCATCGCCGCCAATGACACAGCGTTTAACACTGGCCGATCAGAAGGTAATGACCACTCGTTTGCCGTGAGAACTGGGACGCCTAGATCAAATCGTGGCACATAGCCCGGAAGAAGATTGATGCACAGGATACCAAGAAAGAAGTAGGCCAACTGGGACTAAGACAACAGGGAAAGCTACTGATTTAAACGACTTGAGAAAAGACAAATTGTGATGGTCCGCAGCTTGGGAACAGGCTTCTCAGCCATCTATGTGCTGACATATTAGCACGTACTGGAACCGGATAAACAACAGACAAACAGGTAATAGACGACAAGACGTTAGATGGACGTATTGGAGTACTGCCCGACCGGTAAATCACGAAAGGCGGCAATTTGTGGTGAAAATGAGACCACTGTACCATTATGGAAAATACACGAGAATGCCAAAGCGCGCAATCCATCGCAATCTGTCGCAAATTGGGCGTAATAACGGACGAGCCGCACGAGTTCCATTGTTGTACCAGCGAAGTCGTGACTCATGGTTGCAGTATATGGGAACATCGTGACTGCGCATGAACAATGAGATGTAAGGCGACTAGTCAGACAAATCATCCTTTTTGTTACAACATACAAGACACAACGTCTTCCATGAGACCGCCTGATTGATACATAAATAGCGAAACTCGTAGAGGTCGTTGGTAACAGTAGCAGCCAGCGAGCTGGGACTGAAAACGCAGTTGGGAGGCGCGTCGGTTTTCTATAGTTTTCATTGCTTAAGGCAGATGCTGGAATAGCTCTTTTTGTTCCTCAACCCGAGCCTGCAACTAGTCCCTAATGATCCTATCGTCGACGAGACGTTAATCATTTTACTTCTTTCATAGCAGCATTATATCTGTGCGAGACATGGGTCCTACAGTGAGAGAGTGCCATGGAACCTGTCGTCAGCTGCAGTGTTGTTACTGACACACCTCTTCATTGAAATAACAATATTTCAGACGTAATGGCGAATACGACGGTCTAAAATAGTGGTTCCTAACCTTTCTGAGGCCCTTATGTCCGAGTGCAAACAGATATTAGCTATTACCCCCTCTCCTTTATCCCCGAGTGTCAAAAACATTAGAAACTAACTAAACTTTAAAATGAAAAAGAATTTTCTTTCAAAACTTGTATTTTTAATGTTACAAAAGGTAAATATTATTTAATTTAATTTGGTCCATGTTTTGAAGCTGTGAACGTGACTGTATTTAATCCACAGTAAGTTTGAATAAAAACGCTTTCAGTCGCAATGTTCGTGTGTTTTATTAAATTACACGATACATTTCGGAATCTGTGGATCCATCTTCAGGTGCAAATAGTTTAATAAGTGATTTACGTTTCCTCATGAGTGAGGTGAAATGCATTTTCCGAACAAATAAGGAAGAAGAAGTTGTAAGCAAATGTGTGTCTTGAGTGACGTGATGTGCGACCAATGTCTGCTGACCTCAAAAGGTTAAAAATGTTCTTCCTTGTCTGTTTGGAAAATGCATTTCACCTCACTCAAGAGCAAATATATTAGACAACTTGCACCTAAATATGGACCCACAGGGTCCGAAATGCATAGTGTAATTTAATAACAAACAAAAACATTGTACTGAAAGCGTTTCTGTTCAAACTTCCTGTGTAAATACCACTTACTTTTTTAGGAGATTTATTAAACCACGAACTAATGAGTCGATGAGGCGACTGGTACCACTCATTTCTAACAGCTTTTTAATACAACGATGAAGCAATCCCAGTGCATCTCAAATGCTACCTACAGCTCCTTCTCTGCAAAGAAATTTAACAATCAACATTGACGGTAGAGACGTTTTGCACAACATGCTTTTTTCTGCACCACTCCTCTCCAGACCTATACTTGCTTCACCCACGCTCAGCTTCCCCATATAAAATCAACGTGCACTACAGTTACAATTTGTAAATCACTTTACTGCTTAACTTCTTGCTGCTGAATTGGCAGCAATGGTGAGACTTCATGCTGGCAATGCCTTTTATGTGGCAATTGCCATAACATAGTTATTGTTCTATTGTGCTGTCAGTTCGTTTATCTGTTGCAACATGAATGAAGAAGCAGTTCCTGGCCCATTGCGAGAACTATCTACAACTCAGCTTTTTCATGAGATATTTAAAGCATATGTGTCACATTTGTACAGTCAAAGATTCACGGTACATGGAATTAAGTATGTGCATAGTGGGTGGAATCTATGAGGAGCAAGGCACGTGATGGTGTAGGGCTCACTGAAACCAACCCCGAAGGGAACAGGAAAATACGTTACGTTTCCGGACTTTTATATGTCCAGACGTAAAAGTTTTCGATCAGTCTGCAAAATTTCTTTAAATTTTTACAATAATATCAACTATTTAGAACAAAGTATAGAATCAAATGAGTTGGTTCTTAATCACAGAAACGGGAAAAAATGTTTCTAGTAAGCCCTAGGTGTTTTTGGCGTAGAATCCGAATCTGCAATAAAAATGGGGGATTCCATTTGAAAACAAAAGGTGGGGGGGGGGGGGGGGAAGGGGTGGCCAGTTTTAATAGAGATATATCTCCTTCCACAATGAACTTGTTTTCAGGACAAGAGATAATTAGTGGAACCAAGTTAAAGCAAACTCTATGTATACAACATACACTGAGATGACAAAAAGCGTGGGATAACTCCTAATATCGTGTCGAACCTCCTTACGCCCAGCTTGGTGCAACAGCTCGACCTAGCTTGGACTCAACAAGTCGTTGGAAGCCCCTTGCAGAGATGTTGAGCCAAGTTGCCTCTATAACCGTCCATAACTGCGAAAGTCGTGCAGGTGCAGAATTTTGTGCACTAACTGACCTCTTGATTATGTCCCATAAACGTTTTATGGGATTTATGTGGGGTGACCTGGGTTGCGATATCATTAGCTCGAAACGTCCAGAATGTTCTTCAAACAAATCAGGAACAACTGTGGCCTCAGGACATGGCGCTCTCTCATCCATAAAAATTCCATCGTTGTTTGAGAACATGAAGTCCATGAATGGCTGCAAATGATCTCCAAGTAGCCGAACATAATCATTTTCAACAAACGATTCCATGTCAACACAGCCCACACCTTTATAGAATCATTACCTGCTTGCACAATGCCTTGTTGACAACTTGGATCCATGGCTTGGTGGAATCTGCACCACATACGAACCCTACCATCAGCTCTTACCAACTGAAAACGGGACTAATCTGACCAGGCCACGGTTTCCCATTCGCCTTCGATCCAACCAATATGTGTCACGAGCTCAGGAGGGACGCTGCAGGCGATGTCGTGCTGCTAGAAAAGCCACACACGTAGATCGTCTGCTGCTGTAGCTCATTAACGCCAAATTTCGCCGCACAGTCCTAACGAATACGTTCGTCGTACGTCTCACTCTGATTTCTGCGGTTATTTCACATACTGTTGATTATCTGTTAGCACTGTCAACTCATCGCAAACGCCGTTGCTCTTGGTCGTTAAGGAAGGCCGCTGGCCAATGCGTTGTCGGTGATGAGAGGTTATTGCAAAGTCTTGCAGACAATCAAAAATTACATGAAGCGAAATGTCGTGTGTGGAGGGCTATGCGAGAGGCGTTCAACGAATTCGAAAGTAAAGTTCTATGTACTAACTTGGCTGAAAATCCTAAGAAATTTTGGTCTTATGTCAAAGCGGTAGGTGGATCAAAACAAAATGTCCAGACACTCTGTGACCAAAATGGTACTGAAACAGAGGATGACAGACTAAAGGCCGAAATACTAAATGTTTTTTCCCAAAGCTGTTTCACAGAGGAAGACTGCTCTGTAATTCCTTCTCAAGATTGGGGCACAGATGACAAAATGATAGACATCGAAATAGATGACAGAGGGATAGAAAATTTAAATCGCTCAAAAGAGGAAAGGCCGCTGGACCTGATGGTATACCAGTTCGATTTTACACAGAGTACGCGAAGGAACTTGCCCCCCATTCTTGTAGCGGTGTACCGTAGGTCTCTAGAAGAGCGTAGCGTTCCAAAAGATTGGAAAAGGGCACAGGTCATCCCCGTTTTCAAGAAGGGACGTCGAACAGATGTGCAAAACTGTAGACCTACATCTCTAACGTCGATCAGTTGTAGAATTTTGGAACACGTATTATGTTCGAGTATAATGACTTTTCTGGAGACTAGAAATCTACTCTGTAGGAATCAGCATGGGTTTCGAAAAAGACGATCGTGTGAAACCCAGATATTCGTCCACGAGACTCAGAGGGCCATAGACACGGTTTCCCAGGTAGATGCCGTGATTCCTGACTTCCGCAAGGCGTTTGATACAGTTCCCCACAGTCGTTTAATGAACAAAGTAAGAGCATATGGACTATCAGACCAATTGTGTGACTGGATTGAAGAGTTCCTAGATAACTAGATAACAGAACGCAGCATGTCATTCTCAATGGAGAGAAGTCTTCCGAAGTAAGAATGATTTCAGGTGTGCCGCAGGGGAGTGTCGTAGGACCGTTGCTATTCACAATACATACATACATATACATATATATATATATATATATATATATATATATATATATATATATATATATATATATAAGACCTTGTGGATAACATCGGAAGTTCACTGAGGCTTTTTGCGGATGATTCTGTAGTATATCGAGAGGTTGTAACAAAGGAAAATTGTACTGAAATGCTGGAGGATCTGCAACGAATTGACACAGAGTGCAGGGAATGGCAATTGTATCTGAATGTAGATAAGTGTAATGTGCTGCGAATACATAGAAAGAAAGATCCTTTATCATTTAGCTACAATATAGCAGGTCAGCAACTGGAAGCAGTCAATTCCATAAGTTATCTGAGAGTAGGCATTAGGAGTGATTTAAAATGGAATGACCATATAAAATTAATTGTCGGTAAAGCAGATGCCAGACTGAGATTCATTGGGAGAATCCCAAGGAAATGCAGTTCGAAAACAAAGGAAGTAGGTTACACTACACTTGTTCTCCCACTGCTTGAATACTGCTCACCGGTGTGGGATCCGTACCAGATAGGGTTGATAGAAGTGATAGAGAAGATCCAACGGAGATCAGCGCGCTTCGTTACAAGATCATTCAGTAATCGCGAAAGCGTTACGGAGATGATAGATAAACTCCAGTGGAAAAATGAGCGTATGGCATTGGTGGCCGGGAGACCCCTCGCGGGGCGGTTCGGCCGCCGCTCCACAAGTTCTTTAACGCCACTACGGCGACTTGCGAGTGAATGAGGATGAAATGATGATGAAAGACACACAGCACCAAGTCTTCTCGAGGCAGAGAAAATCCCTGACCCCGCCGGGAATCGAACCCGGGACCCCGTGCGCGGGAAGGAGAACGCTACCGCAAGACCACGAGCCGCGGAGACTCCAGTGGAAGAGTCTGCAAGAGAGACGCTCAGTAGGTCGGTGCGGGCTTTTGTTGAAGTTACGAGAACATACCTTCACCGAGGAGTCAAACAGTATAATGCTCCCTCCTACGTATATCTCGCGAAGAGACCATGAGCGATCAGAGCCCACACAGAGGCATACCGACAATCTTTCTTTCCACGAACAATACGAGACTGAAATAGAAGGGAGAACCGATAGAGATACTCAAGGTACCCTCCGCCACACAACTACAGGTGGCCTGCGGAGTTTGGATGTAGATGTAGATGTAGATATTGCCTAATATTTGACATTCTCGGCACATTTTTGACACTGTGAATCTCGGAATATCGAATTCCCTAACGATTTTCGAAATGGAATGTCCCATGCGTCTAGCTGAAACTACCATTCCGCGTTCAAAGTCTGTTAAACTACCTTTGTGCGGCAAGTCGGAAACCTTTTCACATGAATCATCTGAGTACAAATAACAGCTCCGCTAATGCACTGCCCGTTTCTGTCATGTGTGCGCGATACTACCGCCATCTGTATATGTCCATATCGCTATCCCGTGTAGAACTGAAGACGTTGCTTATGTGGTACTCTGAGAAGAGCAAATCCTGACGGATTGAGCCGTGTATTGACTCGCCTTCAACTTATGTTTAAATTGCATTGCTTTTCCTGTTCTTCCCCTGACATGTTTGTTTCATATGTTGTCTGTCATTAAGTGGCTGCTTGGTTGTCTTTTCCCTCTGTTATCGTTGTCTGCGTTTTTGCTTCCGGGAAACTGCTATGGAGGAAGTGAGATCTTTGACCGGTGGGAACTTCGTGTGGTGGCGCGGAAGTAGGGGCATGCGCTGAGAGAGTCTGGTGGACACGGGAGGGCATTGTGACTCTCCAGCGCGGACCAGGCGTGGTCGGTTGTACCGAGTCGCCACGTGATGTATCTCGGTTGTGTGTAACGAGCGGGTCGGGTTGACGGAAAAGTTGGTTGTACACAGAATCGCCCCACGAGTAGTTGCTGCTCATTTCATCTTGGTGGGATGTTAACAAGCTTCTTTAAATCCTTCGTTTCAACACTGGATTTAAAAAAAGGAGACACCTAACATGAAGAAGCGGTCACTACCCGCCAACGCTGCAGATAAGATGTGAACTGCGGTGACAGAGCATGTTGTCGCGTGACCGTGGCGTGTTGGGTACACTGGGGACGCGTGCGCGGTCGGATGTGTGGATCCTGGCCATCGGAGGTCGTGTACTGCCTGTTCGAGCATAATTGCAAGTTAAGTTAGTGGAAGGTTTAATCATTAAGTAATAAGTTAGCGTAACCAGGTCTCTTATGCCTTGTGGCCTCCGGCGATCGGGTTTCCTGTACCCGGCACCGGTGTAACTGAAGACAGTGATCTTTCCTCCTCCTCTCGTTACTGCCCGATGGGAGGTGTACTTTTGACAGTTTAATTGTTTCACTATTCTGTTGTGTGTTGTGAGTAAATTCATGCTTCATGTTGGTTGATCATGTGGTCGCTCATTCTGGAGTGTGTGGTGTAATGTTTCCTTGCACGAGGTTAGGTGTAATGCTGTCAGCAAGTTAAGCCATCTTGTTACAAGTTTTCGCTGGTTAAAGGTCGGTGCAGTGACCAGCCTGAGAGTGGCAATTGTGTTTACGGGCGTATTTAAATTGGTCAGTATTCTGCCTAGCCTGAGCATCCCTGAGTGGGTGGTTTGCGGTCGCCATACGCGGGTAAATCATATGTTATATTCTAATGATATTCCAGGACACTTTTGCTTAAAAACTTCTTTAAACTACTCGATTCCTTTATTGCCAGCAATCGTGTGTTTGCTGAGACCTTGGATTTTTTTTTAATGGCGGTGTTGGTAGCTTCACTACCTCACCGTACTTTATTAACAAAGTTCTGTATTTACTTTAGTAGCCTGTTTACTAACGTTCTTTAAATTTTTTTTAAACTGTTGTATTGCTATAAATTACTTGATTGCAGTTAGCGGCATGTTTTGAAAGGCTGTTATTGCCTTACTGTTAGCTTCTGTGTTCTCTGTGTTTTTTTTTTTTTAATTTAAGCTGTTGTATTGCTATAAATGACTTGACTGCCGTTTTTAAAAGAAATTTTAAACTGTTGCATTGCTGTAAATTACTTGACTTCCGTTAGCGGGGTGTTTAAAAGGCTGTTTATTGCCGTACTGCTAGTTTCTATAAGATATCAATAAAACATTTGTGTGCGACAATGTCAACTCGACAGTAAATTACTAGAAATTTGGCTCCGTCTCCCAACTTGTGGTGTGGTTTGTAGTAACCGTAACCACTATGTGTGTCACTGATGTATCAGTGAGAAAACTGAAAGAGATGAGAGAAATAGTCCACGGGACAAGGTAAGACAAAAAGAATGGTATCTCTCAGAACAACATTTCCGAACGATCTCCACATGTAGTGACTGCGCGCGGGGTTTTCACACTTGAAACACACCTGACACGGCCACGCTCCACTGCACAAAGACCGGAACGCCGGCTTCTCCAGGCCGTCCATCTTTACTCGGCTGGCGCGTTCACGGCCTGCGTGGAGGGTGAAAGTTATTAAGACGTTAAGTGCGTCGTAAACGCCAGAGCCGCTGCGGCCCGGTGCGTGCGGAGCTGCTGGCAGGCACCCAGCGTCCAGCAGAGCCAGCTCGGCAAGGACGACGCGACGGGCTGGCTGGCGCTCTCGGGTCTCGAGTTACTTACCGCCGCAGGAATGCCGCGTGCGTGGCGAGGCAGAACGCGTCACGTGCCTCGTCTAGCGCCAATCCGCCCTCCTGAGCTGTCTTGGCTTTTTGCCTTCGTAATCCAGCTTTCATCCCAAGTTTCCTATCCGATGCCTGCAGCGACACTTGTTTCGACGGTATAAAAAATTCCAGTCTGCTCTTAAAGCTCCTGGTGGCAAAAATTATGGGATAGCTTTATCCACATATACAGATGGCGGTAGTACCGCGTACACAATGTATAAAACAGCAGTGTATTGGCGGAGCAGGTATTTGTAATGAAGTGATTCATGTGATAGGGTTTCCGACGGGATTATGACCGCACGACGGAAATTAAAAAACTCGTAATGGTACACTACTGGCCATTAAAACTGTTACACCAAGAAGAAATGCAATTTGGGTGCATAGATCCTGAGAAATCAGTACCCAGAACAACCACCTCTGGCCGTTATAATGGCCTTCATACGCCTGGGCATTGAGTCAAACAGAGCTTGGATGGCGTGTACAGGTACAGCTGCCCATGCGGCTTCAACACGATACCACAGTTCATCAATAGTAGGGACTGGCGTATTGTGACGAGCCAGTTGCTCGGCCACCATTGACCAGACGTTTTCAGTTGGTGAGAGATCTGGAGAATGTGCTGGCCAGGGCAGCAGTCGAACATTTTCTGTATCCAGAAAGGCCCTTACAGGACCTGCAACATGCGAACAAGAGGTGACCGAGACGTGCAACCAATGCCACCCCATACCATCACGCCGGGTGATACGCCAGAATGGTGATGACGAATAGTTTCCAATGTGCGTTCACCGCGATGTCGCCAAACAAGGATGCGACCATCATAATGCTCTAAGCAGAACCTAGATTCATCCGAAAAAATGACGTTTTACCATTCGTGCACCCAGGTTCGTCATTGAGTACACCATCGCAGGCGCTTCTGTCGGTGTTGCAGCGTCAAGGGTAACCGCAGCCATGGTCTACAAGCCCATAGTCCATGCTGCGGCAAACATCGTCGAACTGTTCGTGCAGATGGTTGTTGTCTTGCAAACGTCCCCATGTGTTGACTCAGGGATCGAGACGTGGCTGCACGATCCGTTACAACCATGCGAATAAGATGCCTGTCATCTCGACTGCTAGTGATACGAGGCCGATGAGATCCAGCACGGAGTTCCGTGTTACCCTCCTGAACCCACCGATTCCATATTCTGCTAACAGTCATTGGATCTCGACCGACGCGAGCAGCAATGTCGCTATACGATAAACCGCAATCGCGATAGGCTACAATCCGACCTTTATCAAAGTCGGAAACGTGATGGTACTCATTTCTCCTTCTTACATGAGGCATCATAACAACGTTTCACCAGGCAACGCTGGTTAACTGCTGTTTGTGTATGAGAAATCGGTTGGAAACTTTCCTCATGTCAGCACGCTGTAACGCTGTAGGTGTCGCCACCGGCGCGAGCCTTGTGTGAATGCTCTGAAAAGCTAATAATTTGCATATAACAACATTTTCTTCCTGTCGGTTAAATTTTGCACGTCATCTTCGTGGTGTGGCAATTTTAATGGTCAGTAGTGTAGTTAGAGCTATACGCACGGAACGTTCCATTTCGGAAATCGTTAAGGAATTCAATCTTCCGACATCCATGGTGTCAAGGGTGGGCAGAAAACACCAAGTTTCAGTCATTTCCTCCCGCCACGGCTTTCACTTAACGACCGAGAGCACGGCGTTTGCGTACAGTTTTCTGTGCTAACAAAGAAGCAATAATACGAGAAATAACACCAGAAATCAATGTGGAACGTACACGAACATATCCGTTAGGACAGTGAGGCAAAATTTGGGGTTAATGGGCTATGGCAGCAGACGACCGACGCGAGTGTCTTTTTCTAGTAGCACGACATTGCCTTCTGCGCCTCTCCTAGGCCAGTGACCGCATCGATTAGACACCAGACGACTGGAAAACCGTGGCATGAGCCGATCAGCAACGAGTTCAGTTGGAAAGAGCTGATGGTATGGTTCGCGTGTGATCCGGACTCTGCAAAGCCATGGGCCCAAGTTATTAACACGGCTCTGTGCTAGCTGGTGGTGTCTCCATAATGATGTGAGCCGTTTTCATACGGAATGGACTGGGTCCTCCGGTCCAACCAAATTGATCGCTGACTGAAAATGGTTATATTCGGCTACTTGGAGACCATTTGCAGCCATTCCACGATTCGATGTTCCCGAACAACGATGTAATTTTTTTGGATGACAATGAGCCATGTCAACGGTTTGAAGAACATTCTGGACAACTGGAGCGAATGATTTGTCCACCCAGGTCTCCCGACATGAATCCCATCAAACATTTATGAGACATATTCGAGAGGACAGTTCGTGCATAAAATCCTGCATCGGCTACACTTTTGCACTTCTGAATGGCTAGAGAGGCAACATGGCTTAATATTTCTACCGGAGTCTTATCAACGGTTTGTTGAGTCCATACCGAGTTGCTGCACGAAGTAGAGCGAAAGGAGATCCTACACGATATTAGGAGGTAGCCGTTCTTTTGTCACCTCTTGCAGTATCTTTATCTTCGTATATCCCATTTGAATGTTGCTTGTTCGTGAGAAGATTGTTTTGTGTCTCGTTTACGCTGAAGAAGTGTCTGTCAGTAGCTCCAGAGTTTGACAGCAGTAGGATCGCAGCCTATCTAGACTGCAGTTTATGGTTCCACGATACTGCTGCTGACTTTGGGGGAGTCGCATAACTGCCATGCAAATATGGAATCCATTAAGTCAGGAGGTCCATATTACCACCATGCAGTATCTCAAAGGCAACATCCGAGGTGGCAGACACATTACTCGTTCAGCCATGTCAGGTATCGTGAATCTGTAATTGGGCTTGTTCGGATCAGTTCATGTATCCACATGGACCATGAGACGACATTTGCAGTACCATTTGCCCACTTTACGGGAGCAGACAGAGGCGCTCCGACAGAAGCGTGCCCAACACAGTGGACTCCTGAGTGGCACTGTGCCAACGTTTCAGACATGTTCTGGTTCCACGCACAACAAAACTACGGATGCATCAGTTAGTGGAGTCTGTTCTAGTCGTACACGCCCGTCAACTAGCGTGGTGGTATGGGGTGCTATTGTGCACATAACGCGAACATGTTCGGTTGACATAGCCAGTAACATTTCTGCCATGCTGAGATCATTGTCTGGCTCTACCTTCCAGGTCTCCATACCATGACTACATCTTCCAACAAGACAACGCAAGACCACGTGTTGACCGTGTTTTCCTGACCTACCTGGATACAGAGGGTGATCGACTGTTACTCTGGCCAGCAAGTTCTCCAGATCTCTCACCCAATGAAAACGTCTGTTCATGGATTGCCGAGAAAGTGGCACCACTCGCCAGCCACTACGAATGATAGGGCCTGGCAAAGAGTTGAAGCAGCGTGGAATGACCTACCAGTGTCCGACATCCAAGCTCACGACTCGATGTCCAGCCGGGTTAGAGCTATTCTTGCTGCCACAGTTGGCGGCTCTGTACTGTGCACACTGGATATCTCGAAATCACCTACATATTTGTATACCTTCCAGTCGCATTAATGTGACCACCTGTCAATGGCCTGAATAACCACATTTTGCGATGCGAGACGTGTAGGAACAGAGTCAATGAGGTCTGGAATGTACCGACAGCGATGTGGACCCATGCTGACTGCGCTCCAGTGGCCATCTGCGCTAGGTTTCTTGGCTGAGAATCCATCGTGCAAACAGCCCGAGCGAGGTGATCCCATAGATCCTCGACTGGTTAGAATCTGGGGATTTTGGAGGTCACAGAGTACGCTAAACTCATTCCCGTGCTCTTTGAAACAAATACGGACACTGCGAGCTGTGTGATACGTTGCATTGCCCTGCTGGCAGATGCCATCATGCCTAGAGAATCGCCGGCCGGAGTGGCCGAGCGGTTCTAGACGCTACAGTCTGGAACCGCGCGAGCGCTACAGTCGCAGGTTCGAATCCTGCCTCGGGCATAGATGTGCGTGAGGTCCTTAGATTAGTTAGGTTTAAGTAGTTCTAAGTTCTAGGGGACTGATGACCTCAGACGTTAAGTCCCATAGTGCTCAGAGCCATTTGAACAATTTTTTGAACCTAGAGAATCAAACTGCATGTCAGGATGGACATGATCTCAAGGACAGATGCATACTTTTATTGATCCATTATGCCTTCAAGAACGAAGAGATCACCCAGTAAATGCCCTCTGACCTAGACGCTTCCGACAGTTGTTGTAGGTTGTTTGCATTCATCCGTTTCACGCTGCACGCGCCAACGGCCGTCTGTCCGATGGAGCATAAAACATTATTCAAGTGGACGTCCAGTTCTAGCCTTCGTTGCTGCTGAACAGCATTGGACATGGGTGCCTGAAACAAGCACCTACTGCGGAGGCCCGTACGTACCAAACGTTCGCTGAACAGTCGTTGAGGAGACACTGTTGGTGTCTGGGCAGTCAGGTGCTCCACAGCTGCTCCTCTATTCGCCCGTATGCACCTCCGCAGCCGTCGTTCGGTCCTGTCATCTATGGCCCTTGAGCGCCAATTCGCCATGCACGGTGTACTTTAACCGCGGCGTCGCGCGAACTGCTTCCAGCCTTCGCGCGAAAGGCTATGTCGTGCTCTTTTGGAAGTCAGATAAATCACTCTATTTCCGCACGACGGCAACGACTGCACTGTTTTCGGCGTCCCTCCGACAAGCTTTACATACCGCCCACTGTTAGTACCGCCAACTGCTGTCTGAGTGTTAATTGCACGTGGACGCCGAATATAGGCGGGGGTCACATTAATGTAGCTGAACACTGCATATTCTTCCTACTATACACGCACGATAAAACTTCGTAATGTGATTTATTTCAAGCTTATATGTAAATTGAAGGAGGAGGGGGAGAGAAAGGAAAGGAAAGGTATTAATAATGTGAACTGCAGCGGAACATTACGCGGGATCAACGCCGGCGAGTGAAAATGTCTGCTGGGCCGGGATTCGAACTCGGGATCTCCTAGTTGCTAGGCACGTGCGTTAACTACTGCGCCATCCGGGATATAGTGTTATTGGAAGTGCTCGGACTATCTCGACATGTCTCACAGCTGACATGTCTCACGGCCTCCCATCGAGCGCCACCCATCAGCAGTCCCTGTCCATTTCTCCATGCTCGCTACTCTGAAATTTCTGAGGAGGTCGGACGTACTTGTGCATCCGCAGTGAAGAAGGTGGATCCATTGCCCATCTAGGCGAATCAATTATATGAATGCATGGTGGAACAGACACCACGCATTTATATAAATACGTCATGATGTTGTAATTTTAATAGGCAGCAGGGAACATACTTGTTATAATAAGTTTCCTTTAATTTACGTCTATGGTCACAAACGTTTAGTTAACAGATTACCGGTTTCGGTCTATAATGACCATCATCAGATCTGTTTTATAAAAACAAAGTCCTAATGTACTGCAGATACAGTGGCATCGTCAAATTTTAAATGCAAAATCAGCACCAGCATCGTCAAATATATATAGGGGAACTCGGGGCAGAACGGGATAGCGGGGCACAATGGGAAATTGCTCTTTTCTAGACTAGACAGTGCTGCAACGTGTTGTATGGGCATGTAACTATTTCTCCTAATGGAAGGGAAGTGAGGGCAGCCATTTTGATTTAGTTTGAAGTGCGAGATCTGAGTGAATTGTTGTCCGTTACGTTACCGCTTGCGTTGTTCTAATGTTTGGTGAATTTCAACGAAAGGTAAGCTGTTAATTGTTAATTGAATACCCTAAAATAACACATTCCCTTAAAGTGCATGGAATTTGTTATACTTTAGTTATTTAATGCGTTTAAATACGTCAGTTATTACACTCCATAAAAGTTGTTAACCTCAAAAGTGCTCTTGGGACGGAACGGGACAGGGCAGAACGGGATAGTGTCCCGTTCTGCCCCGTCATACTTTGATGAAAGTAGAAAGCAAACCCAGCCTGGATGTTCATAGATGTCAGACACTCCCAACCAGCTATGTCCGCCTAACAAATCAGCTTTCCGGATATCGCCCGAGGCTGTCATTCCATTCCCACTAATCTGTCAAAGGACTCGGCGGACTGCAAGACAGAAGAAAAAACCGTCGTATTAACAGATTCTCCTTATAAGAAGGAACTGCAGAATGCTGTCGCACGTAAAAGAAAGGAGGAGGGTGCACAAATATGAACAATGTCAGGACAGAGACGTCAGGTGCAATGCAACTTAAGGTAAAAATATCAAACTGTACACCCAAAAAAACCAAAACAGTGGACATCAAAGACCTTAAGAAAAATAAAAGGAAGGAGATGATGGAGAAGAGAGAATCAGAGAGAGGATGCTGAATGTCTTTACTGTAGGGACCTCTACTCCGTTTCTAATGAGGACTGGGTCGCATGCCAGAGGTGATTAAGTGGGCACACAATTCATGTTCTGGCACAGACAGTGAAGATGAAGAGGAAACACTGATTTGTGACTATTGTCAAAAGGACTAGTAGTTAGTGGTTTGGTAGTTATTAAGCATTGCACATTTTTCAGAATGGCATTAAAATATTTCGTTATTTTGAAGAATGACTTTTTAATTGTTTAAATTATACATTCCTTAGTCTGAATTGCCTTTTACACAACATTTTGTCATAGTTTAATACGATATTCGTAATTCAAATTGAACGTTTATGCAGTAATTTAACAAAAAAATAACCTTATCCTATTATGCCCCGATGGTGAGGCGGAACGGGAAATATGCAAGACTTTCTTTGAAAAATTGTAGAAAATGCAAAATGTATTGTTTTAAGTGATTTTAGAATAAGGTACATTAGGTTACACTACGAGGTGTTTTTTTATAACTTTAGGAAGTGTTTCCTTCTGTTCCCTTATTGTACACAAAATGTTAAACATTAAGTATCCCGTTCAGCCCCGAGTTCCCCTATATAAATAACATCATATGCACGAGTCATGTTGTCAGTAGCACCACGGTTCAAAACAACAACATGACTCGTGCATATTATATTATTTATATGTATTTTATGATGCTGGTGCTGATTTTGCCTAACATTTGACGATGCCACTATATCTGGAATACATTAGGACTTTGTTTTTATAAAACAGATCTGATGATGGTCATTATAGACCGAAACCGGTAATCTGTTAACAAAACGTTTGTGGCCATAGACGTAAATTAAAGTGAGTGCCGCAAACTTATTGCATATACTGGTCACTGTTTTATTTGAGACAATGTCGCAGCTTGTGATACTTGTTATATTCGAATCAGAAACAAATTGGTTCCTGCTCAGCTTGCACATCTCATTTCAGAGTTGTTAGAAGTTCTTTTCAAATAGCTGCCAGAGGACTGGTATCAGAATCAGGCGCTCGTATTCGTTTCATTTAGTATCTGAGGTTTTTTTCCGACTCAAATCAGGAAGAAGGAAGCTAATCGTGTCCACAGTCCACTCCCACACTCTTGTCGCAGCAAGGTCACGAATACACTAGAGTTGCACCTGCACTTGGTAGCGCTGAAAGGAAAAGCGACCCCGTAACGGTGCGTGTAGCTAAGTGAGTGCCGCAAATGGACGGCGGTCATCGTGACTGTTCCCCGTGTTTGTGTTATTCCGAGGAGAGTGTATGCAACTGTACGTGAGAGTGAAGAGCTTAGGTCCCTCGACCCACTGCTTATAGCAAGTCACCGGTGTCCGGAAGATGAGGGCGTCTACCTGCGGCCTCGGGACCGCTATTTGCTGTTCGATTATGGCTTGTAATGGCCTGTACGTGTCCAGCCGCTTCACAGAGCTGCTACTTCACAGTGAGAATAGTCACATCCACACGAAGGCAGGCCTTAAACTGTTTGCTTAACGGACTCCGAAGTATCCATTTCCTGAACCAACCTTGAATGAGCAAGCAATAAAAATGACAGCTCACGAACTCACTCATCAATCGGCATACTCATTAAGGACTGAAGCAAGACCAGGCTTTAGTGTCTCATCGACGACGAGATCATTAGATACGGGGCACAAGTTCAGACTGGGGAAGGCTAGAGCATGAAATCAGTCCCTTCCCAAAGTAGTACAACGGCCAAATTTAAGAAATGATAACTTCTACTGGGAAGAGTAGTTCATATATCTGCCATACTGAACATAAATCTTATCAGAAATGGGAGCCTATAGCTAAACTATCACTTGGACAGTCCAAGTGCGCAACAAGAGTTGGTTCGATCCGCGAACTGATATACCGCGTTGTATTGTATGGAACTGGGGACTGAGGACCTCGAAACGTCGGAGAGGCTTCGTCCCCGCCGTAGCCCTCAGTGGTTCACAACCCCACAACAGGCAACTACAGCAGTCCACTCATCCCACCGCCGCACCACACCGAACCCAGGGCTATCGTGTGCGATTTTTTCCCCCAGTGGAAACTCCCCCCCCGGCAAGTGTAATACCAATGTTTGCGTGGTAGAGTAATTGTGGAGTGCGCGTACGTCGATACAGTGTTTGCGCATCAATTGCCGTCATAGTGTAACTGAGGCGGAATAAGGGGAACCAGCCCGCATTCGCCAAGGCGGATGGAAAACCTCTTTAAAAACTGGCCGGCACACCGTACCCCGATAATAATCCGCCGGGCGGATTCGTGCCGGGGACTGGCACGCATTCCTGCCCGGAAAGCAGTGCGGTTAACTGGGTGGGCCACATACAATGTTAATCATAGCTGTTTGCAGTAAAAGAATGCAGAGTTTCGCGGCGGTGTCATCGTATAAAGTTTTCATGGGCCTCCAGCCGCGTCCAATGGTTAAAATATGTTCAAATGCGTGTGAAGTCTTATAGGACTTAAATGCTAAGGTCATCAGTTCCTAAGCTTACACACTACTTAACTTAAATTATCCTAAGGACAAACACACACACGCATGCCCGAGGGAGGACTCAAACCCCCGCCGGCACCAGCCACACAGTCCATGACTGCAACGCCTGAGACCGCTCGGCTAATTCCGCCCGGCCCCAATGGTTAAAACGCCACGAGCTTTCTCAGAAGTACTTCCCGGTTATTGATAAGTGGAATGACCACAGACGGACTGCTGGTACGAACCAGGACGTGCTAACAGCCCATCAGCACTCATTCCACTTGACAATAGTGAGCGCGTAATTGGTCGAAACTTTGTGGCGTTTTAACCGCTTGACGCGGCTGGAAGCCTGAGAACACTTTGTATAGTTAAAAATGGTACGGCCTAATGTGCAAAACGATGTTACACAAACTTTAATTGCATTATTGCACGGAGTATTGTTACGGAAGAAGAAACAGAAAACTGCCGGCCCATTTCCCTACTGTTATGATTCGCAAATATAAAAGAATCGACTATGAACGACATATCAATGAATTACTGAAATAAATACAAACTTCTAAGTGGTTTGGTTTCCGAAGTGGTAGAATTACAGTATCATCCACAGTAGAACTCAGGTAACTGGTACTTCATACTTTTGATAAAGATGAGTGTGTTATATAGATATTTTTAGATCATTCTAAAACCTTTGATAGTGTTGATCATAAGATTCAACTAAATAATCTACGAGCATAAGGAACAAGATGCATAATGACCGGTTCCGATCATACCTAGCAGAGGAGATTCAAAGAGCAGAGGTAATACACATCTCCGCTCAGTCTAAACTTCTACTAAAACACTTAACAGAATCAAAATACATTAATATAAATGTTCCTCAGGGTGGCATATTAGGACCAAAACGACTGATATACGTCAAACGTCAACGACTTTGGCAGTAGTGTTAGTCATGGCGATAAATTCCCTTTGCTGCAGACCGCAGTATAATGGTCACTGAGAAAACAAGAGCACCTAAAAAAAAAAAAAAAAAAAAAAACCAGAATAAATCCTCAAGGACATATGCAATTAGTCAATATGAAGTAAAGTAAAGTGACATTCGACACCAAGAAAACAATTGCCATGAAATTCAGTGTGATGAGCAAAAAACACACTGTCAAATGAAATGTATATGCCACCTCTACAGGCTGAGTGGCAAACACAGACTTTCTAGGATTAAACACTGAGCCTCAATTGAACTGGTGTGGACATACGAAGATACAAACAGAATATCATCAGCATGTTATCTCCTAAGAGTCCTGTTATCGCCGGCCGTTGTGGCCGAGCGGTTCTAGGCGCTTCGGTCCGGAACCATGCTGCTGCTACGGTTGCAGGTTCGAATCCTGTCTGGTGCATGAATGTGTGTGCTGTCCTTAGGTTAGTTATGTTTAAGTAGTTCTATGTCTAGGGGACTGATGACCTCAGATGTTAAGTCCTATAGTGCTCAGAGCTATTTCTGAGGTCCTGTTTTCAGTGCCCAGGTCTGTACTCTCCATACGCGCAATCATTCTTAGCAGCGGAATTCTTTTCTGGGAAACAAACGCATAAAACATGAACAGTTTTCAAATTACAAACTTAAGAATAATAACCAAAAACAGTATTCGAGCTCATTCTAGATATCTGTTCTCTGTTGACGCTGAAGTGTATGGAGTTCGTGACGACGTGGATACAACTTCTATTTGGTGTGATAAATGACTGTTTGCTTTAAATGTAGAAAAAATATAAGTTAAAGCAAATGAGTAGGAGAAATAACCCTATAACCTTCCAGTACAGTATTAGTAGTGTGCTGCTTGACACAGTCATGAGGATTAAATTCCCAGGCGTAACATCTCGAAGCGATATGAAATGGAACGAGCACTTAAGATCATTAAGAGGGAAGTTGAATGGTAGACTTAGGTTTATTGAGAGAGTTCTGGGAAAGTTTAGCTCATCTATAAAGGAGTTCGCGTTAGAACAGTAGTGCGGCCCATGATTGTGTACTGCTCGAGTTTTTGCGGTCACGACCAGGTCGGATTAAAGTAGGGGATGTGTTGCTAGAATAGTTACCGGCAAGTTCGGTAAATATACGAGTGTTAACGGAGGAGGTCAACGGCCTTCTCGCAGTCGGTTCCCGTTAGATCACCGAAGTTAAGCGCCGTTGGACTCGGTTAGCACTTAAATGGCTGACCGTACGGGTCTGCTGAGCACTGTTGGCAAGCGGGATGCATTCGGCCTTTGTGAGGCGAGTTGAAGAGCTGTCTGACAGGAATAGCGACTCCAGTCACGAAAACTGACAATGGCTGGGGGAGCTGTGTGCTGACCACATGCCCATCTATATCCATATCCAGTGACGCTGATCGTCTGAGGATGACATGACGTTTGGTCGGTCTCTCGAGGTCTGTTCGGACGGAGTATATATTACGGTAGTGCTTCGCGAAATCAAGTGGGAATCCATGGAGAGAAGATGTTCTTTTCGCGAAAAATTATTGGAAATATTTAATGAACTATCACTTGCGGCTGACTGCAGAACGATTCTGCTACCGCCAAGGTACATTTCACGTAACAACCGCGAAGATAAGACAAGAGGAATTAGGGCTCCTACGGAAGCATATACACAATAGTTTTTCCCTCGCTTCCTTTGCGAGTTGAACAGAAAAGGGAATGATTTTTAGCGGTGGCTTGCGGATTATGCATGTGTGTATGTTTGTATGTAGATGTAGACCTTTAAATCCTATAAGCATGAAGAAGATCGAAGAGGGCAACCCTGCAAGGTGTTCTGTGATTTCGTTTAAGCCAGAAACGCGAGACACCGCCAGAAGTAGGCCTCTCAGATAGATCTACAAATAGACTCATGGGCCAGGAAGAGCGGCGTCAGACTGGTATCTAGTGACGAATGGTAGACTCGCCCACGCACCGTAACTGGAGACACCGCAGTCCGGTTTCGGACCGACCAGGTAGGCACGCGCGGAATTTGGCTTCCGTCTCCGCGGTGCCTGTGATTCAGTCGCGTGGAGAAAAGCTCTGCAGAACTGAGTCACTGCGCAAGGTTTTGAACGCACAGCTCACACATACGAGTATGTGTCAAGGCTCCACGAGTAGGAAGAATCTCTGACATCAGAATTGCCACAAATCCGACGGTATTCACCGCACTGAGGCAGCAGAAGAAATTTGTGTGGAATGACTCCTATTGCCGTTTCAGCTATATGTGTCAGCCTCAGACTCAGAAAAACGTTCACTAAACTATATACCTGATGCAATCCTAGGAGAACGTTGTGAAGTCCCTATTAATAACAATTACTTGTCCGCTACTTCTTTGGAGTACTATCATAAATGTCACAACTGACGAAAATCTAAAAGAGACATTTATTAACGGTTAAGACAATAGACCAGCTGTTTAAAATCTATGGATTTTAAGAAGACGTCTCTGAAGTTTCTGATATGACACCATGCAGAATGAAAGTACTATTTCTTGATTGTGATGGAAATACGTTGTTTCATTGACCTTGTGACTGGTTGATATGCATACATTAGTATATTCACCGATTCCATTCTTATATCTTTACCCCGATTATTGCAAAAACTGACATCTTCTCAAGTTTTGTGGCGTTCTTCTACAGTTTGAAAAGCCCATTGCAAGATAACACTGACAAAGAATTTGGGTACATTAATTTTGTTTGTACCATAACACGGTTCTTTTACATCCGCTCTCCAGATTTTTCCAGCCTCCTCAATTTATACAAAGCAAAATTCTCTTCTCTCGATGATAGAATGTGAAGTTTTCATACTCTTATGTCGGCTAAGTCTGCTAGAATTCTTAACTGAAAGAAGATTTTAATCTAACGACTTTTGAAAGTAAAAGCCTATGCACAGAAATAACACTCACCTTTGTTTATTAAACTTCTTTGTGAAATATAATTCCTTGGTCTCAAAACGGCACCCGTATATCTAAAAGGAAAACTCTTACACAATACGTCTGCGTTCATTAGCAAAGTAGTAAGACATTTGTATCATATGTATTAATGTTTTGCGAATTTATTATATATAAAGTGAGACGGCGAAACAGATAATGACTCACTCGAGTAAGCTAATCAATATCAAGCAAGAAAAACAGGATGAAAAGAGAGACAGACAGACAGAAATACAGACAGAGTGTAGTATGTTGATAACGCGATACACGACGAAGTACGCTACATCAAGAAAGGAAGGATTTAAATATCATATTTCACCTCAAGGAACGAACAGTCTAAGGAAATGTTCCTTCAAGAAGAATATTACTCAGCTATATAAGCTCAAATATAACGTCACCCGTATATCGACGTGACAGTGATATTGACAACAGGCCTTATTTGGTGCCGGCCGGAGTGGCCGTGTGGTTCTAGGCGCTACAGTCTGGAACCGAGCGACCGCTACGGTCGCAGGTTTGAATCTTGCCTCGGGCATGGGTGTGTGTGATGTCCATAGGTTAGTTAGGTTTAATTAGTTCTAAGTTCTAGGCGACTGATGACCTCAGAAGTTAAGTTGCATAATGCTCAGAGCCATTTCAACCATTTTTGAACCTTATTTGGTAACAGTTTATAACATTGAAAATAAACTTCATTCTGAAAATTGGTAAGCTGTATATTAGTTACACATACTTAGGAGAGTGTAGTAGGATTTCTTGGTTTGTCGAACTCTTTGCAGCTTCCAAAACTACAGTATTTAAGCGTTGAGACGCAGAACGACTGACCTTTGACACAAACGTGGTCATTCTCATTGGTCACACCAGCTGACAGCCATTCTCTGTTAGGTGTTGCTTCCTGGTAGGCATTCCCTGATTGTTGCTTCCCACATCATATTACTGGGAAAATAGTGGAAAGTCTGTAACTCTTGCAAATTATGTGTTACATCGTCTGTGGTTTGCTATAGTTAATGAAATAAGAGAAACGACACAGACTCATTGTAGTATTGCAGATAGAACAGAAGAAAGGCAGTACTTTCATGGCAACTTCCTGGAGGAAAAAAAAGACCACGAAAATGGTGGTTAATCGCTATCCAAGAAGCAACAGACAGAAAATGAAGAGAGAAGATGAGAAAGAATGGGGAGATAGAGGCGTTTCACGACAGAGATGCGTGATAAGGCGACAGCTGTAGGACCAACGCGACAACAAGAAAGATGAAGTGCTTACAGTAAAATGTCTAATTCATTACGAAATTATAGCGACTAAACACGAGAAAGTACGAATCTCAACCGTCATGATTTGAAATAGCAACTTCTAATTTTGTTACAAAATACACAGGATGTTTCAGTAAGAGCATAGAGGATGCTCCACTGAACAATTTAAGGGAGGGCACCTGGGGTCGGAGAAGCCAACTTAAGGAGATGATATGAATAAAATCACGTTACTGTACACTTTTTTATTTGCGTTGGTTAAAGCTAAAGTAACTGTAAATACCAACATTGACAAAATGAACGGTTCATTTGTACTGTATCTTACAAAATGTGCTGAAACTGACTCACATCACAGGCAGCTACAATTATGATTACTAATTCGGTCTCCGTCTCCACTGGGGCCTCACACACACAAGTAACTTTAGATATTGCCATAGGAAATAATCAAGGGGATTCAGGTCAGATGATCTCGCAGGCCATGGAATATGACCTCCCCTTCCAGTGCAGCGACCAGGAAACACTGCATTGAGATGGTTGCCGACATCCACACTGAAGTGAGGCAGTGCACCGAAAAATGTTGTCTCCACATCCTCCAACGAACAGCCAAGGGTATGTTGTGCAACAACTCATGTAGAACTCTTTGCACGAACCTCAAGTACAGGTGGTTATACAGACGGACTGCTGCATCATGTCTTCCTAGTATTCAGGCTTGTCCTCCTTGTTTCCTTGCAGGGAATAAAGAATTTACATGTAAATAGACAGCACGGTACGTGTAAACCGGTACCCACGTTTGTTGTAAATAAGCTGGAAAACGGTAATGCTAGACAAAGCGGTAGACACGTTTATTTCCATATATCCTTAAGCTGGCTTCTCCGACCACAGGTTCACTACCTTTGTTACGTAAAATTAATTATATATTTCATGTTAGAAGCAGTAATTTGTAAGTTAAAACGTATCAACCAACAAAAATACTTCTAACTGAAACTGTGCTGGTCAAACTTTTGTATCCAAAAGAAAGACGGGAAATACGAATAAATAAATAAAACTGACATAATATTTCCGCGTATAGTGGAGCTCGCTCTCACGGACGACTCCTTACCACGTGAGACTATCGCTAGCGACAATGGATTAATCTTACGTATTTCTGAAGGAATGAGTTAAACAGACTGAAAATTTCGTAACTCTATTGGAAGTAGCACTGAATCGTAACTTCCCACGGTGCCCGACGTTTGCGGACTCGATACATTTGCTACGGAGTGCTCTAGTGTGTTGGTGTTATTTTGGGAGTGAATCACAGTTATTCCACTCAGCCGCCGTGTCGCGCGCCCAACGCCAGAATAGCGCGGCCTTGGCCGTTGTGTGGGCGGACCGCGGTCCGAACGAAGACCAGGCTCACTGACCTTGCCACGCGGGTTGCCTGCGCCCAGGCGTTCCCGTCAACTCGCGGCTCCTGGCCGTATCCACTTGCCAACGCAGTGTGTTAGTTACTTTCTGCTAATACTTTAAAGCCGTTTACAGTTGAAGCAGCATTTAAAACCAACAACGATTTTCGACGTAAGCTAGCGAATAATTTAGAATAGGTGCTGACAAATATGATAAAGCTGGAGATCGGGATATTCAGTCGTAATGTGATTAATATCAGTCACACTGACAGGTCCTTCAGCGAACATTGGATCATTTTTCGGCTTAATATATTTGAAAAGTCGACAGTACCCGTGCATATCCATGATACTGGCTACATTTTGTTGGAAACTTTTTTTTTAAATGTAGTAGATCTTTTATAATTTCAAAGTCTGTGGTTGTTGTAGTGGTCTTCAGTCCAAACGCTGGTTTGATGTAGCTCTTCATGGTACTCTGTCCTACGCAAACCTCTTCATCTCATACATATGATTAGAATACTGCGAATAGATAGGTATTAGGTGGGATTGTGGGTCGGCCGGGGAGCGTGACGAGATAGTCTGCGTAATTGTGATAAACATTGTGTCTGGATGGCGCTAGTAAGAGCTAGATCCTGCGTTCGGGACCAGTCCGGCGCACATTACCATTCGTCGCCACCGATTCCGCATAAAGTTCCCATGCAGCTGACATCATCAGTTCCTTCTTACTACAACTTACATCCTTCTGAACCTGCTTACTGTATTCATCTCTTCATATCCCTCTACGATTTTTACCCCGACACTTCCCTCCAATACTAGATTGTTGATCCTCTGTTGTTTCAGAAAGTATCCCCCAACCAATCCCTTCTTTTAGTCAGACTGTGTCACAAATTTCTTGTCTCCCCAATTCTATTC
Organism: Schistocerca serialis cubense; assembly: GCF_023864345.2. Lineage (NCBI taxonomy): Eukaryota > Metazoa > Arthropoda > Insecta > Orthoptera > Acrididae > Schistocerca > Schistocerca serialis. The sequence continues at coordinate 544,456,994 of NC_064642.1, forward strand.
AGTACCTCCTCATTACTTTCGTGAACGACTCATGTAATCCTTAGCATTCTTCTGTAGCACCACATTTCAGAAGCTTCTTTTCTCTTCTTGTCTAAACTCTTTATCGTTCATGTTTCACTTCCATACATGGCTACGCTCCAGACAAATACCTCCAGAAAAATATTTCCTAACACTTAAATCTATATTCGATGTTAACGAATTTCTCTTCTTCAGAAACGTTTTGCTTGCCACTGCCAGTCAACGTTGTACATCCTCTCTACATCGGCCATCATCACTTACTTTGCCTCCCAAATAACAGAACTTATCTACTACTTTGAGGGTCTCGTTTGCTAATCTAATTCCCTCTGCATCACCTGATTTAATTCGAAAATTGCATTGTCTGTGGTTAGCTGCTTTTATTATAGTTGACATTCAATGCATGACAAGTTCGAACTCTTGGAAATCTATGGCTCTGCACTGTATTGATCATTGATGGGAGCGTCTTTTATCTCCTGATTACGCACCCGAAGTGCTCAGTCGCACTGCATATGTGTTTGGACACAGATATGTCTTTCCTAGAGAAACACGGATTTGCGCGCTAGTAGTAGCTGTCGTGACACTGCCCGAATTCACAAACTCCACACGCTGATTCGTTTTAATTTATTTTATCGACTGGTCGAATGATGTTGAAGTGCGTTTTTGGAAGACACAGTTACAAGTGACTTGTAACTGTATTTATATTTATGTTTCTATCTTTACCTCTTTTATGAGATTCTTGCAGGTTACTTCTGATTATGACAGTCTGCTTCTTCGAAACGCGTCAGTTTTATTACTGTTGCGTTATGAAGAGTGGTTGAGCCTATATTTTAAAACTCAAAGACTTTTATGAGCCGGCCGAAGTGGCCGTGCGGTTAAAGGCGCTGCAGTCTGGAACTGCAAGACCGCTACGGTCGCAGGTTCGAATCCTGCCTCGGGCATGGATGTTTGTGATGTCCTTAGGTTAGTTAGGTTTAACTAGTTCTAAGTTCTAGGGGACTAATGAGCTCAGCAGTTGAGTCCCATAGTGCTCAGAGCCATTTTTTTGAACTTTTATGAATTGAATAAAATCGGAAATAAGACTGCGGAGCATCTAAACGTATTAACGGCAATGACATTTTCTGAATGTTAAGCCGACAGTGTTCTTTCGTATTTTTCTTTAAGCTACTACAGTACCCCGTTTCGATAAGATTCTCTCCCGAAATCTGCAAACGAGGAAAAGTGAGAGACAGTAGCGACAGAAACACTAGGAGTCCCCAGACGTCCTCCGCAAATAGAGAAGCCCCGCCAGCAAGGACCCTTTGTCGCAACAGCCAACAGCCTCTCACGTATCTCGTCGTTTCCACCACAGCTCTCGAGGGTATGCTAGGGTACTTTGGAATCGTAGCACCCAGGTGGATACCACCTCCTGTTGCCTCAAATGCTGGTCAGTTCTAGGCGACGAGTCAACGGAATGCACGGCCATTGATCCACAGTAGACCCAAGGGCGTACACTTACTGGAAGTTTTATAATCCGCTACTGGTGTGGGCAATGCATGACCTAGACTATTAGCCTGGCTCGTTACAGTGTAGTACGGGTCGGTTGTACACCAGCGCTCTAAAGCCTACGCATTCACTAAACATATAACTCTTAGACCATTATAATATCGTAGACAGGTTATTAAAATAGTTTTAAAAAAATGAACTGTATTAGTCCCCAAGAGATTAATGATGTTTCTGAAAGACGATAATTATCTTTTAAATGAAATAAATGTTTGAAACTTCCTGGCAGATTAAAACTGTGTGCCGACCCGGGATTCGAACTCGGGACCTTTGCCTTTCGCAGGCAAGTGCTCCACCAACTGAGCTACCCAAGCACGACTCACGCCCCCTCCTCACAGCTTTACTTCTGCCAGTACCTCGTCTCCTACCTTCCAAACTTTACAGAAGCTCTCCTGCGAGCCTTGCAGAACGAGCACCCCTGAAAGAAAGGATATTGCGGAGACATGGCTTAGCCACAGCCTGGGTGATGTTTTTAGAATGAAATTTTCACTCTACAGCGGAGTTTGCTCTGATATGAAACTTCCTGGCAGTTTAAAACTGTGTGCCGGACCGAGACTCGAACTCGGGACCTCTGCATGGTTCGCAGGAGAGCTTCTGTAAAGTTTGGAAGGTAGGAGACGAGGTACTGGCAGAAGTAAAGCTGTGAGGACGGGGCGTGAGTCGTGCTTGGGTAGCTCAGTTGGTAGAGCACTTGCCCGCGAAAGGCAAACGTCCCGAGTTCGAGTCTCGGTCCGGCACACAGTTTTAATCTGCCAGAAAGTTTCATATCAGCGCACACTCCACTGTAGAGTGAAAATTTCATTTTAAATAAATGTTTATTGATAATAATTCACACACTTGTGACTGGTGATGTTACACAATTGCGGATTCAAATCAGGACAAATAGTAGTAGTGCAGCAGAACAATAAAAACGGAACAGGTGCAGCAAAGTTAGTTCAACAATCCATCAGCCACAAAAATTCAATAGCACAGATTCTCACTATTAACCGCGATGTAAAACTGAAGTTCATTATTACAGGGAATCACTGACAAAACAAGTCCACCATACGTGACTCTCCATATTGACTGCAGGAAAATGGTTAAAAGTTCTCAGCTGCCTGAAGTTCCATAAGTAAAGACTGGTTTGTATTGGCGATCAAACTCAATCACCTAAACCGCCGGCAAATATTCTAAGGCCAGTGGAGGAAGTATAAGACTAGTCTCTGCAAAATTATTCCAAATGCAACAGTCGGCACTCGAACAAAGTATTTAGTGCGTGACTACTTCGCCGCCCTGACAATCTCGACTGCCGCCAAGCAGTCTGCTTACTCGATACCATACGCAAAAGATGAAAGCCTCCAACAACGACAGACTACGGACAAATAAAAGACGAAATATCAGAAGGACTGTCTGCAGGCTGCTCCTCTCCTTTAAGTACTTTCTGTGATCTCACACCCTACTGAACCCACGTTAAGTATTGAGCTACATGTTAAGTATTGAAATAACGACCACCATTTATAGCTAAGGCTACTTGCATGCATAAATACTATTAGAATACTGCGGACATGTGGTTCCAGGTGGGAGCGTGGGTCGGCCGGGGAGCGTGTCGAGCTAGTCCATGCAATTCCAATAAATACTGTGTCCGGATGGCGCACTGGTTAACGTAACTGTCTAGCAAGAGGGAGATCCCGGGTTCGAGCCACAGTCCGGGTCATATTTCACTCGTCGCTGCTGATTCTACATAAAGTTCCAAGAAAGCTGATATAATCAGATCCTTCGCTTTCCCTGCCTTCCTCCCTCCTCCATCTTGAATAACATAATGTGTATCACAGTTGCAGATTCCGCGTGTGTCCGTTCTTTCGGACATGACTTATAAGAAAACTACAATAATTACAGTCATTTTGTGACCTCTCGTTGGAAAAGCAACAAAGTATTACATACGTTATCAGCAAAAATTATAAGCGTGCTCACATCTTATTTTACAATAACAAAGCGTTACATAAAAATTACAAAATACCTGTAGCGAGCTTGAGGAAAGAGCATCTTCCCCCTCTGGATACAAGGCTTTTCATCCTTATGTATTAATTTTCATTATTCACGCTGCCATATCGATTAATTATAACTTTTCTTAGAGTTAATTTCGTAAATAATCACTTAAAGTATATTCAATAGTTTCCTGTCAGCTGATTAGGTGAAGAATCAGATAATTCTTACTGCCTTCGTGCTTTGCATAGCTTGTGTAGGATGTATGGCTGTGGCACATTACCGTGTCTACATTTTATTAAAGCCGGCCGAAGTGGCCGTGCGGTTAAAGGCGCTGCAGTCTGGAACCGCAAGACCGCTACGGTCGCAGGTTCGAATTCTGCCTCGGGCATGGATGTTTGTGATGTCCTTAGGTTAGTTAGGTTTAACTAGTTCAAAGTTCTAGGGGACTAATGACCTCAGCAGATGAGTCCCATAGTGCTCAGAGCCATTTGAACATTTTATTAAACTGTCTGTAGCTTTTGATCATACAGTCTTTAGGTGTAGCCTATTGTGGTGTTTGCTGACATCATCAACTTTCATTTGATACATGACATGGCGTGATCACTCTGATAAAAAATGTCGTGTGAGTAGGGTCTCTCGTCGGGTAGACCGTTCGCCGGGTGCAAGTCTTTCGATCTGACGCCACTTCGGCAACTTGCGCGTCGATGGGGATGAAATGATGATGATTAGGACAACACAACACCCAGTCCCTGAGCGGAGAAGTTAGTTGTTTATCCCTTCACTCAGTTTTTTTTTAATTACAGAGAGCAGCCATTGCTCAGTGTACACTTCGTAATTGAAAAACGTTATAAATTTCTTAATGCTATACTTTTGAAATAGCTGCTGTACCGATAAGGCGGATGAGAATAGTTAGTGGCCTCCACTCATCAAATTTCTAATTATTTTATGTAAAATATTTTACCATTGTCTGTTAATACTCCTTTTTATTGCTATAATTCAGTTTTAAAGTTGACTCTCATCTCCTTTCCTCCTATCTTCCTTCATTTTTCTACCTAAAAAAAAAATTCTCAGTACTTTTTCAGTACAAAGTGGTGATTGATAGTTTACACGATGTCTGGTTGTTATGTGTACATCTATTCGCGCAAGTATGTTACCTATTTGTCAGTCGCCGCATGGCACCAAATGGGCACATATGTGATTTTACGTGTAAGTAATTTTTTATTATATTGTTTTATTTAAAAACTTTTAAAAATTTTCACACAAAACATTCGGAGGCATTACTTTTCAGCATGACTCGTATATTTCAAGGATCCATAGTAATTTCCTCCTATAAAATAATACTATTCGTTGAGACTAACAGTTAACACGCCCTATCTTTGCCAAACAATGTAAACACGTACTCTTGTTTGGCTGTTGAGTAGGAAAAACGCGTGTCGTTTCCGTCGCGTATTTTGTTGTCAGGAAAATGTTAATTTGTGCCACTTTAATAATGTGCACATTAGTTGCATAATTATACTGATTCTTATGGTGTGAAGGAACGCGAAATTTCGGCTAGATCTGGTAATTAAATAGTTTTGGATGGTATCTAGCATTAAAAAATTAACATTATTTCTCATCCCCTTCATGAAGTTCACCGTTGTCGAGATAGTGGTAAGGTTACAAATTACTTACGAAAAGTAAAAAATATTCCATAATATTACTTCACCACTTTAATTTCTAAGTATCCTCCTGGAGGCAACTACTTTTCTTTTCTTTGTCAAGTATGCTGATAAAGGATGCCTGAACGAACCGACAGTCTCGTCAGTACTAAACGAGGTTGGTTTTGTAAGTCTGGTAAAAAAAACAATAAAAATGTTTACTTCGTAAACAACCCACACTACTTTCCGACATTCTTCTTTGAAGGATAAACACATGATTCAGCGAACCTCTAGCTTTTTTATGCCATCGGAAAAATAGGTTCAGTCAAATTTCGCAAAATACTCGTTGACTGCAAATGTCTTTTCCTCGTTTAATGAAAATTTCTTCCGAATGAGCCAAATTTTCAACTTATGGAACGGGAAGAAGTCATTTGGGGCTCAGTCTAGTGAAAAGGGTGGATGAGGGATCAGTTTAAAGCCCAATTCATACACTTTCACCATTGTTATCGTTCATGTGGAATGGTGCATTATCCTGGTGAAAGAGCACTTTTTTACGTGCCAACCTCGGTCTTTTTTCAGCCAACACAAACTTCAAACGATTCGATAATAAAGAAAAAGGATGTTGGAAGATCGACTAAACTCTTATGATCTGACGCAGACTGTATTTTTCCCAACCAGGATGCAGGGGAATAGTAGCAGAACCACAGACATTATTTTTGTTCATTCCTCATTATTAGACGGGTACTCTGTTAGTAAAAGGCGGAATGGCCTTTCAGACTACGGTGCACAAATTTTAACACTAGAAGGTTTTTGTACTTAAACAAATGATATATATAATTACAAACTATGTAGGAAAGCTAATCCAACGGCAATAGAGTTTTTTAAACCTCATTAAGCAACAAGAATGCCAGGATGTTTATAGTGCCGATAACATAGATGACAGACATAATGCTTTTCTCAACACATTTCTCATGCTCTTTGAAAGTTGCTTTCCGTTAGAGCATTCTAAACAAGGTACTAGCAGTAAAAGACAGCCTGGGTGGCTGACTAGAGGGATAAGGCTGTCAAGTAGAACAAAGCGGGAATTATGATGTTAGAAGTAGTCACAATCAAGCTACAGTAGCCCATTACCAACATTATTGAAAGGTGCTTGGAAATGTTATTAGGAAGGCAAAGAGTATGTCGTACGCAAATAGAATAGCTAATTCACAGGATAAAATTAAAACCATATGGTCAGTTGTGAAAGAAGTGTCTAGTCAGCAGCACAAGGTCGACGATGTCAAGACGAGGTACTGGCAGAAGTAAAGCTGTGAGTACTGGGCGTGAGTCGTGCTTCGGTAGCTCAGTTGGTATAGCACTTGCCCGCGAAAGGCAAAGGTCCCGAGTTCGAGTCTCGGTCGGGCACACAGTTTTAATCTGCCAGGAAGTTTCATATCAGCGCACACTCCGCTGCAGAGTGAAAATCTCATTCTGGAAACATCCCCCAGGCTGTGGCTAAGCCATGTCTCCGCAATATCCTTTCTTTCAGGAGTGCTAGTTCTGCAAGTTTCGCAGGAGAGCTTCTGTAAAGTTTGGAAGGTAGGAGACGAGGTACTGGCAGAAGTACAGCTGTGAGTACCGGGCGTGAGTCGTGCTTCGGTAGCTCAGTTGGTAGAGCACTTGCCCGCGAAAGGCAAAGGTCCCGAGTTCGAGTCTCGGTCGGGCACACAGTTTTAATCTGCCAGGAAATTTCATATCAGCGCACACTCCGCTGCAGAGTGAAAATCTCATTCTGGAAACATCCCCCAGGCTGTGACTAAGCCATGTCTCCGCAATATCCTTTCTTTCAGGAGTGCTAGTTCTGCAAGTTTCGCAGGAGAGCTTCTGTAAAGTTTGGAAGGTAGTAGACGAGGTACTGGCAGAAGTAAAGCTGTGAGTACCGGGCGTGAGTCGTGCTTCGGTAGCTCAGTTGGTAGAGCACTTGCCCGCGAAAGGCAAAGGTCCCGAGTTCGAGTCTCGGTCGGGCACACAGTTTTAATCTGCCAGGAAATTTCATATCAGCGCACACTCCGCTGCAGAGTGAAAATCTCATTCCGGAAACATCCCCCAGGCTGTGACTAAGCCATGTCTCCGCAATATCCTTTCTTTGAGGAGTGCTAGTTCTGCAAGTTTCGCAGGAGAGCTTCTGTAAAGTTTGGAAGGTAGGAGACGAGGTACTGGCAGAAGTAAAGCTGTGAGTACCGGGCGTGAGTCGTGCTTCGGTAGCTCAGTTGGTAGAGCACTTGCCCGCGAAAGGCAAAGGTCCCGAGTTCGAGTCTCGGTCGGGCACACAGTTTTAATCTGCCAGGAAGTTTCATATCAGCGCACACTCCGCTGCAGAGTGAAAATCTCATTCTGGAAACATCCCCCAGGCTGTGGCTAAGCCATGTCTCCGCAATATCCTTTCTTTCAGGAGTGCTAGTTCTGCAAGTTTCGCAGGAGAGCTTCTGTAAAGTTTGGAAGGTAGGAGACGAGGTACTGGCAGAAGTAAAGCTGTGAGTACCGGGCGTGAGTCGTGCTTCGGTAGCTCAGTTGGTAGAGCACTTGCCCGCGAAAGGCAAAGGTCCCGAGTTCGAGTCTCGGTCGGGCACACAGTTTTAATCTGCCAGGAAGTTTCATATCAGCGCACACTCCGCTGCAGAGTGAAAATCTCATTCTGGAAACATCCCCCAGGCTGTGGCTAAGCCATGTCTCCGCAATATCCTTTCTTTCAGGAGTGCTAGTTCTGCAAGTTTCGCAGGAGAGCTTCTGTAAAGTTTGGAAGGTAGGAGACGAGGTACTGGCAGAAGTAAAGCTGTGAGTACCGGGCGTGAGTCGTGCTTCGGTAGCTCAGTTGGGCGCAGTCCGCCTTTAGCCGCGGAGCAGCTCGGACTTGTTTACGTCCCGGCTGCGAACGTTCGCGGAAGAAGCGGTGTTTACACCGTCGTCACTCGCGTGTGTTACTGTTTGAATCGAACGCAATGGCATACAATTTCCGAAAAACCACGATACAGTTCACGTTCTGTAACGAGTATGCACGACCGAAGGCATTCGAAATCGAACGTTTCTTGAGGGACGAAGTGCAACTTAATTACACTGAGGTTATTGGAATTCATTTATCGATCGTGAGCAGCACTCTTTACGTAAAGATGATTGACGACGCAGCATGCGATAAGATCATTGAAGCTGCCAAACGAGGATTCCAGTTCCGACACTCCGATGGTCATATTGGCGACGTGTTAGTCGCTCATTCGGGCCTGGGTGTGCGTACGATTCGAGTCTTTGAGCTGCCTTTCGAGTTACCAGAATCCTTGGTCACTGAATCGCTCCAGCCATATGGCAGAGTTATCAGTCATACGGCCGAACGTTGGCCAAGTTTTAGCACGTATCCAGTGCTCAATGGTGTCCGACAGGTGCGAATTGCACTTACGAAACATGTGCCATCGTACATCAACATCGGCGGCTGTCGAGCTATTGTCATCTATGATGGACAGCCCCGGACATGCTCCGGGTGTGGTGGTGAAGGACATCTTCGATCTGCGTGTATGCAGAGGAGACTCGTGCAACTCCCCAGCGGAGACCTCCAGAATCCGACTACACCAACGTCACTGCCGATGACTTACGTGGCGGCGCTTCGCGGGGAGGTGACGCAGAGGTCGGAGCGCACTATCGAACCGACGCCGCAGTTGATTGAGGCGCCTTCGGACCCCACTGAAGAAGGAACAGCTCCCACCAACCCTCAGTGCCAGACATTACAGGTGGTGCAGAAAGAGGATGAGAGCATCACAATAGGCATGGAAGCTGAAGTGGAACGGCCCCAGGGCGTTGTAGCGGCGGCGAGAGCGCAGGTGATGCAAGATTCGCCAACACCAGAGGCCGAGGTTAGGGCCCGCAAACAACGCTCGCCAAAGCGCCGCAAGAAGCGCCGACTAAACTCTGCGGAGACGCTCCCTTCTCTTCTTGGAAGCCCAGATGAGTCTAACACTATGGAACTGTCTGACTTGGAACCACAAGCTTCGGATGTCGCAGACCATATGAATTCGGACAGTGAAAAGATGTCATGTCGCTCGGAAGACGCATCCGCTCCGGGGCCTGCTACCCCTTCTGCGGTGGAGTCTAATGCTGCGAAAGAACAACAGATGTCACACATCAATGCCGCACAGGAAAATTTGGAGCACCCCAATAGTATCAGCTGGTATGAACAGGACGACGAAATCACCGATGCGGACCATTCTACTGGTGGGGACTCGCATCCGTCCCCATCTCAAGAAACCTAATGCCGCAGGGACACGTCCGTCGGGCGACCCTCTGCGGATGTGCAAAGGGACTATCGATACGGTGAAACTTTGTCATTTTAACATCATGAGGAGATGACAGCTATTCGACCCCAGGCATACAGAATAGGGACAGTGAATGTAAATACCATTAGATCGCCCGTGAAACAGCAGTTGTTTAGGGACATGATATACGCGTCGGATGTGGATATACTTATGGTGCAGGAAATTTACATTCCTGAGTTCCAGGAAGTCCATGGATACATCTCCTACACCTCGCCGCACTCGAACGACGACAGTGGAACGGCGATATTGGTCCGGGACGGGATTCCGGTCCGAGACCTGGCTTATCTACCTTCGGCACGAGGACTGGCGATAACTGTTAATGGAATTCGCATTCTCAATGTTTATGCCCCTTCCGGCACAGACAACAGACGGGCGCGTGCTAGATATTATTCGGAAGAGATTGTGCCCTTATTTACCGGCAGATTCGATCATTTCATTATAGGTGGTGACTTCAATTGTGTTTTAGCGCAAAAAGACCAGACTCCACATTACAATACCTGTCGTGAATTGCATGTGCTATGCCGGGATCTGGAGTTAAGCGACACCTGGGACATGATTCATAGGAACCGTGAGGGATATACTTTTTATACCAGTCACTCGGCGAGCAGACTCGATCGAATATATGTTTCGGTTGGCCTACAGGATAAGGTGGTCGACGCGGAACGATGGCCTGCGGCATTTACTGATCATCTGGCTTACATTTGTACCATATCACTCCCTAGGCAAAGTGTGTGGAGAAGCCGCGGGACATGGAAACTCAATTCGTCACTTTTGGCGGACCCCGAATGTCGTCGGAGAGCCGAGGAGGTATGGGTCACATGTCAACGCCGTCTACCAACATATACCTCCGTGCTTCAATGGTGGCTCGAGTGTACTAAGCCGGCATTAAGAAGAGCTCTCATACAGTATGGTCGGGATAAGACGAGATGGCAACGAGACACTCTTGATTATTATTACACCATGCTTCGTGAGCTGTCCTTCCAGGTGCCGTCTGCAGAACATCATGCGGAAGTTCATCGTGTCAAGGCACAAATCCTATCGATCACGCGACGACGACTGGGTGGCATCCCAATACGGGCAAGATGTCTCGATACCATCACTGGGGAACGTACCTCGATGCACCATGTGTCGCGGGAACATAAACGTTACCGCCGGGCATTGGTAACAGTGCTCCACGGTTTAGATGGCCGTCAACTGACAACACAACAGGATATTGCAAATGAATTTTTAGAGCATTTCCGCCACCTCTATGCCGGTACACCGACGGACCGTCTGGTGGGGGAAGAGATACTGCAACATCTGCAAACGACACTGACAGAGACGGATAAGGCAGCGCTTATGGAGCCACTCACAGAAGACGATATAAAGGTGGCACTCACAAAAGGAGCGGCCCATAAATCACCAGGACCAAATGGGATTACGCTAGAGTTTTATCGAGAATTCGTGGACATGATGATGCCACAGTTGGTGTCGATGTACAATGAGGCGATGCGTCCGGACATGCGCCTACCGTCGGATTTTATGACGGGCTTTCTTCTTCCTATCCCGAAGATGGGGGGGAGTCGTAGTGTTAATCAATATCGGCCTCTCACTATGCTAAACACCGACTATAAAATCTTTGCACGACTACTAGCGTCTCGTCTCAAGCTGGCGATTTCCAGGACAATATCCCCTGATCAGGCTTGCCTAGGGGTGCGAAGCAACATCTCCTCGGCGTTAAGTGAATACCGTGACGTTATCGCCCTTGCGGAAACGTGTAAAATGCGAGCAGCGATGATATCTGTGGACTTCGATCGTGCGTTCGACAGGATAAACCATGACTTCTTGGTGTCAGTCATGAGTCGAATGGCGATTCCTCCGGTTTTCATCTCCATCGTTATGAGGCTAATACGAGGGGCTACATCGAAGGTGATTGTAAACGGTCGGGAAGCGGGCTCGATTCCTATTAACAGCTCAGTCCGACAAGGGTGCCCACTCTCCATGATGCTGTTTGCGATAGCGCTTGAGCCGCTGATGTGTGTTATGAGGCGCTCACTTACTGGGATAGCGCTTAATGAGAACTCTTTCATTTGTCGCGCATATGCGGACGACCTGATCCTTCTTGTCAGATCAGGACATGAAATTCGTCAGGCTGTTGAACATCTAGACTCTTACGGGACGGCGGCAGGCAGTGTCGTTAACATGACGAAATCCAAAATTATGCACATTGGACGGGGTCTGGTAGACGTACCGGGACCGTTCCAGACGGTGGAATCGCTGAGATGTCTGGGGATTACATTTACCCGTTCACTACGGCGGTCAGCGGCGGCGAGTTCTCGGCGGCTTCTGCAGAATGTTCGTCTGACGATACGCAACAACTCACTGAGAGCCTTTGACATGATCCAACGTGCGGCATACACCAACGTTCACATAGCGTCACGAATGCCCCATTTAGCGCAGATCCTACCAATACCGAAGGGTATCGCCGACCGCCTCATGGCTGCCTTTGGTTACTATGTTAGTACTGGGATGTTATTTAAGATCAAATATGATACGTTAACGCTACAGTTCCGGAACGGTGGCCTCAACCTCACAAACGTGCGAAACAAAGCTCTGGCGCTTTACATGCGAGCAATGATACGAAATTGGCAACAAAGAAAGCATACCATAACGTCAGCTCTGATAGAAGCACTTGTTCCGCCTTCGTACGAACCCCCTATTGCGGTGGGCAATATTTCGCCTTCTCTTGCACACATTGCCTCATTTCTTGTTGATTACAGTTATGTTCGTCTGAAAGTACCTTCAACGAGAATACCCACGACTCGGGAGATCTATAGATGCTTGATGGATCACCATGGCCGCAACATAATGGAATTCAAATACCCGTCGAGAACGTGGAACCACATTTGGTGTGCAGTGCATACTCCATTACTGTCAACAGCAGCGAGATCGATGTGGTATATTCTTATAAACCGCAAACTTGTGACCAGGAGTCGATTACATACAATTCATATGGTCGATTCTCCTCTTTGCACCAACTGTGGACTGTTAGCCACGGAAGAACATGGTTTAGTGTGTGGCGCAGCGAGGGACGTCTGGATGCTGACGCGTCGAATGTTGGCCTTCCTTCGGCGCACTAACTACACAGAAATCACATCGGATGTACTTTTTCTACCGGACAAGACCTTTTTTCCGAATCAAAAGACGTATGCGGTCAATTGGATCGCTGGACATGCGGCGAAATATTTGTATTCGTACGATATTAAGTCCGTGATGGATTATTGGTTGTATTTACAAGAACAACACGAGCTCATACGGAGTCATACGAAATACAGGACTTACTTTTCCAATTTTTTAGGAAGTGTTTTTCACAATCCGCCCGACAGCTGGGGTGTCCCAGAACTGGGAAGACTCCTGCAGCAGAACGACTAGAGACACTGGCAGAAATGGTCAAGATTATATGGCTTTCTGCCAGGTTTATGATGCGACACCGCGTGCTGCAGGGATTGTGATGCAGATGATAACTTCATTTTCACTCCCGCCCACTCCCGCCCGTGACTAGGATTGTCATTTACTTTATTCCTGTTAAAAAAAAAAAAAAAAAAAAAAAAAAAAAAAAAAGTTGGTAGAGCACTTGACGGCGAAAGGCAAAGGTCCCGAGTTCGAGTCTCGGTCGGGCACACAGTTTTAATCTGCCAGGAAGTTTCATATCAGCGCACACTCCGCTGCAGAGTGAAAATCTCATTCTGGATGTCAAGTTAGTTCGTAGTAAAAATATTTCTGTTACTGATGAATCAGATATATGTACAGTATTTAACAATCATTTTCTGAGCATTGCTGGTGAATTAAATAAAAACTCAAGTTTCTACAGGGAATCATGTAACTCTCTCACACAATGCCTTTGATGTCTGAAATACTCCTCTGTGATACTGACAAGGGGGAGATTGAGTCAATAATTAAATCACTGATGACTAAGGACTCTCATGGATGTTCAAAAATGGTTCAAATGGCTCTGAGCACTATGGGACTTAACAGCTGTGGTCATCAGTCCCCTAGAACTTAGAACTACTTAAACCTAACTAACCTAAGGACATCACACACATCCATGCCCGAGGCAGGATTCGAACCTGCGACCGTAGCAGTCGCGCGGTTCCGGACTGCGCGCCTAGAACCTCATGGATGTGATGGAGTGCCTGGCAGAATATGAGATTAGTGTGCTGCACACGTTAGCCAATATTTGGCCATATTTGTAATTTTTCCTTTCAACTACTAAAGTATTCAGTAGTGAAACCGATTTTTAAAACGGGAGGAATGGGTAATGTAGACAATTTTAGACCTATTACTATGCCATCAGTGTTTGCTAAAGTTATTGAAAAGGCTGTGTATGTAAGAACAACTGTTCATTTTATTTCACATAATTTGCTATCAAATTTAGAGTTCGGTTTTAGATCTCGTTTAGCAACTGTAAATGCTATATTCTCTTTTCTCTGTGAGGTACTGGATGGATTAACCAAAAAGTTTCGAACTCTAGGCATATTTTTTGATTTATCTAAGGCATCTGATTGTGCTGACCACAAAATATTGCTACAGACGTTGGACCATTATGGAGTATAGGGAGTAGCTCACGATTGGTTCACCTCTTACTTTAACAACAGTCAGAAAGAGGTCATTATTTACAATGTTGAGAATGGCTGTGATGTGGGATGTGGGTGGGGCATAGTCAAATGGGGGGGGGGGGGGTGGAATCAGTGCTGGAGCCACTCCTGTTCCTTATTTATATAGATGATATGCCCTCTAGTATTACAGGTAATTCTGTTTGCTGATGACACTAACTTAGTAGTAAAGAATGTTGTGTGCAACATTGGCTCTGTTTCAAGTAGTGCTGTACATGACATAAGTTCATGGCTTGTAGAAAATAATGCTTACTCACAGTAAGACTCAGTTTTTAGTTCCTAACACGCAATTCAACAGAACTCGACGTTTTAATTACACAGAATGGGCATACGTTTAGTGAAACTGAGCAGTTCAACTTTCTAGATACACTCCTGGAAATGGAAAAAAGAACACATTGACACCGGTGTGTCAGACCCATTATACTTGCTCCGGACACTGCGAGAGGGCTGTACAAGCAATGATCACACGCACGGCACAGCGGACACACCAGGAACCGCGGTGTTGGCCGTCGAATGGCGCTAGCTGCGCAGCATTTGCGCACCGCCGCCGTCAGTGTCAGCCAGTTTGCCGTGGCATACGGAGCTCCATCGCAGTCTTTAATACTGTTAGCATGCCGCGACAGCGTGGACGTGAACCGTATGTGCAGTTGACGGACTTTGAGCGAGGGCGTATAGTGGGCATGCGGGAGGCCGGGTGGACGGACCGCCGAATTGCTCAACACGTGGGGCGTGAGGTCTCCACAATACATCGATGTTGTCGCCAGTGGTCGGCGGAAGGTGCACGTGCCCGTCGACCTGGGACCGGACCGCAGCGACGCACGGATGCACGCCAAGACCGTAGGATCCTACGCAGTGCCGTAGGGGACCGCACCGCCACTTCCCAGCAAATTAGGGACACTGTTGCTCCTGGGGTATCGGCGAGGACCATTCGCAACCGTCTCCATGAAGCTGGGCTACGGTCCCGCACACCGTTAGGCCGTCTTCCGCTCACGCCCCAACATCGTGCAGCCCGCCTCCAGTGGTGTCGCGACAGGCGTGAATGGAGGGACGAATGGA
The DNA here is from genome assembly GCF_023864345.2 of Schistocerca serialis cubense. Taxonomy (NCBI): domain Eukaryota; kingdom Metazoa; phylum Arthropoda; class Insecta; order Orthoptera; family Acrididae; genus Schistocerca; species Schistocerca serialis. The sequence continues at coordinate 544,472,198 of NC_064642.1, forward strand.
GACGTGTCGTCTTCAGCGATGAGAGTCGCTTCTGCCTTGGTGCCAATGATGGTCGTATGCGTGTTTGGCGCCGTGCAGGTGAGCGCCACAATCAGGACTGCATACGACCGAGGCACACGGGGCCAACACCCGGCATCATGGTGTGGGGAGCGATCTCCTACACTGGCCGTACACCACTGGTGATCGTCGAGGGGGCACTGAATAGTGCACGGTATATCCAAACCGTCATCGAACCCATCGTTCTACCATTCCTAGACCGGCAAGGGAACTTGCTGTTCCAACAGGACAATGCACGTCCGCATGTATCCCGTGCCACCCAACGTGCTCTAGAAGGTGTAAGTCAACTACCCTGGCCAGCAAGATCTCCGGATCTGTCCCCCATTGAGCATGTTTGGGACTGGATGAAGCGTCGTCTCACGCGGTCTGCACGTCCAGCACGAACGCTGGTCCAACTGAGGCGCCAGGTGGAAATGGCATGGCAAGCCGTTCCACAGGACTAGATCCAGCATCTCTACGATCGTCTCCATGGGAGAATAGCAGCCTGCATTGCTGCGAAAGGTGGATATACACTGTACTAGTGTCGACATTGTGCATGCTCTGTTGCTTGTGTCTATGTGCCTGTGGTTCTGTCAGTGTGATCATGTGATGTATCTGACCCCAGGAATGTGTCAATAAAGTTTCCCCTTCCTGGGACAATGAATTCACGGTGTTCTTATTTCAATTTCCAGGAGTGTATTTAGATAGATTGTAAACTGCCGTGGAAAGTCCACGTTCAGAATCTTGTTCGAAGACTTAATGCTGCCATTTTTACTATTCGAACGGTATCTGAAGTAAGTGATAGTTCGATACGAAAAGTAATCTATTTTGCTTATTTTCATCCGGTTGTGTTGTTTGTTATTATATTTTGAGTCAACGCTTCCCATTCTCAAAGTATATTTTTGGCTCAGAAACGAGCAGTTAGGGCAATAAGTGTTGCAAGTTCACGAACCTCTTGTAGACCCCTGTTCACGAGTCTCGGTATTTTGACATTGGTCTCCACATTGGTCTGTGACTTTCACTCAGTTAAGACTGGGCAGAAATCCAATCTGCATTCGGATCGCACTTCCTTGACTCTTGTGCAGAAAGATGTGCAGTATACTACTGCATACATTTTCAATAAGCTACAACAAGAATTCAAAAATCTTAGTAGTAATCTACGCGCTTTCAAATCGAAACTGAAGAGTTTCCTCATGGGTCACTTCTATTTTATCGTGGGGTTCCTTGAAAAATAAAGCTGATTCCCATGTTATATTGTTGATTGCGTTTACATAAACTTACGGCTTGTCTTTTTTGGGTTCATAGACATTTTATTTTATCTGTTATTACTTTTATGTTGTAAGTTAACGTACTGACACGTTCCATAACCTTGGAGATTTACCCCTCAATATGCCACTAAGATAAATAAAAATAAAATAAAATAAAATAAAATAAAATAAGCAAGTAAACATAATAGGGTCCAGTTATTGTTTGCCTTTTTCTAAGTAAACTGTGAGGATTATTCCTTGCGAATCACAAAAAACAGTGGCCACCACATTACCACTTGACAAAATAGTCTTTGCTTCTTCGGTGCACTTTCACCAGCTTTTGTCCATCATTTTATCTGCCATTTTGGTGGTAATGATAGATCCAGGTTTCATAAACAGTCATAAATCGGCAGAAAAAGTCTTGTGCATTGCCATTAAACATTGCTAGGCATTGTGTTGAAATGTTGTGCCGTATGCGCTTTTGTCGACTGTGAGCAATCACAGCACCCATTTCGCACACCTATTCTTCATGGTCAGTTCTCCATGAAGGATATTATGCACTCGCTCAGTTGAGATGACAACAATCACAGCAATCGCACAAATTTTTATTCGGCGTTCTGGCCTAACCATATCATGGATTTTGTCAGTGGTTTCCTTTGTGGTGACCTCAATTGGACAGCCCGGGTGCACTTCGTCTTCGGTGTTTGTCCGACACGTTTAAATTCGTTAATCAAAAGGTAAGTGGTCTTCAATGATGGTGGAGCTTGATCCATTTCTGTTTTTATTTGTTTGTCAGTGCAACCCTTCATATGAAAATGTTTAATGACTGCATTAAACTTGGTCTCCTCCAGTTTCAAAAGCAGTCGACACACTGGCCAATTCAGACGGTTGTCAGCAGTGAACTGAAAGCTGTACATTGCTGACATTCTTTACACGATTCGTGGAATAATCAAGCTTACCAACCACGAAGGCGCAACGAAATTGTTCCGTTCGTCCGTAGAATTTCACCAGACTTGTCAAACCGCCTTCGTCAATAACCAGTTTAAGAGTAGAAGGTGCAATAACGCTAACAATAACAGTAGCGAATCTTAGATAGACCGGTATATTACATTCGGTTTTTCTCCTAACAATAGACATCGACCAATACAATATTCCATCAGGGAATCTAGAAAATAAAACGCTACGGTAGATGCTTATCCTCCAATATTAAATTCGTAATCAAGTGAAAGAAAACAATGCAAACCTTGCTTCGCTACCAGAATGTCTTTTACAGGAGCAGTGTATAAGACAGCCAGGCGCCGAGCTCTGACACGCGAAACGCGTTGCTCACGATTTGCGTTTGACAGCGCGCAGCAGCCAGCGCTCGCCAATTACAGGGTCCCCTCTAAGCGCATAAAATGGTTTCACTCCAAGCTGAGAGTCTTACCCTTGCTCCTGAGAAAAGAAATAACTTTCTCATTCAGTATTACCACGCAAAAGAGCAGCAGGGCACTCACTCTTTCAGCTCCGTTATGACGGTCTGCAGCCTTCTATCACTGCGCTCTCTAGAGCGGAAAAATATATTACACTTTTTCTTATGAATAGGCAAAGCTCAGACCTCAACAAGACCTTAAAACTTGCCATATTTTACATCCATTACTTTATAAGAAATATTATGACATATAACAAAACGGGAAACGCCAGAAAATATTACGACAGTAGAAAATAATGCCGGAAAAGCTGATTCGCGGACAGAGAAAATTCTGTGACCTGCATAAAGATATATATATATGTTGTTGTCGCCTTCAGCCCAGAGACTGGTTTGATGCAGCTCTCCATTCTACTCTATCCTGTGCAAGCTTCTTCATCTCCCAGTACCTACTGCAACCTACATCCTTCTGAATCTGCTTACTGTATTTCACCTCCTGGCCTCCCTCTACGATTTTTACCCTCCAAGCTGCCCTCCAATACTAAATTTGTGATCCCTTGACGCCTCAGAATGTGTCCTACCAATCGATCCCTTCTTCTAGTCAAGCTGTGCCACAAATTCCTCTTCTCTCCAATTCTATTCAGTACCTTCTCAGCCGGCAGGAGTGGCCGTGCGGTTCTAGGCGCTACAGTCTGGAAACGCGAGACCGCTACGGTCACAGGCTCGAATCCTGCCTCGGGCATAGATGTGTGATGTCCTTAGGTTGGTTAGGTTTAAGTAGTTCTAAGTTCTAGGGGACTGATGACCTCAGAAGTTGAGTCCCATAGTGCTCAGAGCCATTTGAACCATTTTTAGTACCTCCTCATTAGTTACGCGATCTACCCATCTAATCTTCAGCATTCTTCTGTAGCACCACATTTCGAAAGATTCTATTCTCTTCTTGTCTAAACTGTTTATTGTCCATCTTTCACTTCCAAACACTCCATACAAATACTTTCAGAAAAGACTTCCCGACACTTAAATCTATACTCGATGTTAACGAACTTCTCTTCTTAAGAAACGCTTTCTTTGCCATTGCCAGTCTACATTTTATATCCTGTCTACTTCGACCATCATCAATTATTTTTCTCCCCAAATATAAAAACTCACCTACTACTTTAAGTGTCTCATTTCCTAACCTAATTCCCTCAGCATCACCTGATTTAATTCGACTACATTCAATTATCCTCGTTTTGCTCTCGTTGATGTTCATCTTATATCCTCCTTTCAAGACACTGTCCATTCCGTTCAACTGCTCTTCCAGGTCCTTTGCTGTCTCTGATAGAATTACAATGTCATCGCCGAACCTCAAAGGTTGTATTTCTTCTCCATGGATTTTAATTCCTGGAGATTAAGTATATATTAATTTTCTGAAGCAGATGGAAGAAGAAAATACGGTAAAGCTTAGCGTGCCGTTCACGCAAATACAGGCCAAATCTCTATGTATAAAAGGAAACAGCCTGACTGATCCACTGACTCATCATTGCCAGCTCAAACTGACAAGTAAAGAAACCTCAAACCTGGAGAGAGTGCTGATCTTATGCTTTAGGCATCGTTTAAAAAGCGGTCTTTCGGAATTTAGGATAGGGGCTGAAAAGTTTTTCGAAAATATTAAGGCAACTTTAAAGCTAGAACTACCAAGATGTTTCTCGGTCAGAAATAAAAAATACATATTTCAGTACTTCTGAAAATTCATCCTCCAAGGGGGTGAAATACTGGGTGAAAATTTTTTCGAAAATGAATATTATTAAAGAACTACTAAGGTATTTTTATAGCCGCGTCTATAAAAATTAATTTTCGACTTCCCGGTTGGAAATAAAAGAAAAAAAAATCAGGTTACTTTCCATTCAGAAGGCTGTTGCACGCAGCGATTGTTATATTGACATTTAAATAATTGGTTTCAGCTATCAGTCGTCCTTTTTAAATTTTATTGGCAGGTCTAGATTTCAGCTAGAAACTAGCTATTCTCAATGCGCTATCATTTTTGATCAATTCATGTAATGCCTGTTGGTCGGGCTTCATCCACAGTTCATTGAATATTCAATGAAGTACCATTCCAATCGTGTCAGACGACTCTGCAAAAAGATATTAAAACAGAGAAAACTTTTCATTCTGGTGTACCGGTCGAATGAGATCTGTTCAAGCTGATCGTCACCTAGATTATGTTCAATCCTCGGAATATAATTCAGACTGATGTGAACTCAAACGTGGAAGTAAAATATCGGGTAATAGTCTTCTGTTCTAATTGCTTGCGTTGTCCCCCAACTTTCTTCTTAAGATCCTTAATTGATCTTTGATATATTAATGATCTTTCAAGAGTATCATTACCAGATGCTAAGATTATTTTGTTTGCAGATGGTACGAATGTTAGATACTGTAAATAACAAATCGAATGTAGCTTTAGAAAGAGTTGTTAACGAAAATTCCATGGTCATTAATAGATGTTTTCAAGCAAGTTCTCTATCATTCATCATATTCATCTTCAATCATTAGACCTTCTGCATTGGTAGTGGAGTCAATTAAAGCGACTTTGTCGAGTACATATTGATAGCACGTCACACTCGGGACAGTCTCTTCAGTGTGGTGGACTGTTGACAGCTGCAGTTGTTGAACTTTTTTACGTAATAGCTCACTTAACAAACGCAAATAAGCATTCATTTAATAAACTGAAAATAACTCTACTATATAAACAAGAGCTGAGTGAAATTACTTTGTCTGCTCACATCTTGCACTGGACAGGAGATTCTGGGGAGATATAGTCCGTCAGTAAATCGAAAAGCGAACAGCGCTCATGACGGGGAAGTTGCCTTTTTCGAAAGAGCGCTACAGCTCCCATCATGATGAAAATTAATCAATTTCCCCTCTAGCAGAGTAGAACAGTGTGCAGAGATTAACGTAGATTCTGTTCACAAGCGTTTCTTACATTAGTATTATTAATATGTCATATCTGTAATCCATATATTGTTAACTCACATTTTGGGAAAATGAACATCCCTGGACATGGCTACGCAGTGTGTCGCCAGTGATTCATTAGGCACACTACTGAGGATTTGTATAACTTCGTGAAACACACTGTAGTAGCTTCTTGTGAAATAATGGAGTAGATACAGTAGCGAATCACGTGCTCGCTCTAACTGCAGACGTATGAAAGAAGGAATTCACAATCCAGCGATCTATCTCCCTTCGCACATTTATCCTTCACCCACACCCTTCCATCCTGTTACACCCAAGCACACAATTTATCCCTTAACACGGCTCCACTGCACGTACACGCGCTACTGACTTCATTAACAGAACCAGTAATTCTATACTATTCAAACACTATTTTTAGTACTCCACGATTTTTTTATCCTCTGCAACGTGTAAAACTATTAGTCCTAGAGAAAAAAGGAGCAGGATCTTTCTCGTAGGAAACTTAATGAAGTTCAATTTGTATCTGTAAACATTTTCACTGGAAGCCGCTATTTTCGAGTTATTCGACATAAAAAAGTGACCTTCAAAAGCCCTCTCCCTCCCCCTCAACACCACTCTACAGCGATCGACAGGTACTTTCAGTATTTTGTTCACGACACTCCCTTCTAGCACTGTATAGAAATTTGTAACTGCATAGTTTTCTTCTTGTTCGACATTTTTTGGTCTTCATTGACCAGGCTGTGTTGTCGCCTGCCGTCACTGTTGTTGCCGTTCCGATATTTGCTTTTCATTGAGGTCCGATAAGTATCTTGTGGTTCATTGTTTTGTCCATGTTGTCGAATAGCGTTCACTATTAAGTACTCTTAGTGTCTGAATAAAACTGACGAAACGCTCAATGGCGTGGGAATAGAAGAAATCAAATGACTAGACAAAAAGTGATTCCAAGATAAAGTCAATGCGATATACCATATCCGCAAAGATGCCTCATAACTATGCTGATACTGCATTAACTTCGGAAATTCAACGAAAGTTAACGAATGGTGACAAATATTTCTCGTAAAAAAAAAAAAAAAAACTTCCAACATATGGTAATGTATGCTTCAAAAGCAACTGATTAACTCACCGAAGAATTAACAAAATTTTTATCTTACATATTTCCCATTCACTTCACTTCATAAGAGGATTATTAACCTGATACAATCGCATCACCAGAAACCTCGAAGGGACCAACGGAGGCTCATCTTTGTAACAGCTGCCTTCAGCAGCAACAACCGGGCGATCCAACTCGGCAGTGCCAGGAGTGGTACTGTATAAGGTGGTATCCACAGAAAGAGCGTTTACTTTAGTGTTGTTTGTACATCCGTATCAGCTCGCGTTCCGGGTTTCACCTCTCGTTTGGTCCACGTTAGTACTGGCTGCTGTTCCCGCAAACCATAAACAACTTCTGAGCAGTGTAGCTAATACGATCCGTGTAATAAAACCTTGTAAACTGTTTCTATTTCTATGATACTGAACTAAAATACCCCAGGTACCACGCGCTTCAGTATGTTCACATTCAGATGTTTGTGGTAATCTCTTTAATAAATGCGTAAATGAATTTTTGTTTCATGGAGGTATGTTCTGTCCTTTCAACTAAATCAAAGGCTGTCTGTTTTACGCTACACGTCTTTCGTTTCATTTATTTATGAAGCGGAGACCTGTCATACATGTTTGTTTATTTATACATAATTAATGCATGATGTAGTAATTACAAGTATATTACTATTTTAGGTTCTCTCATGTTATTCTTTTTGTTTTTCAGGTTATTAACAACTGTTTCAGCATACATTTCGTGAGGATTAATTACAGTTTGTGATACTTACGAATTCCAATGTTGTTAGTCCATGTGTGTCGTTCTGGAGATGTCTTTTACTCGGTCCCCATACTCCAGATGGTCGATTTCCACCCACGTATATTACAACACTTCACTTGCTGTTTTCACTGTGTGCTGAACGTGTGTGTGGTTACAAGTGTAGAGTAGCCTGTCATTCCCAGATATAATGATTCACATTTTCGACATTATAACTGATACATACCTGCTCATTTGTATATATTTGATTTGTCTATTATTGTTTGTAAATGTGACTGGAGAGTGTTTCTTGTTCTGTGAGCAATAAGTAATGGTTCAAATGGCTCTGAGCACTATGGGACTGAATTTCTGAGCTCATCAGTCCCCTAGAACTTAGAACTACTTAAACCAAACTAACCTAAGGACATCACACACATCCATGCCCGAAGCAAGATTCGAACCTGCGACCGTAGTGGTCGTGCGGTTCCAGACTATAGCGCCTGGAACCGTTCGGCCATTCCGGCCGGCAGCAATAAGTAATCCTTTTTTTCTTTAGTATATTTGTTATTTCGTGCACTGATTTATTTTTGTATGTTAATGTGTACCATTTTTGTCTGTTAGTCATCTCATAAGTGTTACTGTTGCGCGTTTCTGTCTGTGCTGCAGTGTCACTATTGTTTATGTGGTTCTGTGGTGTTTGAGTAGCCTTTCTTCATTTTTCCTTAGTTTTGTTTCGATACTGCGGTTGAGTCTTTGTATTATATGGGTGTTATAACACTTTTTTGTAGCTTTGAGTTGTATTGTTTGTAATTTTTCTCGCCTTTTTATTTACTGAATGGGATATTATGTAACAAGTTTCGTAGGGCCGCTAGTTTTTATTTTGTGGACGATTAGACGTGTCATATATAATTGTTCGTGCCTGTTGGCTTTCTGAAATGTCAAATGTGACTTTTCGGGTATCCCCTCACTCAGGATCGGCGAAAGAACATATGCATATCAGCTCACCGTAAAGGTGTATTGTGTTGTATTATATTGTATTTTTGTGTTTTTAGCATGTTCCGCATCCTCAGGGATTTCCTCGCGAACATCGCATCTAATCTAATCTTAACTAGCTTCAATAACGATTGAGACGAAGTTCTCAGAAAAGCCAAAATTAAATTTCTTAAACTGCTGGATATATGCAAAGAAGTGGGTCACGAGTATTCTAGAGCCTCTCCGCCCCGGCGCAGGTGTCGGAGAATGCAAGCGGACCCCCGGAGGGAGGGGACCGTTTATTAGAAACGGCAGCACAGCTCGCTTATTGAGTTATGGGGACGGAACGGCGGGAATGCGATGTATTAAACCAGCCGGCAGTGCCACCTGTGGGCCGGTATTGGCCTCTGCACGGAGGTTGAAAACACCTTCGACACGAGGTTCTGCTGTCGTGCACTGTAGTAGGCCTACCTCGAATGGTAGGCAAGTTTACCAATGAAATCCATATTCCTGGCGTCAGATTATTAGAGGGGCGTTTAATAAGTTATGCAACACATTAATTTCTCTGCCAATTTCAGTTTTAAAATATTCAGTATCTGTTGTGAGAGATGGTGGAATATTCCCGCTTCAGCCCCTATCGTTACACGAAGTTCCAATAGGTGGCAGCGCTGTATGTAGCCTTCAAAATGGCGCCTATACCAGAGGTGCATTCCAAACGAAGATTTTCTTTTGGTGTAAAGCCAGAGATATTCATAGGCGCTTGCAGAAAGTCTACGGAGAGCTGGCAGTGAAGAAAGCACGGTAAGTCGATGGGCGAGGCGTCTGTCATCATTGAAACAAGGTCGCACAAACCTGTCCGACCTCACGCCTTGTGCATGCCGAGCGCACACAGCTGTGACTCCTGCAATGTTGGAACGTGCGGACACTCTCATTCGCGGTGATCGGTGGATCACGATTAAACACCTCCCTTCATAACTGGACGTCTCTGTTGGTAGCCATGAAACACTCGTCCACCAGTTGGGGTACTGAAAGCTGTGTGTCTGCTGGATTCCTCAGCACCTAACAGAGGGCTATAAACAGCAACGAAGGACCACCTGTTCAGAATTGCTTGCACGATACTATGCTGATCGTGACAATATTTTGTTGAACATCACAGGCGATGAAACATAGGTCCATCATTTCTAACCGGAAACAAAACAGCAAGCCATGGAGTTGCGCCACACCAACTCTCCTCCGAAGAAAAAGGTCAAACCCGCACCCTCAGTCGGTAAACTCATGGCGACTCTGAAGGGGTTATTCTGTTTGATATCCTCCCTCGTAGGGTAACGGTCAGCACTGACGTATACTGTGTTACCCTGAGGAAACTGAAGAAACGGCTTCAGCGTGTTAGTCGCCACTAATATGCGACCGAACTTCTCTTTCTCCATGACAACGCAAGGCCTCACACAAGTCTGCGCAGCCAAGAGGAGCTCACGAAACTTCATTGGACTCTTCTCCCTCATCCACCCTACAGCCCAGGTCTCGCACTTGCCAGATTCCATCTCTTTGGACCAATGAATGATGCACTCCGCGGGAAGCAGTACATTGATGATGAGGGCTGTTGATGCAGCAAGACTTTGGCTCTGACGACGACCAGTAGAGTGGTTCCGTACAGGCCCTTCCAGTAAGGTAGCGTAAGGCCGTGGCATTGAACGGAGATTATGTTGAAAAATAGGGTTTTGTAACTAAAGCAGTGGGAAATAATACATTATTTTACAATCCTGACTGGAACCAAGCCGCCGGCCGCTGTGGCCGAACGCTTATAGGCACTTCAGTCTGGAACCGAACTGCTGCTACGGTCGCAGGTTCGACTCCTGCCTCGGGCGTGGATGTGTGTGATGTCCTTAGGTTAGTTAGGTTTACGTAGTTTTAGGTCTAGGGGACTGACGACCTCAGATGTTAAGTCCCATAGTACTTAGAGCCATTTGAACCATGTTTTTGGAACCAAGCCGCTTTCAGAAAAAAGTGTGCTGCATTGACTTTTGAAAGCCCCTCGTACACAACCGCTTGTGAAAAGTGCGACGTCAAGAAGAAGACATGTGGCTGGAATGAAATTTATTTCTCAGACTGCGGATACGGCAATGGACAAATGACACGAATTACAGACCTGTACATATCCTTTGGCGGTGAGAGTTCAGTTCGGTGCGAAGCTGCCATGTGCTCCAATTAGATCCTTTAATGTAGTGTCACGGAATCAAACTGGAAAAACACTGATAACCGATTTCTATAAAGGGCGATCAAAACATATCCTTTTCAGTGCGTTGCTGTAAGGTATACAGAGTGTATCATAATTAATGGCGTAAACGCATACAGTTGAAAGTACACGATACTAGAAGTAAAAAAGTGTCAGTAAACAAAGGGTCGAAAATGCGCACCTTAAGAGCTACGAGCAATTTTTCATTTCGATACTGTGAAGCAAATCTCTTCTACTGCAAGCTCTTTGCTTTTCATATTTTGGGAAGTGATAGTATGGACCAAAACAAGAAAAAATGTCCAGTAAACATGTGCTCTAAAATGCATACCTTAAAAGTTATGAGGACTTATCCATTAGAAGTGTTGTGTTCCAAAGTACCGCAGATGAACAAGTGCACAGAAAAAGCTGGCGTAAGCTTTTATTCAGCCGTGGATATCAAATAGCTGATGATGACGATGATGTTATGTTAACGTCTATCAATACTTTGACCCCAGAGATTATTTTTGACAAATTAATTTAGAGCTGTCATTAAATCTTCAACGAACATATTTTGTTCTTACCCTTCAGAAATTGCCATTTAACCGCTCAAGGGGTATTTACCCCAGGCTGCGAATCGCTGCTCTAATAGCAGTGTTCGACTGTAGCTCACCGGCATTTCTGAGGAACATATCACCGCCAGAAATTCTACAATAACTAATTATCCCACTAAATAATTATCCCACTAAATAATTTCCCTAATAAACTGATTTTTTTCCAATTTTCAGACTTAAATTCAATTAATAAACGTAAACATGGCCTGTAGTAGGCTGTAATGCGATGTTTATTTAATCGTGCGATTAGCTAATTTCGACCAAGCGTCATTGTAGAACACATTTGTAGTTAAGAGTCATTTGAAAATGACATGAAATACAGACGTTGCAAATGTGCTTGACAATGACGCTTAGTCGAAATTAACTAATCGCACGGTTAAATAAACATCGCATTACAGTGATACTACGGACCATGTTTACGTTTATAATGCACCTGGAGGCTGTGGATCCCCACAAATAAAAATTCTAAATTTATAATAAAATTTCCAACGACATTGTATTTTCTGGAATAACTTGACAGTTTAAAATCCGAGATGTGCACCTGTAGTTAGAACGTGCCGTAACATACAAATAAAAATTTAGGAACGTCTAGATTGCTTCTACAGTTTAAAATAACTGTAGTTGGACCCCAGGGCGACAGTGGCATAAGAAAGTGAAATAAAGCAGATAAATTAGAATGCTGAATTGCCAAAAGCGAACTGTTTACGAAAATTTAACGTTAGTTGGGACCCACGAGCTACAGAGGTAGCCGCGGGGCGTTCAAGGCAAGTTACGCTCGCTCGTGAGTAGCTCCATTAGCTGTTACGAGACCGCAGTCCTTGCCTCTTCTTTTTGGACGCGTCATGCGCTTTACTTCAGGCAACTGACGTGAGGCGGTAATTAGCTACAGCGAAGTGCCCTTTCCGTCTACAGCGCCGAAGCGTCTGTGTCTTTTGTCTGGTCTGACAAAGCACGTTGCTAATAATGCCCAGCCATGTCTAATGGGTAATAAGGTTTCAGTGCATCAGGCGCATGACGGTATTCTGAGTCGTTGTTGAGCACACGAAATGTGAAATGGTCACAGATGCCGTTGGCTACAGAGGAATAGACAGGGTCAAACCTTGTCCTTGTTGTTATCCCGTTACCAAGATAGCAGAACTGAACCCAACATGTCAATAGCTCGAAACGAACATTGATAAGAAGAAACCCAAGATAATTTTCATCGAGACAATTTAAAGGAAGAGAAACGGAATAACGTCTAACGAAAATATTATACAACTCAAACGTTTAGGTACGTAAGTGAAAGAGGACATCACAATAGGAAAAAAGTAAACACCATTGCAAAGCTTTCATCTGACAGGAAGAAAAAAATGTATTTTGGTCTTCAGATCGAAGACTGGTTTGATGTAGGAAGGCACTTGAAGCCCATAATATGCTGTCGCAAAGTCATGTATTTCATCTGAAAAACTTGCGTGTATTACATTAAATATGGATACCTCTTTTGCATCACGTAGTATACAACTAAGGGAGGCGTAGCCAGGGTCCTAGTACGTACTCACGACTTGGACTCTTGCTCACATTAAAGGGAGTATAAATATATTAAATGCAATTAAATATATTAAATGCAGTAACATATGTGATGCAATACACGTAAGTTTTTGAGATGAAATACTCATATTATTACGACATTCCGTTATGAGGTCCAAGGCGCCTCCCTTGATACTACACGTTGATTTTGCCATAAGCAAGTGGACATATCTTTGCTGTATATTGTCTTTCGAACGATGTGACCTTGGAATTATCGTTGCTATATTTTGTTCACTGCCAGCACACTAGCAGTTTCCACGTGTACGTTGCTACCATACAGAAGCTGCGTGGAGGCGGGTGTGCGAGTATATATGGGAGTTAGTCCTTTCTGTGCAAGTCTCGTCATCCCTGTATAGCTGGTGTAACCCACATCCATCTGAATTTGATTACTGTATTCGAGCCTTGGTCTCTCTCTACAATTTTTATCCCCCCCCCCCCTCCCCCAGTATTACCTCGATTACCGAACTGACAATTCCTTGATGCATGAAGATGGATCCGAATAACCGAATCCTCATTTTAGTTAGATTGTGTCATAAATTTCTTTTTTCTCCAATTAGATTCAGCACCTTCTCATTAGTTATTCAATCTACCCACCTAATCTTCGGCATTCTTTGCAGCACCACATTTCAAAATACTACATCGTCTTTTTGAAGACAAAAAATGTGATGTGTGAAAACAGGAACTGAAGAAAAGACTGGTCAAACGTTTTGTATGGACTGCAGTTTATATGAGGCAGAAAAATGTACTATAAGGAAGAAAGGCAAAAAGCAATTAGAAGCCTTTGAGAGATGGGCATCGGGGAAGTCAGCAAAGATAAGGGGGACGAGTGGGAAGGTCATAATTGAGTCTTAAATAGGGCATAGAATCCGTACGTCTGGCAGTATTCTACGAGCTGCACTGAGTCAGCAGGCCTCATGTAACAACCTTATTCGATTTGGCTGTTTCATATTTGTAGGGACGGTTCACGTCAGCGCAAACTGCGTTGGTAGTGAGATATTTCAGTCAAAATATGTCCCTCTGAGCACGTATCCTAATGTATACAGCCATGATATTCAAATATAATATGGCTCCTTTTTTGCTATTCGATCCTGGTTTACAACTGCCCTCTTTTTCAATAGATTTATTATAGGGCAGGATCACTAGAACAGATTTTGTTGATCGCCGGTAACGATTTATTAACCAAACCATCTTCACAGCTATGGGGAAAAAAAAAGGTCGAATAGTGATATCTACGTCAAAACTCACGGTTACGTACGGCAAAAGATTAAAATATATGTCAAGTCGTAACTTCCTCTAAAATAGTAAGCAATATGGCATGCTATGTCAAATGCAGTGCTACTACTTGAGTAGTCTACAAAATGTGGCGAATAGGTGTGCATCAACGGAATCTTTACAATGGATTACTGCTATAGTTTATAAATTTTTGTTTATTTTCGAAGCGCAAATTATATTCAAAAAGAGGTCATAACATCATGTGTAATTACAAACCAGAAATAAGACATAACATTTTGGTTTTTAAGAACAAGTGTTAACTGACATTCTATTAAAGTGACATGAATAAGAGACTTGTTTACAATCGGAAATGTATAAACATGTGTTAAATGAAGTGGAATAGATTATCTAGTATGCTTGTCTGTAAATATGATGGCGATCTGAACTGCAGGTCAGTTTAGTGATAATTTTAGAATAAAATCAGAAATAGCAGAATATGAAAAATAAAAAAGGCTTGTAAAGTTAGAAAAACAGAACTCCAAAGACGTTTAATGTCTAACATAGTATAAGAGGTAATAATGTCGATACGGGTGTAGTACACCATTGTGGATAGGAACAATAACTAGCCTATGATGCTCGAAAAAATGTTTTCTGCAGTCAAAATAAACCGGGCGTGCAGTTAGAAAATTTAAAGCTTCAATGAAAAGACGTCCCATATTAGCTGCTTTGGATATATCAATTGTGATGCCGGCGTATGTGCAATAGTCATCATGTGGTATTGTTCAGAGACAACACTATTCATAAACATTTACGCAGTCGCTATGATGGGAACGAATTAGTATATATAGAAATCTCAACAAAAATTAGTTATTTCTAGATCTAGGGCTACATTTGTTCGTCACTGCTTAGTTCAAAAATGTATTGTGTTTTTCGATTGCTGCCGCAGATTATCGACTTGGATGGGGACTCTCTTTAGATAGTCACCAAAATCAAACACCTAGGTTCGAAGCTAACAAAAAAATGGTGCCACTGTGACAGGATAAAAACTAAAGGTGGTACTGCACGGTTATCTTTTCAAAAACTTAGATCTCTGATACGTAATTGCGATCTTGCCGAAATGTGAAGTGCAGTATGTTATTGCCACTGGGATCTTTGACAATTAAAATCCCATCCACGAGCAGGATGAAGCAGTTTGAAGTATGGATTTCTGTTGCATGCTGAAGATCCCATGGGTAGATCACGTGAATAACGTGTTACTTCACAGTGCTGACGTCATAACCACCATCAAGTAACGAATTCTTAGCACATCTTTAGAAACTAGAACAACAACTCCCATACAACATATGATTGAAGGAGAGTTACAAGGAAAACTTGCACGTGGTCGGTTGAAGAGTCTCATGGTGGCAGGTTCTCCGAAACATCTTGGACAAGGCCACCTTGGTTAGAATAGCTAAAAATAGAGAAGAATACTCCATTATAGTCGCAAACATTCTGTAAGAAGTTGGTGCTCAAAGAAGAGTCACAGTAAGGTCTTGCTAGGTATATGGCGACGGTAGCTCGAAACTTTTTGTGATAACAGGAAAATCGAGCATCAACATCACTGCCCTCACGAACCAATAAATGTACGCTATTAGAAGATGAGAAGGAAATTAGCGATAGCAATGTCAAGTTCATTCAATACATGTAGCAAGCTGCCGTCAACACAATCTTTTCTGCAGGATGGCTGGGGTTTTCCTTCGTCCACTATGGACAAAATATTGTAAATAGTATGTTATTGGATGCAAAAAACATCAGCCAGAAGTGAATTATTGTCCTGAGGGTTTTATTTTTCCAGACACTAGCTTTCAAAGCATTTAAGTCTCGCCGTCGGACTGCTTCGTCCTGAATTATTCTCTATTTTCATCCTATATATGTAGTGCTCACTGAACATTATAACGTAGCTTATCAGCTGTTACGAAAAACCTTCATTATAGAAGTTTCGACTGCCGCAAATCATCACCATGTACATGAAGTTTTGTGTCGATACATACGTTCATTGTGGTCTAGCGGTTCTAGGCGCTTCAGTCCGGAACCGTGCTGCTGCTACGGTCGCAGGTTCGAATCCTACCTCGGGCATGGATGTATGTGATGTCCTTAGGTTAGTTAGGATTAGATAGTTCTAAGTCTAGGGGACTGATGACCCATGATGTTAAGTCCCATAGTGCTTAGAGCCATTTGAACCGTTTGAACCATACGTTCATCCTGACTCTACATACTGTCCAAACGCTAGCTGGACATGGGAACTTGATACATAAATCCAAAAGTTGTTCAGAGGATCAATATCGTCGATAATACAGCAGTAAAAGCATGCAACCTTGGTTTACTTGTTAAAAGTCAGAATACTTCGCTGTTAGATGTATAACTATTGAATCTTCTGAACAATGTTAACATTTAAATAACAGACTCCGATTTTAAGTTTGAGTTTTTGGTGTAACGTTACCCGGGGCTACCACACTGAGACTGGAGATTGGAAAAATACCATCGGACTTTCTTCAGAATGTCATCCACCCAATCCTTAGAACATCAAACGAAAATAAATGCGAGATGGTATAATTAGCTTAAAAGCTCGTTCATCCAAGTTACTGACAAAAATGATATAAAAAAAGGACAAAAAAATTTAGGAATCTTGTACTTGACGATAAGTTTGGCGTTAAGAAACGTAAAGGCACCGTAGAGGAGGGTCTCACGTTATCTATCATTTATCCGTTGCTTTGATTATTGGTGTACTTCCGGGTATTGGTCCGAGTTGTTGTTTCCATTCCATGCATCTTGAGGTTGATAATGGAGGCAAGACACTTTTGCAGGATTTTACGACAAGGGAAACGCGTTCGGCAACGTACACTAATGAAAGATCGAAATTATCAGAAACATACATATAAGCTGCTGTAAAAGACGGGTAATACACAATATGTAATAGAACCAAGAGGGAAAAAAAAAGAATAGAAAACCAGTACGAACTACTCTGATTAAAAACGGTGCAAGACAGGAATGACGTCTTTCGCCCTACTGTTCAATTTAGCACAGAACAAGCACTCGTGGAAATGACATAAAGGGTCGAGAGTGAGACTGAAAGTAACGGTGGAAGGATATTAGTGATAAGTTTTAGTAAAACAGAACTATACTCTGTGAAACTGAAGAAGAATGACAGGACATGCATAACGAAATGAACAATATAGTGAGCATAGAATGTGGACTAGGAGTAGGCCAAAGAAAGTCGAGAACTGTGGAAAGCAGTGTAAATGACATTTATGATAAACTTACTATCCAAAGTGGGGACCATACAGTAGACAAAGTGAAACAATTTTGCTACACTGCACGCAATTTAATACATGATGCACAAAGAAAGGAAGATAAGATAAGAAATGAGGATTTTCTCCACAATGTCGTCACGTATATGAATATAACACTGACTAGAAGAAGGAATTAGATAAGACACGTGTAATAACCTCTATGGCAGTTGAGAGAGGCAAGAGCAACCTATTAATACTTACTTTCCCTTGGGCAGCAGATCAGGTATTGGAGTGTGGATTCATAGATGTAAAACGGTTAGTTTATACTGACAGGCATAGTTACGTGCAGTTATGGCCATTCAGAAAACATAAAGTCATAATGTTTGTGACCCAGTTTGTAGAAAGACTGTTTGAAACAGAAGAAAAACAACCAACACACCGATGTGTGTACATATTAAGGTACCACATACAAAAGTATCTGCAGTTACACCTGTTACACCCTATATAATCTATATATTTACATGGATATGGTGTCTGTTCTTTCGGACATGTCCGAAAGAACAGACACCATATCCATATAATTATATAATTTTGGTAATACCGGCCACGACCTTCTTCTTCTGTGCGGATGCACACATATTCCCCGAACTCTTACGGGACTTGGTCAGAATGTCTTCCTCGAGTAATGAGTGTATTGGGGTGGGACACTACGAATGTAGTGTGTGGACATACAAGGTGAGAATGTAGGTCTCGCGGGAGGCGTGCGTGAGATAGTCCCTGCAGTCGCACTATCCTCTGTGCCCTCGGTGGCTTAGACGGGTAGAGAGTCTGCCATGTAAGCAGGAGATACTGGGTTCGAGTCTCGGTCGGGGCACACATTTTCACCTGTCCCCGTTGATGTATATCAACGTCCGTCAGCAGCTGGAGGTATTAATATAATTATAATTTCGTTTTGAATGGACGTAGGTGAGATGATGACGTCGGTACAGGAGAGGAAGTCGTAAGGGTCACATCACATCAGTCAGCAGAACGATAACCAGGAAAAGATAGTGGGGTTGAATGTCATGTATGTATCCAGACAAATACTATACCATTAACTGAAAAATCCCTGGCGCCTGGTGATCATTTGTGACAAACAAATCTATTAGCAGCAATTAAAGTTCATCCTAGCAGCTGATTCATGGTGGTACAACATGATTTTCATAAGAATCTACATTCTGTGGGGCACCATCTACTGAAAATCCTTGTAGTGCGTTAGACAGTAGGAAGACTAATGTCTAATTTGGAAGGGCAGACCTTCCGCGGAAATGGAAATTAAATGTAACTCCATCCTATGTCCGGAGTGCGGGACTTCAGCTGGTCGATTTCCAATAACAAAATACCAACAGCCGTTATTTTGGTTTTGTGTGTTAGGCAACCAGTTTCGGCATTCGTCTTCAGGCATGTATATATCGCGTAATGCTCGTGTTGGAAACCAATGCATCACTGACAGCTGGTATCGTGAGGATTTTTTTCCCACGGGCATGTGCGCTCCTTGGACGGTTGTCAGCAACCCAGTTGGTGGTATTTCACGATACCAGTTGACAGTGCTGCATTGGTTTCTAACACGAGGGTTACTCGATATATGCATGCCTGAAGATGGTATAATGTAATGCCGAACTGGATGCCTAACAAATACACTACTGGCCATTAAAATTGCTACACCACGAAGATGACGTGCTACAGACGCGAAATTTAACCGGCAGGAAGAAGATGCTGTGATATGCAAATGATTAGCTTTTCAGAGCATTCACACAAGGTTGGCGCCGGTGGCGATACCTAAAACGTGCTGACATGAGGAAAGTTTCCAAACGATTTCTCATACACAAACAGCAGTTCATTGGCGTTGCCTGGTGAAAAGTTGTTGTGATGCCTCGTGTAAGAAGGAGAAATACTTACCATCACGTTTCCGACTTTGATAAAGGTCGGATTGTAGCCTATCGCTATTGCGGTTTATCGTATCGCGACGTTGTTGCTCGCGTTGGTCGAGATCCAATGACTGTTAGCAGAATATGAAATCGGTGGGTTCAGGAGGGTAATATGGAATGCCGTGTTGGATGCCAACGGCCTCGTAGCACTAGCAGTCGAGATGACAGACATCTTATCCACATGGCTGTAACGGATCGCGCAGCCACGTCTCGATCCCTGAGTCAACAAATGGGGACGTTTGCAAGACAACAACCATCTGCACGAACAGTTCGACGACGTTTGCAGCAAGATGGACTATCAGCTCGGAGACCATGGCTGCAGTTACCCATGTTGCTGCATCACAGACAGGAGCGCCTGCGATGGTGTACTCAACGACGAACCTGGATGCACGAATGGCACAACGTAATTTTTTCGGACGAATTCAGGTTCTGTTTACAGCATCATGATGGTCGCATCCGTGTTTGGTGACATCGTGGTGAACGCACATTGGAAGCGTGTATTCGTCATCGCCATACTGGCGTATCACCCGGCGTGATGGCATGGGGTGCCATTGGTTACACGTCTCGGTCACCTCTTATTCTCATTGACGGCACTTTGAACAGTGGACGTTACATTTCAGATGTTTTACGACCCGTGGTTCTACCCTTCATTCGATCCCTGCGAAACCCTATATTTCAGCAGGGTAACGCACGACCGAATGTTGCAGGTCCTGTACGGGCCTTTCTGGATACAGAAAATGTTCGACCGCTGGCCTGGCCAGGACATTCTCCAGATCTCTCACCAGCTGAAAACGTCTGGTCAGTGGTGGCCGAGCAACTGGCTCGTCACAATACGCCAGTCACTACTCTTGATGAACTGTGGTATGGTGTTGAAGCTGCATGGGCAGCTGTACCTGTACACGCCATCAAAGTTCTGTTTCACTCAATGCCCAGGCGTATCAAGGCCGTTATTACGGCCAGAGGTGGTTGTTCTGAGTACTGGTTTCTCAGGATCTATGCACCCAAACTGCGTGAAAATGTAATCACATTTCAGTTTTAGTATAATATATTTGCCCAATGAATACCCGTTTATCATCTGCATTTCTTCTTGGTGTAGCAATTTTAATGGCCAGTAGTGTAAAAGCAAAGTAACGGCTGTTGGTATTTTATAATTGGAAATGGATATTAGTTATCGCCAGCAGACACACTGCATACTCACAAGCGAATGGGGAGATGAAGGCGGCCGGGTGAAGTGCTGAGAACCGAACATGACCGATCGGCATCGTCCGCGCAGGTCGTAAAAGCTCGGTGCCGTTGGCGCCGCCGCAGGCTCGTAAAGTGCAGCCAGGGGTCGCCCACTGCCTACCGGTGAAAGGGGGGGGGGGCAAGGGGGGGAGAGGAGCTCGGGAAATCCTTTGTTGGTAATCGGCTCCGAGAGCCGAGGCGGGCGCTTATTGAGAGTGAAAGCTTGGAAAGCGGCTTTCCGCCGCGGCGGTGGCGCCGCCGCTGAAGACCCTCACGTGAGAGAACCCACGTGGTCCCCCCCCCCCCCCCCCCCCCCACGTTGGGATCAGTGGGCTGACAAATTGCTTAGAAAACACCGCCACCACATGTATCGGAGTACAGCTCAAGCGCCTGGGATCTATATCAGGTTGTTGTAGCAGAGGATACCGAGTGTAAACAGAGAAGGGCAACCTTTAGATTTACCATAAAGAATATCTCCAGCCTCATACATAAATACGCAGATCCACATACACACTCTGCAAACCTCTGTAAAGTTTGTGGCACAGGATGTTTAGCGTGGTGCCACATATTATGGATCATTTCCATTCGAATTGTATACGTAATGAAACTTCCTGGCAGATTAAAAATGGTGCAGGACAGAGACTTGAACTCGGAACTTTGCCTTTCGCGGGCAAGTGTTCTACCACTGAGCTACCCAAGCACGACTTTCTTTCAGGAGTGCTAGTTCTGCAAGGTTCGCGGGAGAGCTTCTGTAAAGTTTGGAAGGTAGGAGGCGAGGTACTGGTGGAAGTAAAGCTGTGAGGACGGGGCGTGAGTCGTGATTGGGTAGCTCAGTTGGTAGAGCACTTGCCCGCGAAAGGCAAAGGTTCCGAGTTCGAGTCTCGGTCCGGCACACAGTTTTAATCTGCCAGGAAGTTTCATATCAGCGCACACTCCGCTGCAGAGCGAAAATCTCATTCTCGTATACGTAATGCTTAAATGCCTCTGTGTATGCTGTAGTTCATCTAATTTTGTATTTGCGGTCCCTACAGGGACGATATGTTGTGGGACACTCTTTCCAAATTTGTTCTGTATTCCAGTTAATAACCCACCACTCAAATGAGACAACCAAATCAATCAAATTACTAGCGACGCATGAAAGTACAGATGCATCTCACAGAAACACCAATGATTGCAAATTCAGTAAGTACCTTTTCATTTCATTTCTGTATGGTGAAGGATGTAATGCTTCTCTGTAAGCTGGGTCCACTGTGACCGTGGGACGGTGAGGATTACAGGAGTGCAGCCGCAAGCAAGTCGTAAAAACGTTCATCGCTGAAAGACAAAAACCCCGCCAGGAACACAGTCAGTGCATAGCACTGTCAGAATAGTGTCCCACATTCGAATAAGAGCGTTGAAGAGGACAGTAGGTGGCATTCGGCAGGTTGTAAACTTCCAGTCTGAAGAGCACCATAAAAACATTCTTAAAAGGTAGAGATCTGCAAGCGGATGCAAAAAATGTACTCAGGGTGAGAAGAATCTGTTGGACCCAAATGAGGTCAGCAGCAAATGATGTTTTAACTGTCATATATTTCAAATTGATACACAAGGTGACTACACTGGCAGGCCATGTGCATCAAATTGATACACATATTTCAGACCGTGTGTATAATTCGTGTACACAGCTACACTGATTTCACGTGTTTAAAAACTGATAAGCAAAAACAACTGCCCGCCAAGACGTTGGATTCCGCTTGGTGGCGTTGCGGGCACGTGACACGGTAACAAAAGCAAGCGGAGCAGACACGGATGGGGGATCACCTAGCGAAGATATGCTCTGCAAACAGGGAAATCCATTGAGATGAGCGACTCTGACAAAGGTGAGGTTATTATTGTGCAGAGCCTGTGAACGAGTATCTCGAAAACGGCGAAGCTGGTCGAATGGTCATTTGCTAATGTCATGAGCATTTACAGAAAGAGGTAGGAGTATTATTAAACTACCATTAAGAGCTAAATTGTTGGACGCCCACGACTCTTTACAGAACTTGGGGTACGTAGACTTGCTGCTCTGTAAAGTAGGATACATGGTGACCTGTTGCAACTCTGCCGAAAGAGTACAATGCTGGTGCACACAAAAGTGTTTCGGAGCACACCTTTTATCTTACATTATTGAACAGACCATCCCTAAGTGTTCACATGTTGACCCAACAGTACCATCGTTTAAAATTGAAGAGGCCACGGGACCCTAGGGATTCAACTGTCTATCAACGGGAACGTATCGGTTCTTCGGGTGAATCACATTTTTGCTACTCTACGTTGGTGATCATCTTTAAAAACGCCGTCATCAAGGTGAATGGGGGCTCGAAACGAGCAGCTCGCCACGGACGCAGGCTGATGGGAGCAGTATTATGCTATGGGTACATTCTTCTGCGCTGACATGGGACATGTGGTAGTAATCGAAGACACACTCACAAATGCGAACCATCTGCATTCCTTCACCCTTGACGTCTTAGCCAAAGGCCATGTCATTTTTCAGTATTATAATTTTCCATGTCTCGGAGCCAGAACCGTGCTACAGTGGTTTGAGGAGCATTATAGTGAATGCACGATGAATTCTCGGCGATCAAATTCGCCTGATGCAAATACTATGGAACCCATCTGGGTCGCTATCAGACACCATCACCCTTACGCAAATCAGCAGCTCGTTATTTACGCGAAATACGTGCCCTGTGCGTAGACATCTAACGCCACTCAACCTACCAACAAACTGTCGGATCCGTTATACACAGAATCAGTGACGTATTTCGTTCCATAGATGGTCAAACAAGCTATTAAGCAGGTGGTCACAGTGTTTTAGCTCATCAGTGTATACTTGCCCAGGCCTTCTACAGAGGGCGTGCGCTTTTGATTCCGAAATTCGCTGGCCTAACCCCCTCCATATTTGACATGTGATTACTTACAGCTTCTTCTCAAGATTAACAGCTGTGTGTAGGGGTTTTCTGAATGAAAAATTCATCTGCTTAGAGTGTCATTTCATTATTCACTCATGTAAAGTAAAACATATATGCCAACCTACTAATTAATTCAAATTTGTTGTTACGTCTGCTGTGAATTTGCCAATGTAACTGTTGATTACAAATTCATCATTTATATTATTTTTGCTCTGTTCTTCCAAAAATAAATGTCAGTCATCAGAAATGCTGAAAGGACTCTTAATTTGAAGGGAGCCCAGGACTGCTTCACCAAAATTATTATTTTTCTAGTGGCGATGGCGACTTGTGAGTGCATATGTATAGCCGCCATGATTGGCCAAAACATGAAACCACCATCATAGTGAGATGGAATTTCTGTTTTCTGCCGCGTTCAAAGATGGAAATGTGTATTACTGGTTAATCGCAGCAGATTCTTTAGGAGATGGGAGAGTGTTGCTATTTTGATACATTTTTCATTTGTCGGAACTCGGAAGGTCTACAACAATCGGCCAATGGGAATCCAATGCTGGCAGAACCAGCAACATTTTGAGAAGGAGAGCAGATGCTCTTTCTATTTGATAGTCAAAGGAAGAGATGTTTTCGCCTTACAGGTGCAGAGGGGACACCTTCGTCCCAGAGCTGACCATAGGTGCTAGGGATGAATTTATAACTCTAGCTGCCACAGCAGCCTTCCTCTGCACCTGGAACTTAGAACAGAGTAAACATGAGCCACATTAGCATACGTTATGCTGCGGGGAGAACGAACTCGCTTGTTTCGAGTTAGAGTTTTGCTTTTCTCAATTAATTCACGCTATCAGTGAGATGAATTCAACATGCACTTAGGTAAGGGACCCGATGCTGTCCTGAGAGCCACAGCCCAAGCATTACGCTTCTCCACACCTGAAGACGCCTGCCAGGTACGGACCAGATCAACCAACGTGACGAAGATCGACATAAGCCTTAATGAAACATGTCGAACCACAGCTGGGTAAATGAAACCTACGTCTTCTTACACAGAGCTATACAGAGCTGCTGGTCTTGCGAGCCCCAGCTCCCGAAGAACACCTCACGAATTCACAGAGAGACTCAGACAAGCCATTGATTATCGACATCCTCTGTTTGGCATTGAGTGCGAGCCTGGACGACTGATATCCCGTAAAAGGTTCTTAAACACGGCCATTGAATAACCATTACCTCGCCTGACTAATCACCAGGACAGGTAGTGCCTGGCGGTTCCCCTGCGTAAGAACAGAGATGGCGCCAGTGAAAACAAACATGATCAGGTGGGGCTATGGTAAAGTGAATGACATCAAGTGTGACTGTGGTGCTGTGCAAGATGTGGAACACCTCCTGAGCTGTCCAAACTGTCCCTACGGATGCAACATCGACCATTTATGGCTGGACAAGAATGAAGTCCTGGACGTGGTCCAATACTGGGCTGAAAGACAATGACCTGTTTCTGAACGTGAAAAAGTAAGTAAAGTAAGATCCTTATGTGTAGTTTTTGTGTCTTTTTTAAAAAAAATTTAATTAATTCGGCTACCATTAGCAGTTTGTGTGGACATGGTTGTTGTGGTTGTTTCCTCTCCAGTTCCACTCACCTGTGCCAATGTACACTCCTGGAAATTGAAATAAGAACACCGTGAATTCATTGTCCCAGGAAGGGGAAACTTTATTGACACATTCCTGGGGTCAGATACATCACATGATCACACTGACAGAACCACAGGCACATAGACACAGGCAACAGAGCATGCACAATGTCGGCACTAGTACAGTGTATATCCACCTTTCGCAGCAATGCAGGCTGCTATTCTTCCATGGAGACGATCGTAGAGATGCTGGATGTAGTCCTGTGGAACGGCTTGCCATGCCATTTCCACCTGGCGCCTCAGTTGGACCAGCGTTCGTGCTGGACGTGCAGACCGCGTGAGACGACGCTTCATCCAGTCCCAAACATGCTCAATGGGGGACAGATCCGGAGATCTTGCTGGCCAGGGTAGTTGACTTACACCTTCTAGAGCACGTTGGGTGGCACGGGATACATGCGGACGTGCATTGTCCTGTTGGAACAGCAAGTTCCCTTGCCGTTCTAGGAATGGTAGAACGATGGGTTCGATGACGGTTTGGATGTACCGTGCACTATTCAGTGTCCCGTCGATGATCACCAGTAGTGTACGGCCAGTGTAGGAGATCGCTCCCCTCACCATGATGCCGGGTGTTGGCCCTGTGTGCCTCGGTCGTATGCAGTCCTGATTGTGGCGCTCGCCTGCACGGCGCCAAACACGCATACGACCATCATTGGCACCAAGGCAGAAGCGACTCTCATCGCTGAAGACGACACGTCTCCATTCGTCCCTCCATTCACGCCTGTCGCGACACCACTGGAGGCGGGCTGCACGATGTTGGGGCGTGAGCGGAAGACGGCCTAACGGTGTGCGGGACCGTAGCCCAGCTTCATGGAGACGGTTGCGAATGGTCCTCGCCGATACCCCAGGAGCAACAGTGTCCCTAATTTGCTGGGAAGTGGCGGTGCGGTCTCCTACGGCACTGCGTAGGATCCTACGGTCTTGGCGTGCATCCGTGCGTCGCTGCGGTCCGGTCCTAGGTCAACAGGCACGTGCACCTTCCGCCGACCACTGGCGACAACATCGATGTACTGTGGAGACCCCACGCCCCACGTGTTCAGCAATTCGGCGGTACGTCCACCCGGCCTCCCGCATGCCCACTATACGCCCTCGCTCAAAGTCCGTCAACTGCACATACGGTTCACGTCCACGCTGTCGCGGCATGCTACCAGTGTTAAAGACTGCGATGGAGCTCCGTATGCCACGGCAAACTGGCTGACACTGACGGCGGCGGTGCACAAATGCTGCGCAGCTAGCGCCATTCGACGGCCAACACCGCGGTTCCTGGTGTGTCCGCTGTGCCGTGCGTGTGATCATTGCTTGTGCAGCCCTCTCGCAGTGTCCGGAGCAAGTATGGTGGGTCTGACACACCGGTGTCAATGTGTTCTTTTTTCCATTTCCAGGAGTGTATTATCATATATCTTTTACATTTCATTTTAACCATGGTGCACCTAACAATTATTTGCCACGAAAGCATATGGAACCGAAAAAGGCCGTACATTCTTCACTTAACAGTGGTTCTTAAATTTTGTAAGTATACTTTCGTGGAATTACTGGTCTCTATCTTCAACAGTCTCCGAATTCAGGTTTTTCAAAATTTCCATCACACTCTCCCGCGGGTCAGACAGAAGTTGAAAGTATCTAACCAAAATTGTATCCTTTTTTAATTTGTGAAAGTATCAATGATAAGATTGTTCCAAATTAATTATTCAACAAACTAACGTTATCAGAGCAAAGTTATATCAAATAACTAATTTTATGCCATTGCACAACTGGCATTATTCAAGTCAAGGTATAATTTCATTAAGTAAACATCAGGGCCAAAAGTTAATTTTTCAGTACCATCTTAATGCCATTGCACAAACGGCATTATTCTCTTAATCTTGATTGCTGAGTCAAATACATGTTGCATTTCTGGCAAAATGGAGGAGTGCAAGAAACAAGTTCACAGACGCAGTCAGACGCAGGTTTGTTGAATAATTAATTTGTAACAATCGTATCACTGATACTTTCACAATTTAAAAAAGAATACAGTTTTGGTTAGATACTTTCAATGTGACCACTCATGCTACCTTTCTTTGTATATATTCAATATTCCCTGCTGACCCTATTTGGTACAGGTCCCACATACTTGTGCAACACACTAAGATGGTACTCTTTTGTATCCTGACTACATTCACGCAGTATCTTACTAATGAACCAAAGTCTTCCACCTGCCTCAATCACGGCTGAGCTTGTGCGATCACTGCATTTGATACCCCAACAAATTTTTACGCATCAGTATTTGTATCAGTTGATAGATTCCAACAGTCAGTCACTTATATTGTAATCATAGGATACTATTTTTTTTTCGATTTGTCCGAAAGAACAGACACCACGAATTCATATAATTGCTTCGCCCAGAAGGGCAATGGATCCACTTTTTTTTTATGCGGATGCACAAGTACGACCGACCTCCTGTGAGAATCTTAGTGTAGTGAGCATGGAGGAAAAGAATAGGGACAGCGGATAGATGGAGTTCAGTGGGAGTGTAAGTCAGCCGTGAGGTGTGCCGAGATAGTCTGAGCAGTTGTGATAAGCGCACTGTCCCAGATGGCGCAGCAGGCACAGTAGCTCAGCGTGATCGGTCAGAGCACTGGCTGGTCTCTGTAACAAAAAATTGAGTGAAGGGTTCAACAACGAACTTCACCGGATGTAATGTGACGTCCGCTACAGCTGAATACAACGAACAGTAACGGACAAAATGCAAAAAAGAAAAGGAAGACGCTGTGTTTAACGCAACTGTTTAGAAAGTAGGAGATCCCAGGTTCGAATCCTGGTCTAGCACACATTTTCACTCGTCGCTGCTGATGTCGCACAAAGTCCTGATGCGATTGATAACAACTATTCCCCCTTTTCTGTTCCTTTCTTACCCATCCTTCTTCAGTTAAATCATAAGTTTAAAGATATTGACAATCTTTGTCACTCTGAAACGTTATCGAGATTTGATTGAATGGTTCAGAAGCTTGCTTTCTTCTCCATAAAGTATTTCATTATACACTGCTGGCCATCCTAAATGCAACACCAAGGAGCACTGGAAATATCACGATGTAATTGATTTGGGAGATAACACGGTGAACGGAGATCGCATGATCGAAAGTACAGCCCTATGTGAAGTTACGAAGATGATGAAATCAGCGTTGAGTGTTGCACTCCTGGCTATAATCGCTGCTACATACCTCGGCATTGAATCAAAGAAACTCTGGATGTATTGTTGGGTTAAAGCAGTCCATGCTACTTCCACATATTGCCAAAGGTGATCTGGTGTAGTAGCGGGTGGTGTACCACGGGCCGGTCGTTCCACAATCATCTACCAGACGTCTTCGCTAGGCGAAACATCGGGAAAAGAGGGAGACCAAAGCAGCAGTTCAATCCGATGGGCGACAAAGAAGTCTTGAACGCTGCATGCGATGCGTAGTCGCACATTATCCTGTTGCAATGTGGCCATCGGCAAGTTCCGAAGGTATGGGAGGACAACAGACGGCCAGTGTAGCCGAGCGGTTCTAGGCGCTTCAGTCTGGAATCACACGACCGCTACGGCCACAGATTCGAATCCTGCCTCGGGCATGGATGTGTGTGATGTCCTTAGGTTAGTTAGGTTTAAGTAGTTCTAAGTTCTAGGGGACTGATGACCACAGATGTTAAGTCCCACAGTGCTCAGAGCCATTTGAAAATTTTTTAAGGAGGACAACAGGCTCCGTCACTTCAGAGAAGTGATGATGATGAAGTCCCATACTCCAAGGAGCGTAGGGAACGATGCGGGAGACCCGTACCGCCGACTAGGCAAGGTCGTAGCAGAGGTGGTTTGCCTTTACCTTGCTCCGACCGTAAAGGGGATGAATGATGATGATGGAGACAACACAACAAGACCCAGTCATCTCAAGACAGCGAAAAATCCCTGACCCCGCCGGGAATCGAACCCGGGACACTGTGCGCGGGAAGCGAGAACGCTATGCAAGACCATGAGCTGCAACGCTGCTTATTAGTGTACCGGCTATTCGTAATAGGGGGGCTCGCGAGTGGAATCCAGTACCACCCCGTCTCATGATACCGGAAGCAGGACCAGTGTGGCGATGCATAAGGCAACAGTTCAACAGTCTCTCACCAGGGTGCCTCCGGACTCTAACCTGATCATCGTGGTGGTGCAGGCAGAAACGGAATTCCTCGGTAAAAAAAAAAAAAAAAAAAAAAACAATGTCGTTCTATTCGGTTGTCCATGCCCGTCGTTCATCGCCTGTGGCGTTGACTTTAGTAAACGCAGCAATGGACGCCTTGGGCACAGACCACTCTGCTGCGAACGACGACGAATGGAACGCGACGACACTGCTTGTTGTGCAACAGAGACTATTTGTTGTGATATGGTTCGCGATGTGGCAGAGCGATCCATCATTGTCATGCGCACAATACGCTTGTCATCACGTGTAACGGTGCAACCAGATGGGTGCAATCGGTCCCATCGGTCCGTCGTTCCCTTCTGCATCCAGCGATTGCAGATCTGCATCACAGTTATTTGGTTCCGTCCGACACTATCACCTATTTCTCCGAAGGATAATTCGCAATCTCTATAAGCAACTATTCTTCCCCGGTCGAACTCCGAAACGTGCTCGAGTGACACTCACTGTCTTCTACGAGACATAATGTAGCTGTTTTCCCCAATCAACCGCACAAAAGAATAATTCCATTACGTCCACACGGCCATCTGTTGCCCCACTACACAGCGCTTGCGGGTGTCGCACGTGATATGCGCCCGAGCTGAAATGCTAATCACGTGCAGCTCTCGTTCCCGCAAACGTGTGCTGCAAATTTCACCTTCGATGCTTCCTTCAAGGTTTTGCATTTCGGGTGGCCATCAGTGTAGGTAACTGCATCATCTGCGTAGTGTTTGACGTTGTCACTAATATTGTCTGTCAGGTCACTAATATACGACTTGTTCACATAGCGTAACGAGCAGCGCTCTAGCTTGTGAGCCAGGCAGGGATCGAATCCGCGCGGCTGGTGTGCATTGGCCAGCCTAAGCGTGGTTTTTAGGTGGTTTCCTACGCTCGTTAAGACAAATGCTAGCCAGGTCGCCGCTTTCCACCTCAGAAAATACGATACTCAAACAGTTAAAATACGATGGCACGCAGAGCAAAGTTCACACGATTGACAAGCCATTTCCCTCCTTCACGTAATGGCTGCGACGTCAGGTAGGGTACCGGCTGAAAAGTTAAAATGAATTTGTTAAAACTTGTGTACAGCGGAGCTAGTAACACATGAGGTAAACGTTTAACGAAAAGGAGGTTATTAATACAGAGCATGAGCAGCAAGGATTCCAATACATTTCCCTGGGGCACATCTGAAGCCTCTTCTACATTTGTCGATGACTAAGCATCAAGCATAATATGCTGTATCTTTTACATTAGGAATTTTTCATCCCAGTCATAAATTTTAATTGATAACTGATAGAATGGAAACTCTGTTAATGTTGGATGCTTTTTGGAATTTAAGGAATACTGAATCCACTTCATTTCCTTGATCCACCGCTTTCAGGATGCCAAGCGAAAAAGGTACGAGGTGGTTTCAACACGACAGAAGTTTTAGGAATCCATGCTGGTCGGCATAGAGGGGGTCACCCTGTTCAAAATAAGTTTGCGTACAGAATATGTTTTAGGTTTCTACAATACACTCCTGGAAATGGAAAAAAGAACACATTGACACCGGTGTGTCAGACCCACCATACTTGCTCCGGACACTGCGAGAGGGATGTACAAGCAATGATCACACGCACGGCACAGCGGACACACCAGCAACCGCGGTGTTGGCCGTCGAATGGCGCTAGATGCGCAGCATTTGTGCACCGCCGCCGTCAGTGTCAGCCAGTTTGCCGTGGCATACGGAGCTCCATCGCAGTCTTTAACACTGGTAGCATGCCGCGACAGCGCGGACGTGAACCGTATGTGCAGTTGACGGACTTTGAGCGAGGGCGTATAGTGGGCATGCGGGAGGCCGGGTGGACGTACCGCCGAATTGCTCAACACGTGGGGCGTGAGGTCTCCACAGTACATCGATGTTGTCGCCAGTGGTCGGCGGAAGGTGCACGTGCCCGTCGACCTGGGACCGGACCGCAGCGACGCACGGATGCACGCCGAGACCGCAGGATCCTACGCAGTGCCGTAGGGGACCGCACCGCCACTTCCCAGCAAATTAGGGACACTGTTGCTCCTGGGGTATCGGCGAGGACCATTCGCAACCGTCCCCATGAAGCTGAGCTACGGTCCCGCACACCGTTAGGCCGTCTTCCGCTCACGCCCCAACATCGTGCAGCCCGCCTCCAGTGGTGTCGCGACAGGCGTGAATGGAGGGACGAATGGAGACGTGTCGTCTTCAGCGATGAGAGTCGCTTCTGCCTTGGTGCCAATGATGGTCGTATGCGTGTTTGGCGCCGTGCAGGTGAGCGCCACAATCAGGACTGCATACGACCGAGGCACACAGGGCCAACACCCGGCATCATGGTGTGGGGAGCGATCTCCTACACTGGCCGTACACCACTGGTGATCGTCGAGGGGACACTGAATAGTGCACGGTACATCCAAACCGTCATCGAACCCATCGTTCTACCATTCCTAGACCGGCAAGGGAACTTGCTGTTCCAACAGGACAATGCACGTCCGCATGTGTCCCGTGCCACCCAACGTGCTCTAGAAGGTGTAAGTCAACTACCCTGGCCAGCAAGATCTCCGGATCTGTCCCCCATTGAGCATGTTTGGGACTGGATGAAGCATCGTCTCACGCGGTCTGCACGTCCAGCACGAACGCTGGTCCAACTGAGGCGCCAGGTGGAAATGGCATGGCAAGCCGTTCCACAGGACTACATCCAGCATCTCTACGATCGTCTCCATGGGAGAATAGCAGCCTGCATTGCTGCGAAAGGTGGATATACACTGTACTAGTGCCGACATTGTGCATGCTCTGTTGCCTGTGTCTATGTGCCTGTGGTTCTGTCAGTGTGATCATGTGATGTATCTGACCCCAGGAATGTGTCAATAAAGTTTCCCCTTCCTGGGACAATGAATTCACGGTGTTCTTATTTCAATTTCCAGGAGTGTAGATGAGCACCAGTGAGATTGGACGGTGGTTCTGTATATCGCTTTTGTTATCCTTGCGGTAGAGCGGTGTGAGCTGCGTTTTTCTGCAGTCAATGGGCGTAGTTTCTGTTCATGCGATCTGCGGCATATTACTGTTCAAACGGAGTTAATCCGTCTTTTACAGCTGAATGCTTAATTGTACTTCCAACCAATCGTGTTCCTCCTATTCGCATTAAGCATCATCAGTGGTATATAATAAAAATAGATTATTGTTAATATATTCTGTTGTGAGAAACGTAGTCTTTCCTGGAAGCACATTTAGGTTATCTTAATATTTAGCTATTTACATCAACAGGATTTTGATTTAACGCTTACTTTTACATGTCT
The DNA here is from genome assembly GCF_023864345.2 of Schistocerca serialis cubense. NCBI lineage: Eukaryota > Metazoa > Arthropoda > Insecta > Orthoptera > Acrididae > Schistocerca > Schistocerca serialis. The sequence continues at coordinate 544,504,771 of NC_064642.1, forward strand.
TCCTTTTGTGCGCTAATTAGCACATTTAGGATTAGCACATTTAGGTTATTTTAATATTTAGCTATTTACATCAACAGGATTATGATTTAGCGCTTACTTCTACATGTATTCCTTTTGTGCGCTAATTAGCTCTCTTAAGCTCTAGATAAACGCAACACAATTTTTCAATTTGACATACCCAGTGAATGGGAAACCTGTATTGTATTAATCACTTTGTGACATAAATTTAGTTGAAAACGTATAGTATGCTCACACAGACACACCATACCGGTCGTTTTCAACTTCTTTTCTTTGTGGATCCTAGATAATTTTCCTTCAGTTCGTTTCCGCTACTGATAATATGTTATTTAGAAATCACTGTCGTACATCTGCAGACTCACAACGCAGCACAATTTTTTCAACGACCAGCTTTGTATTTGTACAAAAATATAATAATTTTTGTAGGCATCGTTTGACCGTTTCCGTACTCCGTTATGTGCTAGGTAAGGAGTATAAACCGTATCATTAGTATGAGTCTCATAATCCATGTAGGAGCCCGTTAGTTCTACAGCTGTTTCTATAGATGGTTTCCTCGCTGTGTAGAGCAGATACCTTTGAGCCCTGCGTGATGTTATAACAGTTACACAAACTCGCACGTGATATGCCTGGACGTCGGGCAGCATGCTATGATATTGCATTTCATCACTGGAAGTTCCTCATATATGGCTTTCAGCTACTAAGGCATAAACTGTTTATATTTGTCTCGGGCTTGCCACTAGTAGTTCATTTCGATTACGTCGAAAATTGGTTTCCTCTGTAGCTCACTCCACAGCGCTGCACCTCTCTCAAGCATCAGCAGAGGGCGCTGCGCTTCCGTTACTATTTATACCAAATGCAACACGTTGAGCGCAACTGATTGAACAAATACTAATGTACCGGAATCCCTGCATGTAATACTGTTATATCATATGTATTGTATGTGACACCTACAGTTTGTTATACTCACAAGCATAGTTTGTTTCTCTATTCGTGCAATGCAATCTTTATTCCAATAAGCATATGTTCCCAGATAAAAGTGTCTACACACAGAAAATATGCATACAAACACCGTCCGTCATACAAAATGTATCTCTAAGATGTTTCTGTGTGAAAAGATAGCGCTGTAAAACGGCTCTTCATAAGTCGTATACTTTCCAATAAAGGACAAATAGTCGACTGTCTTGACTAAATCAGTGCAATAACATTTTTCACAATTTCGTAAGATGTGCATTTCTCTTTCTTTCTTCACAGTCAGCATTGAGTTGAAAACCATTTTCACTTTTTCGAAATGTGTTACGAAATGTTAAGCGAGAATTTAAAGGAAGTATCTTCAGAGAATATGTCCCGGATTGAGCCGGCCGGAGTGGCCGAGCGGTTAAAGGCGCTACAGTCTGGAACCGCACGACCGCTACGGTCGCAGGTTCGAATCCTGCCTCGGGCACGGATGAGTGTGATGTCCTTAGGTTAGTTAGGTTTAAGTAGTTCTAAGTTCTAGGGGACTTATGACCACAGCAGTTGAGTCCCATAGTGCTCAGAGCCATTTGAACCATTTTTTTTTTTTTTGTCCCGGGTTGAGGAACTTTAACAAAAAAAAACTCGTAATATTTGTTTTCAGTTATAACACCCGGCTGCAGTATGTATGTGTACATAAATACAGCCTCAACGAAATTCAAATAGGGTTATATAAGAGAAGTAAGGCTTAACGCAACCGATGTCTGCGTCTCAAATCTACTGCGCTGTATACAAGAACGCCAGTGACACTTTCAAAAGAAAAGTTAAAAACGACAAATGATAAATTTTACTTTGTGTGTTGTCATGGCCATATTTTTTTGCTTTCCACTAACTGCAAAGAGCGTGATATCGCGCACGACAGCAAATAAACTGTCAGATGCAACATACGCTTTTAGGAGTACAAAATCCTCAGTAAATAAATCGAGAAAGATTTGACACAACGAAAAATTAAAAGAGACCATATCCGTTGCAAGTATGACGTATTTGAAAGTCTGAGTAAACGGAAAAAATGTGCCTTGATTGATGGTATGCGTCTCAATATTCAACGAAACCAGCAATATATACCTTCCTCAGTAGATACATGAGTTTTACATTTGAAATTTTAAAAAAAAATTAATATCCAGAAAAAGGTAACCGTGATTCGCAATTATTAATTTTTATCTCTTTTTGGTATCACCGAATTTAACTTCTAATTTGATTACGTATATAATCCATGGAATACATTTCCACGGGGCGAAACGTCTTTACATACAGTTAATCAAACGTCATTTATGAATTTGAATGAATTATTTGAGCGTCTGATCACAATAATATTCCTCATTTTTAATGGAATGTAAAATATTTAAAAATGAAAACTACTTTCCGCCACAGGTATGAATGTGTTATTACGCTTGCACTTTTTAATGCAGATCTGTGTTTGCATCTTTCCACTGAAAGGTTTATGGAAAGTGTAACTGGATGAATGAGATATATCTTCCAGTTAACAACGTTTTTGGGGCAATGCAAAGTAGTGAGTGTATGTTTCATGGAATTTACAGAATTATGCCTATTTTTTTTTACGTAAAACAACTACAGAGCTTGATGAATGTATAAAACCCTCAATAAGAACTACGGTACTAGTAAGGACATTCATTTTATATATTAACTGAAATCAGGACTTCAACCACTTACAGGCGTTCCTATGAGTCAACGGTGAATATTGAAAATTTGTGCCTCACCGGGACTCGAAATCAGACGTTCCACTAATCTAGAACGGTTGACTTAAACGCTTTTTTTTTTCGAACTCGGGACTTTTGCCTTTCTACAGGCTAGTGTTTTGTTTTCAATTCCTTTATTAGGCGACTGCGTTTTTTTCTTTCGTCTTACATTTTTTCATAAAACATACAATTCAAAGCATAGTAAAAAAAATTGCTGTTAAGAAAGTTCGAACTAGAGGCTCTTCTATTATGCATTTGTTGTGTTTGACAGCTTAGCACTTTGTTAGCAAACAATATAAAACATATTACAATCAGAATGAGGCTATCCTGCCGGTAGTACAATATAAGAACGATGACAACTCGAAAACGTCATTAAATTTAACGCTGTCTGGTTTCCACCATGGGGTCTCGAGTATGTCTTCGCGGAATATATTCTTGTTCAATTGTCCATTTAGAGATTCAAGTAAGTGTCCACCAGCATCAGCTTCTCTTACTCGGTACTACCCAGTTGCGGGGAGGATACATGAATACATTGTTACGCAATTAGCAAAGGGCTGACGATTCTGGAAATATAGTAAAACGAAACTCCTACAGCCATCCTTATGATGTCACTTACTGTATGGCTACCAGTTTTGTTGCTTCAATGCACAATCTTCAGGCCTGTATGTATAAACACTAATAACAGCATCATCAGCTTACCAACCATGCAATACAAAGACAGATTAAAAACAGAATAAGAATCAAGGACAAGATTCTACAAGCGAATTTACAGTAATCATTCATTTGTAGAGTGTCGCCCTTCTTCTGTTTTTAATCTGTCTTTGCTTATTTCTTGGTTGGTAAGTTGATGATGCTATCATTACATTTATGCATACAGGCCTGAAGATGGTGCACTGAAGCACCTGATCTGGTAGCAATACAGTAAGTGACATCATAAGGACGGCTGTAGGTGTTTCGTTACATAAGCGAACGGCTGAAGCTCCTCAGACCTCCAATCACAAGGATGGGCATATAAATACTCGGTATCTGGAAATGGATTGTGACTGATCGTGTAGTTGCTGTAACAATTCCGAAATTCAAGCACCACTTTGAGACCGTCCCGAAGAAGGCAGTACACAGAAAGTCCCCTGATCCAGTTAATCGCATGTGTCTTTGATTGGGGAAAGTAAACAGTAACCGGACGAAGGAGCAGCCCGGACTGAACTGTGAGCAGAGATAGAAAGAAAGCATCTTCCTAATTAGAAGCGACACATCTGCGGAAGGTCCACATTCCAGGCGATTCTCATCCGTGTCTATCGCACGACACCGCATACTCATTGGGGAGTCAGCTAGAGCAATGATTCAAATAGCTGTGAGCACTATAGGACTTAACATCTGTGGTCATCAGTTCCCTAGAACTTAGAACTACTTAAACCTAACTAACCTAAGGGCATCACACACATCCATGCCCGAGGCAGGATTCGAAACTGCGACCGTAGCGGTCATGCGGTTAAAGACTGAAGCGCCTAGAACCGCACGGCCACACAGGCCGGCTAGAGCAATGTTTTGCAGTTTTCTTTTTCTTGTCGAAACCTTTCATTGACGACGAGGTATCTGGTAGCAGGATCTCCGTTGTAAAATACCGTTGGTGGATCGCTCGCCACACCGCAGGCCACGCCACTCCTGGGCGGTGTTTTTCAACCAAATTTCGAGTATGTTTCGTCATCAGCTCATCGCATACATCACTCGCCGTAGAGGCCCTCGTACCGGGGAAATTCGTGTGCACAAGCTATAGGCCTAATCGGGAAAGAACGTTTTGGTGTTGGAGAGTTCAGGCGCTATGTGAGCGGTTGCAGTAGGGGGCAGGTAGGATGGAGACGCCTGTTCATATATTGACAATAGGTCCACATCTTGATCATGGTGTTGATGTAAAGGGCTTTCGTTGCGTGTGCTCGAACGTTGATAAGTCCCAGTTCTGCGCTGCGAGGGGGGAGGGTGAGGGCATCATATAGGATCTTGAAAAGACTTCAAAAGGCCGCCTGGATCCGCTGTGCCATCAATGGAGTCATCGGTACGATCTGCGCCAAATGAGGTATCCGGGATGCCTTGTGGGTGTTAATGAAGGTGGCCCTTTGGATCATATCTAAAGCTTGGAGGATATGGGCTCGGACGCTCCTGTGAAGAGCTTGTTAAAAGCGTTTATAGTTCAGCGCTGTCCTTTGGTAAATACAATGCCCAAACACCGAAGTGTGTCCATCGCCCACAGTGGGGCCACACTCTTCTCTCGAAGCCCTCTGCCGATTTCCATGGAGCAAGACTTGATCATGGTACGGCCTGCCACATTCCCATATCGCTCGATCCATCCTATCGCCATACGATGTCTTCACACTGCTCCCGCAGCGGTTCAAAAGATATGGTGCATTGGTGCATCCGCACTCAATCTAGAGCCGTCCTTTCCAACGTTCGACTTAGATTTACAGATGATATGGAAGTGTTATCAAAAAATTAAAACTGCCTCCAGACGGCCATAGAAGGCATAAGGAAGTATTTTCAGAATTAATACGAAAATAAATAGTAAGAATATCGACATCTTTGCAAGTATTCAAGTTCCAACAGCAAAAATTCTACGTCTGGATGGAGAGGACCCGAAGCAACTCTCCAGTTTTAAATAGCCGGGTAGTAGAATAACAAAAAAATGGTTCAAATGGCTCTGAGCACTATGGGACTTAACTTCTGATGTCATCAGTCCCCTAGAACTTAGAACTAATTAAACCTAACTAACCCAAGGACATCACACACATCGATGCCCGAGGCAGGATTCGAACCTGCGACCGTAGCGGTCGCGCGGTTCCAGAACTGATTAGACCTAACTAACCTAAGGACATCACACACATCCATGCCCGAGGCAGGATTCGAACCTGCGACCGTAGCGGTCGCGCGGTTCCAGACTATAGCGCCTAGAACCGCTCGGCCACCTCGGCCGGCGTAGAATAACAGAGGCGAAGTATATTAGTTTAGACATCAGGAAAGCGTATGTAAAAATTTTGATTCGGACCGTTGTTCTATATGGCTCGAAAACATGGAGCGAAGAATAACCAGAACAAAAGGTACTAATGGCTTTTGAGGTGTGGTGTTGTAGAAGAGTCCTAAAGATTTTGCAGGTAGAGAGAATGACTACTGAAGCTGTTTTCAACGGCTGGGGAAACAAAAGATCGTTCTGTGAGATTGTCAAGGAACGGAGGGGTCCAATGAGTCGGACACCATGGCTCCCTTGGTTCTGAAGTGACAGAACGAAAATGCAGGAGAATGTATGAATAAGACCAAGACTTCAGTACACAAGCAGATGAAACAGGATCTGAAACTGACGACATACACGCAAATGAAAAGACTTGCAGAAGATAGGGAAAAACTGGAGAATCTGAACTGCTGCAGGGTAATATATGGACCGAGAACAAATAAAAAGGCAGAAGAAGAAAAGTCAGGAAGAAGCTGTAAGTCGTTATATAACTTTAGGATACCGGTAGATACTCTGAAGATCCGAAGCGGCTCTTGGCCGTTGAAATGTGGCGCTTTTCAAATACTTGCGAACTGAGGGGCACCCTCTACATTAAATATATTCATGTTATCTTTCTCGCGTCGGTCTCCATTCGGTGTCGTGTGTCCCCTCAGCCGTATTCTACATCAGTACAGACCTGGCCAATGTCCAGAGGATCTCCGTCTAGTCGAGGTCACCCGTGGATTTGTGGCCCTGACCAGGCCGCTCCTTCTCAAGTGTCCCTTCCTGCCGCACCCAGCCTGAGTCCTGGCCAGCCAGCTAGGCCGCGACGTGCAACTGGCCGGGACGAGAACAAAGGGCAAGGCTTCACAAGCGCTCAGTTCGTCTGAGCAGTCACTTCCAATTCCTCTCCAGACCTTGAGTGTCACTCACAACATCAGGAAAAAGCTTAGAATCAGGAAGTGCAAGTATAAGGTAATTTACTAGACAGAGTCTCTGAAGTCTATTTACACATCAAAATCCTCCGTCACTCGCTTGAACAAACAGCCGCTTGTGGAATGTTCATTAATGCGCATAGGGGCAGACCTCCCATTTCTCTTTTGTATGTGTGTGTGTGTGTGTGTGTGTGTGTGTGTGTGTGTGTGTGTGTGTGTATCTTTCTGTGTGCATGAGGGGAGGGATAGGGGGCGTCGCCAGTCTTCCAAGTGCTTTCATGCAGCTCGCCACGACTACCTTAGCTGTACCAACGTCTTCAGCTCGCGGTAGCGCTTGCACCCAGCATACTCACTTATTTGCTGTATACTTTACACTAATCGCGTTATTTCACTGGAAACAGTAACTAGTGCAAAATGCCACTGAGTAACCATCTCGAACAACTTAAAGAGCTATCCCCACATAAGAAAAAGACTTTTTCAAAAAAAGATCTAATGTTTCGTGAAATGATTTGACTAATAGTAAGAAATAAAACAGATTGTAGAAACATTTGACATGCCTTTGAAAATGCTCGAAATCCTTTACAACAAATGAGATGCCGATTGAGAATTTAAAGTTCAATGTTTTAAAGGGTAGGCTTGCTAGGACATTCATGATAGAAAGATGTCAAAGCCATAAACAGCACGCTACACGGTCTACATAATACACCAGACAGTACCGTCTATTCTGCGTAAAACACTGAACTTTAAGCTCTCAAACGACACCCTATCTGCTATACCCCAATCTGCTTTCGAAGGCATGTCGATTGTTTCCCTAGTCTATCTGATGTCTTATTTTTACATAAATATTTTTATGAAACATCTGACCATATTTTCAATTCTTTTACTTTCAAGTTTTGTTCAAAAAGAAAAGAACGAGAAGATAAATTGTTCGGCTCCTCACTTGTCTTTCTAGAGTCTGCTCCTCTCGAAAAGTCCTGAATCTTGTACTTTATTCGATGGGAGCACTTTGAGAGTTAAATATCACACGACTGTAACATTCTAAGTGCCAAATATCTAGGCCGTGAAGAGATGAATTTATCATCACTGAATTTACGTAACAGTTTTCTCTCAAATCACTGAGTTTTCCTTAATTACCGTGATTGCTTTTTAGCAATTAAATATGTTTTGCAAAATTAGACCCCACGGTGGTCGACCTGGTATCTTACTTGTCCATTTTTCACTCTTCGTTAGGCTATAAAAAGATCAGAACTGAATTTTCCCTAAAATTAATAATCATTTTTTTCTTTAACGCGATTACTTTCAAGCAACTAAACTCTGTTTTGGAAATCTATACATCACTTTGGTAAATTTCATACCCCATTTATCTATTTCCCAGTATTCGTCTGGCAATGAAATTTCCGACAAAAACTCATTCTGTAATTTTCTCTCAATTCACTAAGCTTTAATTACGGCAACTACTTTGAAGCAATTAAATATTTTTTCGTAACTAGGTTTCACGCTTGTCTATCTGATACCACATTTGTCCGTTTCTCATTCTTCGTTTGACCGAAAACTAATATTAGAAAAAGCAGCTGTCAGGATACGATTCACTGGGAGAATCTCAACGAAAGTGGGTTACAAAACAGTTGTTCGAGCGATTCTTGAGTTGGTACACCAATCTTGGAGTCTTAGTATGTCGGATTAATAGAAGAGAGAGAGAGAGAAGATCCAACGAAGTGCATAATGCTACGTAACCGGATCATTTAATAAGCGCGAGAACTTTACGGTGGTGCTCAACTAGCTACAGTGGCAGATGCTATAAGAGATTGTCAAGAAAAGTTGCACAATAAATTATTTCCTCCCATATACGTCTACCGAAATGACAGCGAGAAGAAAATCAGAGAAATTAGAGCATCATCGTTCCCACATGCCAATTTTTATGGGACTGGAAAAGGAGGAGAACTGAGGAAGGATTATGATACGATTGAACGTTCGCCATGCAACGTAAGGTGGTTTGCTTTGTGTGTATGTATTCCAGTCTCTGTCTTCCCCTACAGGTTTTACCCTCCTATCGTCCTGACCCTTCTTCTAATCAGTTTTCTCCACGCGTACCTTTCCTCGTTTATTTTTCAGAAAATCTCCTCATTCTTTATCTTATTAGTGCATGTAACTTTCAGCACCACATAACAAACGCTTCGATTCTCATCGCCGGCCGCTGTGGCCGAGCGGTTCTAGGCAGTTCAGTCAGGAACCGCGCTGCTGCTACGGTCGAAAGGTTCGAATACTGCCTCGGGCGTGGATGTGTGTGATGTCCTTAGGTTAGTTAGGTTTAAGTAGTTCTAAGTCTAGGGGACTGATGACCTCAGATGCTAAGTCCCATAGTACTTAAAGCCATTTGAACCATTTTTATGAGAAAATAGGAGTAAGCCATAGGAAAACATTGGTAATATGCAATATGTAGAAGAACAAATAGCGAACAATGAGACTGGAAGACCAAGAACGAAGGGCGTAAGACAGAAATGCACATTGTACATCGAAGAAGCAATTACGGAAATAAAAGTTAGGTGCAAGATGAGGTTAAAGTTCAGGTGAAGGAACAGTAATGATAAAATTCGCTGATGACATTGCCATCCTGATTGAAAGTGTAGAAAAATCACAGGATCTGTTGGATGAAATCAACAGTGTAATGAGTAGAGAATGTGGACTGAGAATAAACAGAAGAAACAGGACAGTAATGGGAAGTAGCAGAAATTAGAACAGCGAGAAACTTAACATCAAAATTTGTGATCATGAAGTAGACGAAATTATGGAATTCTGCTACCTTGGAAACAAAGTTACCCACGCCTAACGAATCAAGGAGGACGTAAAAAGCAGACTAGCACAGACAAAATGGGCATTCCTGGCCAAGAGAAGCCTGCTAGTATCAAACAAAAGCTTTAATTTGAGGAAGAGATTTATGAGAATGTACGTCTGGAACAGAGCATTGTGTGGTAGGGAGATGCAGAAAAGAGTCAAACCATTTGAGATGCGGTGCTACAGAAAAATGTTGGAAATTAAATAGATTGGTAAGGAATGAGGAGTTTCTCCGCAGAACCGACGAAGAAACGAACATTTGGAACACACTGACGAGAAGAACGGACAGGATGATAGGACATGCGATAAGACATTAGTGAATAAGAGGGAGCTGTAGAGGGTAAAAACTGTAGTGGGAGACAGCACATCTAACAAGTAACTGACGACCTAGGTTGCAGGTGCTACCCTGAGGTTGGCGAGGATCTCGTGGCGGATCGCATAAAACCGGTCACAAGACTGATGACTCAAAAAAGTAAAAAAGGAGTCTAATACTCTGCAAGTGTTAAAATTTAACGAATTCAAGCTTAGAAAGTTTAAAGCTTAACGTCTGGTCGAAGGTGTGGTCATTAGAGGCAAAACAGTTCCTTAGCTGAAGAAAAATAGAGGAGGTCTATACAAGGAACGACGCAGACATTCTCCTGAGCTGATTCAAAGAGTCACGTAGGACCAGCATCAGGACAACGGTACGGGAATCCACTGCACCGCCAAGCACGGGCCTTGAGACATAGGGCAGAACGGTACGGAGGAAACTCAGACGACTCATAACTCGGTTTATTCGCAAGACGGAATACACACGTATACAAGGCAGTAAGGTGTGTCCTTGCCGCTAAACACAGCCATCAGGGAAACTAATAAGAGTCATGAAACGTGCTTGCGTAGCTAGGTGGTAAGTGTGACGTCCATTAAAGCATAAGATGGCAAGGTGGTAAGTTATCGTCCAGGCAATAAAGCCTGTGTTTTATAGGTCAAAAACGCATTTCCTTCAGTCAACTTCGAGGTCACTGCAAATTGTCTGACCGCAGTTTTTCAGTAAATGTAACTCATATACGAATGCTCATTCTGTAAGAGTTGCACTATAATTTTTTGCAACCGTTACATCCTCTTCATTCCATTCGTTTCCTAGCCACAGTGCTTTAAAAAAAATATGAGAATAGATAGAAACAAGATGGTTTAAACATTCGCGAATAAGATGGATGTTACAATGACTGTGCCTTCAAACCGCTGAGTTTTACCGTTGTGAGTAGGTGCATCTCTCTGAAGGGTGGTTGTATAGCTATATAGTACTCAGGTACTGTACTCACTATACAGCATGCGAGTACCGTATAATAATACAAAAGTTGCACAGTACCACAGAGAATTTTGCCGCCAGTACGATGCATGGTGCCGTGTATAATTAATCTAATGAATTTATTCTAATGATATAATTAATGTAACATACGGAGAGTTTTGTTTGTTTTCACTTGTTTCACGTCCCGGAGTTATGGCGAGCGCTGACGGTTGAACCTCGCGCAGCGCGCCTTTGTCATGTCGCCGGATACAACACCGAGATGGTCGTCGCCTGTGCATCCTAACAAGAAGTCTGAAGTTATGCGGCGATTATGATGTCGTAATGAAATAAATGACTCACAATGTGTGTCGTATATTTATTTAAAAATTTACTCAGTCTTCTCTTCACCGAGAGAAGTTAAGCAGAGAAATCTACCTTGGACCACGGCTTAATGTCCATAAAACAAAAATCAGCCCTGAAAGTCTCTAACATATGATTTATAAAAGAAACATTTTATCACGTGGATAAAGTATGTGAAAGTATTTCATGGAAAACAAGGAATATTCATTGAACGTTACTTGCTACATTATGTACCCAACACGAACATAATTTCATCTGTCTTTATTGTGGAATCTTAGCGATGAAGTTAAATGTTTATGAAGAACTTGTTTAAGTTTTAGAAGGTCTAAAAGTCAAAAGTATATCTTTGGTGCTATTTTATGGAAACCATAGTCGTGTACAAAATACAGGTTGATTCTTACAAAAAAGCAAAAGCAACCAGCCACTTTTAATAATGCTATGTATTCACATAAAATAGCGCCGTCACTGGCTTCGAAACGACGGCTGTTTGCGTTAAGATACACTACTGTTGTTGTCTACCCTAGTTTCCACTTTTAATTTCCTCATGTGGTGAAAATTCCTTGGGCTGCTGATCGTTCACAACCGACACACGATGTCAGAAAAGTCCTATTTATTTGTAATTGTACATAACGACGGATGACAATGTAAATAAATCATTAACGTGAAACTGTTTCAGTTTAATGATTTGTTTACATCCTTTTCAGTTGTTATTAGATACAATTATAGCTGACTAGGCCGTTTATCACATTGCCTTTTAGATTGCAGAGCACGATAACCCAAAAAAGTTTTTACCACAATGGGGAATTAAAAGTGAAAACTAATGAAAACAACAACAGCTAGCTATCTCACGCAAACAGCCACCTGATGGTGAACCTGTTGGTTCGAAACAAGTAACGGCGCTGTGTAGGCGAATAAACAGCATTATTAAAAGTGGCTGTTTGCTGTTTTCCTCTCTGCGAGAATTAATCCATATATCTGTCGCGTCGCAATACTTCTAACACGTGATTTTACGAATGAGTATTATGGTGTTTCATGGACTGGAAAGAGCTACAAACTATATGCTAACGAAAATTACGCAGTCCGATTATGTGCAAATTAATCCTATCGAATATTAATGTTGAAAACCATTATTTTTAAGTGTAATTGCTACTACAGAAAGAAACTATTCGCCAGTTTGAGTCTCCGTTTAAACATCATCAATACCTCTCAGTGTAAAGGATGAAAATCAGCAACTGAATTTTGCGATTATTTCTGAAAGAGATCGTAGAAAAGGATTTTGTTTCTTTACTTTTTTCTTCCTCAAATGAGGCGAAACTGACGATATAGAAGAAATTAATGAATTATTTACTGAAAACCGAAGTCTGGTACCTGTATGACTACGATGTAGGATCCCAGGTGAAAGTTCAGTCGACGTCAAAGTTAAAATTATTAGCCTGAAAGAGACTGTGAATCATAATAAAGATATTGTATCAAATATCAGACGAAGCTGTGGTGGTTGCGGGACAGCACACGTTTGGGACATCATAAAATATATTCACTAAATTGTACAAATCACGACACACCAGTTACATCACAACTGATTAATCTGCTTTGTCCAGTAAACTTACGTACTACTTGTCAGTTTATCTGTAATGTTTTGCAAAGCTATCAGTAAGACGATTATCCTTCACAGACCAGATAGCAGTGGTCGTAATTTCTTCGACAAATGAATTCGAATTTACCACTGCATTGGCTTCTTGCGTCGATTGGTAGGCGCGTTTTTCATCGAAAGTTTCAAATCTGTTGGATCACCCAAACGTCTAATTATTGCTAGCAAATTCGTTTTCGCATTAGCTTATAGCAGTGTGCAATAAACGTCGCAGTTATTGTACTGTTACTGTGATAGGCCTATGAGTCAACTATTCTATGTACCTTTAACCGTCTTTGGTTCAATGCTATGCTTGCGCTTTCTCAGTGTTTTCATCTGTTGTTATCGTTTTGGGACAGCCTTCGCATAAAATATTTAAGTGCAACCAGGAATTGAAGACTTTAAATTTCTACTAAGAGTCCTACACCAAGTAATATTTTTAATTACGCTAGCGTCTGGAATTTCCAATAAGAAATGAGAATATCTGAGTTCTGAATATGTCATACGAGACGTAAGGGGGTTCTTCAGAACTCCTTTCAACGCCAACAAGGTAAATATCAGGGGGATTTCAAATGAAGTCCTAGTGTCGTCAAAAGCACACCTCCAAAAGTTTGAGAGAAAAATACTGGTTGCTTTATTCAGGACGTCTGTCAGTTGCAACACAATCTCGTTTCTACGATGTAGTTAAGCTGTCTAGGTTGTATGAAAGGTCTCGCAATTAGTTTATGTTTTACTGTACTCTGTTTCGTCATACCGGTAAAATCTGAGCTATCGGCGCAGGTATGAGTCCCAATTGCGAAGGCTCTTTTACCAATTAACATCGCGTAATCTTTCCTTTGAAACTGTCGTCTCTCCGTGTGCTGGGTTGTCGTTTAATCAAGCGTCAATTCCAGATAATCTCTCTGCAGTTTTCGCGCTGGAAGATTTCTCTTATTATTCTCTACTTTCATTTTGAGGCCATTCACAAGTTTCCTTTGCGAATACTCTCGTCTACTAAGGTATTTTTGATAACACCTCGTAGCGAAAGGTACCATGTCCCGGATATGGCGATACCGGTAACATTCTTCTGTTTATATCCACCGTTTCATTACAGTTAATTCTACAACTTGCATTGGTAAGGACAGTGATTTGTCGCGTTCCGTGCAGCAGTCGTAGGCCACTCAAGCCGGAAACTTACAAACGGCATCTCGTTTGAGCACCGGTGGATGCAGAGTGAAGTATTTTAATCTCTGTGAGCTTTATATCATCGTAAAATAATGCAATAACAGTCTGCAATATTCTTCACTTAGACCTTAACCTACTTCGGGCGCATATGAATACCATTAAGTTACATCAGGCAACGTTCCCGGTATGATGCATAAACTCGATGACATTCCATTTGCTGATGTGTTTTTCCCTTGCTATAATACATTCGTAAGCATCACAACTGACAATACACGAAAGTGGGAAAAGCCTCGAAGACAGCGACAACGAACGTATTTACACTGACGAGCCAACTCTATATGACCACTGCCCACTGCGATATTGAAGGCTGCTTAATTTCCACAAGCGAAACTTTGTCTCGAAACCTGGCAGAAAATCCAAAGACATTCTGGTCGTATGTAAAGTATGCCAGCGGAAAGACACAATCAGTGCCTTCTCTGCACGATACAATGGAAATACTATGGATGACAATGCTACCAAAGCAGAGTTACTGCACACAACCTTCCGAAACTCTTTCACCACATCGAATCAAAAACAGTTGCCAATGTGAGTAACTTAGAAGAAGATATCCTCGTAGTAGTCAAACAACTTGAATCACTTATTAAAGGCAAGTATTCCAGTCCAGACTGTATAGCAATTAGGTTCCCTTCGAGTATGCTGATGCAGTAGCTCCATACTTAACAATCGTTTACAACTGCTCCCTCGGCGAAAGATCCGTACTAAAAGAGTGGAAAGTTGCACCGGTCACACCAATATCAAAGAAAGGCAATAAGAGAAATTGACTAAATTACAGGCCCATATCATTAACGTCGTAATGCAGAACGATTTTGGACCATATGCTGTGTTCCAACATTATGAATTACCTTGAAGAGAACAGATTATTGGCACACAGTCAACACGGATTTACAGAACATCGTGACTGTGAAACACAACTAGCTCTTTACTCACATGAATTCTTGAGTGTTATTGAGAAGGGATTTCAAGTTGATTCCGTATTTCGAGATTTCCAGAAGGCTTTTGACACTGTAGCTCCAAGCGGTTCGTAGTCAAATTGCACGCTTATGGAATATAGTCTCAGTTATGTGACTGGATTCCTGGTTTCCTGTCAGAGAGGTCACAATTCGTAGTAAATGACGGAAAACCATAGAGTAAAACAGAAGTGGTCTCTGGCATTCCCCAAGGTAGTGTCACAGGCCCTCTGCTGTTCTTTATCTATATAAAAGATTTAGGAGAAATCTGAGCAGCCGTCTTAGGTTGTTTGCAAATGATGTTTTTTTTTTCTAGTAAACTCATCGGAAGATCAAATCAAATTACAAAACGATTTATAAAAGATATATGTATGGTGCGAAAATTGGCAGTTGATTCTAAATAATTAAAAGTGTGGGGTGATCCACTTGAGTGCTAAACGAAATCCGTTAAACGAAATCCGGTCACACTATAAATCAGTCAATCTTATAGGCCGTAAATGCAACTAAATACCTAGAAATTACAGTTACTAAAAACTTAAATTGGAAAGAACACACAAAAAACGTGGTGGGGAAGGCAAACCAACGACTGTGTTTTACTGGCAGAACACTTAGAAGATGCAACAGATCTACTAAAGAGACTGCCTAAAAGATGGTTGTCTGATCTCTTTTGGCGTACTGTTGTGGGGTGTGTGGGAAGCTCGCCAGATAGGATTAATGGAGTGCATCGAGAAAGTTCAAAGAAGAGTAGTACGTTTTGTATTATTAGTACGTATCGTGTTATCGAGAAATAAGGGAGAGAATATTGATATGATACAGGATTTGGGATGGACATCATTAAACTCCATCCGAACAGGCCTTGGAAGGCCCAACGGTACCGACCGGCCGCCGCGTCATCCTCAAGCCCACAGGCGTCACTAGATGAAGATATGGAGGGGCATGTGGACAGCACACCGCTCTTCTGGCCGTATGTCAGTTTCCGAGACCAGAGCCGCTACTTCTCAATCAAGTAGCTCGTCAGTTTGCCTCACAAGCGCTGAGTGGACCCCGCTTGCCAACAGCGTTCGACAGACCGGATGGTGACCCATCCAAGTGCTAGCCCAGCCTGACAGCGCTTAACTTCGGTGATCTGACGGGAACCGGTGTTACCACTGCGGCAAGTCCGCTGGCGACATCATTAAAACAAAGGCGTTTTTTCGTTGCTGCGGAATCTTCTCACGAAATTTCAATCACCAACTTTCTCCTCCGAATGCCGAAATATTTTGTTGACGCTGACCTACATATGGGGAAACGGTTATGATAATAAAATAAGGGACATCAGAGCTCGCGCGGAAAGACATAGGTGTTCGCTTTTTCCGAGTGCTGTTCGGGATCGGAATAATCGAGAATTATTGTGAAGGTGGTTCGATTAACATTCTGCCAAGCACTTAAGTGTGATCTGCTGAATATCCACGTAGATGTAGTTTGTTATGGGCTCAAATAATACAAAGTCTTATTAATAGTGACAGGTGTTTTATTTCACGACACATGACTAGTCCTGTTACGATGTCTGGCTCGTAAATAACTTCTCCAGTTATAACTATGGACAGTGCTAACACGAAACATGTACAGACTGTGTAAACGAGTCACAGCGTGGAAATCCAGAATGAGATTTTTCACTCTGCAGCGGAGTGTGCGCTGATATGAAACTTCCTGGCAGATTAAAACTGTGTGCCGGACCGAGACACGAACTCGAGACCTTTGCCTTTCAATCACCAACTTTTACCTCCGAATGTGAAAATATTTTGTTGACGCCGAGTTCGAGTCTCGGTCCGGCACATAGTTTTAATCTGCCAGGAAGTTTCATAACAGCGTGGAAATGTTTCTAACAAGATATGATGAGAAGGTTGTGGAGTAGTAAGACAGTAATAACGAACGTATTTGCACTGATGAGCAAACTCTATATGACCACTGCCTACCGCGATATTGAAGGCTGCTTGGTAGCATTACGAAGACGGTATGCGGCAAGGAAACTACATAAGCAGAGCAGAGAAAATGGGGAATCATTCTGTCGGGATGCGGGCCGCAAATGAGAATATCCACTGACATAAGCAAATCTGACAAACGGGCGGATTATTATGACTAGGAGCCTTGAAACGAGCATGTCGGAAATGGTAAAGGTGGTTGACTGTTGGTGTAGTGGCCTATTGTCGTGAATATTAGGGAAAATGATTGGAGGATACCGAAACCACGGGTAAGTGGCAAAGTGTTGGAAGTCCGTACCTCGTGACTGAAAGCGGAAGTCGGAGGCTTGCTCGTACTCTAAACTACACTGAGGTGGGGAAATACTTGCGATAGCGATATGCACATACTTAGATGGAGGTAGTATCGCGTACACATGGTATAAGAGAGCAGTGCATTGGCGAAGCTGTCATTTGTACTCAGGTGGTTCACGTGAAAACGCTTCCTGCTTGATTATAGCCGCATGACGGGAGTTAACAGACTCTGAACATGGAGTGGTAGTTTAGTTGGAGCTAGGCGCACGAGACATTCCGTTTCGACGTTTTTTTTTTTTTTTTTTTGAGTCATCAGTCTTATAGCTTTTTTGCTTTTTTTTTTGAGTCATCAGTCTTATGACTGGTTTGATGTGGCCCACCAAGAATTTTTCGCCTATGGCAACTTCTTCATCCCAGAGTAGCACTTCTAACCTACGTCCTCAATTATTTACTGGATGTATTCCAATCTCTGTCTTCCTCTACGGTTCTTACCCTCTGCTGCTCCCTCTAGTACTATGGACGGTATTCCGTTGTGTCTTAACAGATGTGCTATCATCATCTGCCTTCTTTTTATCATTGTTCGGAAACATTTAGGGAATTCAGTATTCCGAGATCCACAATGTCAAGAGTGTGCCGAGAATACCAAATTTCGGAAAACGCAGAGACCGACGGCCTTCACTTAACAACTGATAGCAGCAGTGTTAGAGTTGACAGAAAAGCAGTACTGCGTGAAACAACCGCAAAAATCAATGTGGAACGTGCGACGAATGTATCCAGCAGGACAGTGCGGCGAAATTTGGCGTCAATGGGCTGTGGCAGCAGACGATCGAGACGAGTACCTTTGCTAACAGTACGACATCGCCTGCAGCACGTCTCCTGGTCTCGTGACCATATCGGTCGGATCCTAGATGACTGAAAAACTGTGGTCTGGGCAGATGAGTCCCGACTTCAGCTGGTAAGAGCCGATGGTACTGTTCAAGTGTGGCGCACACCCCATGAAGCCATGAGTGCATCAACAAGGCACTTTGTTAGCTGGTGGTAGCTCCATAATGGTCTGGGCTGTCTTTACTTGGAATAGACTGGGTACTCTGGTCCAACTGAACCGATCATTGACTAGGAATGGTTATGTTCGGCTACTTGGAGACCATCTGCAGCCATTCATGGACTTTGTGATCCCAAACATGTTACTGAGCCACAACTGTTCGCGATTGGTTTGAACAACATGCTTGACCAAATGACTGGCCACCCAGATCGCTTGACGAACAAGGGTGGGACAAAGCCGGGAGGTCAATTAGTGCACAAATCCTGCATGAAAATAACTTTCGCAATTATGGACGGTTCAGCATTTCTGCTCGGGAATTCCAACGACTTGTTAAGACCATGCCTCGTCGAGATGCTGCACTATGACGGGCAAAAAGAAGTTGGACGCAATGTCAAGAGGTGGCCCATGACTTTTGTCACCTGATTGTAGACTGTCGACGATCTATGGAAGGGCTGACTACATAGTATGATACTTACAGAGGCAGACTCTTCAGCGCACATCGTTGAACTTGTAACTGTGCAACAGGCGACCTCAACGTGTTCCCATGTTAACCCAACGACATATTGAATTACGACTGCATATGGCACGGGGTCATCGAGATCGGACACTGAACCAGTACAAATACGTTGCCTGATCAGATGAATCACGTTTCTTGTGGCAGCGGGTCGGTGGTACTGTCATACATTGTCATCCAGGCCACCAGGTGCTCGAGATACGCACAAAGCAGGCCGGTGGGACAATATTATGCTATGGGCGACTTTCATCTGGGCTTCCATGGTATCTGTGGTAGTAATCGAAGGCATCATGACAGCCGTGGATTACTTGAACATTATTTCGGACTGCCTACATCCCTTCATGCTTGATGTCTTCTCCAACTGCGATGGCATCTTCCGGCAGGATAAAGGTCACAAGGCCAGAATCGTGCTACTATGATTTGAGGAGCAAAATAGTAAACTCACATGTTTTGGCCACCAAATGATCTGAACCCGATGAAACATATCTAAAACACTACTGAGCGCCAACTCTGCTTCCACAAAAAACACCGCGCCGTAATTTACGGGAACTACGTGCCACGCATCTCCGGAAACTTAACAAGGACTTGTCGAATCCATGCCACACCGAACTACTGCTGTATTGTGTTTCAAAGGTGCACCATCACGCTGTTAAGCATGCTGTTGTAATGTTTCGGCTCAGCAGTGTATAACAGCGCTAAATGGACAAGCTATCAAGCCAACGACGACTAATAAATCTGTTTCTCTTGACGGGACAGCTACAATTATTATTTGTCATCAACGATAAAATCCGCTACAGTTTAAAAATTATTTATTTCTAAAAAGGAAAGCACAACCTGGTTTCAGCACATATGTCCTATCTTCAGGTGCATATCAAAAATGTGAGCCCACAAGTGATGTGAAAGTAAGGTTGAAATAGGTTAAAATAGCCCATGCCATGTACCAGCGATGCACTATTTTAACACATTTTAAGCTCAGTTAAACATCGTTTATATGCACATGAAGATGAGACACGTGTCTTGAAACTTGGCTGTACTTTCCTTTTTAGAAATAAATAATTTTTCTACTGTAGCGGATTTCATTATTGGTAAATATATCAGTGCTAGTCGTCATGTTTATGAAATCTACTGGTCTGCTGATTAAACAATGTAGCATATCCCTGTGGATAAAGTAACTGATAACATGTAGAAAAAGCGTGCTATGCCTGAATGGGCGTAAAAAACACTTTCAGTACAAAGTATCGATCAAAGCATTCGTCAATGTCACCTTATGACGAGAGGTGTTTCTCAGCAGCTGTAGCAGGTAAACTTGTGAAAAGTATTGGCAAGAAAGAGCACATTCCATAAGAGGCAGTACGCAGCAAAAGGAGATGACAAATGAGAGTTCTTGTGTTCTGCTTCTGAGGCTGATTGATTGAGAGGCAGATATATTTCAACATTTTCGGAAGTTGATCGGAGCTCGCTGAAATTGATGTGTCGGCTGGCAACCCTTAGTGGGACAGGAGGCCTGTCGTGTTCCCTGTAGGGGAGAAGGTAGTTTATAGAAATGTTCAGTACTTACGAAATCAATGAAGTTTCTGATCAACGCAGTTATCTCCCGAGATGAGCCTACAATGGTTCGAAAGGGTGTCCCTGTACATAAGCCTAGAATTCCGTTGGGAATTTCTGCTTGCTAAGCCAGTGTTGCGGTTTAAATACAGTGTGGCCCATGATAAGTCATCTGATTTGTTTCATGAATAACACATTTGCTTTTGACAAGATTTGTAATTCATTGATGTAGAAGTAAAGAAAACAGCTTGGAAATACAACCTAAACAATCACATGTTCAATATGACTGCCGTTTTGGTTTACAACTTCTTCAAGTCGCACACGTGCATTTGTGACGACTCTTCGACAAATCTTCTGGAATGACGCGGCGTCACTCCACAATGATGGCCCTAAGTTGCACTGCATTTTCGGGTTTTCTGTGGTAGGCCTTCTCTTTAAGGAATCCCCAAAGGAAGAAGTCACATGGGTTAATAACCGGGGTGTAGGGCGGCCACATTCCTCTTCCTGCATAACGTTCTGGAAATCTGTTTGACAATACCCCAAGGCCAAGTCTTTCGTGTAGGAAATAAAGTACAACGTTGGCAGTATGGGGGCGTGCTCCATCCTGCGTGAACCATTGTGTCTGCAATGGAAGACATGAGGCCATGAATTGAAGGAAAACGGGTTTCGCAGAATTGTAAATAGCGTTCATCGCAGAAGAACGGACCAATGATTCCGTGGCTTGACATCGTGGCCCACAAGCACAATTTCTCCCTGTAAGTATCTTTCATGTGGATTATTCGCCGCGGTTCACGTGCCCAGAATCGAACGTTCTGTTTGTTCACAACACCGTTCACGTAAAAATAAGCTTCGTTAGGAAACCATGTGTTGTGTAGCATTGCCTCTTGGTCTTGCTCGATTGCCCACCTTGCAAATTGCAGTCTGCGCTCCTTATCTCTCGCAGTAACCTTACGCGCCACAGTCATCTTGTATGGATACAAGCGAAAGTCGGATTGAATAATTCTTTGTACAGATCGGCTTGAAATTCCCAACTCGGCACTGGCTCTTCTTGTTGATTTACTCTGACTACGGGTCGAAGTCACTCGAACTGCTTCAATGTTTTTCAGCGAGCGTACAGTACGTGCATGCGGCCGCTGACACTCCAAAACAGATCCAGTACCTTCAAATTTTTGGTGTAAACTGTGTATTGTCTGTGGGCTGGGAGCCCTCCGTGCGCCTGAATGAGCACGGAACCTTCTCTGTCAATGCAACACTGATCGTTGCCGCAAACAGTAACACAATCTTCGTCCTTTGTGCGACGGTCAACCGTCCTTTGTCCGCCATCGCGGCAAACTGAAATGGCGGACTCACAACGGAAGCAATGAACTCGCAACGACATCTGGCGTAATTTCCAAGAACTGCACGAAGTTGAGCGCACAATTTGAAGCTATTGCCCCAAAAGTATACTTCTAGGATCAAAATTCAATCAGGTGACTTACCATGCGCCACCCTGTAGTAAATGTCCTCGGTAGCGACTGGCTAGCTGGAAATGTGGTTTATAGAAGTAAACAGCGAAGTTTTAATTGGACTAATAAACCACATTCGCATCCGAAGAAACTCGAAGTGTGGTGCTTTTGTGTGGCTTTGTGCCTGATAGCCTTTGCTTTTCTTCTGTTCTATTTTTGTGATGGTTATCGGATGAAGTTAACTGCCCGAGAAAAAAACTGAAACATCAAATAAACGTGGTCGGATTCAGTGTAGCTTCGCACACGAACACACCATCGATGGGTATGTAAACAATTGGAGCTGCAATTCTCAGTGACATGTAGAACTTCCACCAGAGTTATTAGAGTTGTTTAGCGCTGCTTCCAGGCCTGGTAGAGTAGGTAAGGGCCGCGAACAGCGCAGATGTTGGGAGACACGAGGATGACTCATACTTGTGGGAGACAGCATTATCAGCAACTGACTGAATCTGAAAGGGGCATCGCTGCGGGTCTTCATTTGGCCGGCTGGTCGACATCGCATCAGAAATGTGATGGGGAAGCGTGGACTGCTGATAAGTAAGTGGCTTCGCGTTATGCTCAGCTATGAGTAGCGGTCTGCATCACCGCAAACGGGTATCGTTGGCTAGTATGTCTTGGGGAAGCACAACAGTGTTATTCCTGGTGCTAATGAGTGGGAAGCCATCGGGTATGACCAGTTCACGTCTGATAGCAACCGACGTAACTCTTACGGCAAACATCCTGTGGCCTCATGTGACAATATCATGGTGCAATTTTCCAACAGGACATTCCTCGTCCACGCCAGTGTCTCTATGGTCTGCGTGTTGCTGATTCTGCCGATTGCAGCGATGCAATATTACATTTATTGTTAAAATTCATGGTGAAAGCTGTTATTTATTTTGCATAATTCGCTGCTAGTTTCGGTCAATGGTCATTATCAAGCTTAGCTGGCATAAACGGCTGGAATGTTATACCATACTTGGAATAGAAGTAATTTGCTCTTTTAAGCCCACCGTACTAAATGCTGGCTTTGTGACGCATGTATATCTATAGTTGTAAAGCAACATACTTCTCACGCTGTTGTAACTGCATAATGCAACAAGGAAGCGTTCTCCAGCTTCAGCAGTGATCACAGGGTTAGCAGTTTGCATTTTGAATACCTGGACAAACGCTTTTAAATCTGGCTTTTCACGGAGTACGTTAGCACATTTTATTTGTCGTTTGTTAAAGCGTGCTGGCGTACCATTGGCAATGGAGGCGTGCAAGAATGTTATCTGCGACTGTTTTATCGATGACACTATTGAACATATTTGTTGCGAAATTTTTCCTTTCCTGGTTTTAAGGTATATATAAACACGTAAACAGACCCGTCAAACGAATGATATCTACATCTTCGACGACAACTATTGCGGAATCAAATTCAATTTAAATACTGATTACCGTATTTATTATTAGGGTATAAACATCTTCCGTAGCTTTCTTGACCATGAAATCCGCAGCTTCAGATTTAATCTTCAACATTCCAGTGATGCGGTTCTTGTTTGCATCGATGACCAGGATTTATCTGGTGACAAGCATGTCTACTAACGCATGTTACCGTCATCATCGGGATAGCTTCGTGTATTTGGTACTATAGTCTGCTACACTTGTTGTCCTTTCTTTTAACACTGACGAGAAGTCTCCAATCCTTTTTCCCCCTACTACAGTCACCTCACTTACTTGCAATGGATATAGACTCGTACTGATGGGTCAAGCAGGATATGTGAGCTCTTGTCTGTAGTTCAGTAGGAGGGGAGGGAAGGAGCAAGGTGCAGGGGTGGTTGGGGGGGGGGGGGGGGGAGGGGACAAAGCGTGGAGCGTCTCCTTACACTGTAGCTGAGAATTTACTGTGCAAAACGCGTGTACTCTAAGGATATTCATTTTACAATTAAAAAAAGAAGAGAGATTGTTTTTGGACGCCATTTTTCCAATATGGCGGTACGAGCGGCGAAGATACGAGATGGTAAAGTGAAATTCCAAAAGCGCACGTCGAAATCTACGAAAATTCCTAGAAAACTTTTCAGGTAACCCCAGTTTCGAGCACCAAATGATTGTACTATAAGGACTATACCACTGGCGAGTAAACCAATGAGAAGCGGGAGGCAGAACCTGCAGAAGTCAGCGGACTCACTACGACATCGATGTCGTTTCAGGGGCGGATATCAGGTGTCGAGCTGGCTGTAACACAGCAGAGACCGTCGTTCACATCGTCCAGCTGTGAGTTAAGATGCGACTGTCTCTGGTCATGGCTTAATGTGGGTTTCCTGTAGTATATGAGCTGCGTTTTTGGACGTTTGAAGAGCTCTAGGAGCGGAACATCCAGCGTACGAATGGATAACTTCCAAACTCATCGATGCCTAGGTCATCGCAAACACTTCGACCTGAGCTCGTGTCGCCGACCTGAGATCGCTTATTATAATAGAGAACTAGTGCAGTGAGCCATCAGAGACATGGGTGGCTGGTGTTAAAGACGTTCACACATCATATGCATCAACGGAGGGGAATGCACCCTTTAGCATCACCTGACGCTTTCTTGCAAATTTGTGCTGTACGTACATAAGACTTTCCTGTGGTTACTAGAATCACGTCGATGATCAAAACTGAAACGAAACAATGTGTAGGAGTAATTTTCTCAGGCATTCGCCAGTTAGTGCATAAGGCAGGCGGAATATTTCTGTCCAGCTTATGCATGACGACTTTCCTTCTGTATTACATGTGCTTACGTAGCCTAATGAGTCGTATCAATTTTCATTCTGTTACCCTAACTATTATGATATGAACTGGATAATAACACCAATATTGAATTGTTTTGCTGCTGACTTCAGTCGCACTCTGAAAATGTAGATATCTCCAATCTGAATCCGTGACACTGTTGCCTAGTAAAATTAGAATTGTGGGGGGAATTATTGCTCAACATTACAACATGCCTGAGACAATAGGCAATAAATGGGATCTAATGACTGTACATCCAGAATCAAATGGTTTCCATGCTAGCGGCCATTTTATTCCTGCCGAGAGGAGCTGTTCGAAGTGGCCCGTATCAGCCATTGAGGCATGCATACATAATCATCAGCATGGACTGTTGCACTAGTTGAATTTCATCAGTCTGTATCCAAATGGTGTCACAGTCAGCATGGGCGTGCTATCCATGTAACTCCTACAGGCACCACGTGTATCTTTTCAGGTTGCTCTGCAGGTGGAAGTCGTTGATTTCCAGTGATTGGTCGGGCCTGACGCGTACAGCGCCTCATTCGATCGATTCACCGGGAAGTCAAAGTGTTTCTACGTAGCCTACAGATGGGCGAGGGTTGATGGAGCATGGGTGTTGCAATGCTGCTTCCATACTGTTTATCTGATCCAAAACACATCATAAGTTCGATAATAGATGAGAGTGCAATGTAGCTGCGGTTATGCAAACGATACTGCAAGTCCATAACTGTAATACAAGTCCGTAGTACTGTTATTAAAATTTCAGCCGAAGTCAAACACCAAAAATAGTCCAAGCTCGCAGTCTTGGTTGTAAACAAGGAAGGAGCCGATGTCTATGTTATAGGTTGTTGTTGTTGTGGTCCTCAGTCCAGAGAGCAGCTCTCTATGCTACTCTATCCTGTGCAAGCTTCTTCATCTCCGAGTAGCTATTGCACGCCACATCCTTCTGAATCTGTTTAGTGTATTCATCTCTTGGTCTCCCTCTACGATTTTTACCCTTCACGCTGCCCTCCAATACTAAATTGGTATCTCTCGATGCCCCAGAGTGTGTACTACCAAATGATCCCGCCTTGTGGTCAAGTTGTGCCACAAATTCCTCTTCTCCCCAATTCTGTTCAATACCTCCTCATTAGTTATGTGGTCTACCCATCTAATCTTCAGCATCATTCTGTGGCAACATATTCCGAAAGCTTCTAGTCTCTTCTTGTCTAAACTATTTATCGTCCATGTTTCACAGCCATACATGGCTACACTCCATGCAAACACTTTTAGAAAAGATGTCCTGACACTTAAATCTATACTCGATGTTAACAAATTTCTCTTCTCCAGGAACGCTTTCCTTGCCATTGCCAGTCTACATTTTATATCATCTCTACCACGACCATCATCAGTTATTTTGCTCTCCAAAAAGCAAAACTCATCTACCACTTTAACTGTATCATTTCCCAACCTAATTCTCTCAGCTTCACCTGATTTAATTAGACTACATTCCATTATCCTCGTTTTGCTTTTGTTGATGTTCATCTTACATCCTCCTTTCAAGACACTGTCCATTCCGTTCAACTGCTCTTTCCAGGTCCTTTGCTGTCTCTGACAGAATTACGATATTATAGGCAAACCGCAAAGTTTTTATTGCCTTTCCATGGATTTCATTTCATAATCCAAATTTTTCTTTTGTTTCCTTTACTGCTAGCGCAATATAAAGATCGAATAACATCGGGGTTAGGCTGCAACCCTGTCTCACTCCTTCCCAACCACCGCTTCCCTTTCATGCCCCTAGACTCTTGCAACTGCCTTCAGGTTTCTGTACTAATTGTAAATAGTCTTTCGCTCCCTGTATTTGACCCCTGCCACCTTCAGAATTTTAAAGATCTGTCTTCTAAGATAAGTCGTAGGATCAGTATTGCATCACGTGTTCCAACATTTCTACGGAATCCACTCTGATCTTCCCCATGTTCGGCTTCTACCAGCTTTTCCATTCATCTGTAAAGAATTTGTGTCAGTATTTTGCAGCCGTGACTTATTAAACTGATAGTTTGGTTATTTTCACACCTGTCAACACCCGTTTTCATTGGCATTGGAAATATTATATTCTTCTTGTAGTCTGAGGGTATTTCGCCTGTCTCATACATCTTGCTCACCAGATGGTAGAGCTTTGTTACGGCTGGCTCTCCCAGGGCTGTCAATAGTTCTAATGGAGTTGTCTGCTTCCGGTGCCTTGTTTCGACTTGTGTAGACTTAATATGATGCTGGATTGTTGTCACCGTGTAGCCAACTTTCCCCGCTCCATTAGATCACGACACGTGACCTGACGTGGCGTAGTAGGGCGTCTCCAGCAGGTCGTGGTTGCCTGCTGTCTGCTGCACATATGTGACGTCGCCGGATGTAGGAGAAAATAAACAGTCTCGCTTTCTGAGTCACTGTCTACAGCAAAGGGTATGTGCAGTACAGAGGCATGCATGGAACGAGTGAAATCGCCTCTAGCACGGAAATTGCGCGTTAATAACACATGTTCGTTACACCGTATTTGTCCTTATACTCCAAAGAAGCTGTACGATTGTCTATACCACAGGTGAGCAACCGCTGGCCCGCAACCGCATCCGGCTAGCGACTGCTTTCAATCTGGCTCGCGGAAGAAATTCTAGGTGAACTTAAAATGAATGTATTCCAGAAAACACGTGTTTTGAGGCATCATTGTTGGGGTGGCATATCGGGCAGGTGGTGCGCTCATATCGGTGCGTTACAGTATGAACATTAAAATCACGGACGTTACAGTTTTGACTTCACGGGGTAGGAGCATTCTTGTAAGGTCGTGACGATGCGTTCCTCGAGTTAAGTACGGTTCAATAAGTAATACAACCATTTTTTTCCGAAAGAAGGTTAGCTTTATTCAGGATTCCAAGACACCACATTATTTCCTACTCTTTTGGCTACAAAACGCTATTTTAACCTCCGTTCAATGCGACGGCATTAGGTCACCTTAGCGGGAGGGCGAGTATGCCTGCATGGTACCACTCTACTGGTCGACGTTGGAGCCAATGTCGTGCTGCATCAATAACCTCCCATCGTTCTCCTACTGCTTCACGAGAAACGCATCCTTCATTGAGCTAAAACAAATGGAAGTCGGAAGGTGCGACGTCCAGGCATACACCTTAGAGTACCCCAACTGGTGGACAAGTGTGTCAGCACTACCAACTAGACGTCCTGTTGTGCTGCAACATATCTGGTTGTCGTCCGTCGGTCACCTCGAAAGAGAGTGTCCGCACGTTCCAAGACTGCAGTAGTCACAGCCGTGTGCTGCCGGCCGGCACGCAGAAGATCGGACAGATGCCTCACATAACGACTCACCGTGCTTTTGTTCACTGCCAGGTGTCCGTAGACATTCTGCAAGCAGCTACGAATATCTGTGTTGCTCTGGTTTTCCGCCAAAAGAAAGTCAACTCTCTGCTTGGAAAGCACCTCCGTTATCTCCGTTACAGAGGACATTTTGAAGGTTACGTGTAGCGGCGCCATCTGCTGGAAATTTATGAAATTATAGGGACTGACTCGGGAATATTCCACATTGTCTCACAACCAATTACGCATTTTTTCAATCGAAATCAGCAGAGAAAAAGGACTGAACGCCCGTGATAAGTATCTGAATCAGATCCACGGATCACGAAAGGTTGCCCATGCCTGGCCTAGACTTTCCAGTAATATCCTGCCGGTATATACTGAAATCAATTTTACAATGATTAATTAGCTCTGTGTATCAGCATTCCTTAGCCACGCGACAGTTAAAGGAGCATCGCAAGCAGTGTAAGGGTGCCAAGCACGCAAGCGACTGTCCTGGAAGCTGCGATTTTTTCTCAACGTCCGGATAAAATAATGCGGTCAACGTCTCTGGTGGCCTTTGCCATATACTTCAAGCTATTGGAATGGGGGATTGTCTGAAGGATGTTGAGATTGTTGTCTCGACTCGAAAGCTCGTGTGCTAACGACGTCACGAGCGATCCTCCACGGCAGATAGGAGGAGGCCCGGCGGTGTTTCCATTGTGCTGGAGACGCTCGCCTCCTGGAAGTAGGCTAGCAGCTGAGATACGGCGCTGGACCACTTTCGGTCACTCGGCGGGCTTCACGGTTGAGCGGAGACCCACATACTGCTCGCGGAGGGACAAAACACGCTTGACCGTCACGCTGGCGGCGACGCTAATTGGGTAATAACACTGGACCGGGGATCGTTTTCAGGTGCCGGATTAGCCAACTTTCCTGCTCTCGCGGCGCTCTTGACCGAAGGTACAGACCTCTCTCGTTCTAGTAATCTGGCTTGGTAAAGTAACAATGATCCTTTCTCACATACTGTGAACTAGCACGAGCCAAGAGCAGCTGTCATGTGCGTCCATTAATTCGCGTGCAAACTTACTAACTAGATAAAGATATATGCAAACACAAGTCATGTCAATTTTTAAGAAATAACTTCTTGCAAATACCGTCATAAGCTAGTGTTACAATAGCACGAGGCGAATTCAAAATGCAAGAGCTGTTTAACTGTAAAAAAATATATTCGTTAGAAGGTAAAGCTATCGTCATTCCGGAGGTTGGCTTGAACTAGGGATGTTTCGATACAAGTAAATGCAAGTAACAATTAGATACTTTTCTTTCGATTTCGAGAGCTTTTACAATCGAATAATTCTTTCGACACTTACTCGATATCGAATATAATTTGTATCGAATCTATTTCGCGAGTTTCGTCCAACATATATAAATACATTATTTTCATTACTTAATCCTAACATTTACCTTGTAGGCCTAAGTTTATTTTCTTTTATGAACGAGGACTTATTTCAGAGGGAGATATAAAATATAAAAAAATAGTTCTGACATTGCTATTTTTATCTACAAGGATGTGCGGTCTTTTAACATGGCGGAAAGAAAAGGCCTCTTATATATTATGAAGGAGCTGAAGCTACTTTCAAAGTGCCTCGCGCAAAATATTTAAAAAAGATGACTCAAGAAAAATATGAGGCTTGCGTGGCTCCAGCTGATTCCATGTCGTGAAAAATAGACAGTATTTGTCTCACACTACATATTTGGACTGAAACAATGAGAGAAATAGGTTTTCTAGGTGCGACAGCGCATTTTCTACCAAACGGCGAAATGTGGATGTTATACCTAGCTACTCGTGCACTAAACGAAAGACATACAGCTGAATATATATCGAAAGCACTTCTGGATAGTTTTGGTAAAGTATAATTCGTTCCGTGGCGGCAGATGATGCCAGTTCTATATTAGCAGCCATAAGAGCAACTAATGGTGAAGAGAAACATTTGTCGTTTTGCGCAGACGATAAATTTCGTTGTCGAGAAGGCTTCAAAATGACATGGCGGTAAATCAGTTGTATACAAAGTTCGAAAAATAGTACAGTGAATTAAAACTAGTGTTGTGCAGTCAGACAACTTAAAAAAATTCAAACGCGAAACAATATTCCTGAAGGTTCACTCCTGAAACTTGTTGCTGATGTTAAAACTAAGTGGAATTCGGCCTTTTCATTGTTGGAGCGCTTCTTCCCTTTGAGAAAACTGATCTCTGAAATTGTAAATGACAGTGTTTCAGGTCCTTACATGTCATCTGGTGTAGAGATGGAAACACTCAAGCAACTTATAGCTTTATTAAAGCCTTTTGAATACGTCACAATAGAAATGTCTGAACAAAAGTATGTTACAGTATTCAAAACTATGCCAACGGTTAAATTTTTGTCAACACACTAGTCTCATTTTCTCAAAGAATGCGAAGATGTTTTACTGAGAGAGCTGAATAAAAGTTATTGAACTAAACGACCATACAGTCATTGCTACTGGATTGGACCCAAAATTTAAAAACCTGCATTTTCAAGAGCCAACAGCAAGCAGGTGAACCATACAAAACCTCAAAAGTAGCTCAAGTGAATCGGAGGAAGATGCTGCGTTGACTGCTGTAACAGGGAATATGACTTTTGGAAACATCATAAACAGCAATCGCACGGCTGCAAAAAGAAAAAGGAAACACACCGAACTGATGAAGTAGCTCGCTACTTATCAAACCCTGTAACATCTTTAAGAAGCAACCAATCTGTTGAATGGCAAGACATGAAAGTCGTTTTCCCGTGTTTGCACAAAAATACTCAACGATGTTACCATCGTTGCAACATCTGTGCCTTGCGAGTCTTTATTTTCAAAACTTGGTTCGACTACGACTGAGAAAAGTAATAAGTTGTCTCCTAAGTACTCTTTTTGGGAAACCTCCCAAAAGGTGACTTTTTTCTTTGGGAATTATCATCACTAAAGAAATAAAAGTAATTAGTGTGTTTTGTTAGACTACTAAAATAATCAGTCAAGTAAAATCTGTCTATACACAGGGTGAAAAATAATAAAACGGACAAAATTGCATGAACGGCAATGGAGGAAAAAATATCCTACGAACATGTGTCCGGAGATGCATTGTTGCCACGGTAGATGGCGCTATCGAATAACAGTTTCTCTGACCATGTGCCATGTGGTCTTTGTGTTTTGCAGGCTGTGTGATTGACGCGGGGTACTGTAAGCAGCAGAATGATCCGGTATTCAGGTCGTGAACAGGCCGATATTGTGGCCGCCCGCGGTGGCCGTGCGGTTCTAGGCGCTGCAGTCCGGAACCGCGGGACTGCTACGGTCGCAGGTTCGAATCCTGCCTCGGGCATGGATGTGTGTGATGTCCTTAGGTTAGTTAGGTTTAAGTAGTTCTAAGTTCCAGGGGACTGATGACCTAAGAAGTTAAGTCCCATAGTGGTCAGAGCCATTTTTGAACCGATATTGTGTACGGTCAAGCAGATGCAAACGGTCGAGTTACAGCACGGCTATACCAAAACAAGTACCCGTCACAGACACCAACCACATCACATAACATTTCAATCCCTTTTTAGGCGTTTGTGTGATCATAGTTTCTTTCAGACGAACGTGCAGGGAGGTAAAAGTCTGTGCGTTTACCAGGTTTGGAGGACGCGGTTCTACAGGATACTGAGACGAACCCTAGTGCAAGCTCCAGGCAAGTGGCCCGCCAACATGATGGAAGCCAAAGTACGGTTATGTGTATCCTTCATTACAACCGCTACTATCCCTACCACCTGCAATACCATGAAGCCCACTTTGAACATCTGTTGTGACGTGGATGCAATGCAAGTCTGTACCGTATTGTGGGACGATTTTTTGTCTTTGCACGCACTCCGTCCATTTCCTGGCACATGTTCGTAGGACCTTTTTTTCTCCATTTCCAGTCAGGAATCCGTCCCTGCAATTTGTCCGTTCTGTTAATGTTCACCCTGTATATAAAAGGCAATGTTCCGACTGACTCCTTACTGTCCAGCCTAAACCACTACGGAAAGAAACTTGAAATTTGGAGAATGTGTTGATCTTACACTACAGGCGTCGTTTAAGATCGGATTTTTCGAAATTCGACCGCTAAGGAGGTGAAATACAGGATGAAATACAGGATGAAAGTTTTTTTGAATATATTTCACTATTTAGACAGTTTTGAAGCTAGACCTACGAAAATTTGTATTTAGTTTCGATGGTTCAAATGGTTCTGAGCACTATGGGACTTAACATCTGAGGTCATCAGTCCCCTAGACTTAAAACTACTTAAACCTAACTAACCTAAGGACATCACACACATCCATGCCCGAGGCAGGATTCGAACCTGCGACAGTAGCAGCAGCGCGGTTCCAGACTGAAGGGCCTAGAATCGCTCGGCCACAACGGCCGGGTATTTAGTTTCCCTGCAAGGATAAATTAATAGATGTTTCAGTATTTTTGAAAATTTAAACCCTATGGGGGGGGGGGAGTTTTTTAATAAACCATTATCAAAGAATTGCTAAGGAATTTTGAAGCTTCATCTACGAGCATCGGTATTCGACTTCTCGGTTAGAAACCAAAAAATAAATGTTTTGTGAAATTATTTTATTAGGAAAGCATTTTTAATGATAAAGCTACGAAAATCTGAATTTGGCTTCTCGGTTAGAAATGAAAAATACATGTTTCACAGTTTTTTGGAAATTCAGTCTCTATGGGAGTGAAATGTAAGATGAAAGTTTTAATGAAAATATTTCATTGTGAAAGCATTTTTGAAGGCAAGTCTTTCAAAGTTTGTATTTGGCTTTTCTGCTTCTTTGTTAGAAATAAAAAAATGAACATTACCTCCTTCTGGTCATTCAACCTCTAACGGGGTCAAACAGGGGTGAAATGTTTTATAAAAATATTTGATTGTGAAAGCGTTTTTAAAGCTAAATCTTAGAAAATTGGTATTTGGTTTCTCGGTTGGAAATTCAAACATGCGTGATTCACAGTTTTTGGAAAATTCAGCCCCAAGGAGGTGCAAAAGTGGGTGAAATTTTTTTAAAATAAACCATTCTTAAAGAACAGCTAAAGCATTTTGCAGCTACGTCCATGAAAATTGGTGTTTGATTTCTCAGTTACAAATAAAAAAAATACGCAGTTCAGTGTTTTTGGAAATTCAACCCCTAAGAGGGTGAAAAAAGGATGAAAAATTTTAAGCAATGTAATGGGACACCCTTCTCTAACACAACACTTTTTTTATAGAAGCTGTCGGTGCCAGGATTAATCCCGAACATCGTATAGGTGAACATTCTCGGCTGTTTCATTGAAAGAATTTCATTTGAGTTTGTATACGATGTACTATATTTCAAGGTAAAATGTATAAAAATAAATTAATTTATTACAATCGATATGTACTTACGGTTAAAATTTCTCTTCTTTTAAAAATGTTTGAAATTACGAAATATCTGACATACTTAAAATTCTTATTGTTAATTGCACAATCTAACGCGAATTATTAAATTTATTTCTTGACTCGTTTATAAAATAATGATATAATTTAATAAAGATCCTTCTTTTGTCAGGAAGGTTTGTAAACTCTTTTACTTTGTAAACTCTTTGGAATATTGTGAGTATCGCAGAATGTAAGTAGCAGTGGGCATGCCTCTGATGGAAACGCACGCATTTTTCTAAACTTGTCAACCACAATGTAATTTGTTTTCTGAAGTGAAAATTGTAAATTCAGTGTGATATATCAGAATGGGATAAAATAAAAGAAAGTCATAGCAATAGAAAGAAGTTCATCAATTTTTTAGTCATCAGGAACCTACAAAATAAAAATTACAGCCTCAAGAATGTACCCCTAGACGCAAGAACTGCAGCCAACAACAAGAAGAGAAAATGAAGATAAGTAAAAAGTTTTTCTTCTGTATATTTTAGGCCTCTCGAAGCTTTCAAAATTTCTGCAGAGACAGAGAATTTTAATAGTGATGTGTAGCAGGGTAAGATTACAGCAACTATTTCATTATATTGAAAATTTTTTAAAGCTAAATCTATGATAATTGGCATTTTACCTCTCGGTTAGACATGAAAAAAATGTGTGTTGGGGGTTGGAAGTTTCTTTGGAAATATCACCACAAGAACACAAAAGGCATGATTAACAAAAACCTTGGACTACAATTACCAGAATCCCTTTTTGATCAGAAGAACAGTCGGAAAAGACCATGCTTCTATGGCCTTAATTAGCTTGAAAAGTTTATAGAGTGATGCAATTTGTGAACATACAAAATCTATGAAAGAAAAAGAAAACAAAATCAGTGCAGACCTTACAGTCTACGGGGGCGAAACAGCGGGCGCTAAACTGGTATTATATATACTCAGCGCTACTTGATTTGGATAAAAAATTAAAAACAATATCGATATGAGCAGGTATCGATAGCTTTGGAGTTCTCATAAGAGCATAATCGCAAGACGATTTCAGTACTACTCATGTGAGTAGGTAACGATACTTTGATGGTGCAAGAATATCCACAGTTTCAACAGCACAGTGTTTTACTAGGCATGGTCCTGTTGGAGGTGATATGCCCTTCCGTCCTCTCAGCTGACTTAACCAGACAGTGACGGATGGACCCCGAACCAGGGTGCAACTCGGCTTCTTTAACAATAATAAACATATGCAGATGTGAGAGAAATGAGAGAGAAAAATCTTAAGATTGACCGGTGACAGTACTCCAAAGCTTTGGATTAATACTCTGCTATCACAGAGCTACCAAGTATTCGTTAGAAAAATTGTGTTCTGGCTGTTTAGTTACCTCCTAGCCTATTTCAGTGTTCTATGTAATCGCCGTGCACTTCTCATCACTTTCTGCAACGTTTCACTCGCTTCTTCAGTCCCTATTGATGTAAGCTGCCCACCTGGAAATAGAACCAGATGGCAATAGTGAGCTTCAGTACCTCGGCATCCTCAGGCCGTTGTTTCAGGCGCAAGAAGGCGTAATAGTGATATGTTTGTCAGAGCTGCGGAGTGAAGAACTGTGATGAGTTGGGAATTTCCGCGAAACTGCTTTCCCTTCCTGGTAAACACTGCCTTCTGGTTATTAGAATCGCCTCGTTACGAAATAACGTCTGGGGCTCAGCTAATAAGTCCGGCTGGCAATTACGTGCCAAAGCTTGCAATTTTAAGAGAGTCTCGAGGGAAGCTTTAGAAAATATGATAATAACTGTTAGAAAAGCTGTAGCAGAAAGTATCACCGACAGTGAGCAGCACAAAAGGCAAGGAATTGGTATAGCAATTCAAATGGAAAACTTCTATCTCATAACATTTACACGCTTCAGTGAGGGTTCCTCCCTATTAACAAGTTTGCACTCTCACTGTTTTCAATTACTACACAGTGACTGTCTTGAAGCACCGTTTGACGCAGTGCAATACGTTCCCTTGGCCGTATGAAACAACCACGAAACTCTGGCATTGCTGTGCTTAAAGAAAAGTTAAGTTTCGATTATCTGAAAAGTATAAAACATTATATAGATATCTACATAAGCCACAGTAGCTCTTCTGCATATAACGATTATTATTCTACAGCTTTGGAAGGAAGAAAGAGAGGTTTGGATTTAGCGTCCTGTCGATAACGATGTCCTTAGAGACAGAACACAGCCTTGGATAGGGGACGTAAATCTGCCGGGATCTTATTAACTTATGCAATTTAGGATAGCCACGGGAAACCTAAACCTGTATTTAACCCAAACGAATACGAGTCGAGCGTTCTACCACTGATCTAAGGCTTTGGACTTGTCCTCAGATGTGTTCAGGGTCTCTCTTCAGTTCATGTAGTGAGAACCGAGAAGGTATAATTTTGAAATGGTATTGATGTCCTATCCTATACTCTCCCTTCTTTTCCTTTTCCTCTCTGTGACTGTGTGGCAACAGGCACAGTCCCCTGATGTGGACAGCGGAAGATCCTTGGAAACCAGGACAACGGTGATGCACATAGGCCCTGCAGCGAAGGGATGGATAGCGTTCTGTAGTCGCGGTGAAGTCAAGCTATCGAAGGAGTGAGGCCGTGAAATAAAACCTTGGCAGGTGTCCAGACCATAAGGTGGCAGCCGCACTAGGACACTCGGGGCTTGTGGGCTGATAACCCGCACCACCAAAACACATATCACAGAAACTAGAAGGAGAAATAGCCGGATGGATCTTAAGGATATGACCTTTGGCATGAAAAGGAAAACTCGTATTGGTTTTTGGAATGTAAGATCGTTGAGAGAGGCAGGAAGGCTAAGACAGGTTGAAAAAGAGATAGAGAACTACCGGATAGATACATTGGGACTACAGGAAATAAGGTAACCAGTATCTGGGGAATTCCAAACACAAAATGGTGGAGTGTTGCTCTATGCGGGTCAGACAGGTGAGGACGCGATGCATAGGAATGGTGTAGGGCCTTTACCATCTAACAGCAGCAAGAAGAGCTTGCTGGAGTGGACACCAGTCTCAGAACGGATAATAACCGCACGCTTTAAAACTAATGTGCGATATGTCACTGTAATTAAATGCTATGCATCTACTGAAATAGCTAAAGGAGAATTAAAAGATGGATTTTATACAGAGCTTAGCAGAGTCCTTAGACAAATAAATTCTAGGGACATAAAAACTTTAATGGGTGACTTGAACGCAAATTTGGTTCAGAAAATGAAGGGCTTGAACATATCATGTGCGTGAATGGCATGGGGATCAGAAACGTAAATGGTGAATTGCTGATAGATACGTGAGCTGAACATGACCTAGTAATTCGAGGCACATTGTTTCCACATCGTAATTGCCATAAGATAATTCGGGTTTCTCCAGACCACATTACCGAAAATCCAATAGACCACATAGTCATAAGCTGCAAGTTTCGACACTCCCAGCAAGATGTCAGAAACAGAAGAGGAGCAGACGCTGGAAGTGACCAGGAATTCAGAGTGAAGATAGCGGCAATTAGAACCAAGCTCAATCACAGGAGCAATAAATTAGACGTTGCAAGGTTAAAACACAACAGATCAAAGAAACATTTGCCTTTGAACTACAAAACAAATCCCAGGTCCTCTCTAAGGAAAACTTTATGCAAGAGAGAATTGAAACATGTTGGCAAAACATCAAATACAGTTATTTAGATGTGGGAGAAAAATACCTTGAAAAGACGGAAGAAGATTGAATTATTGTCCATCAGAGATAACAGACACTGAAGGGAAGCGAGATATTAAATAGTCAATCCTGATTACCTAACAGAATGGATCCAGTCGAACGCGCTACGTAAAGTGTCTTTTAGGAGCCTAGAATGTGGAATAGTGATCCAGAGACGCCCTTCCTCCACCCTCCCTTTCGGCATGGACATTTAAAAAATAAAATGATTTTCTATCAGTACATAAATCCACCTTTCTTGCTTTATGAGGATACATTTTACCTATTGAATTAGAGCGAAAAGGGATGAAAATCATGCAGGATAATCTTGGACCAGACTACAAAAACAGGATCTGCATAAGATAATCTCAAACGAAGATCACTTCAGAATCTAAATTAAAAACAGTGTGAATTTCAAGAAAGATCTTAAGAATATATGCACCGGACCAGAAGACGTACATGACCGAGACTTACTTAGAACAGCTGACTTCTGGAACACTATGAGATGACAAGTGGCTAACTGGCGCGAAACGAACAGGTGAATGCCGAGCGTCGATGAAAAGAAGCTAAGCCAAAACGCTAAATGACGATTATTATTGTCCCTAGCTGACCGATTAGGGAAACAACGGTTTCAATTTTTTAGAGGTTAAGCGACCTGGACGCCTATGAAGAAATTATCTTTATTATTTAGTTCTGTCGTATCACAATATCCATTCATTCAGTTAGTGAGGGGTTTGGCCTGTTTTTCAGTTACCGAGTGAAGCCGAGTGAAGTTCTTCCGTTGAGAAGGCAGCATAATATGTCCCAAAGAAATTTCTGGGTCTTCGAAACGATGCCACTTCTCATGACCGGAAACGTGAAATTAAAGCAGGAATTAACTATATATGCCGCTTGGCAGTACTTACGTCGAAGAGAAGAATACAGTTGCAAGGATGGTCCTCGCCATGTTGTTGGTCACTGGAGTCCAAGACCAGCAGACAGTTTCCAGTACTTCACCTGGAAGGAAAAAAGACACTGATTCTAGTGGCGATACTGGAAATATGTCGGCTGATCTTTGGTTGGTAATTTAAGCACGTTTCATACAATTTCACTATACGAAGTACTCGTCATTGAGTAGCTCATTCTAAACCTGGCCCACAGTTCCACACTTTCAATAAAATTTCCTGAAATGAACAGATATTTTTTGGCTTTTGTAACAGGATTCAGAAACTAATCATCGATTAATTTGGATATATACTTCACGCATTTCTTCTGCGTCAGATTTATATGTACGTCACCATCATCAAGAGTTATCTGTACGATGAGTGTACTTTACTTAGACTGCCGAATTATATCATGGAGGCGTTGCGAAGACACGGAAATTCTATATTCTTCCAGAGATTATTTTGATGTCTGCGATGGAGGATTTTGTTAGGTGATAGAAGAGTCAATTTTTCTGTGCAGCGTTTCAGTCTCAAGCGTCCGCTTCCACGTGCTGCTATGGATACAGGCGCTTCGATGCTTAAACTTGTTGTTGCACGTTCTGATGGCACAGAACTTAGGCAGAACTACGGCTGGTGAAACGTTCCCATGATAATGCTGACTATAGACGAGGTACGAATCTGGCTCAAAAGAATCCTAATGATTATTTCAGTGTATTAAACGCACTGTACTATTTGTTCAATAACTGATCAACATCCATGTGAAAATAATGTGTGATATGTGTGCTTACGTGAAAATTTAATCCTTGATATTTACAGATTATAGGGACTTTCGATAATCCGGATAAACTTCCACCAAATCCGGATGAATGAGGTTCCACTGTACGTCTTACCTAATACAGAAATAAAGCGTTTCTGCAACCATATAATATATTTTGTTCTTCTCTAACTGCACCTGTGTTAACGGATCGGTCACATCTTTTTGTTATGTCCTGTACACAGAACTAATCGAAAACAGTGCACTGCAACAGCACATACTGGAATGAGAGATGAGTTCTTATGGATGCCTATTGTCTACCGGTTGCATCACACTTGGTTTGTCTTCGCGCATGTTTACCGTCTAAGTAGAAAGTTTCGCTAATTCCCGACTGATGGTCTTGAAACGCTAAACAGCATGCAAAGTGCTTGAGTGGACTGTGCGGACTTCGGTTTTACTTTCGCGGAAGTATAAAGCGCGCATCTGCGGAACTCGTAACAGGCGTATCCGGACGTCTCGAAGCTGAGACCAGCTTTCACAGGAAACCACGACGAAGGGGTTGGAGGAGGACCCCTGTAACAGGCAGTCTAACCACAGTGTACAGAGCGAGACGGCAGCCACTCGGAAACGTGAAACTTATAAACATAAAGAATTGTTTTCTGTAGGTCATCAGTTTCTCACTGGTTTGATGCGGTCTGCCAAGGTTTCTTGTGGTAAGGGAACCATTATGGATACCTCTTCTAAATGGAGATCGACGTTAGCAAGCATTTCCTGTGGCTGCGACATTCCTGATGTTCTAGAACCAACACAGTTCTGAAAGCTACAGTTACGCGACAACGGCCGGGCAATCCCAGGTAGACCGCACGCGTCTTTCGTGACGTTGGAACGAGTTAGGCGGTGTCTAGAGTTCAAGAGAGACAAGAGGGCCCAGAAACGCGAATAGAAGTTCAATATCGAAGTATAGTGAGTCTACAAGTGATGCGGAGCAGTATTTGAGCCGTGTTAGTTACTGAAAATTCTTGGGAAGTAATTTTATGAAGCACAATTGTGTACAATCCTGCAATCAAAAAATTTCGAAAAATATTTTCACCTCAAAACAGCCAACCGGTTTTATTCTTGCGAAGTCTTTACTACTGTGATACGGGTCAACAAAGCACGAACTGTGAAAACTCCAGACGACTCTAGCTTGCGACGAACGCTTGCGTAAGATAGGTGTGCAACATTCGGTTGTTTGATCATAAGAGTCCTTCCTGTAGTCAGCTACGTTTGATGTGTCAGACGATCTGATGTTCATATGCTCTGCTTTCGCCATCGGTTTATTACTCCCTGATGTCCTCAACACCTCTCCTCACATATAAAATATCTATCGTCACTCCGTAACTGCAATATCACATCAGATATGTCCAGAATCTTGGCTGCATTTTTGCACAACACTATACCCTTCTCCATTTCCTTTCCATATCGGCAATGCAACTATGGAACAAATCATCCTGTCACTTGCATCTTATCCTTAACTACCTTGCTTTCAAGAGGAGACTAAAGTCTTGGATTTTATCATCATCGTAGCTTCCCTTTCGGTATATCCCAGCTGTTTTCTTTCTGTAGTATCTCTGTCACCTCCATTTGTGTTTTCTTCTTTCGAGTTTCATCTGCTAATCTTGTCCTATTTATTATTTCTCCCTCTACCTATGAATAGTCACGTTTTTTTTTCTACGTTGATTTCTTCTGTACTGTTGCCATACGTTTCTGTTAGATGTCACTACCCAAATAGGGCAAGAGCGCAATAAGAAAATTGCTTAATGTTAGTAACTATGAGATTTTTTAAACTCCACATCTTCATTTATATATACATTCCCATTATCATTATTATACACTCTTGGAAATGGGAAAAAGAACATATTGACACCGGTGTGTCAGACCCACCATACTTGCTCCGGACACTGCGAGAGGGCTGTACAAGCAATGATCACACGCACGGCACAGTGGACACACCAGGAACCGCGGTGTTGGCCGTCGAATGGCGCTAGCTGCGCAGCATTTGTGCACCGCCGCCGTCAGTGTCAGCCAGTTTGCCGTGGCATACGGAGCTCCATCGCAGTCTTTAACACTGGTAGCATGCCGCGACAGCGTGGACGTGAACCGTATGTGCAGTTGGAGGACTTTGAGCGAGGGCGTATAGTGGGCATGCGGGAGGCCGGGTGGACGTACCACCGAATTGCTCAACACGTGGGGCGTGAGGTCTCCACAGTACATCGATGTTGTCGCCAGTGGTCGGCGGAAGGTGCACGTGCCCGTCGACCTGGGACCGGACCGCAGCGACGCACGGATGCACGCCAAGACCGTAGGATCCTACGCAGTGCCGTAGGGGACCGCACCGCCACTTCCCAGCAAATTAGGGACACTGTTGCTCCTGGGGTATCGGCGAGGACCATTCGCAACCGTCTCCATGAAGCTGGGCTACGGTCCCGCACACCGTTAGGCCGTCTTCCGCTCACGCCCCAACATCGTGCAGCCCGCCTCCAGTGGTGTCGCGACAGGCGTGAATGGAGGGACGAATGGAGACGTGTCGTCTTCAGCGATGAGAGTCGCTTCTGCCTTGGTGCCAATGATGGTCGTATGCGTGTTTGGCGCCGTGCAGGTGAGCGCTACAATCAGGACTGCATACGACCGAGGCACACAGGGCCAACACCCGGCATCATGGTGTGGGGAGCGATCTCCTACACTGGCCGTACACCACTGGTGATCGTCGAGGGGACACTGAATAGTGCACGGTACATCCAAACCGTCATCGAACCCATCGTTCTACCATTCCTAGACCGGCAAGGGAACTTGGTGTTCCAACAGGACAATGCACGTCCGCATGTATCCCGTGCCACCCAACGTGCTCTAGAAGGTGTAAGTCAACTACCCTGGCCAGCAAGATCTCCGGATCTGTCCCCCATTGAGCATGTTTGAGACTGTTTGAAGCGTCGTCTCACGCGGTCTGCACGTCCAGCACGAACGCTGGTCCAACTGAGGCGCCAGGTGGAAATGGCATGGCAAGCCGTTCCACAGGACTACATCCAGCATCTCTACGATCGTCTCCATGGGAGAATAGCAGCCTGCATTGCTGCGAAAGGTGGATATACACTGTACTAGTGCCGACATTTTGCATGCCCTGTTGCCTGTGTCTATGTGCCTGTGGTTCTGTCAGTGTGATCATGTGATGTATCTGACCCCAGGAATGTGTCAATAAAGTTTCCCCTTCCTGGGACAATGAATTCACGGTGTTCTTATTTCAATTTCCAGGAGTGTATATTGATCAAGGACGATACAAATTCTAATGTTCGCTCACTGAGCATATCTATTTATATGTAATAGAGAGCCTGAAGGCCCTAACCTTGTCACATGAAATAAATGTATAAACAAGTAAATATAGGATGCAGAGCGCAGATTGACTTAGGCACATGGTTCAATTTAATCGCCGCCTACGTATCTGATGCAACAAATCTCTTTCAGTCATCTCACTGAGTGAATTACTCAAAGAAGCAGAAATAAGGGGTTTACCCTCTGCTGCCAAAATCTTTTCATCTGACAGAAAGCACTTATACACAACGTCCTCAGCTGAGTCATTTCTAAAATGGATCCTTCTCAGCCGCGCGGTATTAGCCCAGCGGTCTGAGGCGCTGCAGTCATGGACTGTGCGGCTGGTCCCGGCGGAGGTTCGAGTCCTTCCTCGGGGAAGGGTGTGTGTGTTTGTCCCTACGATAATTTAGGTTAAGTAGTGTGTAAGCTTAGGGACTGATGACCTTAGCAGTTAAGTCTCATAAGATTTCACACACATTTGAACATTTTTTGATCCTTCTCAACTTGATAAAAGTCATTTCTTATGGTTTGTCATTCTTCAGTGTTAAATTCGTCATCTTACAGTAATGGCGTCTCGCTCCAGTAGTTGATGTTAATACAAGGAGCTAACAATATTATCATCCTTGTGCTCCACAGCCTCGATATCTTGTAAGAAAGACATATCTTCATATCACAAATTGTGCTATTAAATAATATTCCATACCGATTCGAATAATTGTGCATAGCGTCATTATCTGGCAGACTTCAGAGCCCGATGTTGTTTATATCATGTATTCATCATTACATATGTACCTAATAAACTTATTTAACACATAGGAGGGCTACATTTTTTTTAGCTCCGAAATGGAAACCACTGTTAAAA
The DNA here is from genome assembly GCF_023864345.2 of Schistocerca serialis cubense. NCBI lineage: Eukaryota > Metazoa > Arthropoda > Insecta > Orthoptera > Acrididae > Schistocerca > Schistocerca serialis. The sequence goes on from NC_064642.1 coordinate 544,547,609, forward strand.
CCAAAAAATGTCTGATTTGCATCATTTAGCTACACCTTCTGGTTACTTCTCCACATAATCGCCATGCGAATTAGGCATTTGTTGTAGCATGGTAATAACTTTCCAATATCCTCGTGATAGAAGGCAGCCGCCTGTACTTTGCCGTCAGTTCCCTATGCTGGTCTGCAGGTCATTGTCTGTGCCAAAATTCTGTCCTTATAGCCAGCGGTTCATTTAAACGAAGAGACGAACATCAGACGGAGCAACTGTAGGGTGGGTACTCGAACACTTTCCATCGAAAACGCTGCAGGAGTGTCGTTGCACCAGCAGTGAGTGGCCGGGCGTTGTCATGAAGACGGAAACGCATGACAGTTACGTTATGTGAGCTCGACGAGATCAGGCGGAAATCCTCAGCAGACACTTCACTCTTGGTTGGAGTCTCTATTCTTCTAAGCATCTTTACGTGCTTACTGTGGGCTCTGAATTTAAAAGTGTGATGTGACGCGATCGATGGGCATAGTAAAGACACCGCAACGCATCTACATCTACAGCTACATCTACATTACATTTAGAGCCCGCAAGCCACTCAACGATGTGTGGCGGAGGGCACTTTACGTGCCACTATCATTGCCTCCCTTTCCTGTTCCAGTCGCGTATGGTTCGGGGGAAGAACGACTGCCGGAAAGCCTCCGTGCGCGCTAGAATCTAATTTTACATTCGTGATCTCCTCGGGAGGTCTAAGTAGGGGGAAGCAATATATTCGATTCCTCATCCAGAAACGCACCCTCTAGAAACCTGGACAGCAAGCTACACCGCGGTGCAGAGCGCCTCTCTTGTAGAGTCTGCCACTTGCGTTTGCTAAACATCTCCATAACGCTATAACGCTTACCAAATAACCCTGTGACGAAACGCGCCGCTCTTCTTTGTATCTTCTCTATCTCCTCTGTCGACCCGACCTGGTACGGATCCCACACTGATGAGCAATACTCAAGTATAGGTCGAACGAGTGTTTTGTAAGCCACCTCCTTTGTTGATGGACTACATTTTCTAAGCACTCTCCCAATGAATCTCAACCTGGCACCCGCCTTACCAACAATTAATTTTATATGATCATTCCACTTCAAATCGTTCCGTTCGCATACTCCCAGATATTTTACAGAAGTAACTGCTACCAGTGTCTGTTCCGCTATCATATAATCATACAATAAAGGAACCTTCTTTCTATGTATTCGCAATACATTACATTTGTCTATGTTAAGGGTCAGTTGCCACTCCCTGCACCAAGTGCCTATCCGCTACACATCTTCCTGCATTTCGTTGCAATTTTCTAATGCTGCAACTTCTCTGTATACTACAGCGAAAAGCCGCATGGAACTTCCGACACTATCTACTAGGTCATTTATAAATATTGTGAAAAGCAATGGTCCCATAACACTCCCCTGTGGCACGCCAGATGTTACTTTAACGTCTGTAGATATCTCTCCATTGATAACAACATGCTGTGTTCTGTTTGCAAAAAACTCTTCAATCCAGCCACACAGCTGGTCTGATATTCCGTATGCTCTTACTTTGTTTATCAGGCAACAGTGCGGAACTGTATCGAACGCCTTCCGGAAGTAAAGGAAAATGGCATCTATCTGGGAGCCTCTATCTAATATTTTCTGGGTCTCATGGAGAAATAAAGCGAGTTGAGTCTCATACGATCGCTGTTTCTGGAATCCATGTAGATTCCTACAGAGTAGATTCTGGGTTTCCAGAAATGACATGATACGCGAGCAAAAAACATGTTATAAAATTCTACAACAGATCGATGTCATAGATATAGGCTTATAGTTTTGCGCATCTGCTCGATGACCCTTCTTGAAAACTGGGACCATCTGTGCTCTTTTCCAATCATTTGGAACCCTCCGTTCCTCTAGAGACTTGCGGTACACGGCTGTTTGAAGGGGGGCAAGTTCTTTCGCGTACTCGGTGTAGAATCGAATTGGTATCCCGTCAGGTCCAGTGGACTTTGTTGAGTGATTTCAGTAGCTTTTCTATTCCTTGGACACTTATTGCGATGTCAGCCATTTTTTCGTTCGTGCGAGGATTTGGAGATGGAACTGCAGCTTTGGAAAAAGGTGTTCAGTATTTCAGCTTTACGGTGCCATCCTCTGTTTCAATGCCATCATCATCCCCGAGTGTCTGGATATGCTGTTTCGATCCACTTACTGATTTAACGTAAGACCAGAACTTCCTAGGATTTTCTGTCAAGTCTGTACATAGGATTTTATTTTCGAATTCACTGAACGCTACACGCATAGCCCTCCTTACGCTAACTTTGACATCGTTTAGCTTCTGTTTGTCTGAGAGGTTTTGGCTGCGTTTAAACTTGCAGTGAAGCTCTCTTTGCTTTCGCAGTAGTTTCCTAACTAGCTTTGTCGTGTTTTCACTGTGGTTTTTATCACGCGACCTATCGGAAGTTGAAAAAAAAAGTGACCCTCGTACTTTGATTGTTGTCTGAAAGGCCCTTCTCATGGAAAGGAGGTTGTTTAGCAGGGAACTACTGTGGCAGGGACAAACAGGTTTCCGGTCCACGTGCTGAAGACGGTGGAAATTTTAGATTTTAACAGACAGTAGCCGAATTTCTAAAATAAAAATAGAATCTGCAGAGAATCTTGAGGAAAAGGAATGAAACGTAAATCAAAAGTAGTATTTATTCCTGCAAGTTGTTCAGATTTAGCTTGCTTGGTGACCATCTTTCATCTAATTAATCGCCTTGTAACGGACTCTTTCTACTTACATTTGAGAATAACAAAACATGTGACCTTGCCACGATGAACCAGTGTACTAGAGAAGTGATTGACTAAAACATAATGAGACAGGCCTATGAAATATGTTCCAGGCAGTGTTATGGACATATATTGAAAGTGCCTCAGAAGGACGTCACAGACTAAAACATTACTAGATGCATTTTGCAGCCCTGCTGCAGATATATGAACTTTTACTCTGTTTTTAAGACAAACCATTAAGTATTCGGTGAATGAAAATTGCATTTCTTCTGGTCAGTATCTTCCACATATTCCGTTCCTTGCCGATTCTGGAGAAAACCTCTTCATTTTTTATCAGTTAGCCGATTTTCAGTATGCCACCGTAACAACGCATTTGAAACGCTTCGATTATCTTCTTTACCCGGTTTACGACGAAGATCTTAGGAAAGAAATAATCCATCTATTTCCTTGTGATACGTCCATCATACTGTCCGGAAACTGTGATACAACATATTATACGCTTTTATAACAACGAGTCAACTTTGCTTGCAAATGTGTTTGTACACTCAAATGCAACTCAATTTAGTTCAAAAGTAATAAAAAATTACAAGTGTGCGGCGTTAATGTGTGAAATAAAGAGAGAATTTTATGATATTTATATTTTCTTTTGTGTATTCTACATACATTCTACATTATATTGCTTATTAATTTTGTTCAGTGAAGTGTACCAAGATGTACTAAACACCAAATAATGAAAGGAAGCACAAGAATGGTGCCTCGGACGACGAGCGGCAGCGAAAAACACCCACATGATTAAGCATCCTGTGCTTTTCGACTGTTTTTGTTAAGAATCTGGTGTCTGATTCAATTATGTAACTCTTTACGAGCAAAATACAAAAGGCGAGTGAAAGGGCGGGAAGAATAGATTGCAATGCCACGGTCGGTTGGCGACATTGGCCTTCTGGCTAAAAGTAAGTGTTAAATGGAACGGCCAGGCAGCATGCCACTACATTCAGATATAATTTGGTGTTACGGAATGAATTCTAGCGTAGTTTCAGCTTTCAGTATAAAAACGTGTCGATGGCCAAAAACTCTATATTCTGACAGTAAATAATGCACTTTTCACGGGTAAATTGAATGGAAGCATACCTTTTTATCAAGGTTTTATTCGTCTAAACGATGCTTGTGAAGGCACGCATCTGAAATAGAGCAGGAGGCAATTTACGAATATCCCACAAGCACTTTCTGCGTTTTTTTTAATACTGAAGCTCAAGCACGTGACTCATCAGTCTTACAGGAACCATTTTTAACAAAGAAATTCTTTGTTATAGGTTTTATATATCTTTGTTTCATATTTCTCACATAAGCTGTTATAACTCTCTGCCCTTCCTTTTTGATATTTATCACCATTTATAGGGAAAAAAGTTGAGTTCTAGTAACCATTTTGAATGTAGATCATCCGTTTTTACTACTTATTTTAAAAAAATTTCCATTAAGTATGTAAAAATGACTGTTTTATTGCGCTGAACAGAAAATTCTTCATATTACTTGGAAAAGGGCCTTAAATTAATCAATTTTGGGTGCTTCCCGCACTGAAATTCGTTAGTAATAAATTATTTATCTCACCAATCCTTCTCAAAACGTCTTCATTCTTAACGCTTCTTGTCCGGTTTATCCGTTCCATTCTCCCCCGACCTTTTTTGACCGTACTTCTTTATCGTCCACGTTTCTCTGCCATACAGTTGTCTGTTCAGTTCTCCACATACTAGCTTTTCCTACCTGTCGAATGCACGCTTCGTTATTGTAGTCGAGAGTTAAGGAAGAAGTTTCTGAAAGTATAACGCTGAATGGCACAGGGAAGTGAGAAGTTGCTCATGCAGAAAAAGAAGACAAAAACGAAAAGAGGGAATTAGACGGGTCTGGAAAGCTACTTGAAGGGTCCTGCACACATTCAGTATTTATTGACAATCTATTTTGTCAAATCTTCAATACACTGAGGCGACTCTCACACCGTCAATAATATTGTCAGTTCTCAAACCGAATTTACAAGGTCAAGATGTGGAACACCCAAAAGAAAGTGAAAAAGCGGAAATGGGTCCGAGAATGGTTCAAAACAGGCCCGACGTCATATGTTAATTTACTGGCTAGTATTATAATCACGGCCCGAATGATTTCATAAACTACTTTCGGTTGAGTCGAAACTTCTTACAACAGGTTATTGATGTCGATATGACGTAAAATCAAGAGGCAAAATACATTAATGAGAGAGGCAACCGCACTCGAAGAGAGATTACGTGTCTTTGAGGTTTCTGGCTACAGGTATGTGATTCTAATGCATTAATGTTAGTACTGTAATATCAGCAAACACAATAATAGCACAATTGTTATTGAAGCCTATGAAGTAATCACATCTGTCCCATAATGGTATAATCAGGTAATTCACATAATTTTCATACGTTTTGTGAGGTTTTGCTGAAACAGACATGTATTTTGTAGACATCCTACTTGTCATTGCGTATATATAACGTACTTTTCGATGTGCTCTCTAGACTGCTGTGTAATTCGATAAGGTAAGAGGCCTCTTATGACTTTTAATTATTAAAGAAAACAATGCCCTAGTGAATCCTTCACTGACCACCGAAAATTAGTGAAAACAACGAATACCCCTCCACAGTTCAATTAAAACTTGCGTTAAAAGAGTACTTGAAAAAATGAATCTGAGGAATGAAATGCACAAAGACGAACTGAACTAAACACTACACACTGAGCCGTGTGCTGGTTCATGAAGTCCTGTCAACATCAGAATGGTGAGTGTTGTCAAACCATCAGTTCTCCACTTCATTGTTGACTACGTATTGACAATACTGACAATATTTTTGGGACCATCAATACCGTTCATCATTATTCTAGCAATTACAAAACGTCAATACGCGCCCTCAGACGCTCAGTATATTGATGGGCCAACAATATTATTGAACGTGTGAGGGCCTCTCAAGAAATGATTTCTTCCATGTGGACATCACAGTCACGCTAATTTAAAAAATATTTACTTTTGACAAGGTTGACTGGGTATATGAGTTTCCTCGTCTAGCACGACTGGTCAGTTTCGAATTTTACCTTTCTTAAGTGCATACACTGATGAGCACACGTCTTCCTACTAAATAATTATCTAAAGTCCCATGCCAAGCACATTTACACATAACAAGGTTGTCAATGGGCATAACGAAAGTGTAGGTGCTCCAGTTGTTGTATATTCATTTCTCTGAGATTTCTTCACAAATCAATGATTATGGGTGATCCGTCCATCATAACTTCCCGTTCATATCAGCTATTACAAAAAAAAGGAAAAGGAAACACCGCGATCAGGCCCTGAAGACCACGCGATAGTCGACCGATCGCCGTATATGCATCCTAATAGTTTGGCGGTTAGGGAAACACTCAAATGCCAAACACGTAAATTTCCATGGTATGTCGGTGAAATTCAAAGCAAGGGTGGTAACATTGAGAGTGCAATAGGAATTCCGCTGTTAAACGCCGAGGAGAGAGAGGATAGACTTGTCTGATGGGATAGAAAAAGATATTGGAGTCGATGTGACAGGGAATTTAGTATCTGAGTCAGATTTAAAAAAAAAAGAATTGAGGTCAAATAAGACAGAGGATACAATATTCCATCAGAATTTCTAAAATCATTGGAGGAAGTGCTAACCACGTAACTATTCTAAGTTGGTGAAACTGGAGACAGTCGGAAAATATCATCCACGCATACTGAAAATAACAATGGCAGATAAGTGCACGAACTATGCACAATCGGATTAACAGTCCATGCCTCCAAGTTACTGACAAAAATAATATACAGAAGAGAGGAAAATGAAATTGAGGATCTGCTGGAGGGCGGTCAGTTTGGCATCAGTAAAGTCATCAGAGAAGCAGTTCTAACGTTTCGCATGATAATGGAAACGAGACTCAAGAAAAATTAAGACACAGGCTTGTGACCTAGAAAAAGTGCTCGGCAGTGTGAACTAGCGCAAGGTGTTCGACATTATGAGAAAAAGAGGAGTAAGCTATACGGAAAGGCGGGTAATATACAATATGTTCAAAACTAAAGGGGAACAATCAGACTGTCAGACTAGAAATGAAACGCTTGGATAAAAAAGGGGTTAAACAGAGCTGCAGCGTTTCGCCCCTGTTCTTCAATCTATGCATCGAAGAAATTGTGAAGGAAATAAGGGAAGTTCAAGTGCGGAATTTAAATTCCTGGTGAAATGCTATCAGTGACGAGATTCGCTGATGGCATTGCTATCCTCAGTGAAAGTGAAGACGAATTGCATGATATGTTGAATGGAATGAATCTTTCAATGAGCACCGAATATGGAATTAGAGTAAACAAGAGAACGACAAAAGTAATGAAAAATACCAGAACTGAGAATAGCGAGAAACTTCAAAATTGGTGGTCACGGAGTAGATAAGTAATTCTGCTAACTTGGAAGGAAAATAACTCACGACGGACGAAGCAACGAGGACGTAAGAAGCAGATTAGCACAGGAAAAGATGGCAATCCTGTCCAAGAGAAGTCTAGTGATTTCAAATACAGGCCCACGTTTAACAAAGAAACTTCTGCGAATGTACGTTTGGAGCATAGCATTGTATGGTTGTGAATCACGGATAGTGGGAAAATGGGGTTGAAGAGAATCGAAAAGTGTAAGATGTGGTGCTACAAAAGAATGTTGAAAATTTGATGGACTGATACGGAATGGTTCAAATGGCTCTGAGCGCTATGGGACTTAACATCTGTGGTCATCAGTCCCCTAGAACTTAGAACTACTTAAACCTAACTAACCTAAGGACATCACACACATACATGCCCGGCCGGCGATAAGGAATGAGGCGGTTCTCAGCAGCATCGGCGAAGGAAGGAACAGACATACTGAAGTAGGGGCATGTTGATCAAAGAAGTGATAAGACATCAGAAAATAACGTTCATCGTACTCATGGCAGCTGTAGAGGGTAAAAATTCAGGAGAAGTCTGGGATCTGAATATATCTAAGAAATAATTGTGGAACGCAGGCAGCAAGTGTCAGTTAAGATGAAGAGATGGGCGCACGAGAGAAATGCGTGGCGGGCCGCATCAAACCATTCGGAATACTGATGAATCAAAACAAATTTCGTGTGACTTTTGGCGCATATTTTCTAGCAGGATGTGTCCACATCGAATTGCGTGCTTGAAAATGAACCAAAGCTCAAAGTTTGACAGTGGTGCTAAATATTAACAAATCATTATCGGGTGGGGGTAGGGGTGGGAGGTTGAAGGAGAAATATCTTCCTTCTAAAGTGTGTTAAACATTGATTTTTCAGGTACAATAAAAAGCACTAACACACGAACTTTATCAAAAATCTTGCCAGTCATCAAGACATGATCCTGAAGATGGGAGAAAGCAGTAGGATCGTTCCGCAGTCAGTTGCTAATACCGGTTCTCTAAACTTTCTCAATAACGTTTTGCAGAAAAACGTCTTCTTCCACCCAGGGATTCTCATTTGAGTTCATAGAGCACATATGTAATACTCTGGTGTTGATCGAACCCACCGATAACAAATTAAGGACGCCTCTGAACTGCTGCGATATCTTCCTTTGATCATAACTGGCGGGGATCACAGACATTCGAGAAGTACTCAGGAGTTAGTCGTACAAATGTTGTGTACACCGTCTTCTTTATAGAAATCCTAGAATTTTCCCAATAAACCAAAGTCGACCTTTCGCCCTCCCTACAACCGATCTTCCGTCATCGTTCCATTTCATGTCGCTTTGCGAGGTTATAGACTTTGACGTGACCGTGTACAGCAACGCAGCACTGATTCTGTATTCGAACATAACAGGATCGATTTCCCTTATGATCAGCATTAACTTTCCTTTTTCCCACATTTAGGGCAGGCGCGCATGCAGAACACCAAATAGGAATTCTATTCAAGTCGTTCTATTCGTCGCATTGTTTATGTATATAGAGACAAACAGCAGTCCTGCTACAGTCCCCTGAGACACTCTTGACGATACATTTGGCTTAGGTGAGCATTCGCCGTTCAAGCCAAGTTACTGGTTTCTCTTACTCAGAATTGCAGCAGATCGATAGACGTACCGATACTTTGAGGAAAAGTATGGGACAGTATCTTCACCAAAGGAAGAAAGAAATGGATCAGATTGTAGTGATACTGTACTGCTCCGAAGTCTGAAAGTAACCGCACCTTAACTGTTCAGATCATAATTTGGCATCTGCTGCGTTTTCTGAGCAACTCCAGGCATTTTTTGGAATAATCGTCAAGCGATTCAATTCCCAGGTTTTCCCCTCTCGACGCCTTCTGTTTGTACCGGAGAGTTCCGTCTCTAATGGCCTCGCGACTGCAGAGAGGTTAAACGTTAACGACAAATTTCTTTTGCCCGATAACGACATACGAGGTGTGGCTAGAAAAAAACCGGACTAGTACTGGTGAAACAATAAAACGAATGCAATAAGGCTGAAAGTCGCGTTGCCTGTCACGTGACTCTCGCTCCGCCTACTGCTCGAGTTTCATCTGCCTCCTGCACTCAGTCTGCCCGTGGTGTCTGTTTTAAGTAGTTGACGTTTTGTCTGTGCGTCGGAAAATGTTGAGTGTACTGAAAGAACAGCGTGTTAACATCAAATTTTGTTTCAAACTAGGAAAATCTGCAAGTGAAACGTTTGTAATGTTACAACAAGTGTACGGCGATGATTGTTTATCGCGAACACAAGTGTTTGAGTGGTTTAAACGATTTAAAGATGGCCGCGAAGACACCAGTGATGACACTCGCACTGGTAAACCATTGTCAGCAAAAACTGATGCAAACATTGAAAAAATCGGTAAACTTGTTCGCGAAGATCGCCGTTTAACAATCAGAGCAGTGTCTGAGTTAACAGGAGTTGACAAGGAAAGTGTTAGGCAGATTCTTCATGAAAGTTTCAACATGAACAAAGTGTGTTCAAAAATGGTTCCAAAGTGTCTCACAATTGAACAGAAGGAACGCCGAAGAATGGTTTGTTCTGACATCCTGGAAAACATTGAAAGTGATCCCACCTTCTTACAAAATGTTATTACTTGCGATGAATCGTGGTTTTTTTACTTACGATCCCGAAACTAAACGCCAATCGATGCATTGGAAAACTCCTGGTTCTCCACGACAAAAAAAAAAGCACGAATGTCAAAATCGAAATTCAAGGCAATGATGATTGTTTTTTTGACATCAAAGGGATTGTGCACATTAATTGGGTACCAGAGGGACAAACAGTGAATCAGCATTACTACATTAGCGTCCTGGCTACCCTACGTGAGCGAGTACGGAGAAAACGGAACGATTTGTGGAGAAAAAAGTCATGGATCCTTCACCAAGACAATGCCCCAGCTCACAGTGCGTTGTCAGTGAAGACGTTTTTGGCAAAACACAACATTCCCATCTTAGATCATCCACCCTACTCACCTGATTTGGCCCCCTGTGACTTTTTTCTTTTCCCTAAAGTCAAGTCAGCTGTGAAAGGAATTAGATTTGAGACTGTTGAAGCAGTAAAAGAAAAAGCGACGGAAGTAATGTATGGACTTACCGAAAATGATCTGCAGCATTGCTATGAACAGTGGAAAATTCGTATGGAGCGGTGTAGAGACCGAGGAGGAGAGTACATTGAAGGAGATAACATGAAATTGTAAATAATTGTAAATAAATGTTTTTCCAGCATCAGTCCGATTTTTTTCTAGCCGCACCTCGTAAGTGTCTGCAGGAAAAAGAATTGCAAAGAATGCACAGCTGAAGGGAGAAGCAACCATCACGAAGAATGGCGAAGTCCTTGTTCTGTCCAGGAATAAGCTACGGAAAGAAAAGGAAAGAGTAGACTTAAGGATCAGTCGACGATGACGGCATTGAAGCACAAGTTCGGACTGGGTGAAGAATAGAGATGTACATGGCCCGTGCTCTTAAAGCGGTTTAGGGAAATAACGGAAAACATAGGTATCTAACAGGTATCCAGTGTGTTAACACAGCGCCTCTTTCCCTGATTTAATAAGAAGCATGTGCTTTAAACATGTTATTTGTTCGGCAGTCAGAATACTAAATAATTAGTACTGTTGGGGAAATAATGCCGGCGTCTATATGTCGTGTAAATGCAAAGAACACTGTGTGTTCTGAATCTCATACGCAGTTCGGTTTCTTGTTCTGTATTCCATCGACAGGGATTCGTCTTTGAATATTAAAAGGTTCAGCAGCCATTAACCCAAAAGTTGTTATAAACACCACAATGCTTGAGTAGGCACGACGATATTGAGAGTGCCGTGACTTTAAATTCCTTCGATTAGCGAAACACCTCGGCGAGTCAGTGTGTCAGCGTATATCTTTTATTTTCATTATTGTAAGCAGTACTGTGCTCTATCCATCACTAATGTTAACAGCTTTCACAGCTGAAAAGTGCGTTACGAAACATCCGCCAGCTTCATTGATTGGGTGGCCGTGCGGTTAAAGGCGCTGCAGTCTGGAACCGCAAGACCGCTACGGTCGCAGGTTCGAATCCTGCCTCGGGCATGGATGTTTGTGATGTCCCTAGGTTAGTTAGGTTTAACCAGTTCTAAGTTCTAGGGGACTAATGACCTCAGCAGTTGAGTCCCATAGTGCTCAGAGCCATTTGAACGATTTCACTGATTGGTCAGCATTATCTGACCTCCACGGAGAGGACCAGGATGACATTTCCTGTAATATTAATATGCTTATAGTGGGAGAACTGGAACGGGATGCACTCAGTCTGACTAAGAACCATCAGGGAGACATTCGAACGACCAGTATCGACTTTCATCTCATGAGGCAGACATTAGCGATCGGGAGAATGATGCGTCACATGGCTTTCTATAATGATGCCCAGTGACACCACAGACAAATTGATGACACAGCGGTCGTGTCCGCATGGGCCTTCAAATCAACAGAAGAGAACCTCTTGCAGATTTACATTGTATTATTATTGTTGTAATTGCATCGTTTTGACCAACTAGCATCACGTAACAAATTCAATTATTTTTTCCAGCACTCGATCTTCTCATCGCGATGCCTTTTCCTTTCTTCTGTCCACGTTTTTCCCGACTTGTTATTTTTTCCGCCTAACGTGTTCTTCCATTTCTCCAAAACCCAGCTTCTCACTCCCTAGGTCAACTTCTGTTGGTTTTTTCGTATTCTGAGAATAATTTCTTTCACTATTTGCCGCTACAAGCTGTACGAGAAAAGTAGTGAGACTGATCTTTTGTCTGCCGAAGTATTTTTTTTATTTTTCAAATAACACCGTTGTCTCCTTTAAAGTAGTTCCCAGTCTTGAAAGCAGCATCGCAAGGCTTCAGCTGGTAGGACCTTTTAACATGTCGGTCACATTCTTTCGAATGTTCTCCAGAGTCGCACAATGGGAATTTCGGGGAAAGAAAACATTCATAAGGACTGAGATCAGGTGAAAGGGGGGCTGAGGAACAATAGAAACGCCTTTTAAGACCAAAAATATCGATTGTCCTCCTACTCAGCTGTGAGATTTTATGGCACCATTTTGGTACAAACCTTTCGTATGTGCAAAACTTCGGTAAAAATTTGATGTTTGGTGGAAGCGTTTAAGTTTCACTGGTCACCCATCACCCTTATAGTTAAATGTCGGTCTGATCTCACAAGAGCACACACACTTTCGACGTGTTCTCGCCCTTCCAAAAATAATCTGTGCCAGCGGAAAACTTGTGTTCTCGATAAGGAATGTTCCCTATAGGCCTGTTTCAACTTTTCAAAGGTCACGCTCGCGGAATTCCCAGGTTTAACACAGAACTTGATGGCATAACGTTTCTCTAAATTCTGCTGTTCCATTTTTGTAAAACGTTACAAAAACACAACTTCAGTGATCGCGCTCTCAAAAAGCACGTGATGGCTGTACGGAGCTGAAACTCGGACTGAGCATCTGGAAGGAATGAACACACTGGTCTACACAAGTAGAACAACACACTCGCAGTGTTATCAGTCTCATTACTTTTCACACACATCGTATAACTTATTAAATGACAGTTTTGTAATGTTCGCATCTGTCAGCACCCGTTTTTGGAATTGGAATTATCTGAATCTTCTTTACGTTGAGGATATTTTAAATGTTCTATAACTTCCGCACCAAGTGCAGTATTGCATTGTTGTCTCTGTCAAGGATATCAGTAATTCTGAGGACCAGGAGCCTTGTTTCGGCAAAGGTCTTTCAGTGCTTTGACAAATTCTTCTAGCAATTTCGTATTTTTTTTCATCTCATCTTCTTTTACTTCTTCTTACGTTTCTATGACAGTGTATTAATTTCCCAAGTACAGGCCAAATTACCCCCTCCAGCTTTACCTTCTTTACTCAGTACTGGCATTCCATCTGAGCTCTTGTATTCATGCCACTACAGGTATTTCTCCAAAGCTCTCTTTAATCCTCCCACCGACAGCATTGTCTTCTCCCTAATCATGCACACTTCTACAACCCTGCATATTTTCTCTAGGTATACCTGCTTAGCCATTTTCCACCTTCCACTAATCTAAATTTTTAGACATTTTTATTCCCTTTCGCCTGCTTCACTTACGGCGAATTTTCTCGTTTCGTCAGCTCAATATTTCACCTGTTATCCTAGGATTTAGACTGGGCCTACTTTTTCTGCGTATTTGTCCTCTGCTGCCTTCATTATTTCACCTCTCAAAGATAGCCATTCATCTTCTGTGGTAGTCCTTTTTCCTGTTTCAGTCCGTCAGTGTCTAATGCTAACTTTGAAACTCTCAACAAGTACTGATTCTTTCAATTTATCCATGTCTGCAATTTCTTCAGTTTTAATCTCCAGTTTCTCACCAGTAAATCATGGTCAGAGTCCACATTTCTTCCATGAAATCCTTGCAGTGCAAAAGATCCCTGTCTTCCCATTATGTAATTTATCTGAAAACGTCCGAGTATACACCCTTCATTCATGATTCTTAAAACAAGTGTCGCAGTGATTAAATTATGCTCCGTGCAAGAATCTACCATGGTGTTTCCCCTTTCATTCCTTTCCCTCTAATCCATCTCTCCTACTACTCTTTTTTTCTTTTGCCATTTATCACATTCAGTCTCCTCTAGCTTCAAATGGTCCAATGGCTCTAAGCACTATGGGACTTAACATCTAAGGTCATCAGTCCCCTAGACTTAGAACTATTTAAACCTAACCTAAGGACATCACTCATATCCATGCCTGAGGCAGGATTCGAACCTGCGACCGCAGCAGCACGGCGGTTCCTGACTGAAGCGCCTAGAACCGCTCGGTCATAGCGGCCGGCTCTCCTCTAGCATTTGCACAACTTTGACGCAAAACGTTTGGGGGTACCCTGTACGCATAAATCGGTCTACGTGACAAAAAAAAAAAAAAAATGCCAATAAGGAGTAGGAACTGCAACAGTGCAAAATGTGAGGTAAGAAAATTAGACCCCCTGGTCTTCTTTGCTAACATCAGCTGCTGCTAATCGTTTCTCATTTCAGAAACTTCCTGTTGTGTGCATGCTTGCGCCTGCAGCACTTACAGCCATGTTCGACACGCATTGTCCGCATTCAGATGAGCTCGGTTACTGTCTATTGGAGGTAATTGATAACCTTCTGCACACCTCAGTGAAAGCATTTTCTCGGAGTCTGTGAGAGAGACAGTGTTGCATCAGCCTTTCACAGCTGTTAAAGATGTTCTCGGAGAAGACGAGCCGAGGCGCTATAGAGCAAGTGTTCCGTGATGGTTGTACGTGTTCCACTGGTGGTACTCAAGAACATTTCGGGTGGTACGCGTATACATAAACAAAACACGTAAAATTATTCTCCTACGTTACTTTATTTTTAAAGTAAAATGATAGTGTGAAAACCGAGCGATAAAAGTATTAGATTAATACACATTTGGTACTTTCCGGAACATTACTCAAAATACGACACGATAAGAAACCCATTTTCAGAAAAAGTAACCGAAGAAGCAGTCACGAAAGAAAGTTTCATCGATATCACTAACAACAGTTCAGTGGAAGATGATTTCAAAAAGAAAACTCTGCTTTCCTTCTGGATGGGAACAAAAACAAAATACCCTTCTCTTTTCGAATAAGCAGTCCAATTTCTCGTACCGTTTGTTACTGCTTACATGCGTGAAAGTGGGTTTTCTGAGTTTTTGTACATTAAAAGTAAGTACAGAAGCAGACTTAGTGTTGAAGAAGACTTGAGAGTTACACTGAGCTCAATCGGGCCAGACTCTTAAGCACAGATTAACGATAATTACCAGAACCTAAATTCGACTACTTATATTTTCAAGTGTTATTTACAGTCGATCTTTGTTTTGCTTTTGAATTGTTTTGCTTTTTTGTCTCTAATTTACTATGCTGCATGTTCTGTTTACTACTCTCTTGCACAACAGGTATATATTATTTGCGATATAAAAATTTAATAAATTTTTTAAATGTAATTCCTTTCTTACTGGTTTGATATTTGTATCAGAAACGGCTTAATTTACCTTAATATTATTGGCTACAAATAAGTACCATATGTGAACATGTGCTTCCACAAAACCGTATCACTTGTGTGTGGGACATTTCTACCACACACAGTAGGTGATCGGAACGATGCAAGAACTAACTGTATGTGTTTGTCACTATTGAGCAAGGTGGCGAAAATTGTCCCACTCCCCCCCCCCCCCCCTTATCGTTCTTACCCCTGCAGCAGTCGTCGCTCAAACTATCCGTATTTCCCCCCCCCCCCCCCCCCCCACCGTCACCTCAGGGTTCATTAGAAAGTGAATAAGGTATAACGTGGTTCACTCAAATTTCTAAAAACGTCAACGGTAAGCAGTGACAAAAGTCTGGGAACCCTTGCTATAAACCATGACTTAGGTCGTCACCAACATTTTTTTTTTTCTTTTTTCTTAAAACAGCCCAGGAGTTACAAAAAATTTTGGTAGGAATCGCACTAGATGGGACCTCACTAAAATTCTGGACTTACAGTGAAGAGAATTATGTTGCAACGTTATTAATTTATGTGTGCTTCCCCAGTGTTTTAAATTGTAGCCGAGATCTCAATCTGTTTTGCTCAAAGCGCATTCCAGTATGACATAATATGTCGGCGTATCAAATTGCCGCATTCTTCAGATGCGAAGTGAACTACAGAGAAACCCAAAGATTTAACATCAGTATTGAGTTTTTAACGTCACATAAAAGACGACGTTTGGAGCCGTAGCTATTGCTTCACTTCGGATGTCAATATTTAGTTTTTAATGCCTCATCAAAGACGAGGCTCTTGCTTCACTTTCGACAGCGACATTAAGTTTTTAGCGCCTCGTCAAAGACGATGTTCTTAGAGCCGGGCCTATTGCTTCACATACGGACGGCCAGGTTTATCGGCATTACTTAGCTTCAGGTTAGGGCAGGCATTCCGGACCAGACCGTGGCGCTGGCAGAGAAAGTGCCCCTGGGTGCGGCTGGCGTCACTCTATGCGAATACCTCGTCTGTCAGCGCCACAGCAGCTCTGCGCAGCAGCAGTCCGTGGAGAACGAAACCCACTCGACAGCGAGACGTCTTCTGTGTTTAAAATGGTTTATTGTCTGGCACGGTCACATAAACTCTAAAATAGCAGATGTATACAGCCGTCCTCCTGCCATATCATTGTCCAAACCGAATTTATGCTCCGTCTGTAATGAAGCCGAAGGGACTTTTATCTTGCTTCCTTACTTTCTACGTCGAGTTGCTAAAACTAGTTGTCCAACCAGGGACGCCAGGTAGTATTTGCTGAAACACTGTAACATACAAACATCGCCAGGTTGTCCACAGGTGTTATAATATTAAACATACAGCAATAAACCCAAAGCCAGGTGCGATAACACTGTGTCCCAGACGACGGAGTGGTTAACGCACCTGCCTAAGAGCTCCTGGGTTATAATCCCGGCCCAGACACATTTTCACTCATCTCCAGTGATTCCGCACAATGTCCAGACGCAGCTGACAACAGTAATCATTTCCCTTTCCCTTTCCTTTCCGTTGTCTCCCTCCTCCACTTCAACTTACATTAGATCTAATATCTTACCACCTTAACAGACCTCAAGTCCACCAAACTAACAAATCGATTTCGAAACAGTGTAATGGCCTCTGTCCACTTGACAGCAATTATATTATACTCAAGTCAATGACGCAGTGAAACACTTGCAAGTAAACTAAATGCGCTTCTACTTACTTTTCTTGTGCAGTCTGCCTTTGCTCGTTTACGATTTGTTCGTAAGAGTATTATATGTTTCAGGCCAAACTCCTCACTTTGGTCCTAATGTGGAATTTTTATCCAATGAAAATATATTTGAATAAAATCTTTTAATAGTCTAGGTTGTAATTAAATAAAATTAAGTCATGATCAGTTTCAGCAGATTACACAGCCTTCTTCAGATCGATTACTTTTTTTCATGATCGATTTGAAGATGGCTATGTAATTAACCGAAGACAGTTATCACGTAATGTTGTTTTAGTCACCGCCATATCGCTTACCATGTTTTAATTTTTATATGCACCCGATAATGTGGCTACAAGCCACGAAACCGAAAGTGCTTTAATAAAATTTGGTCAAGATACAGCTGCTTATGGAGATCTTCCTGTAAAATGTACTACCACAGCTGTGGGTGACCCGACCACAGAGTCGTTTGTTAATGTTATTTACTTGCGATCTTGACTATTAGATTATATTATAGTTCTTTTTAATTTTTGGTAAAATATTAGATCTAATGTAAATTGAAGTGCAGGAGGGAGACAAAAGAAAGGAAAGGGAAAGGATTACTGTTGTCAGCTGCGTCTGGAAATTGTGCGGAATCACTGGCGATGAGTGAAAATGTTTCTGGGGAGGGATTCGAACCCAGGAGCTCTTAGGCAGGTGCGTTAACCACTCCGCCATCTGGGACACAGTATTAACGCACCTGCGCGGTCTATCTCGGCACGCCTCGCGGCCGATCCACATTCCCACTGAGCTCCACCTATTCCCAGTCCCTGTCCATTTCCTCCATGTTTGCTACACTGAGATTCCCGCAGGACGTCGGACGTACTTGTGCATCGGCACTGAAGAATGTGGATCCAATGTCCATTTGGGAGAAGCAATCATATGGACGCGTAGTGTCTGTTCTTTCGGAAATATACAAAAGAACAGACGCCATACATTCACAAAAATAATAGATCGCTTGTTTCCATGCGACCTGTGTCAGCAATTAACAATAGTGTAAATATATTCGAAAGTATCCGTATCCCAACATTACACATATAATGGCCTTGACCTGGCGGATGTAAGTTTCACTTGGCCGAAGCAATGTCTCGGAGAAATTACTGGTAGCATTACTATTGTCTGACTCTTATGTGGCTGCGTTTCGTGCCACTCGTCATTGACAGATTCCCTCCGTGTCAATTTTGTAATCAGTATGGGCATCTCCTCAACAACTACTTACAAAATCAACATCAAAGAATCTGCCAATCATGAATGGCATGAAGCTCTTCTTTTCTGAGTGGTCAACTATTTCACAATGGACGATTCCCAGCGATGATCGAGCCTCCAGCCCCTAATGAGACGTTAGCAAATTCTCCTTTCTGTAACACAGTAATCACTCGAATTTTACAGAATATAATGGATTTGCCACTAGGAAACTGGGAATGTGGAAAACGAGATAAGATAAATACCTCGACAGAATATTACGACTAACCATTTGTTAGGTATTCATGGACGCAATTTTCCATTTATTAGTTTGTTACGACGAGAAAAAGGTCTATCTTTTTCAGTTATCTGATTTCCGTTTCTCAGAAATTACATTGTAATACAAGAAAACCGACAACACTCAATAGCTCTGAATTGGCTGCGGAATAAACTTTAAAGAATTTAACAGTGTTTAGCAAATAGGTATGCTGTCATTCGCGGTGGCATGAATTCTACAGTTCCATAGCACGTAGCCGTAGAAACATGGCACCGAGTGTGGACATACAGAACTACGGTACTTTATGAAAGAAGGCTTATCTGAGCTCTCATCTATCTATAGATGAGGTATCAAATGTGTTGTATAACGTTGATGTCGAGCCGATTTGCGAATTACTTTTGCCAACTGGAGTTAACAGTAAACTAGTCGCTCCCACTACACGAGTATTGCAACTAATTGTTTCGGAAAGAGGACGCGTTAGTTGACTAGAGCAAACGTGCCTGCCATTAAACAGTCGTAAACACCCAGAAAGTAATGTGGCGGAGGTTCGAGTCCTCCCTCGGGCGTGGGTGTGCTTGTGTGTCCTTAGGATA
Organism: Schistocerca serialis cubense; assembly: GCF_023864345.2. Taxonomy (NCBI): domain Eukaryota; kingdom Metazoa; phylum Arthropoda; class Insecta; order Orthoptera; family Acrididae; genus Schistocerca; species Schistocerca serialis. The sequence continues at coordinate 544,566,651 of NC_064642.1, forward strand.
ATTTAGGTTAAGTAGTGTGTAAGCTTAGGGACTGATGACCTTAGCAGTCAAGTCCCATAAGATTTCACACACATTTGAACATTTTGAACGTCCCATCATTAAGGCAATGCGGCTTTCTCCACCACCCTCCATTATTTATTCTAAATCTAGTACTTCCTGTTGATTTGAGTGTGCCGTAACATCCTAGTAAAACGAGAGGGAGCGATGTTCAACGTACTATACGAAAGACGGCATAGTTGGAACCAAACAGCACCCCAGAACAAGGCTAGTAAACACACACACACACACACACACTTATGCTGAACAGCCGTCGTAAACATGGCACATGTACGTTTTTAGGGGATATCAGTAGATCACAGGGTAGCAAGGGAACTGCTGAAGTAGAAATACCAGAGAAGATTATACGGTGTCGTGGTATCCGATGAAGTGACGCTAAGCTTTGCGGTCGGCATGCCACGAGTGTTGTAAACGACGTATTACCAACTTTCTCCGCCGGGCGCCTGATGGCCGAGACCTTTTAGATGGACACAAACATGATTCGAGGACTTCCTGTACAAGGAAGCGCACTGTCTATGAAAAGTCACGTTTATCGCACGTACACATCAACTGCGATTTGAGAACTGCAGATACATCTTCAGACGAGCGCATAGGAGCGTTCTCCTCGGGCTTATATGGGCTTCGGTACAACACCGAGAGAAGTTACACTGGCAATACTGGCAATCCTCCCTATTGACTTCCCTGTTTCATACAGATCAACGTGCTACTGGTTATGTCGAGGCTGACGCAATCGAGTGCAGGCTACTGGAGTAAATATTAATCACAAAATCCAGCTCTGTGGCTGGAGAACACATGAATGGCAGAGCGACTGGATACACAGAAGCGCCAGTAGGCAGATGTCTACATTTTACGCGATCGTTGACTGTTTTGACATTCTACATAAATGTCAAAGACCAACTACGATCGCGCCTGATCACCCAACTAAGAAGATGGTCTCCTCCCATTACCCACGTTCTCCTACACAGAATAGGGAGACAGGCGACAGCTTTCTGCGATTGTGGAGACAGAGGGATGCCTAAACATATGGCGCTTCATTGTAATTTACACCAAATAGAAAAGGTGAGCGGGTTGAATAACTTGAACTTGATCGATCAATATACCGAAAAATGGAAGTTACTGAACTCTGCTGCCAGTGGAATGTGAAGAGCACTGCAGTAATAGTTTTAGAAGAGGGAACAAAAGTACAGAACAGCGTACCTGGCAACCAAATGGAATGAGGTCGAAGTGATTTCGAGCGTATGCGTAAGAGAATAACAGTAGCAGCTTAACCATCTTGAGAAGGAATTCAAAACGAAAACAATGAGGAAGAAAGCTCATCCGACGTTCTAAGTTCGGATACATATTATATTGACGAGTCGGAATGGGATAACGATGAGTAGGTTAATTACTGCTATAATGAGTTCAATTCGAGTACACAATTGTTTAAACTGCACATTAAACTACTTTTCTTAACTAGACACAGGAACTCAAATTGTAACGCATAGGCTCGAGTGCTGCCGACCCATGAGATACAGAACGTATACCCGCCTCACAGTCACGATACAGTGGATTCACTTGTAATAGAAATTTTTTTGTTCATTTCCTTAGGAGCCATGGTTTGTCCTGCCAGAAGTACTGTGTTGGTCTTCTGGCCATCTATACTGCCTTACACCACCATTGCCAAAAATTGTTTGCGGAAGAAAGTTTTAAAATTCTGAACTGATTCCAGGACAGTGAGCTGTATCTTCCAAGAAGTGTTAGTTGTAAAAAAAGGGTCGTTTAGCGGTTGTGAACTGTGGAGCTCTTCAGAAAAGACAAACTTTTTCTTTTTTCTCTCACGTCTTCGTGCAGGCTCAGCAGAGATTCATCCAACAATTGATATCGCTGAATGAGCCTCAAATATATATTTGAGAACGTGGTTCTATGTTTAAATCTGTATAAACAAGATGAACCAGAACTCAACCAACAAACTTTAAGGAATGGTACTCTGGACCAAAACAAAAAAGTCTAGTAAACATGGACTCTGAAATGCATACGTTTAGAGCTATTAGCGCTTGATCATTGTCACTACTATGAAACGCATCTCTTCTGTAGTAAGCTCCTTGCTTTCCATTTCTTTGGTGACGTAGTATAGACCAAATCAAAAACAATTTCCAGCAAACATACCCTCCAAATGCGTACCTTAAGAGCTATAAGCACTTGTGCAATGGAAGAGATGTGTTTCACATTATAGAAGGTGAACAAGTGCTCGTAATTCTTAAGGTATACATTTTAGAGACCATGTTTACTAATCATTTTTTGGAAGAGGAGGTCATTACAGACGGAGCACAAGCTCGGATTAAGGAAGGACGTAGAAGGATGCCGGCCGTGTCCTTTCAAAGGAACCGTCCTGGCATTTACCTTAAGCGATTTAGGGAAATCACGGAAAAACCTACATCTGGATGGCTGGACGCGAGTTTGAACCGTTGTCCTCCAGAGTGTGTGTCCAGTCTGCTATCCACTGCGCTACCTCGCTAAGTTAATCTTTTCTCTTGTTTTCAGTCCTTAGCAACAAGAGTACCGGTGAATATCTTCCACTGTCTACGGTATCGCGATGATTTTCGCTTATAACTTCCGGCTCACTCAGAAATGTTCAAATGTGCGTGAAATCCTATGGGACTTAACTGCTAAGGTCATCAGTCCCTAAGCTTACACACTATTTAACCTAAATTATCCTAAGGACAAACACACGCACACACACCCATGCCCGAGGGAGGACTCGAACCTCCGCCGGGACCAGCCGCACAGTCCATGACTGCAGCGCCCGAGACCGCTCGGCTAATTCCGCGCCCAGCTCACTCATTTCCCGACCCGTCTCCCTTACCTAAAATTAATACGTTTACCCTTCTCCATAATCCGTGAAAGTTTTTAACACCATCGAACTTACTCGCGGGTCCACAGGTTGCCATGTTTGTTTCGAGTACGCTGCAGAAGTTTTGCTGGGAAGCCCTTACACATCGCCCACACTGTCCCGATCTCTCCTCATGTCATTTCCATATTTTTGGAGTCCTGAACAAAGGCAATCGTGATAGTTGATTTGTTTCGGACGAAGAGATGCAAGCCTAGGTCCTATGATGGTTCCTAGGCAACCGCAAACGTTTTTCCATAAAGACACTGATTGACCTGTGTCAAAAAGAATGGTTCAAATGGCTCTAAGCACTATGGCACTTAACATCTGAGGTCATCAGTCCCCTAGACTGAGAACTGCTTAAACCTAACTAACCTAAGGACATCATACACATCCATGCCTGAGGCAGAATTCGAAGCTGCGACCGTAGCAGCAGCGCGGTTCCAGACTGAAGCGCCTAGAGCTGCTCGGCCACAGCGGCCGGCGACTTATCTCGCATTGGGATACTTTTGTTAATAGCTATGGCGAATACTTGTGAAATACTGAAGTATACTTAATTTTTTTCCCACTCGTCTCGTTGTCAAGTGACTGCCTCTTTATACATTAAGAATATTAGTGTTTCTCATTATGTTATCTTGTTACTTTCGTATTTGCTTGACTCTTAAAAGTACAACGAAAGGAGTGAGTAGAGAACAATGAAACATGGGTCCAGAAACCAATGGTTTCCCTGATACGAAGTATTACGACTGGCTAGAAGAATACCTAATAATAGAGCCCCCCGAGGAACCAAACGGGACATACGTACATGAGGACAAACATATTACAACAAACTTCCTGGCAGATGAAAACTGTGTGCCGGACCGAGACTCGAACTCGGGACCTTTGCCTTTCGTGGGCAAGTGCTCTACCAGCGGAAGTAAAGCTGTGAGGAGGGGGCGTGAGTCGTGGTTGGCCGGCTCACATGGTAGAGCACTTGCCCACGAAAGGCAAAGGTCCTGAGTTCGAGTCTCGGTGCGGCACACAGTTTTAATCTGCCAGGAAGTTTCATATAAGCGCACACTCCGTTGCAGAGTGAAAATCTCATTCTGGATATTACAACAAGTGTTCTACATAGCAACAGTTCATGTGAAAGCATACTTCAGTGCGTCTTATCATCGAAATACTCGTCCACGTTCAAAAACGCCAGCGTTCTCACAATAGTTACACGGAAATATCGTCGCGAAAGGAAGGAAACAACGTTAGAGATAAACATCACGTCAGCATAGAGGTCATTGCAGTCCGTGAACCATTTCATTTGAACAAAAATAGTGAAAGAAACAATGAACTATCTCGATATTTTTCTTAGTTAATTAAACGAAACCACTCAAAGCCAAATCTGAACTGGCGGGCGGGATTCGAATCACGCACGTCCCTAGTGAAGGTCCAGTGTCTCAACCACAGCGCCACACTGCTCGATTGCAATACAATATCGCTACGAGAAAGACGATTGATGCCAGTCTCTGTTAATCTGATTCGAACCTACGATTGAGCCGTTACGGCCTACTGCACATAAATAGGCAGAAAGAGCCATTAATGTTCTCATTACAAGGTTGCAGGACTATCACTAGAAGCAGTAACATCCATTAAAGTGAAACGACCACGTCAAGCTAATCGCAGGTAAGGTACATGCCAGAGATTCATCGGAGGTAGTTCATAAAACACTCTTTCGACGAATGGTTGAATATTTCTCGCCAGGTTGGGATGCACAACAGTAGAACTGATGGAGGAAATGGAGAAGATCCCAAGAAGAGCAGCGTGTTTCGTCACAGATTCTTGTAGTATACTCAATAGGGTCACGGTGTTGCTCTGTCGTATTTAGTGGCGCGCGCTACGGGAGGGGTGTTTTGCTTTAAAGATGTCCTCTACTGTTACAAACGCGAAGGCGTGCGTTTCTGAAAGAGTCACCCAACGTATTGCTTCCACCTACGTTTATCTCGCGAAAGGGTCATGACGGTAAAAATACAGAACTGAGCTCATATGGAGGCGTATCAATAATCGCTCTTCCCGCGAATCATTCGCGACTGTAACATGAATGAGCGGAAGCGACAGCGGCACACTAAACTTCTCCGCCACTCACTAAACTTGAGGAGTATAGCTGTAGATGTAGATATATATGCACTTGTGAATACAGGTGTAGAATATCACACAACTTGTGCCGAAGTGGAACATTTGATTACCAAAACAATTTTGTGTAAATATACAGGGTGAAAAGTATTTAAACCGACAAACTCTGGGAGGTTGTAGGGGACATCAAAACAAATATTTTTCCCTAATGTCATTTTTTCCTATCAGGAGTATTTAAACCGGTAGAGGAAGATTTCTCTGGCGGCAAATTAATTAAACCAACAAACACTTTTCCATTTTTTTATGACCAAGAGACAACAACTAGGTAGCAGATACAGCCGAATTTAACAGTCTCCAACAACACCGATCACCACATTAACGAAGAACCGCACTTGATGAGCGCTAGTAACTGTGGCATGTGGATTATCCTCACTCCAAACATGCGAATTGTGCATGTTAAAGACTCCATCACGCCCGAACGTTGCTTCATCGGTAAACAACACAGAGGATGGAAATGTAGGATGCTTTTTCACACTGTTCCAGGTACCACTGCGAAAACTGTGCTCTGGGTGGATAATCAACTGGTTCCAGGTTGTGGACACGCTGTAAGTGAAATGGACGTAAAAATTGCTCTCGAAGGGCTGTTCTTACATTCGTCTGATTCGTCCCCATGTAATGTGCAATTGCACGAGTGCTGATTGAAGGATCCCGCTCCACATGCTGCAAGACAGCTTCCTCAAATTGCAGCGTTCTTACCGTATGACGGCATCCCTGTCCAGGTAATCTGCTAAATGACCTGGTCTCACGCAGACGTTGGTACACAGTATCAAAGGCCGTATGGTGCGGGATACGGCGATTAGGATATTGTTGTTGATAAACCCGCTGTGAAGCTCGTCCGTTGTGGTGCGCTACGTAGTACGCAGCAACCACATCGGTGTACTCACTCCAGGTGTATCGCTCCATTAGTAAACAGAGACAATGCACTACTACACTGGTGGACAGCAGATGCCTACAACTGAAGAGCGTAATGCGCCCTCTAACTACTGAAGATCGTAATACGGCCTCTATCAACTCAAGAGCGTAATACGGCCTCCAACGGTTTAAATAATACTCTTAGGAAAAAATGACATTAGGGAAAAATATTTGTTTTGATGTCCCCTACAACCTCCCAAAGTTTGTCAGTTTAAATACTTTTCACCCTGTACTCACGGGGTATGGTAGCCCATAAATCCTTGGTAATAGACAATAACTACAATTCCTTTAGATTGTTAAGGAAAAAACGTTAATAACCTAATTTGTTTTGAAATGATACTTTGGATTTATATTTTGATTATGCAACAGCTTCCAAAGGATAAGACCAAGTATACGTGGCACAATTGTGCTACGGTTAGTAAAGCAAACAACCTGTCAGTTACCGGAGGTTTATTTATTTAAACTTGACCTAGGTTTCGATACTGCTACGAGCATTTTCTTGAGAAGTACATGAAGTCACCTAAAAAATTGTTATAAAATACACAGTATTGTGTGGCTACCAGTTGTGATGTAAAATAATTAACACTGTTGTGTTATGTACATTCGATGGGAATAAGCATTCTACGTGGATATTACACTGTCTCAAAATGTCTACAATAATTCCTTAAGATGTTGCATTTTGGGACGTGATCATTTTCTGGGTACTACTGAGCAACTGTTCATTCCGTTTCCTTGGTCTCTCGCACAAAGTGGTTTGCTGATAGTGATATCATTCGCATGAGAAGCACACTGTGGAACCTCGTTTATCCGGCCGTTATTAACAAGAATCAGCGATTCATACAGCTCTTTACTTCTGATACAGTGGTAACACCCTACGACGAGAATAATTAAATTTAAATTAAGCCAACCGCAACACACAGATGATGGAAGGTGTCAGTTAAAAAGCTGACACTCAACTGTTGAGTATCGTATTGCTTCCGTAGTTGCGAGTGTGAAATTGCATCAAAGAGAAGGAAAATAGTTGTGCCCATGGACAAAAATTTACTGACACTACGTAGGCTGGATAAAGGAGAATGTTGAAACACTGCTGCTAAATTTGGAACTGAAGCATTCGCAAAGATTTGAAGATGCTCAGATAAAGGTTTTTATAGACGTAGATGACTGACTGCGAATTAACAATGACGAAAGTATCGCCGTTTGTTTGTCTGCAGACAATGACGGTAGGGATGATGAATTAGCTGACGAAATGGACAATCAATCTGAAAATATTATGACACATACACAGTAAACAAAGAAGCTGGGAAAACATGATGGTTCATTTGCCAAGTCAGGTGGAAACAACTTCGGCTGGATTATCACTGGTGACACGTCTGCGAGTATTAACTGATCGTGCTGCGCATAAGACATACGAATCCGGCCTACTAATTGTTTCAGTGTACAAAATTCACTGTTTTTTTTTCATTAGGTGGTCGACATTTACGTGAACATAAAATACTGCAGGGAGGGGGGGGGAGTGCAAAATAAAACAGGCCTGGAAAACATTTAATGGATCTGAAGAAAGGCAACGTAGCTTACATCTGCCCTAGGTTGAGAAAGCTGTAAGATTGGATGCCTATCTTAAGATCCATGAAATACTTTATGGGCCAGTTTTATTTTATCGACGTTTATATTTATGTATTTAGGAGAAAATAAAAACAACTTGTATTTTCACAATTTTAACCCATGTTACTCTAATTTTTGTGAGCTTCTGGATTTTCTATTATCGAATGGCATATATTCCCACCAAGTCCAGAAGGCTAGATTCCACTGTATGTGATTTACGCCACCTTATGATGCTGCGTGAGCAAATTGAGGACTCCCTCTCTCACACTTTACATCATGGAAGTGACTGCGGAAGTTCCGTGATATCGTTTACTATATTTGCAGTCCGTAAAACACTGTCTTCGATGGGTAAATGTTGCAGGTGATACTACTGTTGATCTATTAGTCGTCGTGTTTCTTCGCACTCTTCTTTCCAAGCATATAAGAATTCGTTTTCAGTTCAGGAGTGTGTTCGGATGCATTCAACTCGTGCATAATTAAGTGCCCGTTAAGCGTTGCACCATGAACACACAAGCAGACGCGCAGACACACACACACACACACACACACACACACACACACATACTCCGAGTGAGGTGCCAGTGGTTAGCACAGTGGATTCGCATTTGACAGACGACCATCCAGATTTAGGTTTTTCGTGATTTCCCTAAATCTACATCTACATCTACATACATACTCCGCAATCCACCATACGGTGCGTGGCGGAGGGTACCTCGTACCACAACTAGCATCTTCTCTCCCTGTTCCACTACCAAACAGACCGACGGAAAAATGACTGCCTATATACCTCTGTACGAGCCCTAATCTCTCTTATCTTATCTTTGTAGTCTTTCCGCGAAATATAAGTTGGCGGCAGTAAAATTGTACTGCAGTCAGCCTCAAATGCCGGTTCTCTAAATTTCCTCAGTAGCGATTCACGAAAAGAACGCCTCCTTTCCTCTAGAGACTCTGAAACGTCCCCTTTTTAACAATTATACATGACTGTGCTTAAACTGACACACAATATTTTGTTAGCGCAACGCAATCTGACTTTCAAAATTCCCTACAAGGGAATGGCCCTGACTAACATTAAACTATACCTTTCACAAATCACTTACCTCACAAAAATCTTCGCTGCTCAAGCTACTGCAATACAGCGAGCGCCACTACTGCCAGCTAAATAAAAGATTCAAACTATGGAAGGCACTAACTACTGATAGGGATAGTTAGCAAATGAAAGATATTAATAGAGAACAAACAATGTATTTACCTTGATATCATCATATATAAATATAGCAGTTCATGACAAGTTTCAAAACTCCGCCATCTCTCTCCCCACATCCACCACTGCTGGCGCCTCACCTCCAACTGTGCAACGCCACGCGCTGTTCACAGCCAGCTGCCTAACACTACAATGGCGAGTATTACAACAATGCAAAGCAGCCACAGACTGCACACAGCACAGCCAGTGATTTTCATATTGAGCGCTACGTAACGTTGCCAATAAGAAAACATAAACAGCCTACTTACATAGAGAAAACATAAACAGCCTACTTACATAGAGAAAACATAAACAGCCTACTTACATAGCCCCCATGCTCCCCACAAAAAATTTTACAAATCTGTATTGGGCACTGCCCAAACCAATTTGTAAAATTTTTTGTGGGGAGCATGGGGGCTATGTAAGTAGGCTGTTTATGTTTTCTTATTGGCAACGTTACGTAGCGCTCAATATGAAAATCACTGGCTGTGCTGTGTGCAGTCTGTGGCTGCTTTGCATTGTTGTAATACTCGCCATTGTAGTGTTAGGCAGCTGGCTGTGAACAGCGCGTAGCGTTGCGCAGTTGGAGGTGAGGCGCCAGCAGTGGTGGATGTGGGGAGAGAGATGGCGGAGTTTTGAAACTTGTCATGAACTGCTATATTTATATATGATGATATCAAGGTAAATACATTGTTTGTTCTCTATTAATATCTTTCATTTGCTAATTATCCCTATCAGTAGTTAGTGCCTTCCATAGTTTGAATCTTTTATTTAGCTGGCAGTAGTGGCGCTCGCTGTATTGCAGTAGCTTGAGCAGCGAAGATTTTTGTGAGGTAAGTGATTTGTGAAAGGTATAGTTTAATGTTAGTCAGGGCCATTCCCTTGTAGGGAATTTTGAAAGTCAGATTGCGTTGCGCTAACAAAATATTGTGTGTCAGTTTAAGCACAGTCATGTATAATTGTTAAAAAGGGGACGTTTCAACTCCCACCCGAGTTCCTGAAGCATTTCCGTAACTCTCGCGTGGTGATAAAACCTACCAGTAACAAATCTAGCAGCCCGCCTCTGAACTGCTTCTGTGTCCTTCTTCAATCCGACCTGATAGGGATCTAAAACGGTCGAGCAGTACTCAAGAATAGGTCGTATTAGTGTTTTATAAGCGGTCTCCTTTACAGATGAACCATATCTTCCCAAAATTCTACCAATGAACCGAAGACGACTATCCGCCTTCCCCACAACTGCCATTACATGCTCGTCCCATTTCCTATCGCTCTGCAATGTTACGCACAAATATTAATCTCTTAAGGCAAATGCCGGAATGGTTCGCTTGAGACGCGCATGGCCGATATCCTTCCTCGTCCTTCCTTAATCCAAGCTAGTGCTCTGTCTCTGACCTCGTTGTCGACGGGATGTTAAACACTGACCTTTCCTCCTTTTTTTACGCACATACACACACACACACACACACACACACACACACACACACACACACACACAAACCTGAACGATCGTCCTACTGTACAGAAATCAATGTTGTCGTGGCTCGCTAGCCGAGAATTGCGACTACGTTACGAGCTGTACAGTGGAGACGCCGCGCAGCAGTTGGGGTGCGGTGCGGTGCCGGTGTGGAGGCACGCCTCGCTCTGACAACAATGCCTGTGCGCAGTGGCAGCGGGTGACGGACGCCGCTGTCGCCTGTCGGGGACTTTCTCCGCAGATGGCCATCACGCCCACCGAGCCAGCACACTTCCGTTCCCGACCTCCGCTGCCCGAGTGAGCTCCTCGACAGTAGTTTCGTGGATAGAAAGGCAGGGGACGTTCAGATAACACACAACCGCCTTTTTCTCTGCGGCTTGTGCGGCAACCGATACCACTGCACACTCCGAGCAAAACATAAACTGTTTACGGCTTTCTCCACCGTCTTAACGTTACGGCAACTAAACTGAGTGGGAATGACTGAGTGGGAGGGGAGGGGGGAGGGGCGGCACACATCTTTTTCCCAAATGATCCACGAATTTTATAGACACTGATCTACAATTAAATCCATCGATAGGCACAGAGTCAGTAATGCGGCTGCTTTGGAAAGGCATCTCACTTGCGAGACCCAGTCTCATGTAACTAAAACACTAATGTTGCTAATCGTGTTTATCGTATGGATGGCAAAATATTATTCGTCTTTTGCAACCTCTTTTCACAAACATGTTTCGACTATTTATATTAGGCATTATCAGTAGTCTATACAATAAAAGATAATTACAATGACGAAAACAATCCCAACAGGGAGTTATGAGAGGTAAACGTAAGTTGATACGAATGTTTCTACACTTGAAAGATGACAATTATTCAAATTTCGTACCGGTCGCGTAAGAGTGGCGCTGATAGCGACACTGTTGTTGTTGTTGTGGTCTTCAGTCCTGAGACTGGTTTGATTCAGCCCTCCATGCTACTCTATCCTGTGCAAGCTGCTTCATTTCCCAGTGCGTACTGCAGGCTAAATCCTTCTGCATCTGCTTAGTGTATTCATCTCTTGGTATCCATATACGATTTTTACCCTCCACGCTGCCTTCCAATACTAAAATGGTGATCCCTTGATGCCTCAGAACATGTCCTACCAACCGATTCCTTCTTCTAGTCAAGTTGTGCCACAAGCTCCTCTTCTCCCCAGTTCTATTCAATACCTCCTCATTAGTTATGTGATCTATCTGTCTAATCTTCAGCATTTATCTGTAGCACCAAATTTCGAAAGCTTCTATTATCTTCTTGTCAAAACTATTTATCGTCCATGTTTCACTTCCATACATGGCTACGCTCCATACAAATACTTTCAGAAACGACTTCCTGGCACTTACATCTATACTCGATGTTAACAAATTTCTCTTCTTCAGAAACGACTTCCTTGCCATTGCCAGTCTACATTTTATATCCTCTCTACTTCGACCATCATCAGTTAATTTGCTCCCCATATAGCAAAATTTCTTTACTTCTTTAAGTGTCTCATTTCCTAATCTAATTCCCTCAGCATCACCCGAGTTAACTCGACTACATTTCATTATCCTTGTTTTGCTTTTGTTGATGTTCATCTTATATCCTCCTTTCAAGACACAGTCCATTCCGTTCAACTGCCCTTCCAAGTCCCTTGCTGTCTCTGACAGAATTACAATGTCATCGGCGAACCTTAAAGTTTTTATTTCTTCTCCATGGATTTTAATACCTATTCCGAATTTTTCTTTTGTTTCCTTTACTGCTTGCTCAATATACAGATTGAATAACATCGGAGAGAGGCTACAACCCTGTCTCACTCCTTTCCCAACCACTGCTTCCCTTTCATTATCCTCGACTCTTATAACTGCCATCTGGTTTCTGTTCAAATTGTAAACAGCCTTTCGCTCCCTATATTTTACCCCTGCCACCTTCAGAATTTGATAGAGAGTATTCCAATTAACATTGTCAAAAGCTTTCTCTAAGTCTACAAGTGCTAGAAACGTAGTTTTGCCTTTTCTTAATCTAGTTTCTAAGTAAAGCCGTTGGGTTAGTATTGCCTCACGTGTTCCAACATTTCTGCGGAATCCAAACTGATCTTCTCCAAGGTCGGCTTGTACCAGTTTTTCCATTCGTCTGTAAAGAATTCGCGCTAGTATTTTGCAACCGTGACTTACTAAACTGATAGTTAGGTAATTTTCACATCTCTCAACACCTGCTTTCTTTGGGATTGGAATTATTATATTCTTCTTGAAATCTGAGGGTATTTCGCCTGCCTCATACATTTTGCTCACCAGATGGTAGAGTTTTGTCAGGACTGGCTCTACCAAGGCTGCCAGTAGTTTTGGAATATTGTCTACTCCCGGGGCCTTGTGTCGACTTACGTCCACGCAGTATCGTATCTCCCATTTCATCTTCATCTACATCCTCTTTCATTTCCATAATATTGTCCTCAAGTACATCGCCCTTGTATAGACCCTTCATATACTGCTTCCACCTTTCTGCTTTCCCTTCTTTTCTTAGAACTGGGTTTTCATCTGAGCTCTTGATATTCATACAAGTGGTTCTCTTTTCTCCAAAGGTCTCTTTAATTTTCCTGTAGGCAGTATCTATCTTACCCCTAGTGAGATAAGCTTCTACATCATTACATTTGTCCTCTAGCCATCCCTGCTTAGCCATTTTGCACTTCCTGTCGATCTCGTTTTTGAGACGTTTGTATTCCTTTTTGCCTGCTTCATTTACTGCATTTTTATATTTTCTCCTTTCATCAATTAAATTCAATATTTCTTCTAGCCCTCGTCTTTTTACCTAGTTGATCCTCTGCTGCCTTCACTACTTCATCCCTCAAAACTACCCATTCTTCTTCTACTGTATTTCTTTCCCCAATTCTTGTTAATTGTTCCCTTATGCTCTCACTGAAACTCTGTACAACCTCTGGTTTAGTCAGATTATCCAGGTCCCATCTCCTTAAATTGTCACATTTTTGCGGTTTCTTCAGTTTTAATCTACAGTTCATAACCAATAGATTGTGGTCAGACTCCACATCCGCCCCTGGAAATGTCTTACAATTTAAAACCTGGTTCCTAAATCTCTGTCTTACCATTATGGAATCTATCTGGAACCTGTCAGTATCTCCAGGCTTCTTCTATCATCTTCTATCATACTTTACTTCTATCATACTTCACTGTATGATAGCGACACTTTTAGGATGTAAATCAGGTTTCCCTTACATATGCGTTATAACGGTCTTGAGCGTCAGTTACCTTTGAGATTGGATGTTGTGAGGGAGAGGGGGGGTTAATCAAGAATGTATTTAAGACGGCGAAGATGCCATTATCGACAACTCCGTGAGTCTGAAAGAGGTCGTATGATAGGGCTACGAGTACATGGATGTTCGTTCTCTGTTACTGCAGACAGACTTGGCAGGAATGTAGCCGCTGTACATGACTGCTGACAACGCTGGTAACGGGAAGGTACGGTAGCAAAACGACCAGCCTCCGGAGCGTGACGTGGCTCTACCGAGAGGGAAGTCCGCCCCCGGTAGCTGAGCGGTCAGCGCGACAGACTATCAATCCTAAGAGCCCAGGTTTGATTCCCGGCTGGGTCGGAGATTTTCTCCGCTCAGGGACTGGGTGTTGTGTTGTCCTAATCATCATCATTTCATTCCCATCGAAGCGCAAATCACCGAAGTGGTGTCACATCGAAAGACTTGCACCCGACGAACGGTCTACCCGACGGGAGGCCCTAATCCCACGACATTTCCATTTTTACCGAGAGGGAAGAGCGTCATGTTCGGCGTATGGCTGTGGAGCATAGTACTGCGTCTGCAGCAGCAGCTCGAGCAGCAGTTGGCACCACAGTGACACAACGAACTGTTGCAAATCGGTTACTTCAAGGACAGCTCCGAGCCAGGAGGCTGCAGCGTGCATTCTACTGAACCCTGAACTACAGCCATTTGCGACTTCAGTGGTCTCAAGGGAGTGCTCAATGGAGGGCAGGGTGGAGGTGTGTTGCGTTTTCTGACGAAAGTTGGTTCTGAATCGATACCAGTGATGGCCGTGTGTTGCTTAGGAGGATGGTTCAGGGCCTGCAGCCAACCCGTCTGCGTGCTGGACACATCGGACGTACACCTTGAGTTATGGTATGGGGTGCGATTTCATATGACAGCAGGAGCACTCTCGTGATTATACCATGCACCCTGATTGCAGATTTGTACGTCAGTCCGGTGGTTCGACCTGTTGCGCTGCCACTCATGAACAGCAATGGAGAGGGTGTTTTCCAACACCTCCCGACATACCGCTGCTGTAAGCCAACATGCTGTACAGGGTGTCGACATATTGCCTGGCCTGCTCGATCACCAGACCTAAATGGCTCTAAGCACTATAGGACTTAACATCTGAGGTCATCAGTCCCCTAGACTTAGAACTACTTAAACCTGATTAACCTAAGGCCCGAGTCAGGATTCGAACCTGCGACTGTAGCAGCAGCGCTGTTCCGGACTGAAGCGCCTAGAACCGCTCAGCCACAGCGACCGGCTCTCCAGATCTATCTCCAGTCGATCACATATGGGCGCCATGGGACGACAACTCCAGCGTCTCTGTATTGACCGACCAAATGCAACAGCCATGGAACTCCATCCCACAAACTACCATCCGGTACCTGAACGACTCAATGTATGCAAGTTTGCATGCTTGCATTCAACATTCTGACGGTTACACCGGTTATTAATAAACCAGCATTTCGCATTTGCAATGGCTTTTATCTTGCTTACATAACCTGTGAAATTGCAACGTTAATCACTTAAGTATGTTACCAAAATGAATGTATTCCAGAAATTTCAATACTCTACATTAATTATTTCTTGGTGTTCTTTTTTTGGTTAGTATATTTTAGTATACTTATTTTAATATGAGACGTGTAGTGCTTCGTGGTAGCACATTTAAATTATCTTAGTTTACAATTATAAGGTTGCCACTCAATACTTTTATGCTTGTTTGCATTCCAAAGCAGATAATAATATTTCGTGAGGTTCTGCAAAATTATATTCATTTGATCACCAACCGGCTGTGGGTTTCTTAATCCACTGACGAGTGACAAATGAACCTCGCAAATACACATAAAATTACGCGTAATGGACGGATAAAGTTTAGTTTCAGGAAAGGCAAAGAGACCAGACAAGTAACTGTGATCCTATCGTGATTAGTACGCCTAGGATAATGTTCCTGTATGCCATTACACACACATCGTTGCAATGTCTTCATACGGAATGAGTTCGGTGTTCATATGCTGTTCACACACCACTGAAACAAGCCTGTTACACATTGCTGGTCTGTTCTACTTTACCACTTCTGAACTTCTGCAATCACTGAGAAATACTCAGTAATATAGGTTGAAGATACCGCACAAGAGTCTTCTACCTGTCGGAGCTGATGACTGATAGACATTGTAAAGGTAAACGACTCTGCGGAGACGACAGAGGGTATCCGACATGCAATACCGGTCTAGGCAAAGGAGCTTAAGAGATAGAGGACAGAAAGTGAAAAACTAAGGAAGTTACTATAAACGCAATAAATCCAGTAATACCATTCATGTCATGAGCCAGTGTCTAATATTTCACAGCACGAAACTTTAACGACGACGCCATATCAACAGATGCAACAGCCCGATCGTTTAAGGGTTATCTTCCCCGGCGTATGAATGTGCATCAATCATCTTGCCGTCAATCTCTTCTGCAGAACGCAGAGAGCGCAGTTCACAGTACGACGCGACGCCTCTTCAGCTCTAATCGATGTCGCGGGGATCAGCGGAAGCAAATTCTGAGACTCACCACACCCAGCTGCATCAATCACTCGCAAGTCAAGTTCCAGACAACTTCGTAAAACTCTGCATAGAGTATCATTAAAAAACCTACCGCACGTCCATATTTCACGTATTTCTCTTTCGCACTTGCGCGATCTGTGACACTTCGAAACAAGGAAAATTACTAGTCATTTAAAACAATAAATCTGACCTCCATGATTGTATCAGTCTTTAAAAGTAACACATTATTAGCTTGCAAGTAACAGGTAGCTGCATAAATACCGCAAATCATTGGGACTGACGTAACAGGGTAGAAAGTGAGATTGATCCTGTGAGCAGACCTGATGAACCGCAACTGGGGTTCTTGTACAGTTCTTCCTTTGACCAAGCCGGTGAGGAGCACCTGATTCGTCTCTAGATATTTGTAGGATCAACCGACAACTTTTAGAGCAGTAAAATTTGACACTAAACTTAGCGTCAGCTTTTGAAAAATGTACGAAATGAAATAACCTGCTAAATCTGCTAAATCTGCTGTATCGGTAATCAATAGTTCCAACAGAATTTTTATTTATTTATTTCTTCATTATGAGCAGGTTATCAGACTAGTGTCCCAGGTATTCTATTGCACTAGCCCATTCCATAAAACTGTTTCAGTTAAATACTGATAATAATTAAATCTGTATTATTAATAATAATAATATAATATAATGATAATAATAATAATAATAATAATAATAGTGTAAATAATAAAGTCGGAGATTTGTCTGTAAGTGTCTAAGATCGTTTGCAATAACAATACTGGTTAAGAATTAATAATAATAGCAGTATTAATACTGTTAAAAAATAATAATCCTCTTCTTCCTCCTCTTCTTCTTCTTCCTTCACGAATTAGGTGATTGCACCTGTTGCGGTAAACACGGTCGGCCCATCTCTTTCATAGTATTCCCCTCTGTCTCGTCAAAAAAAAAAAAAATGTTTCTAATGGCTCTGAGCACTATGGGACTTAACAACTGAGGTCATCAGTCCCCTAGAACTTAGAACTTCGTAAACCTAACTAACCTAAGGACATCACACACATCCATGCCCGAGGCAGGATTCGAACCCGCGACTGTAGCGGTCGCGTGGTTCCAGACTTAATGGCCTAGAATCGCTCGGCCACTCCGGCCGGTCTCTGTCTTGTCCCTCTAGGTTTGTAGTCAAGAATTTCTTTTGAAACTCTATTTTCAAGCAGTCCATCCACATGTTTCTACAACCTGTTACTGTTTACATGTGTTTTGTTGAGGGCTGAATCAACCTGTAATTTGTTTATAACTTCTTCATTTCTGAAACGATTTTCGCTGGTGAATCCTTTAACACTACGGAGAAATTCAGCAGCTTGGACCCTGCTTCCTCTCTCTCTCCCTCTGCCTCTCTCTCTCCCTCTCTCTCTCTCCCTCTCTCCCTCTCCCTCCCTCCCTCCCTCTCTCTCTCTCTCTCTCTCTCTCTCTCTCTCTTTCTCTCTCTCTCTTTTCTTGCTTGAAAACGCAGGTCTCTGATCAATAAAACACATTTCTAATTATTTCACGTTTCACAGATTGTGTGGAACTTCAGGATTCTGTCACCAATTTCACTGATGAAATTTCGCCTTAAGTCTCAGCCGAGATACTGAAAGTGGCTTATCTGTTCCAATATTGCATATTTATTATAATGTTAGATCTTAAAGGACATTCTCCTTTGAATACCATAACCTTTATATCATTAGTGGAAATGCTCGTGTTATATTTAAACACCAACAAATAACGGTGATAAACGGGTCTATGAAATATTTTATGTTCTGTTGGGCCTGCAGCATAATATACGTCAGTATAAGACATGATGAAAATGAATGCTCTAAAACTAGCTGCAGTAAGGTAATATATTTGTTGAAATATTTCACACGACAGGCCTGTTTCGTTTTACCGCCATTATCAAATGACGTCTACTTAGAAGTGACGACCATATTGCATCTATAGTATATTTTTTCTGTCTTGTCTTAGTAAGTATATTAGTTTTTGCAGTTACGAAATGTAAAAATATTTTTTCGTCAGATATTTTGACAGTTCATTTTGGACAGTTCTTTACTACGGCGCTATATAGCACAGATAAAATATGGTCGTCACTTTCGACTGGACGTCATTTGATAACGACAATAAACCGAAACAGGCCTGTCGTGTAAAATATTGAAACAAGTATTTTTACTACCATTTGTTGGTATTTAAACTTAGATATTTTTGAAACCAACAGAATGAATATATTGGCTTTTCTTTCATACTATGGGAATTGAGCTGTAGCAGTAAAATTTATGGTCGTTTGCTCTAAGAGTTAGGAATATTAAAGAAAAGAAGCTTCGCTCAACTTATCCCCACTTGTGAGTGAATTTGACTGATCACCCGTTACGTGATAAGTGTGAATTTCTTAAGACTCTATGGTGACTTTAAGTGTTCTGAAACTTTATCAATAACTAAAAAATAAATTCGACGTAATATTAAGTTGACTCGTAACTTCGTAGCGTTTTTGTTGTCCATTCCGGTTGCTGTGGGTTTAATTATCGTTTGTCGTTTTTTATTTGTATTCATTGTTGCTATCTGAATCTATATATTGTCATTTGGAGATAGTCAGTGGAGTTGTGGATGCTAGGAAATGGAGTCCCAAGTGAAGAAATCCGAACATTTGTGACATATTCTTCTGTTTGAGTTCAGTAGGCGGGTGACAGCAGCGGAGGCAAGCCGAAACATTTGGCAGTGTATAGGGATAATGCCACTGGACAGAGAACGGCAAGAGAAAGTTTTTCTCGTTTTAAGGAGGATCGTTTTGACAATAGTGACTCTCCACGTTCATGCAGACCTTCGAGATATGATGACGATCGTTTAAACGCGTTAATCCACAATGATCCACACCTGTGCAGTCGAGAACTGGCAAATGTGATGGACTGTGATCATTCCACCATCGTGAGATACTCGCATGCAGTGGGGAAGGTTCAAAAATCGAGTGTATTTTGCAGCAATGCCCGAAGTTAAAACCGAATCAGTCTGCAGCGTTCCATTGAATAAGAGCATGTGACACCTCTGGATAGGGTTCCTACCATCCCTAATTGTTATGTAAGTTTGTGTGGCCAACCTCCTACCCTCACACTTTTATGTGATTTGATGAGTTCTTGGACTCTAACCAATGCATGTCTATTTCCACATACTGTATGCATGCAAAAGTTTGAAAATGGCTTCCTAGCCGCAACTGCACATTAATGGAAACAAAAGAAAGGGATGTTTTAATCCATTCAATGACGGTCAGATAAAGTGTTATCATTGACGTAAACTTAAGTAGCTCTCTAGGATTAGCCTCGGTTCCCTACTCACCAAAGACAATAACGCTATTTTTTGTACGTGATGTCACGAAGTGCTGGAAAAAGGTATGTTAGCGATTCAAAGGCTTATCGAATGCTTATACGGAATATTTAATTCAGTCTACCTTCGTTTAAGCTACTTATTAATGTAGTACAGCACGAAAGCTGAAACTTTTCGAAGTAAGAAGCCTATTGTTCATGCCTCTAATTGTCACACTGCCAACAGAAATCAAGTCTCAAAAGGCCACTGTTTTGCTAGGCCTAATCAGCGTTGAAGAAAAAAAATTGCACAATATCAAATTGTAATTAATCTGCTCTCCTGTTAAATTCCCCGTAATCCTTTGTGGTGCCAATAAATTTCTGTTTCCAGAGCGACAGGGGTAGCAAAATGTCTATATCGAGTGTACGGAATAATGCTTCTTCGTTCGTTTACTAGCGGATAATAACGGAATAAAGGTTACACCGATGTGGGTAAGGAGATGTCATAGACAATACACCAAGCGTAGATGAATGTGACAATAAAACATGACAAGCTGTCAATCTACATTTTACTGGAGCAGAGATTCTGTAAATTTAGGACATAAATTACAAACACTGAGAAATAAAGTGGGGCCTTGAGAAGAGACCAAAGATGCACATAAACGTGTCTTGACGAGAGACAAACTATTTTGCAGAAGGGAAGTTTATAAAAGCCAAATTTATTTAGAAATCGGACAAAAATAACGGCTTCAACGATCAACAAGATCTTTGACGCTTGGCCTGCTAATAACTTGCTAAAAATAAATAGAAACAGAAAATGAAAAGAAGCGCTGTGTTAGTAAATGTGTTTTAACTAACGCGACAGCTCCTGTGACAATAGTCTTATTTTCTTTTCACAGCCCTGCGCATTCGCTGGCACAAAAACACCGCCCTGTGATTGTGCACTATGCAAAGAAAAAGTGTTTCCACCACCCTTACAAAGGCGGGAAACTAGAGCAGCAACAAGCAGAACAGATAGTAGATGCATATAACGAGTAAAATATTTTAAATATACAAGTCGCGATGTCTAGTAGTTGTTTCGCACAGGCCAACGATGTTAACGATTTGCTAACTGAAGATTTAAATCGTATTAAACCAACTGAAAATGGACGAAATCCCGAAACCTGTATTGGTATAGACAAAACTACATAAAAAGTATCGGTTTTCTGTATTTTTTAAAGTAAATTGAGAAATACGTTTGCCATGCGATTGATTTGAGAAGTAAAATATTAACGAACTTTGAAAACTATGATATCAAAATTTACACGGTATAAACGCGAAGTGTGCATTCAGAGTTATCGCTACTCCAGTTAGCACTACAATTGAGATGGCAGGACTACACACTGTGGCTTTGCTAGTATGAACATGAGTGGAATGCTGCTTTCTTCCGTCATTTCTGCCTGCGTTCAGGATGTCACATGTACCGACGTCATGAAAGTCTTAGGATACCTAATACCGTGTCGGACCTCCTTTTGCACCAACTCGACTTGGCATGGACTCATCAAGTCGTTGTAGGTCCCTTGCAGAACTAATCGAGCCATGCTGCTCTATGGCCTTCCATCACTGCTAAAGTGCGCCGATGCAGAATTTTGTGGACGAGTGTGTCTCATGAATGTTCGATGGTATTCATGTCGGACGATCCGGGTGGCCATATCACTCACTCAAATTGTCCAGAATATTCTTCAAACCAATCGCGTACAATTGCGTCTCTCTGATATGTCACATTGTCATCCATAACAATTCTATGGCTGTTTGGGAACAAGAAGACCATGAATGGCTGCAAATGGTCTCCAGGTAGCTGAACATAGCCATTTCCAGACAATAATCCGTTCAGTTGGTCCAGAGGATCCAGTCCGTTCCACATAAACACAGCACATATCACTATGCCTTGTTGACAACTTGGGTCCGCGGCTTCGTAGGGTTTGCACCTTACTCGAACACCACCATCAGCTCTTACCAAACGAATTCGGGACTCATTGCCTAGGCCACGGTTTTCCAGTTGTCTCAGGTCCAACTCATATACTCACGAACGCAGGAGAGGCGCTTCATGTCGTGCTGTCAGCAAGGGTAGTCGCGTCGGTCGTCTGCTGCCACATTGTCCTAACGTGTACGTTCCTCGTACGCCCCACATTCATTTCTGCAGTTGTTTCATGCATTGTTGGTTGTCTGTTAAGACAGACAACTCTACGCAAACACCACTGATCTCGGTCGTTAAGTGAAAGCCGTCGGCCACTGCGTTGGTAACTCCTGAAATTTGGTATTCTCGGCATACTCTTGACATTGTGGGTCTCGGAATACTAAACTCCCTAACGATTTCCTAAATGGAATGTCCCATGCTCCTAGCTCCAACTACCATTCCGCCTTGAAA
The DNA here is from genome assembly GCF_023864345.2 of Schistocerca serialis cubense. Lineage (NCBI taxonomy): Eukaryota > Metazoa > Arthropoda > Insecta > Orthoptera > Acrididae > Schistocerca > Schistocerca serialis. The sequence continues at coordinate 544,588,511 of NC_064642.1, forward strand.
GTCTGTTAATTCTCGCCGTACGGCCGTAATCACGTCAGAAACACACACACACACACACACACACATATATATATATATATATATATATATATATATATATATATATATATATATATATTCTGTATTTTTTAAAGTAAATTGAGAAATACGTTTGCCATGCGATTGATTTGAGAAGGAAATAGTAACGAACTCTGAAAACTATGATATCAAAATTTACACGGTATAAACGCGGATTTATTCATAGGTCTTGCAGGCACCGAGATGTCACGGTCGGTGCTAGTATTATCGGTAGACTTCGACACACACACACACACACACACACACACACACACACACACACACACACACACACAATTACATATTGTTGTATTAATGTTACCCAAAAATACTACAAGACATTCTAAAACGAGCAAATACTGGTTTCAACACAGACCTCTGGTTTTTTTTACATGGACACCGCGTATTATTTCCTATGCAATCAGTAACATGAAAAACCACAAAAAGAATGGCGTCGATTGCTTCGCAATATGTCAGTTACTTTCCGAGGAATTGAAAAGCGAAGTTGACATTTGAATAAACGAAACGCGCCTTTTTTGTACATCTCCAGATGCAAGGAAGAATCCCACTTTGCTCGTACTCGCGATGTGATTGACGTTCGTACTGTCGCTTTCAATGTTTTCATGAGTAATAATATGATTTCCTGTCATAAACATTGATACGTGGGGATCGCACTTGCGTCTCGAGATATGCAGTAGCGGCGCGTTTCGTTTATTTCAAGCGTCAACTTCGCTTTGCAATATGTCGGAATGTAAGTGATGTATGGCGACGCGACCAACGCCATTCGTTTTGTGATTTTCCGTATTACTGGTTGCGTACGAAACAATACGGGAAGTCCGCTTACAAAACACAAGCTTGTGTTGAAGCTAGTATGTGCTTACGCTTTGGAATATCACATAATATTTATTTTCATGAACACTGACATTTATAGCAATGAAAATTTTTTTCAGTGTCTATTTTTGTTAACAGAAGTTGCACAGGGCCGGATTTATTCATAGGTCTTGCAGGCACCGAGATGTCACGGTCGGTGCTAGTATTATCGGTAGACTTCGACACACACACACACACACACACACACACACACACACACACACACACATACACACATATGCAAGTAATTTGAAAAAAAAGCTTGGAAGGCAATTCAGCAGCATTTGTCGTTGTCGTGGCATCTGGTTCATTGTTTAGATGAAATGGAGGACGATCTTCAATGTCGCTTGTCGCAACAGTTCGAATGCAAGTTGTTGACATTGCTTTGGTTGTCAGATGTCTTCACTGCACTTGGGCGAAGTCTGCAGCGAGTGTTGTCCACTGAGGAGACAAAAGTTATGGAATAGCGACAAGCACATATACAGATGGCGGTAAAACACTTTGAACGCGAGTGGAAATTGGAGCTAGACGCATGGGACATTCCATTTCAGATATCGTTAGGGAACTGAATATTCAGAAATCCACAGTGTCAAAAGTTTGCCGATAATAACAAATTTCAGGCATTACCTCTCATCATAGGCAACACAGTGACCGACAGCATTCACTTAACGACCGAGAGCAGCGGCGTTTGCATAGAGTTGTCAGTGTTAATAGACAACCAACGGTGCGTGAAATAACCGCAGAAATATATGTGGGACGTACGACGAACATATCCTTTAGGACAGTGTGACGAAGTTTGGTGTTCATTGGCTACGTCGAGTAACATTGGCAGCACCACGACATCGCCTGCAGCGCCTCTCCTGCGTCCGTGACCATATTGGTTGGACTCTAGACGACTGTAAAACCGTGACCCGGGCAGATGAGTCCCGATTTGGCAAGAGCTGATGCTAGGGTTCGAGTGTGGCGCAAACCCCACGAAGCCATGAACCCAAGTTGTCAACAAGGCACTGTGAAAGTTAGTGGTCCCTCCACAATGGTGTGGGCTGTGTTTATACGGAACAAATTGGGTCCTCTGGTCCAAATGAACCTATCATTGAGTGGAAATGGTTTCTATTGGCTGCTTTGAGACTATCTGCACCCATTCAGGGACTGCATGTTCCAAACAACAAAGGAATTTCAATGGATGACAATGCGCCAGGTCATCGGGTCACAATTGTTTGCGATTGGTTTGAAGAACATTCTGCAAAGCGCGAGCGAATGGTTTCGCCATCTAGAACGCCCGACATGAATCCCATTGGACATTTACGGGACGTAATCATGAGGTCAGTTCGTGCACAAAATCCTGTATTGGCAACACTTCAGTAATTATGGATGGCTATAGAGGCAGTATGGCTCAATATTTCTGCAGGGGACTTCCAACGACTTGTTGAGTCCACGCCACGTCAAGGTGCTGAACTATGCCAGGAAAAAGGAGGTCGGACACTATATTTGGAGGTATCTCATGACTTTTTTTCACCTCATGCAGCGGATTTGTCATTCGTAACTCGCATTTGAACCTCGGTTGCTCATGAGAAGATTATGTTATACCATGTCGAGTTGCTGCACTAAGTTAGGAAAAAAGAGGTACGAATGATATTTGGAGGTGCCCCATGACTTTTGTGACGTTCGTACATATATGTGGGTAGCCTTATACTTATTCTTGCTGAGCGGGATTAGCCGAGCGGTCTGGGCGCTACAGTCACGGACTGTGCGGCTGGTCCTGGCGGAGGTTCGAGTCCACCCTCGGGCATGGGTGTGTGTGTTTGTCCTTAGGATAATTTAGGTTAAGTAGTGTGTAAGCTTAGGGACTGATGACCTTAGCAGTTAAGTCCCATAAGATTTCACACACATTTCAACATTTTTGAACTTATTCTTCTCGCTTCTGCCATTACCTTGGAACGGGCCCCTGTTGTGCGCTGTCTGCTTCATTGCTAAAAGGCCTAATAAAACGCAGCAAGCCGGAATCATATATTTGGCCGGACACGACTGTAAATAAGCGGATATGTCCCGCGAAGCCGGACACCTGTCAACCCAACGTGCAGAGGACATTCCAGCCTAATAAGGCACCCAGTTACAGGCTGGGTCAGAGCAACAGACTGCCACACCCTAGCCCGGAGAAATTTTAGCGCCCTCCTCCTACCCCTCTTCCCCACCTTCCCCACCTCGAAGTTACGAAGTTACTCTTTTTAATTTTCATTCATTTTATGTTACCTAACAAATGTATACAAGAACTAATGTAAGCAACAGCAAATGTAATATAAATGTGAACAGCTTCTAGGATTATTATTAATCCCATCAGTATTTTGATTTACAACATCACGAATTAATATTATCTGAAATAAACTAAACTTAACCTTACACAATGAATTTAAAACATTATTAGGACCAAAATCATTTAATGGAACAACATTCATCTTTATCTCAATTTTCATTATAATATTATTCAATAATTTCATATGATGAAGTTATTAGTTAGAAACTTGTACCGGCACTATCTGTGTAAACGGCAGTATATATTTCTGCGGTGATGCAGTGAGCAGCATAATTGGGTGGTACCCTACCTTCTCAATTTTTCGATAGAAGTCAGATATATACAAGCAGAGATTTATTCTCCTGACAAACGTCTAACATGGCGGTTGGAAGATTTTTTTGTACGCTCTTCACATGTTTAAGATCGGCAGCCCCATCAGCGCTACCCCTTTGCAGAGTCGTTCATAATGACACAGGCATGATCGTATACCGCTCAGGCAATCACGACTCGTATCCCAATGACAAGAGGGAACAGTTAACAAAGTACACTGAATAAAGAAGAGCTTCGCGAACTTTGACGGAAATGGTTCGAGACGTCCGGCTTCAGACGGGTGACTGGGCAGTACAGAACAGGTACAGACAGCTACTGCCAGGTTTGAGCAGCGTTCGACAGCGACAAGGACAACGTCAGAGTAGTCGTCGCGGGCGGACGTGGCTTTCATTTCCCGCAGTGTCCGGGCAGCGGCGGCTCGTACTGTACCGTACGTCCCACCAGGGGACGGTGAAAGTTAATTTCCCATCGCGGACGGCTGCTGCCCCGCTGTGCCCGTGTGCCCCCGCCTCACAAAAACCCACACTGCCGCCGCCCATTAGCGACTCTGCGCCGCCGCCGTCGCCGTCGTCTCTCTCCGCTGCCGCAATTAACGCGTCGAAAACAGATGTAGTATGCACTGTGTGGTTCAATGAAGCAGACATGTCACGGAGCCGTAATTGCTTTTAGCGGTACCCACGCGAGTGGTTTCAACGGCCTGCTTCGAACGGTGGTTCTACGATATTACACTGTGCAACAAAATTTAAGGATCACGTTTTCGAAACCCTTCGACTACCCCTGGGTGAGGTTTGCCTACCTTCAGGCGCTAGAGCAGCCGCTAGTCTGAATTAATCTCGTGAAGTTTTTATGTACATTTGTCGCGTGCGCAACAAAGGTGCGTGGGTGGCACCAAAGTTCTGGCGAAATGGCTGGGGTAAGAGGGGCCCTTAAGGGATCCTTTGCCGTTTTATCCACCCACATTTTAGTCTTGCATTCTCCCGTAATCACGCACCAGGCAACGGGAAAAAAGAGCACTGAAAAAGGATAATTACTTTTTGTTGTTCAAATTTCATAGAATAGATTTTAATGATCGTTTGGTTCCAACTTGTACACGAAAGCAAAAACTGCGCAATCACGTGCAAGGGGGATGCAGCCCCACATATCCTTAGACAAGGGTTGAAACGTCCCAGTCTGTCAGCAGTGTGAAACGTTGCCAAGAATGTCCTCCTCTTCCTCATCGCACAGCGAAATGTTGTTTTTGCCAGCGAAATGTGTGGGAATGAACGCCCCAGGGAAAGGGATGGTTTCATTGACACCCTCTGGCCCACCCTCTGACTTCTTTTCAGGTTCTCTGAGCGGTAGTGCATTTGAAATATTTTCGTGAGCCACCCACAAGAAAACAGTGATTACCACGCTGGATGTCATGGTTCTGACCAACCTCCCTCGCAGAAGCGTCGAATGAATGGTTGAAAAGTGGCTTAAAGGAGGTGTAACGACCATATCATTCTGCGATATGTACACGGTGGAGTTGAGCAGAAATATGGTGAAATTTGGTGCCAATGTGACATCTTTAAGCCACTTTACAGCTCAAAAGAACTTCTGAGCTACGGCCTTTCTTTCGCATGTGTAGACTCCTTGTTATTTGAAGCGCCACCGGGCCCGAACGTGAAGTCACAGGTTCAAAATGGTTCAAATGGCTCTGAGCACTATGGGACTTAACATCTGAGGTCATCAGTCCCCTAGAACTTAGAACTACTTAAACCTAACTAACCTAAGGACATAACACACATCCATGCCCGAGGCAGGATTCGAACCTGCGACCGTAGCAGTCGCGCCGTTCCGGACTGAAGCGCCTAGAACCGCTCGGCCACAGCGGCCGGCGAAGTCACAGGTCGCCACTCTTTTGCGTCATTACAGAAAAAGGTTGCAGGCGTCTTTGAGCCAAATTACAAACGTACGCGTACAATGGGAGACAATAACGAGTTAAAAAGTTACTCTTATATTCTGCTACGCGGTATATTTTCGAAACGGATGAGTCATCAAATTTTTACTTTGCAATTTTTTAAAAATCATTGTAGATGATCCTAATTTTTTTTGATATGTTAAACTCAGAAATGCGAAGGGTTTCTCTCTCATGTGAGACAACAAATTGCAACTTCAAGCTCACTGAGTTATAGAGAATGGTTCTTACTATATTCGCGTAATCAGGTCTTAAGTAGTTGCTGATAAGCTTTTCGGTAACTTCTTTAAAGAATATCCAAGCTGATATTTCAGTATCTAATTTTATCACCAGATATTTCTTGTTTCGTTAGTTTCCGGTCCGATCAAACCTCTTTCTTTCACATTAGTTTCTGATAGTCTCGGAAAACTACTTGTCACGCACTTGTACGTCTCCAATTTTGATAGGGCTTTATTATACCGTTTCATAAAATCAAGTGTTGGGTGAAATGGTGGCAGGAGTACTTTTTGGGATCACGAAAGAATCGAATAGTACGTTTTTTCCTCCAAATTTAGAGTCTTTACACAGGCAGATTACCATGGTCCAGAGTACATCTTTTGCGCGTGTAGGGAACTACACTGAAGAGCCAAGGAAACTGGTACACCTGCCTAATATCGTGTAAGCAGCTCACGAGCACGCCGAAGTCCCGCAACACGACGTGCCATGAACTCAACTAATGTCTGAAGTAGTGCTGGAGGAAACTGACTCCATGAATCCTGCAGGGCTATCCATAAATCCGTAAGAGTGCGAGGGGGTGGAGATCTCTTCTGTACAGCACGTTGCAAGGCATCCCAGATGTGCTCAATAATGTTCATGTTTGGGGAGTCTGGTGGCCGTCGGAAGTGTTTAAACTCAGACGAGTGTTTTGTAGGGAGCACATTGTGCTCATGTGGAAGCGATCTAGATGGTTGTAAAACAATAAACTGGTAGCCAAGATCGCTGATGTTGTAACCTGCATGTGTCCTAAGATCCGATGATGGCGGCTTTAATTTCGCCGAAACCGGTAATCATGAAATAAAAAGATTCCTGCGATCTTGGCTGCCAGTTTATTGTTTTGAGACGAGTGTTCCTGAAGCCACTCTGTAGCAATTATGGGCGTGTGGTGTGTCTTATTGTCCTGCAATTGCCCAAATCTGTCGGAATGCAAAATGGACATGAATGGATGCGGGTGATCAGACAAGATGCTACTGACTTGTCACCTGTCGGAGTCGTTTCTAGAAGTATCAGAGATCCCATACCACTCCAACTGCACACGCCCTACACCACTACAGAGCCTACACCAGCTTGAACAGTCCCCTGTTGGCATGCAGGGTCCATCGATTCACGAGGTTGTCTCCGTACCCCTACACGTCCATCCACTCTATACAACTTGAAATGAAACTCGTTCCACCGGGCAACATGTTTCCAGTCGTCAACAGTCCAATGTCGCTGTTGACGGGACCATCCGAGACGTAAAGCTTTGTGTCGTACAGTCATCAAGGGTATACTAGTGGGCCTTCGGCTCCGTAAAGCAATACCTATTATGTTTCGTTGAATGGTCCGCACGCCGACACTTGTTGATGGCCAAGCATTGAAATCTGCAGCAAAATGGGGAAAGGTTACCCTCCTGTCACGTTGAACGATTCTCTTCAGTCGCCGTTGGTCCCGTTCTTGCAGGATATTTTTCCGGTCGCGGCGATGTCGGAGATTTGATTTTTTACCGGATTCCTGATATTTACAATGCACTGTGAAATGGTCGTACGGGAAAATCCCCACTTCATTGCTACCTCGGTGATGCTGCGATGCCTATACCAGTTTCTTTGACGCTTCAGTGTAGTTGTATTACAGACTTTGAACTAAGAAAACTTCATGTAGTAGGCAAAAAAGCATCACAAAAAAGTACTACTGTTGTTAGGAGGAGTGCATAACTATCTTTTGCGTACTTCGCAGGAATTCTCAATTCGCATCAAAATTTGGACATTTTTCTATATTTTATCTGAGATCAGCACAAAAAATACACCACATAAACCTTTTAAGTTATTGTCAGTCAGTGCACAATCTGCATCCCTCGTTAAAATTAAGATCTTATTAGACCCCTCTAGCTGTCATTGCAGTCCACATTTGCTTTATATCACTTTATTGTACTGGCTATGTCAGGAAGAACAGTAAAAATTTTTGAAGGTGGTAGTATAGACTAATTCGAATAAAACGTGTATGCAGTTTAAATTGCTCGCAGACAAAGACATAAACTGACTCAAATGATGAAGTTCAAAGATGATGTTCACAAATTCTATTTCCGATTGCAATATATCCTGTTATTCTTGACAATACACGTGAAGTGCTTCTGAGACCAGAACTTTTCACAGTCCGAACGATCGATCAGTCTCGTGTTTGCTTTTTGTTTGTAGATTTGGCGTTTCAACCACCCACTAAGACAAGACTCTACAGGAGTAAAGCCCTGGGACTTTGGTGGCCGATAAATGCATATACTAATGAAACCAGTTTCACTGTTGGTGGCCCGAAAAATGGTTCAAATGGCTCTGAGCACTATGGGACTTAACATCTGAGGTCATCAGTAACCTAGAACTACTTAAAACTAACTAACCTAAGGACAACACACACATCCATGCACGAGGCAGGATTCGAACCTGCGACCGTAGCGGTCGCGCGGCTCCAGACTGAAGCGCCTAGAACCGCTTGGCCACAACGGCCGGCGGTGGCCCGAATAACACTCGTTAAGTCACATCGGCACTCCACTGAAAACACAAATTCCTTGAAGGAGACACAAGCTTCACTGTAAATGTGTGATGTGATGTGATGTGGTAGGCAATCAGTTGATAGTTCCTGTTGTGTTACCGCATTATCTTGCAGAACCCCGTTACCTAACTTTCGTGAAAAGTAGCTTCCAGCATTATTGGAAGAAGTTCCTATCATTATAAGGATGGGCATGGTCTTCAACATTCCCGGAAGGTGGATCGGCAGAAATGGTCGCGTTTCTTGACTACCAAGTCCCCGGAACTTACTCCTATGAAGAAGGGACGAATTGAACGTTCAGGTTATGTATACTGTCGCCTGCATAAAAGAACAGCAAGAGGACCTCAGAAGCGCTGAACGTGATGTTGTCAAGAGAATTCGAAAGTGCATTGAAATTTATCAAAATGTACACTCATTTTCCAAAAAAAAAAAAAAAAAACCTTGAACGACTAGAGACAAGACGTCTATATTCACAGTACACGTGCATTAGTATACCCTGCGGAAGTACTTAGCATTTCAGTCACCTTTCGTCAAATACACGCGAAATACCAGGTAACCGAAACGCGAAAAACATTGTACAAGATGGTATAAAACCATCGAGAATAAACCTACAGTAGACTACTTCCGCAATGTAACCGTGGATTTACCTCGTGCGATGGAGGGATGGAATAAGAAGGGATTCATAGCGTTAGCAAAGATGACAAGCATTAACTGGCACCCAATCAGCTATAAAGCCATCATAACTGGTTGTAATAGACAGAAATAAATTCTCATAAGCTAAGTATATATACACAAAGATAGAAAATAAACCGTGTAAAGATTATTACAATATACTGACCAAGAACAGAGCTGGGGGTTCAAGTATGCGAACGTAGTACAATTACGTAGAAACAAGAGAAAAAATGCGGGAGATGTAAGTAATACTTTAAACAAGTGATGTTGTACTGTATAATACTTTTTAATTAATCTTCTTATTGTAAATCCGCTTCCCTACTCTTTTCATTGTTTCACGTACCTCTATCGCATTTCGTTCTCTTCTGCTCCCTCTTACATGTTTGCCGGCCGGTGTGGCCGTGCGGTTTAGGCGCTTCAGTCTGGAACCGCTCGACCGCTACGGTCGCAGGTTCGAATCCTGCCTCGGGCATGGATGTGTGTGCTGTCCATTTCTTATATGTTTACAAGGTTCTAAGTTCTAGGGGACTGATGACCACAGATGTTAAGTCCCATAGTGCTCAGAGCCATTTGAACCATTTCTTATATGTTTACAAGGTTCAAATGGCTCCGAGCACTATGGGACTTAACATCTGAGGTCATCAGTCCCCTAGAACTTAGAACTACTTAAACCTAACTAACCTAAGGACATCACACACATCCATGCCCGAGGCAGGATTCAAACCTGCGACCGTAGGGGTCGTGCGGTTCCAGACTGAAGCGCCTAGAACTGCTCGGCCACAACGGCCGGCTGTGTTTACAAGGGGGCAGTTATGTTTTTTGTGTTAAATTTGTGCATATTCGAAATTTCTGGGAAATATCGGCGATGTTACGATGCGAGTCGGTAACCGTTATGTTCCGAGAAGTCAAATGTTACGTCCTCGCTGCTGATGATAAACTGGTGAAAAGGTGGCCAAGAGTCCGTCGCCATAGGAATCTAGAGAAGCAATCAAAAAATTGGTTGACAAAAGTGCGAGATAAATATATTGCACTCAACTTGTGGGGGAAGAAACGATGCACTGTTGACAACTTGTAGCAGCCGTGGCTAGCTACAAACAGAGGCTCGGCACGGGCGTCCGTCTATATACACAGTGCTTACCGGTAGAGCCAGCTATCAACAACTCGGTATAACGTTGGGCACCAACCACCAACTAGAAGTAAGCTTGAACTAGAAAACTGATTCCCATGTACCCCGCCGCTTACAACCCCGTACTGGCGGTCTCCATTAGTCGGCGGCCTCCAGGTTCTTCACGGTGGCGACGTCCAAAGTGCCGCTTGCAGCGCCATCAGGAATCTTCGAGGCAATTCGATAAACTACGGTGCTATAGACGAAGTGCGAAGTCAACAATGGGAGCAAAATATTAGCTTCAAAAAAGTGCCCACCGTCTTGAGAGTGCTACTCGTATCCTCCATGGCCTGGTTGATTTATTCCAGTCTCACTACGCTTCTTCCTTTCTTCCCTATACTGTCATAAATGATACTTTTAATGCTACCATTATGTCTCAATAGGGGACTGAATCATGTATAGCTTGGACAAGCTTTCAACTGCATGGCTTCTCTTCATCCTCTCTGTGGAGCACCTTTTCATTTGATATTTTTTCTGCCCAAGCTATCGGCAGGATCCTGCAGTAGCACCACATCTCGAAGCTTATTATTTCATGTTTTTCTGCTTCTCCGAGTGCCCACCTTTCACTTCCCTACAACAGCACAATTCAAACGAACATCTTTATGCGGTCGCTCGATATGAAAAGGTATTTTCTCTTGTTAAAAGCAGCATTTGCCTGGTAGATCGCATTGCAATATCCCTCTTTCATCTACCATCTTGCGTAATTTTACTCCCTGGGTATGGTAAGAGTTCGACGTTCTAAAGTTGTTCACTGAGCAACAGTGCTCCACTACTAGGGTTTTGATTGCAGCTTTATTAATTTTCTTGCTATGGGAAGAACTGTGAATGGTTTCCATCTGGACCAGTGTCGCCTCTAATTGTTTCACATCTTCACGTAACATAGCGATATCTTCAGCAAATCTCAACAAACCTGTTTTCTTTCCATGGACTTTAATTTCCCCTACAGGTCCTAATTTTCATCTGACTTCGTATAATGCTCTCTGAACGTATCTATTGAAGCATACAGGAGACAACGAGCAGTCCTGCAGTACATCCTGCTTAATAGTGGGTTCTTCTTGGTGTTCACGTCCAATTACAGCCAGCTCTTCTCAACATAATCCTTGCACTAAACTTCTGTCGTTATAGTACTTGTTACTCTCTCTCAGCAGCTCAATCGGCTGCCGCAAACCCACCCAAACAAATACCTTTTTGAGTCAGTGAAAGCAGTATACGTGACGTTAGCTTTTTTTAGGTTTCCTTAAGAACTAATCGGCGAGCGTTGCTTCTCGTGTGCCGAAGTTGCAGTAAGAAGCTAGTAGGAAATTTAAGCCTTGAGTTCGTTTTAGACTGCGCATATGGAACAAAACTGCCCGCGGAAAGTAAGTATTCTTGCTTGAAAATTGTTCCCGTGTGCGATCTTCATCTATCGTTCTAGTTCAAAATTTTTATAAGTGCAAACGTATAAAATGTAAAATATGTTTTGACAAAAAAGCTTGATCTCACTTACGAAAATGGTTCAAATGGCTCTGAGCACTATGGGACTCAACTGCTGAGGTCATTAGTCCCCTAGAACTTAGAACTAGTTAAACCTAACTAACCTAAGAACATCACAAACATCCATGCCCGAGGCAGGATTCGAACCTGCGACCGTAGCGGTCTTGCGGTTCCAGACTGCAGCGCCTTTAACCGCACGGCCACTTCGGCCGGCCGATCTCACTTACGAGGCGATCACACAGCAATCGGATATACGTATATATTGTACGTGTAGTTCAGAACGCAAATTTCACAAATCCTTTCAATGCATCTCTCAAAACTTCTGGAAAAAATTCAAAAATTCTGAAGAAAATTCAAAAAGTATGGAGAAAATCAACTTTGAAATGTTGCGAGCTTTTTAATACTCTCAAACGAGGTCAATTTTTCAATGGGAAGCATAGCTCTGTGGTATAATGCACGCCTGACATTTGGTGGTACGGCTTTGATTCCCAGCTGTGACAAATCTTTTAACAAAAGTGCATGTTCTACGAGCATTTCCGTGAAACCTAAAATACGTAAAGATGAAAAAAATGCACAAGGTTTTTTATTCAAAAAATCTCTATTAACAACCTTGTACAAAAGATCGGTAATTAGGAATTTATATTTGCAATGGAAACTGCACCTGAAATAAGAAGACATAAATTCTTCATAAAAATGACAATCAGATATGTGTTGTCATATATTTGATGAATTTTGTACTTAAAATAATGTAGATATTAGAACTAAATGAAAAAGTAAACGAAAAAAATAACGACCTAAACAAGACTCGAACCAGCGATTACTAGTCTCGAGCGCTAACGACTCTTTTTTTTTTTTTTTTTTGCTTCACTATTTATTTTATGCTTCAAGCAACATGCATTGACCAGGAATCGAACCTGAGTCACCCACGTGACAAGTGAGCAGTGTACCACAGAACTACGCTGAAAGTGTAAAACTCGATCTAACTTTAGGATATTAAAGACGCACAGAAAACATCAAACTTGATTTTCTCGAGAATTTTTTAGAGTGATAGTGAACTGAATTGTAAGACTGATATTTGAGTTCTAAACTCCAAGTACCACAAATATCGAAAATTACAAAAAACTCTTTGCGGTATGATCTCCTTGTCGCTGTATTTTGAATAGCACTGTGAGGCAGGAACACACACTGAATATCAAATTGTGCCCGTTGTAACGCTTCGGATCCGAATTGATGAGAAAAGATGAAAGTCGTAACCCCTGTAAATTAACTGATCTGTACCTGACGTATGCAGTGACAACGTCCTCGAGTGCTGCCACTCTACTGACCTCAGCAAATAATCTCGCAGTGAGGTCAGTGACATCCGCGTGTCGTATGGGAACAAAGCGAGGGAAGAGCCGCGAAATTTGGCGCCGTTACATCCTGCAACGCTGCCTGATCCTCAATGGAACAATTCACTGAAAACACTTCATGCGAATAGCGTATTTCCCGAATCTAAACTATTCGCTACAAATGACAAGTACGGCAACAGCAGAAGATCCTGCAGCCATTGCATAGTACACACGAATTCAATGTCAACGGCCAGGGAACCCCTGTGACAAATTATTTGCATGTAGGGAGAATCCACAAAAATGTTTCAGCTCTATGTTTTCAATGCAAGATTTCTGAACAAACATCAATCACAATTTGATAAAAGTTTGTTATATCAAGCATCGGTAGTTATGCAACTGGTGTGACAGAGAGAGGAGAATTTGTCGTGCATTGATATTGGGAACCGTCTTGTTTCTATATAATGCACATGAAACACTTTAAAAAGTGCTCATTTAAAGTCGTAACTAAAAGGCATGCCAGAAATCATGTCGATTGGCTGAAGGCTGCAGTCGTTCTCGCGCAAAACCGTAGCGCAATATCTTTGTGCCAAACCATTGTTAGTTCTGTTGCAATCAGATGTGAACAATAGCTCCTCTGCACAATGCGGAGCAATAGTAATGGAATTTGAATGGTTTGATGGTTTGGTTTAGGGGGAGAGTATATGTGTGTGTATATGTGTGTGTGTGAGAGAGAGAGAGAGAGAGAGAGAGCGAGAGAGAGAGAGAGTGAGAGAGAGAGAGAGAAAGAGAAGAAGAAGAAGGAGAAAGACAGAGAGAGAGAGAGAGAGAGAGAGTGGTTGTGAGGGGTGGGGGGGGGGGGGGGAGAGATGGTGAGAAGGGCAGGGTAATGCTGTTATTGAAACAGCTCATCGAAATTCCGTCTGGTAATATCGACTTAAATCTTTCGTTGCTTTTCAGTTCACTTCGAACAAACATCAGAGTGTTTCCTCGCTCTAGCTGAAAGCCATTCAAGAAGTGCTCTAAGTGACGACACTTCTAGAATGAGACGTTAAACTAATTCAAGAGTTGCGAAATAGTCGCGGAAAAAATCCTCAGTACTCCAAGAAAAGTTTTTTTATATTCATTCCAGTTACAGATAATAATGTTTTACACCGCATAATTAATTTCGATCTATGATAACCACCTTCAAAACTGAGTACATACTAGTTTTACATAACATCGATCCAACATACGCAAATATGGTACATTCAGAAGAATAAGCCAACCAAGCTTCGTTGTTTTCATTTACATTTACGAAGCTTATGTGGCTTATTACTTCGACTGTGCCATTTTTACATGTATTAGCTTGCTGTGATTGAAAGATTATTTCTACTCAGGTCTGAAGGTGGTCATCATAAACCGAAATTAATTACCTGGTGTAAAATATTGTGATCGGCTACGGGAATAAATTCAAAAAATAAAGATTGCATGGTTAATCCTGCATGTATGTTTCTTTTATCCCTCCCTCGCCCTTGGGCTCAATTTTAGATAGGTTGAAGGGCGGAGGCGGAGCAAGAGATAACTTAGTTTTCTATGTGCATTTAATTGTACATCAAAATTACGTCTATTACAACAATATGGACGTCTTTTTCTCCTTTCTTTCTCTGCTTCTTTTTCTACTTGCTCACTTTCCCTTTAAAAGGCCTACACTTCATTCAGATATTCTCCAGCAAACGATAGCAAAAGGTAGTATCATACTGACATAGCTGTTTCACAAATATTTTTATAAAAAAAGAGTACAGTCGGCATTGCTACTTGTGTATTGCTTCGTAGTAACTGAAGTCAACACATTCTGGAGACATGGATTAGGATATTTTCGTCAGTTATGCTTTTAATGACTGTTTGTTTAAATACATAATTTAGAAAGGCCGGCCGCGGTGGCCAAGCGGTTCTAGCCGCTTCAGTGTGGTACCGCGCGACTGCTACGTCGCAGGTTCGAATCCTGCCTCGGGCATGGATGTGTGTGATGTCCTTAGGTTAGTTAGGTTTAAGTAGTTCTAAGTTCTAGGGGACTGATGACCTCAGATGTTAAGTCCCATAGTGCTCGGAACCATTTGAACCATAATTTAGAAGGAAAGGAATTACTTCAATTTTGATGGCTGACATTTGCGAACTGCAGCTAGAACTTAGGTGACGATACACATTGCCATACGCCGTTTATCTCACTGTCCCGGATAACTAAACGATTATCAGAAGCAAATGATGACATATCTCTGGTTTCCAAATTTTATGCCAAAACGAGTTTCCAGTATTTTAGTAAGCCGTCTGCATAGATATCAAGTACGAGGGAGATCATAATACAGGAATCCTCGTGCAGTCCTATAGTAGAAACTCTGTCAGGACATTAGGCGGTTAAGTTGTGTTGAGAACCTGTATCTCCGTAACAGACGACTGTAAGTTTCATTTTATGTGCGAAGATGGACGGCGGTATTACGTTCTCTTGCGCAACTGTCTCTGGGATGTCATACATGAACGCTGATAATATTTCTGAAAACTTACTGCATGAGGGCACACGCCACTCTGCATGAACGTCGCCGATGTTGAAGGAGGTCGCGAGTACCGGCGTATCTCGCTATTCCTATGCTGACGGCATGAGAAACTGTAAATGGGAGACAAGGCTGCGAAAACTTGCAATGGAAGAAACAATAATACCGCCGTAAGCAGCATATTTAATGTCGCTCAAATCCTACACCGTGAATTATGGTGTTTGCGGATAAATGATGCTCACATATATGATCTGCACTGTCTACAAAAAAAGGCTGAATATAAAGATAACTGAAATTCAGTTCTGCACATACAGTCTGTATTACCCTAATCTTCGTTTGCCACTTGGTTGAGTGCAGCAGAGTGTTGCAAATCAGTTGCAAGTCATTGATGATTTTCCCTCCAGCCGCTTTCCACAATATGCTAACTCACATTTTTAATTAGTCGTAGATAAAACAATGAGAATCGCGTGACAATAGGAAATGATCAGCTCTTATATTAGAAAAGGCACTGGCTGGGATAGTCAGAAATAAAATGTTTCACTATTAACTAGTTACGTGAGGTAGAAGCGGAGAGATAGCCGACTACTCTACTGCATCACTGTTTCTTATGCGAGTCAAAGAAGTCTGCTATCATTTTGGCTATCCGTAAGTGCATACATACGAATGCATTCTCACTAGAGCTGCATTATACCTTCTTTGCGTAATTCTGCGCATAAAAAAGAGCTTTTCAATTTTTTACAAGCTGCCATGGTATCTCTGTGGTAATGACGCAGCACTTGGGGCTATGTCAACATGTTAACAGCTATTTTAAATATACAGTTATTTCAAGTTAGCCATTCCACATTTGTTGCGCTTTTGCAGCTATTAATTTCCGTTTTGATTCTTATGCTGTTGGGTCGAACAACTGTCTTTTTACTTCATCCATTCTAGTTAGAGAACACTGCAGCTCTCTGCGTAATTTACACAGTAGGAAATACTGCCAACAGTCATAAGTCTTTCTGAAACGATTTTATGGTACTGTTTCTAGTTTCGGGCCTGAACTCATAGTCAGACGGTACCGTTGACTTCTTTGCAAGTTTTACATTTGTGCCTTCATGGATAGCGTTCCTTCACGTCCACTGAAGCGCCAAACACTCTGGTATGGGCATGCGTATTCGAATACAGGCTGAATACGGCGCTGCGATCGGCAGTGCCTATATAAGACAACAAGTGTCTGGCGCAGTTCTTACATCGGTTACTGCTGCTACAATGGTAGGTTATCAAGACTTAAATGAGTTTCAGCGTGATGCCATAGTCGGCGCACGAGCGATGGCACGCAGCATCTTCGAGATAGCGATGAAGTGGAGATTTTCCCTACGACCATTTCACGAGTATACCGTAAATATCAGGAATCCGGTAAAACATCAATTCTCCGACATCGCTGCGCCCGGAAAAAGATCCTGCAAGAACGGGACCACCGACGACTGAAGAGAATCGTTCAACGAGACAGAAGTGCAACGCTTCTGCAAATTGCTGTGGATTTCAATGCTGGGTCATCAACAAGTGTCAGCGTGCGAACCATTCAACGAAACATCATCGATATGGACTTTCGGAGCCGAAGGCTCACTCGTGGACCATTGCTGATTGCACGACCAAAGCTTTACGCCTCGTATGGTCCCGTCAACACCGACATGGGACTGTTGATGATGACTAGAAACATCTTGCCTGGTCGGACGAGTCTCGTTTCAAATTGTATGGACGGATGGACGTGTATGGGTATGGAGAGAACCTCATGAATCCATGGACCCTGCATGTCAGCAGGGGACTGTTTAAGCTGGTGGAGATTCTGTAATTGTGTGGGGCGTGTGCAGTCGGAATTATATGGACCCCTGATACGTCTAGATACGACTGTGCCAGGTGACACGTACGTAAGCGTCCTGTCTGATCACCTGCACTCATTCATGTCCATCGTGCATTCCGACGGACTTGGGCAATTCCAGCCGGACAATGTGACATCCTACACGTCTGGAACTGCTACAGGGTGGCCCCAGAAACATTCTTCTGAGTTTAAAGACTTCCACTGGCCACCAAACTCCCCAGACAGGATCATTATTGAGCTTATCTGGGATGCCTTGCAACGTGCTGTTCAGAAGAGATCTCCACCTCCTCATACTCTTACTAATTTATGGGCAGCTGTGCAGGATTCACGGTGGCAACTACCCCCAGACATTAGTCGAATCCATGCTATGTCGTGTTGCAGGACTTCTGCGTGCTCGCGGGGACCCTAAACGATATTAGGCAGGTGTACCAATTTCTTTGGATCTTCAGTGTATTACAAAACAGAGGTTTCAGAACAGCCTATGTAAGCAAATGCATCTTCCATCTTGTATTTGGTTCAGTTCCTCGATTAGCATGGATTGTAAAGGAAAATCAAACCTCTATCTTGTAATGTATTTAAGGGAGGGCTTTTCATGAAAACAAAAATGTAAAATTTGCAAATAAGTCACCGCTACAGTCCAACGTTGAGCTCAGACCTGATGCTAGTAACGGCACGGAAAAAAGGATTTAAAAAAAGTGGTAGTTGGTTGCAGTGTTTGCTACAGTGTAATTCATATCTATCTTTGTGAAACTACCCTTTAAAATTGTATACATGTCAAATATCTTTGTTAAACTTATATTCCGGGTTTCTCTCCTAAGAGACGTCAGGCACATTTTCCGTGGTGTTTCGGCAGATATGTGAAATTTCGCTTTCGGCACTGTGCTGTTGGAGTCACTCCAAACACTTACTGCTTGTCACGTCTTCGCCCAATGTCAACAGAAAGCGTCAGTTTGTTTCCCGTGAAAAATAAAATCTTCTTTAAAACGGAATTTTACATACCTATTTGATAGAGCGCTCCAAAATTACTGTACTCCGATATCTGTTTATCGCTGTGTATTAACAGGGATACTAAAACACGATGAATTAACAGCAATCGAGCAGCGAGTCAGTAGCGCTGCATGCTTGGCGGCAGTAGTCAGCACCTGCCATTCACTGGTGTCGGTGCTGGATTACTGGTTATTTTTGTATTTTACCGTCCCTTTTAAGTCATATCAATAACACAGATATCTTACTAGACTAATCTGGGACCACTCTATCAAGTGCGAACGTAAAATTTCTCTCCAGAAATCATTTTGGGTGTTACGGGAAAGAAATCGATGCTTTCCGTCGACGCTGGACGTCGCATGAAAGACGTGATGTGTACTTGTCTGTCCTGCCTCCAGCTACACAATGCAAAACCGAAATCGCAAAAATCTGCCGGAACACTAAAGAATATGCGCCTGACGACTCATAGGAGAGATATGTTGTTTATCTTCAATATTTTTATATTGTGCCTCTGTCCTTCCTTTAACCCATCCAAACCTATTGTTAAATACACTCCTGGAAATGGAAAAAAGAACACATTGACACCGGTGTGTCAGACCCACCATACTTGCTCCGGACACTGCGAGAGGGCTGTACAAGCAATGATCACACGCACAACGGACACACCAGGAACCGCGGTGTTGGCCGTCGAATGGCGCTAGCTGCGCAGCATTTGTGCACCGCCTCCGTCAGTGTCAGCCAGTTTGCCGTGGCATACGGAGCTCCATCGCAGTCTTTAACACTGGTAGCATGCCGCGACAGCGTGGACGTGAACCGTATGTGCAGTTGACGGACTTTGAGCGAGGGCGTATAGTGGGCATGCGGGAGGCCGGGTGGACGTACCGCCGAATTGCTCAACACGTGGGGCGTGAGGTCTCCACAGTACATCGATGTTGTCGCCAGTGGTCGGCGGAAGGTGCACGTGCCCGGCGACCTGGGACCGGGCCGCAGCGACGCACGGATGCACGCCAAGACCGTAGGATCCTACGCAGTGCCGTAGGGGACCGCACCGCCACTTCCCAGCAAATTAGGGACACTGTTGCTCCTGGGGTATCGACGAGGACCATTCGCAACCGTCTCCATGAAGCTGGGCTACGGTCCCGCACACCGTTAGGCCGTCTTCCGCTCACGCCCCAACATCGTGCAGCCCGCCTCCAGTGGTGTCGCGACAGGCGTGAATGGAGGGACGAATGGAGACGTGTCGTCTTCAGCGATGAGAGTCGCTTCTGCCTTGGTGCCAATGATGGTCGTATGCGCGTTTGGCGCCGTGCAGGTGAGCGCCACAATCAGGACTGCATACGACCGAGGCACACAGGGCCAACACCCGGCATCATGGTGTGGGGAGCGATCTCCTACACTGGCCGTACACCACTGGTGATCGTCGAGGGGACACTGAATAGTGCACGGTACATCCAAACCGTCATCGAACCCATCGTTCTACCATTCCTAGACCGGCAAGGGAACTTGCTGTTCCAACAGGACAATGCACGTCCGCATGTATCCCGTGCCATCCAACGTGCTCTAGAAGGTGTAAGTCAACTACCCTGGCCAGCAAGATCTCCGTATCTGTCCCCCATTGAGCATGTTTGGGACTGGATGAAGCGTCGTCTCACGCGGTCTGCACGTCCAGCACGAACGCTGGTCCAACTGAGGCGCCAGGTGGAAATGGCATGGCAAGCCGTTCCACAGGACTACATCCAGCATCTCTACGATCGTCTCCATGGGAGAATAGCAGCCTGCATTGTTGCGAAAGGTGGATATACACTGTACTAGTGCCGACATTGTGCATGCTCTGTTGCCTGTGTCTATGTGCCTGTGGTTCTGTCAGTGGAAATGAAATGAGCGTTTGGCGTCATTGGCCGGGAGGCCCCTCGCGGGGCAGGTCCGGCCGCCATATCGCAGGTCTTATTACATTCGGCGCCACATTGGGCGACCTGCACGCCGGATGGGGATGAAATGATGATGAACACAACACAACACCCAGTCCCTGAGCGGAGAAAATCTCCGACCCAGCCGGGAATCGAACCCGGGCCCAGAGGACGGCAATCCGTCACGCTGACCACTCAGCTACTGGGGCGGCAGTGTGATCATGTGATGTATCTGACCCCAGGAATGTGTCAATAAAGTTTCCCCTTCCTGCGGCAATGAATTCACAGTGTTCTTATTTCAATTTCCAGGAGTGTATTTTACGTGTAGGTCAATCAATAGTAGGCTTTAAAAGCCCTTTCTTTAAACTTGTATCTGAATGTTTCTCGATATATTTCACGTCCGTGCAACTGAATAAAACTAATGTTATCTTGCCCTATGTGCTTAGCCAATTTTTTTTAGGAAACATCAATGGCCTGAAACACATACCTAAGTGTAAACTATTGTGCTTCATATACTGGAGAAAACTGGCACTTTGTGATTTTCTATAACATAATAATAGTCCAAATTTTTATTTAGAATAATTCGTACACGTTTCTTAACATGTGTGGCTCCTTTGCTGATTTTAAAGCTGTTCTTCGGCTTCTAGTCTTTCGAATTTTCACAAGCACAACACTAAGAATATAAAGACATTTTTTCTTCACGTTCTGTTTACAATTTTGTTGCTAACTATTAAATGTTTTTGCCAATTGTAGAATTTACGCTGTAATTTCTTTGGTCTTTGTGTGTGTTTGGAGAGGGGAGGGGGGGAGATGAACCGGTGGGTGGGGGAGGTGAACCAGTGGATGTTTTTGTTTAGTTAGGTGTATAAACGTGCATAAAATTGGAGCCATGGTCTTCCTTATACCACTGTGGTACCTCAATCTCTAGATACTTCGTTCGGTATAACGAATAGTGTCAAATATGTTTACTGACTATCTATAAAATAAGGAACGTATGTCAGAAAAAGGAAAATTATTTGGATAACTTCATTAACAGAGGACGTAATGAGCTCTAATTAGCAGGAACTGTCGATTTTATTTGCGGAAGACATCACAGCGTTACTTTTGAACAAGAAGAAAACGAAGAAAGGGAAGGGAGGGAACAGGTATTGTGCATGGCAGCAGGAGCAGGCTGCAGGAAGATCCGCAAGAGTCATGCTGGTAGAGGGCCACTGCGTAACGCGCTTTCTCGCCAGCTGCCTCGCTCGCCGGTCGCGCTTCCTCTGCCCTTCTGACACCCACGGCGGGTCCGCCTTTCCTCTTTTTACCGCTCACCGACACAGGCAAACGCAAGAGGCAGCCGATCCCTCATCACAGAACGCTGGCTGCTTGGCGGTCTCAGGAAGTGGGCACGCTCCTAGCAGTAAAGCATTGATGTGACACAAGTTACGGGAAGAGATTTGTATGTATACAGATGGCGGTAGTATCACGTACACAAGGAATGAAAGGGCAGTGCATTGGCGGAGCTGTGATTTGTTCTTAGGTGAATCATGAGAAATAGTTTCCGAAGTGATTGTGGCGGCACGGCAGGAATTAACAGACTTTGAACGCGGAACGGTATATGGAGCTAGACGCGTGGAACATTCCGTTTCGGAAATCGTTAGGGAATTCAGTGTTCCGAGATCCACAGTGTCGAGTGTGTGCCAAGAATACCACATTTCAGGCATCACCTCTCACCACGGACAAAGCAATGGCCGACGGCCTTCACTTAACGACCGACAGCAGCGGTCTAGAGGTGTCACTGCCAATAGACAAGCAACACTGCGTGAAATAACAGCAGAAATCAGTGGGACGTAGTGCTGCGAGCGTATCCATCAGGACAGTACGGCGAAATTTGGCGTTAATGGTTTTAACAACAGCACGATGTCGCCTGCAGCGCATCTCATGGCCTCGTGACCCTAGACGACTGGAAAACCGTGGCCTGGGCAGATAAGTCCAGATTTCAGTTGGTAAGAGCTGATGGTAGGGTTCGAGTGTGGTGCAGACCCCACAAAGCCATGGACGCAAGTTGTCAACAAGACACTGTGCAAGTGGTGGTGCCTCTATAATGGTGTGGACTGAATTTACATCGCACGGACTGGGTCCTCTGCTCCAGCTGAAGGAACGATGGAATTTTTGTGGATGTCCATTCGCCATGTCACAGGGTCACAATTGTTTGGCAATTATGGACGGCTATTCGGGCAGCATACCTCAATGCTTCTGCAGGGTACTTCCAGCGATTACTTGCAGGACCATTACATACCTCTCAGCGTACCAGTGGCTGTCGCTTTTATGCAAGATGCATACGTGCTCTAGATGTCAAAGTGGGTATCATCCTAGAAGTCAAACGGAATGCAAGTATCGTAACTATAAATGCAAGTGAAGACCTTCAGTAAAATGATCAAAGCAATATGAATGACGACCAAAGGCGCAGTGAAGGAAAGCAAGCTAATCACGTGTCATAACTGCACATTCTATAGTATCCGTATGAACGCCACGTCAGTTGTCCATGAGGTCAGGAGTATCGTTGCCGACGCTCTGCAGTGCATGCTTTAAAGATAATTACTGTAAATGACAGAATGCATTTTCATTATAAAGAACCCTTCATGCAGTATGGCTGCGTGTTGCTGGAACGTAGTTAAAGAAAGTTTGCTATTCTCTTGGCATATATTTTATACTGCCTGAAGAAATAGACGTGCAGAGGTTGCGCATATTTCGTAGTTCTAGATGGAATGATTTTTTTCAAATTACGCCTTTTCTCTTGAGACGTCCAGTACTATTTGTTCATCCGTAGGCCCAGACCAGAAATAATCACAAGGCACTAGTGACTTTTTCTTTAAATGTAGATTCGAAACTGGCAAAAATAATTTTTCAGATGTTCTTTCGCCATCTTCCCGCTCATACTTGCATCTATGAAGATTTTTGGGGCACTGTTTTCCTATTTCCCTTGACACACGGGAACCAAACTTCCCGTTTGTTTTTTGCAAGCATACAGTTTGTCTGCCAACCGTCCGCCCATAGACACAGCAACATCGATAGTGTAGCTGCGTGTTGCACAGTTAACTGATTGAAAAGTGGAGAGAGTGTTTCTCTGCCTTTTCTTTCAGAAGAAAACTCATAGTTGAACTGACAGATCACCATTCCAGACAGAACCCATCTGGATTTTTTCTATCACGCTATGCACACTGACCAATGCACACTGACTTCAACAACATATGTTTGAGATCTTTGCCTCACCTAATAATGGAAAATTTTTATGAAAATGATATAAATCTCCACTTCCTGTTTGTTGACTTCAAACAAGATTTCGATAGTATTAATAGACCAGCACTGTGTAAAAGTTAATCGAGCTAACAATGAAGGATACAAAAGCAAAAGTAAAAGTGAATAACAGAATGACCAGGCAGTTTGACTTTGAGGATGGAGTGAAACAAGGTGATGGCCTTTCTGCAGTCCTGTTTAACTTAGCACTCCATAGTATCATACAAACAGTAGATGAAAGGGAAACAATAATGATGAAGTCCAGTCAGATATGTGCATTTGCAGATGGTATTGCCATCATGGCAAGTTATGTAACATCGCTTAAAGAACTATATGGACAAATGTAAGCAGAAGGAACAAGAATCTGATTTACTGTAAATGAAAGCAAGACAAAATATATGGTTATGTCCAATTCTGAAGCTAGAAGAACACCACAGGATCTGAAGATCTCTGATAAATGCTTCAAAGCTTCAAAGCTGTTAGATGCTTCCATTATTTAGGAGTCCTCCTACCAATGATAATAGTATGAGAAAATATATTAAAGAAAGGACACAAGCAGGAAACAAAGCCTATTATGCAAACCAAAAGTTACTCAAGAACTCTCTAATGACAAGAAATTGAGGGTATACTATTCTCTTGTGCAACCTGTTGCCACATATGGATCAGAAACGTGGACAGTGACAGAAGCAGACAGTAACAGCCTAAGGGCATTTGATAGGAAAATCTTACGAAAAATCTAAGAGCCTGTGAGAGAGGCAGAAGGTTGGAGAATGAGATACAAACATGAGACACAGGAGCTTATACAAGGGAAAGATATAGTGAAAGTTATCAAAATCTCAAACAATACGTTGGTTAGGACATGTTGAGAGGATGTCGGAAGACAGGATACCCAAACGAATGATGAATGCCAGACTGTATTCCACGAGAAGAAAGGGCAGACCAAGAGCTAGATGAATGGTCAATGTGCTGGCTGACCTTACGAAGATGGGGATCCGTGGATGGAAGAAAAAGTTGACAACAAGGAGATATGGAGGAGTATTGTTGAGAAGGCCAAGGCCCACCAAGGGCTTAGTGCCGAAGAAGAATCACCTCTTCTTCGTCGGCCTTATCTTTACTGCTTGGACCATAGTTATACGGCGTGAAGTTTTCCTAAATTCATTTTTCAAATTAGCAATAAATCCCAGCCACGGTGTAACGTTTGTTCAGCCGAGATCATTAGCTAAGTCCAATACCCAACACTGTAAATGCCAATAACGAGCGTAGACCCGCACTCTCGAGCTTCATTAAAATTTCCCATTACACGCTGCTTTATAATATTGAACTGCAGCGTAAGATTTCCTTTGTAAACTCTATTGCCTTCTCTTTTCATTGGCACATAGTCTAATACTCTTTCAATATTGATCCTAGCCTTCAGTTTAGGGTATCTTTTCAGGAACATGCCATAAGTTTGAAACCTCTGACGTGATAATCACCTTATATTTTCTGTAGTATACCGACACTTCCAACTTTAAACTTCTTAGCAGGAGAAGGTTGCTTCCATCGCCTCTTCTCGAACTTGCCGTATCACTACCGCTTGCAGTGAGATATTGAGGGCCACTCGAAAAAGTTTTGCGTCGTGCACTCATCAAGGGTACAGGAGTGGGCCTTCGGCTCCGAAAGCGCAATCGATGATGTTTCGTTGAATGGTTCGCACGCTGACACTTGTTGATGGACCGGCAGTGAAATCTGCATCAGTTTGCGGAAGGGTTGCACTTCTGTCCCGTAGAACGATTTTCTTCACTCGTCGTTGGCCCCGTTCTTGCAGGATCTTTTTTCCGCCGCAGCGACGTCCGAGATTTGATATTTTACCGGATTCCTGATATTCACGGTACACTCGTGAAATGGTCGTACGGGAAAATCCCTCCTTCATTTCTACCTCGGAATGCGGTATCCCATCGTTTGTGCGCCGACTATGACACCACGTTCAAACTCACTGAAATCTTGAGAACCTGCCATAGCAGCATCAGTAACCGATCTAACAACTGCGCCAGTCACTTGTTTTCTTATATAGCCGTTGCCGACCGCAACGCCTTTCTCTGCCTGTTTACATATCTCTGTATTTGAATACGCATGCTTATGCCAGTTTCTTTGACGCTTCAGTGTACTACCACGTGCAACTATCAGAAAAGTCCTTCTGCGGGATGCTGTTCAGCTCGCACCTCACAGTGGCTCGAATGTCGGTGATGTCGTCAAAGCGTCATTCCCTCGTGTGAATTATGCACTTTGTCATCTTGTAGTAGTTTACTGTCGATAACATAAAGTTTCGTCTCCTGTGACTGTGGCTTTTTTTTTTTTTTTTTTTTTTTTTTTTTTTTTTTTTTTTTTTTTTTTTTTTTTAGGAAAAAGCTGTCTGCGTTTCGGATTTCAATCAAGCCACTACTTAACACTGCGTGCGCACTACTCACTGATCGAATGCACATATGTTGCTTACAGTTGCTAGGTCAAGCTGCTACCGTCGTTCCTGCACCAGGAATAAAATCAGGCTCCGAACATTTGGACGAACGGTACGTGTCACGTAATTACTGTTTAATACATGCTGCATTGAATCTAATTTTTTGTCATTGTCCCAGAGTGCCCCAGACAGCTAAAACACCAAGAAGAACCGCTTTTCGGCTTTTGTCAAGGTCAATGTGTAGTTTTTATTGGTATTGGTAAGGATGATGGAAGGAAATAATTTATTTAATTTCCATAATACGTGAGATCACCCACGATTTTAATTTTTTTACTGTTGTCAACACCTTTCACCCAAATTGACACAGAAGCAGATTCAAGTATTTTACGATGATTTCTGGTCCTTAGAACCAAAGGCATCGAAGAAAGGTAATACGATTAACCCATATCTCTGTTGTAGACCTCTTCGAGCGGATAAGTAATGACGTCACGTCTGTTAAAACTTTCTAGACCTGCAACTTTATCGACTTTCGTCCACGTATTAGAGCAACGGTGACCCAGCCATTACCGTGCTGATTGTTATCATTGTTGCTAAGGGTAAAGTTAAGAACTCCACCACAGAACACTGATGGACCATGCAAGATGACTTGTGCACCTACATAGTTCTTTGTATTAATAGCAATATTGTCTATTGCTTTATACACTGTAAGGCGAGTACGCCTTCTCCTCCTATAATATCATGGCATTTTCTGTGTGAGTGGTCCAATGCTGTTGCTCGATGGTCTCGTAAATCGATCCTTCTTTGCGAATGGATTATTGTCAGTTCACGAAGCGTCCTAGATAGTGTCATTTTTTGTTCTTTTGAGACAACGAGGCGTCCGCTTAACGGGGAAGACAAACACGCTGCCTACTCTGAAAGCCGGCACAGCAACAGGTGCTGCCGAGCCCCCGGCGATGCATTATGAAGTAATTCACTCCGCGGCGGCAGTCGGTCTGGGCGTAACAATAGCACCGAGTCTGTTTGAGTTCCCCGTCCGTCTGCAGCCGCGGAACTGGCTCCGCCCACACACTGAACTGCTCGCCTTATTGGCGTGACCAAGCGCGCCATTGCGTTTCTTCTTTCGTTCACGAACGACTAACAATAAAAACTTTCACTTCTGAGAATGGTATTGTAACACTACAGCCCAGTACATCTCGTATTTTTCAGCTACTTGATTTCTCGCGTTTATAACCGTGCAACCCTGTTGCAAAAGCAGCTATGTGACAAATCGAAAATTGAGTTAGAGGCACTTTCTTGTACAGGTTTTCACGGTCTATGTAATAATGTGTCGGTCAGGCTTCAAAACCGGTTCTAAGTATTTTAAAATGAGGTGCGAAAATTGTGTGCGGGTGCAAAGGATGCTATGTTTTCTACGCATTAGGTAGCAGATGTGGTCAAATGCTATTGGGTTACAAAAGAGGCAGAATCTTAACGGGATAATGGCCACCGACAGTGGATACTGTTGCAGAACAGGACATATCGTCTTTTCACACGTAACACTTTAACATTCCGATTTTTAGCTACATGTGACTAAAATGTTAGACTTAGCAGTACTGGGTAGCTTCTCGTATGTTTTTGCTTCTATTGCTACATTGTAGGAAAAAAAGTGCGAGAAGGCATTGTTGTATGATAAAAAGACCTACCAGCACACTCGTTCCACTGTGTTTTTTAAAACGACTTTGCAGGCAGTTTTATTGTAGCACAGATCGAAATGGACAAGGAAATGAAGAGGAAATTTCTGCAATTGAAGTACATTTCGACGGACCGGACGACAAGAGATTAGCGTTCTACATCTACATCTACATCTACGAGATTAGCGTTCTACATCTACATCCAGACTCCACAAACCACCTGACGGTGTGTGGCGGAGGGTACCCTGAGTACCTCTATCGGTTCTCCCTTCTATTCCAGTCTCGTACTGTTCGTGGACAGAAAGATTGTCGGCATGCCTCTGTGTGGGCTCTAATCTCTCTGATTTTATGCTCAAGGTCTCTTCGCGAGATATACGTAGGAGGGAGCAATATACTGCTTGACTTCTCGGTGAAGGTGTGTTCTCGAAACTTCAACAAAAGCCCTTACCGAGTTACTGAGCGGCTCTCTTGTATAGTCTTCCACTGGAATTTATCTATCATCTCCGTAACGCTTTCGCGGTTACTAAATGATCCTGTAACGAAGCGCGCTACTCTCCGTTGGATCTTCTCTATCTCTTCTATCAACCCTATCTGGTACGGATCCCACACGGGTGAGCAGTATTCAAGCAGTGGGCGAATAAGTGTACTGTAACCTACTTCCTTTGTTTTCGGACTGCGTTAATGATGAGAGGGAAGATTCCACGAGAAATTCTGTTTCTAGGAAGAAAAGACGGAATGGAAACGAAACGTCGAGTAAAGTAACAGGTTAGGGAGACCACTGCTTATAGTGATATTCAAATATTCATTACAGGTTAAATGTTGTTAGAATTAATGACCAAGCAACATCACCCAACCTTTCTGGAACGCATTTCTTGTAAATTCAACGTACTTGGAAACAGAAACACTGAACTTCTGATTGCATTGACATAAAACAACTATCAGTTGGTTTTCAATATCATTTTTCATTGATCTGTAGGTACCAACCGAAAGGGTTTCCACAGATGCCAAAATGTAAACATCCTGCTGGAAAGCTGAAATGTGAGGAACTCACTGTGCAGGACGTAAGACGGATTCATCAAAAATTTTATGAACAAAATAACAGAGAATGGCAGAGCAACTACATTCGACAGAATGTCACTGTGTCATCTCCTCGAACATCTAAGCTTACAGGAGACAAAGTATCAAGAAGGCAATTAATTACGGAATCGTGCTCCCAAAAAAAAAAAAAAACGTGAAGGACTTTTTATGAACACCAGGGTTTGCCGAGAGGCTTTCATGGGGATTTTGCAGATAAAAAAATGAGACTCAACAAAATTTGTCAGAGTATAATGAATGATTCCTCACCTGCAACCGCTGAAAGAAGAGGAGGTGACAGGAGAAAGAAGTTGTGGGAAGATAGGAAAAACGCAGTTGTCAGACACATTGAACAATTCAAGCCTATCGAAAGTCACTATTCTAGAGGAAAAATGCTACATAGCCAATATTTTCCCAGTGAATTAAATGTAAAAATAATGTGGGAAATGTTCTGTGACAAAACATCCTGATCTGGACGTAAAGCATGACTACTACAGGACAATATTCTACAATAATTTTAATATTGGCTTCGGAGCTACCTCATATTGACACATGCTCTACATTCGCGTCCCTACAAACCACGATGGCCTTGGGAAAGAAAAATATGGAACATCAGCTTACAGTTTACAAACTTCGAGGCATTGTTTTTCATGAAAGACTGAAGGAAGACATCGAAGGTCAACTAGTTTTAAGTTATGACTGCCAGAAAAATTTAGTCCTTCCAAGAGTCCCAGATTAGGCGGTTTACTATTCCAGACAGATGTACTTATATAATTTCACGGTTTGCCGAGGTTCCTCTACGAGCAGTCAGACGAAAGACAATGTGACCTTGCATGTTTGACTGGAGAACGAATTTGGAATGGATTCGAATCAGATTGCTTCACCTCTTCATCATCAACTGCTTAATACCAATTTGCATGGTGTCACCAAACTACGCCTCTTTTCGGATGGATACGGTGGGTAGAACAAGAATACAACAATGATTGGGATGTTGATGTACTGGTTCCTATACGCTGCTCAAGTACACGTAGAGAGCGTTGAAGTGTGGTTCCCGATGGTCGGTCATTTTTTATACCCAATGAGAGAGTTTTTGGAAACACAGAGAGAAAATTTTTAAAATTGAGCTTAATCGAAAACCCTGCAGTATACGTCGGCATAATGGAAAAATTCGCCACAGTGATGCATTTGGGTTTCAGATGACCGCAAAGTGAGAGACTGGAAGAAGTTCGCCACTGACGTTATGAAAGTTCCTGGATCCTGGCACTTCCAATTTCAAAAGCCGAAGAGAAATATCATCACGAAGACAGCAAACAAAAATTATGACTTGTGCAAGGAGAAGTATTCTTCAATTTTGAAAGTGGAGAGCCGAAATCTATTCTTAAAAGAGGCAAACGTCTCACGAAAGAAACTCTTCCTGAGGAGAATCGAAAAGGCGTCCCACTGAAAAAAGCTAAAATTATGGACGTCAAGCAGCTCTGAGAACTACACTGGGAAGAGACATGGCTCGAGGAGGAAAAGTTAAAATTGTACACTGATGTTTTTGAGCATCAGAAGTTCATGGAAACAGACGAATGTCAAAACGGCGAGGATGAAGGACTTGATTTTGAGATCTTAGATGACGACGATTCCCCGAACATAGCTTAAACGCTGTATACTTCATTTTACCTTGTGATCGTTTCTTTGCAATATTTCATTTTCCCAAGATTTCTTTCCAAAGATTTCTCACGTTCATGATAGGTGTTAAGACTGAATTCGGTGATTAAATCTGAGTAATATTAATATTGTATCTTGTAGTAGTTCATGTTTAGTTTTTTTATGTAAAGGTTTCAATCTTTTTAAATATTTAAAATAAAACAGTATTTCAGCACTTTGTTTGTTTAATTTTCTTCCTTTCGCATTATTTTAGTATACTACTGAAGTCTACCATTCTTACCGACATTGCCAGATAGACACAGGAATTAATTTTTCGGCCGGTTTTGCAACCGACTGCATTCTATCTTGGCGGCCGATGCGGTTGCAGAAGCTACTAACTGGTCCATTCGGTTGCAAAACGGGCTAAGTACAAATTTTTACATACAAATACTTATAAGAGTTTAATGTAGGATTATAGAGACATTTATGATATGGTCGCTATGTTTTTTTTTTTTCCTTCTTTTCTTGGGACACTAACCACCGTAGTGATATTGCTGTGAGAGCAAGGCTACGTTTTTCGGCTTTTCCCAAAAATCTTTTAAAACTGACTTAGTCGCTTTTGCAACTGGGCTACTCAACCTGTTTTTTTGTAAATATACACTGAAGAGCCAAAGAAACTGCTACACCTGCCTAATATCGCGTAGGGCCCCCGAGAGCACACAAAAGTGCCGTAACACGACGTGGCATGGACTCGACTAATGTCTGAAGTAGTGCTTGAGGCAACTGACACCATTAATCCTTACGGGCTGTCCATAAATCCGTAAAAGTACGAAGGGGTGGAGATCTCTTCTGAACAGCACGTTGGAAGACATCCCAGATATGCTCAATAATGTTCATGTCTGAAATGTTTGTTGGCCAACGGAAGTGTTTAAACTGGAAGAGTGTTCATGGAGCCACTCTGTAGCAATTCTGGACATGTGGGGTGTCGCATTGTCCTGCTGGAATTGCCCACGTCAAATGGAGATGAATGGATGCAGG
The DNA here is from genome assembly GCF_023864345.2 of Schistocerca serialis cubense. NCBI lineage: Eukaryota > Metazoa > Arthropoda > Insecta > Orthoptera > Acrididae > Schistocerca > Schistocerca serialis. Next base: position 544,619,805 of record NC_064642.1, read on the forward strand.
TGATCAGACAGTACAGTGGCCATACTGAGGAAACGTGCGGAGTGCACATCGTGCAACGTGCAACGTTTCTCGACACACAGGCTGCAAGGCATTGTAAGTTGATAGGGCGATGGGTATTTTGTACAATTTCTCGTCACTCCATTTCCTATTTCCACTCACAAATCGAGCGAGGAAGAAACACCTGTCTGCCTCTCTCTTATATTGTTCCTATGGTTCTTGTGGGAGATATACCCTATCTCCAGTAAAATCATTCTGCATATTCTTACAAATTCTGCTTCTCTACATATACATCTATACTCTGCAAACAGCCATGAGGTGCGTCTCAGAGGGTGGATACCATTGTACCAGTTATTAGAGTTTCTTCCTGTTCCATTCACGTATGGAGCGCGGGTAGAATGGCTGTTTGAGTGCATCTGTGCGAGCAGAAATTATTTTACTTCTACCCTCACGATCCCTATATGAGCGTAATCATTTAAAGGCGGTTCTTGAAAGTTTGTTAATAGACTTTCTCGGTATTGTTTACATCTATCTTCAACAGTATTCCAGTTCAGTTCCTTCAGTATCTCTGTGACACTCTCCCATGGATTAAACAAACCTGTGACCATTCGTGCTGCCCATACTGCGGGTACGTTCAGTATCTCCTGTTAGACCTATCTGCTACGGGCCCCGCACACTTGAACAATATTCTAGAACCGGTCACACGAGTGATTTGTAAGCAATCTCCTTTGTAGACTAATTGCACTTCCCCAGTATTCTATCTGTAATCCGAAGTCTACCGCCCTGCTTTACCCATGACTGAACCTGTGTGCTCATTCCACTTCATATCTCTACAAAGTGTTACACTCAGGTATTTGTATGAGTTGGCCGGTTCCAGCAGTGACTCATTGATACTATAGTCATGGGATACTACGTTTTTTCGTTTTGTGAAGTGCAAAGTTTTAAATTTCTGAACATATAAACCAAGCTGCCAATTCTGCACCGCTTTGAAATCTTCTCAAGATCTGACAGCATATTTATGCAGCTTCTTTCGTATAGTACTCCATTATAGATAACTACATCATCTGCAAAAAGCATGATTTTTACTGTTAATATTTTCTGCAAGTTCATTAATATGCAGCATGTACAGCAAGGGTCCCAACACACTTCCCTGGGGCATGTCAGGAGTGTCTCATACGCCTGACGATGACTCTCTCTACCAAAAAGTCCTCTGTCCAGTCCAAATCTTACTTGATGCCCCACATGATCGTACTTTTGACAATAAGCGTAGGTGTGGCAGTCAAATGCTTTTTCAATAGCGTTTCGCAATGGGAAATCTTCTTTCCTCCAGAAATTTCGTTCTGAGAAAAATGACCAGGAACAAAGATAGCAGGACGCCTGTGAATCGCGTCGGTGTTTTCCTTTAATCTAATGTGGCGAAAGTCCAAAATGCTCGATCATTAATACAAAATAGGTCATATCTACATCTGCACGATTGCTGTGCACTTCACAATTGGTTCATCGAACCACCTTCAAGCTATTTCTCTACCGTTGCATTCTCGAAAATCGCGCAGAAAAAACTAACACTTACACCTTTCCATGTAAACTCTGTTATTTATTATTATATTATGGTGATCGTGTACGTAAAATACGTATAATTTCACACTCTGAGGAGAAAGATGGTGGTTGAAATTCCATGAGAAGATCCTGCTCCAACGAATAACACTTTTTTTAACGGTAGCCACTCCAGTTCGCGTATCATATCCGTAGCATACTCTCCTCCGTTTCGCGATAATACAGAACGAGCTGCCCTTCTTTGAACTTTTTCAGTGTCCACCGTCAATTCAATCTGATGCGGATTCCACACTGCACCACAATACTCCAGAAGAGGGCAGACAAGCGTAGTGTAAGCAATCCCTTTAGTAAACCTGTTGCATTTTCTTTCTCCTAACAAATCACAATCTTTGGTTTGCTTTCCCCATCATCATCATTCCCCATCATCATTCCAATTTAAGTTATTCGTAATTTTAATCTCTAAATATTTGTTGAATTTATGGCTTTTAGATTCATGTGATTTATCTTGTAATCGAAAATTAACAGCTCTTTTCAGTACTCATGCTAATGACTTCGCACTTTTCATTATTTAGTGTCTATTACCATTTTTGGCAACATACAGATGTCTTGTTGGTTGGTTGATTAATCCGGGCAAGGGCCCAAACAGCGAGGTCAACGATCCCAGTGGGTTAGGGAAGGATGGGGAAAGAAGTCGCCGTTCCCTTACAAAGGAACCATCCCGGCATTTGCCTGAAGCGATTTAGGGAAATCACAGAAAACCTAAATCAGGATTGCCGCATGCGGGTTTGAACCTTCGTCCTCTCGAATGCGAGTCCAGTGTGCTAACCACTACGCCACCTCGCTCGGTAGATATTTTGTCTAAACATTTTTGCAACTGATTTTGATCATCTGTTGACATCACATGACGGTAAATTACAGCATCAGCTGCAAACGATCTAAGAGGACTGCTGAAATTGTCTCCTAAATCGTTCACGTAGATCAGAAACGACAGAGTTCCTATAAAACTTCCTTGGGGAACGCCAGATATTACTTCTATTTTACTGGACGACTTTCCGTGAATTACGAGGAACTGTGGTCCTTCTGAGAGGAAATCACGAATCCAGCCGCACAAATGAGACGATACTCCATAGACATGCAGTTTGGTTAAAAGTCGCTTGTGACGAGGGGTGTCAATAGCCTTCTGGAAATCTAAAGACAAGAACCACTTTGACATCCTCTGCAGACAGTACTCATCACTTTATGAGAATAAAGAGCTGGTTGTGTTTTACAAGAACGATCTTTTCTGAATCCGTGTTGGCTGTTTATCAATAAATCGTTTTCTTCGAGATAATTTATAATGTTCAGTCACAGCATATGTTCCAAAATCTGTTAGAGACATGAGTCTGCAATTCAGCGGATTATTCCTATTTCCTTGCTTGTGTACCTTTCCAGCCTTTAGGTACGGCTCTTTCGATAAGCGAGCGGTTTTCTATGATTGTTACGTTCTGTAAGTGGTCTTCTCTAAAAGTGTGTTACACTTTCTCCGTACTTGCTTAATAAAGTAAAATGGACTGTTCATCTACCCTACAACTGATCTTGGGTTCTCATTTCATTCCTTATCATTTCGCAGCGGTAGGCCTTGATATTTGAACGACGTGAGTGAAGCAGGATACCATTAACACTGCACTCGAGTGTTAGAGGAATATCAGCATAACTTAGGTTTGTTCGTCTTAAAACCAAGCTGCTATTTCTTGCACTAAATAGAGACTCTGTCCAAGTCATCCTGAAATGCTCTAAAGTCACGCTACAAAGACAGTTTACAGTACACCGCAACATCACCAGCTGCTCACCCAAAGTGCGGAACAAGAGCAATAGTCTTGCTGCCGACGAACATTCACTAGCCAGGATAAACTGTATTCTATGACTAAGAGTATAATCGAGCCAGTTGAATATCTGAAAATTTATTCATCGTGCTCGGAACTTGGCACCGATCTGCAGTGTGGTACAGCGTCACAAGCTTTAAAGGAACTTAAGAATACAGCTATCGGTCTCCATTCAAAGTTCTCACACGAACGATGATCTACTTCTCGCTACTGATATATAAGGTATGAAGGATATAGGTGCAATATTTCTATTGGTTACTGAGGACGGTGTTCTGAACAATATTGCATCAGTATTTACTTTATTTTCAGACTATTACAGATGATGGTCGAAGTAGAGAGGGTATAAAGTATAGACTGACAATGGCAAAGAAAGCGTTTCTGAAGAAGAGAAATTTGTTAACATCGAGTATTGATTTAAGTGTCAGGAAGTCGTTTCTGAAAGTATTTGTATGGGGTGTAGCCATGTATGGAAGTGAAACATGGACGATAAATAGTTTAGACAAGAAGAGAATAGAAGCTTTCGAAATGTGGTGCTACAAAAGAATGCTGAAGATTAGATGGGTAGATCACATAACTAATGAGGAGGTATTGAATAGAATCGGGGAGAAGAGGAGTTTGTGGCACAACTTGACTAGAAGAAGGGATCGGTTGGTAGGACATGTTCTGAGGCATCAAGGGATCACCAATTTAGTACTGGAGAGCAGCGTGGAGGATAAAAATCGTAGAGGGAGACCAAGAGATGAATACAGTAAGCAGATTCAGAAGGATGTAGGCTGCGGTAGGTACTGGGAGATGAAGAAGCTTGCACAGGATAGAGTAGCATGGAGAACTGCATCAAACCAGTCTCAGGACTGAAGACCACAACAACAAACAACAGGATATTAGGATTAGTATGTTTTTAGATTGGTTAGTGTGTCCGAGAACATGTGGCAAGAGCAAGCCATTAGTGCTTACTTTCCCGGCGACAGCAGGTCAGGTGGACGCAAAACGGTTAGTATTTACTGACAAGCATAGTCCACTTAGTGGTGCAATTACGACCGTCCAGAAAAAGTCAAGCAGTAAATTATGTGACGAGTTTTCGGGAAGACTGTTCGACACAGAGAAAATACAATCGACACACTGATTTGTTGGTGTGTTAAGTTACCTAAGTTACCACATGTAAAAAAATCTGCGCTTATCCTCTTTACACGGCGTCTAGCAGCAAGCTTTGCGAGTGGGAAGAGAAGGGCAGAAGTAGTGTCACCAAGGCAGCACTTTATTATAAAGGAAGCAACTGTCACCTAACGCAGCACAGTTTTTACTTCCGAAAAAATACGAGCAGTTGAAAAGAGAGATAAGGACGTAGCTCAAAGCTGTACGCTTTCGCCTAATCTCTTCGGTTGACAAGACGCCATAAAATTCACGTGAGCTGTTACCGAAAGCGCAGCTAAGGCAATAAACCGTAACGCCGACTCCATTTGCTGACAAGCATCGTTACTCACAGTTGACCATCAGTCTGACGCTACGGCCTGCGCTATAGTCATAAAAGCAGCTGAACGATCCGCTGGACGGATGGGCTGACATTTCACGCAAGCCTCTGGTATCGACACTACAGCGAGGGAAGTGCGCGTGGCATTTGTCCAGCCCAGTGGTACTGCAAGCTGCATACTTCGCTTCGTCGGCCCTAAAACTGCGACACAGAATCCAACTGGCACTTTTATTTTGCGCTCGCTCCACTTGCCTCCTAGCGCCCTCGCCTAACAGGTTTTCCGTTCACTTGCTGTCCGCTGGGGCCGGCGAGTCGGTTCTCTCGTAAAATATTCATAGCCGATAGCCATTGATGTGCGCGGGACTTGACGATCGCTCTTAACCTATTTCCGGTTCCCGGAATGCTTCCCCGCGAGAAAGAACCTACTTTATTCTTGAGGCAATGCAAAAGTTCGTGGTGTGTTAAAAAAATAACGGGGATATTTTTTTTAAATAATGTTATTTATTCGACTATATTAACGTTGTAGCCCGCCCGGTTGGCAGTGCGGTCTAACCCACGGCTTTCCGGGCGGGAAGGAGCGCCTGGTCCCCGGCACGAATCCGCCCGGCGGATTTGTGTCGAGGTCCGGTGAACTGGCCAGTCTGTGGATGGCTTTTAGGCGGTTTTCCATCTGCCTCGGCGAATGCGGGCCGGTTCCCCTTATTCCGCCTCAGTTACACTATGTCGGCGATTGCTGCGCAAACAAGTTCTCCACGTACGCGTACACGACCATTACTCTGCCACGAAAACATAGAGGTTACACTCGTCTGGTGTGAGACGTTCCATGGGGGATCCACCGGGGGCCGAACCGCACAATAACCCTGGGTTCGGTGTGAGGCGGCGGAGGTGTGAAGTGGACTGCGGTAGTCGTCGTGGGGTTGCGGACCACTGCGGCAGCGGCGGGGACGGAGCCTCTCCGTCGTTTCTAGGTCCCCGGTTAACATACAGTACCGATGTTGTTGTTGTCGTTGTCTTTAGTTCGAAGACTAGTTTCATTCAGCCCCCCACGCTACTCCTGTGCAAGCCTCTTCATCTCCGAGTAACTACTGCAACCAACATCACTCTGAAACTGCTTACTGTATTCATCTTCTGACCTCCCTCTGCGATTTTTACTCCTCAAATTGCCCTCCAGTAATAAACTGGTGAACGCTTGATGTCCCAGAATGTCTTCTATCAACTGATCTCTTCTTTTAGTCAAGTTTGGTCACCGATTTCTTGACTCCCCAATTGCATTCAGTACCCCATCAATAGTTACACGATCTACCCAACTAATTTTCAGCATTCTTCTGTGGCAGCACATTTCAAAAGCCTCTATTCTCTTCTTGTCTAAACTGTTTATCGTCCTTGTTTCACTTCGATAAATGGCTACGCTCAAGGCAAACAGACTTCAGAAAAGACTTACTAACGCTTAAATCTATATTCGTTGTTACCAAAATTCTCTTTTTCAGAACGCTTTTGTTACCATTTACATCCTCTGCACACCGGCAGCCATAATTTATATTGCTGCAGAAATGGCAAATAGCAAAACCCAGCATCACCTGATTTAATTCGACTACATCACATTATCACTGTCTTGCTTTTGTTAATGTTTATTTTATATGCTACTTTCAACACGCTGTCTATCCCATTCAACTGCTCTTCGAAGTCCTTTGCTGTCTCTGACAGAAATACAATACCATCGGCAAACCTCAATGTTTCTCTTTCTTCTCCCTGAACTTTCCTACTCCAATTTTTTTCTTTAGTTTGGTAATATTAATGTTATCTTCTTCAAAATAGAACGCATTATACCTTCTACACTTTTGCCAGCGCTTTTTCCAACCCCCAAACACTTATGAAACTCGATCCCTGGGTTAGGTTTCAGTTCTCTCAACGATGCCTTTTTAATCTCTTCTGTGTTCGTAAAACGACAGCCTTTTCAAATTTTTCTTCATTTTTGGGAACAGAGAACAGTCACAAAGCACCGTTTTTCGTGAATATGGAAGCTGGAGCATCATTACAGTACTGTCTTTGGCCACGAGATAACGGAAATGCAAGAAACTACGAGCGGGTGCATTATCGTGGTGCAATAGGAATGAATTGTTTCGCCACAAATCCAAGCGTTTTCCCGGATCTCTTCACGCAAATGTCGCTGAAATGATAAGTAGTACACCTTATTGATCATTCGACGTAGTGGCAAGCACTCATGTACTCCAAACAAAACAGACCTCTTTCATAGGCCTACATAACGGTCATGAATGATGGCTGTGACCGCGAGAATAGTCGCTAAGGACCAAACGTTAAAACAATAGTTACGTCTAACTGTGGAACGTTTATTTTCAAACAGATACTTTATCAGCGAACCAGTAAAATTCTCCTTCGACAGTAATGTAAAAGATTATGAGGTCACATTCTAACACACGACAAGAAGAAATCATCCTAAACCTGCCACAACATTCGGTTCCCATGTAACTCGGAAGTTTCTACGAGAAGGTCTCTGATGCACCCATTGCAGCGACTACAACGATGAAACATGTGAAATTGCTCTTCGTATCGAATAGTCAAATATGGTTCAAATGGCTCTAAGCACTATGGGATTTAACATCTGAGGTCATCAGTCCCCTAGACTTAGAACTACTTAAACTTAACTAACCGAAGGACATCACACACATCCATGTCCGAGGCAGGATTCGAACCTGCGATCGTAGCGGCAGGGCGGTTCCGGACTGAAGAGCCTAGAACCGCTCGCCACAACGGCTGGCCTCGAATAGTCCAGCAGTAAAATCATTCCTTCCGGCATGGAGAAAGCCTGTTACAGCTTTAGTATGAACATCATTTCGTGCACGTGCGTTTGATCACAGCTGCGACGACATTTAACACATTTTACAGGTAAATGCTTACTGCAGCATCCTGTACTGTCTGTCTACCATTACATATATCTCTTTACGTCGGAACTACGGAATGAAAAAGTAACCAAGCGAAAGATCTCATTTTGTACAACAATACGACGAGAAGTAAGTAGGCTGTTTAGTTTTTTATGTTGGCAACGCCATGCAGCGCTCTGTATGAAAATCACTGACTGTGCTGTGTGCAGTCTGTGACTGGTTGGACTCATTGTTAGAATATTCACTTGTGTACTGTTGGGCTGTTGGATGTGAACAGCACGTAGCGTTGTGCAGTTGGAGGTGAGCCGACAGCAGTGGTGGATGTGGGGAGAGAGATGGCAGAGTTTTGAGAGCGGACGATCTGGACGTGTGCCCGTCTGAAAAAGGAAATTTGTAAGACTGGATGTCATGAACTGATATATTATGACTTTTGAACGCTATTAAGATAAATACATTGTTTGTTCTCTATCAAAATCTTTCATTTGCTAACTATATGCCAATCAGTAGTTGGTGCCTTCAGTAGTTAGAATCTTTTATTTAGCTGGCAGTACTGGCGCTCGCTGTATTGCAGTAGTTCGAGTATGTAATCGTTCATTCAAATGCTCTTAATGCTTTGTAAGACACTACGTCACTCGGCCCTCATCTGTCTTTAAACCCAACATACCCACATCATAAGTTATGCCCGCCGACTACCTTAGTGCTCACTAAAGCAAATTCAACTTAATTTCAGGAACTAATGTATTTCCATTACCAACGTTAGCCTACGTAACAGAAATCAGCTAGCAGTCCAAAACATAAGAATTTAGAGAGCTTGGCGAGCAGAAGAAAAAGTTGTCTTCTAACACAAAGATAAACAGGGAAAAAAATCAGCAGGTAAAAGAAACGGAGCGGACGAGTGTTCTCACTAAATCCTCGAGAAGCACTGTTGCAACACGAGCTCAGCAGAGCACAAAAGATGTAGCAAGCTGCGAAATCCCTGGGGAATGAGCTACAAAAGCCAGGCAGAAAAACATGGACACGGCGGATACAATCACATGGGAATACCAGCTCTCGTCGGTACACTGAAAAAGAACCACCCAACGACACAGTAGTCGATAGCGGATGGATTACATTTGTAGTTACACAATACCACGATGGAAGATGGTTACGCTATCTAAGCTACCAACAGAAGATAGTGTCGGATGTTGCACGGTTTGTGTAATCATGCAAACAAGATGGCTGTCATCATGTACTGAATTCATATTGCTTGATCCAGTACACGTTACTGCGTACAACAGTATCCTACACACTGTTCCCAAACGCGTATCCCTCCAAGACCTGAGAAACCACAATATGACAAATACATTTCCCGAAGAACTTTTATGTTGCCTCACTGGAACTTATGTCGATACTGCACCCAACCGACGTCAACAATGCATACCTCTTGATTTCCACTTCGTCTGACGGCTCTTCAGTGCTTGACGAACAGAGGCATATTATTTTAAATATCTGTTAAAATTTTGTCAGATTAGTCTTTCGCATGAAAACTGTTGTTTTTATAGAAAATTAATCCTGCAGCACTATACAGTAAGAAGACGAGAGTGTTCCCTCGTGTGGCGTGCGAAGTAGATGGAGAGAATGATGGTAGTTGCCTGAGTGGCTTCTCTAGTTACACTGATGACGATTACGTAGCAACAAATAAGGCGTGATACACCGAACATTTTTGAAGATAGTAAGGTTTTATCTTTTATCTCTGGATCTGTACTGCAGCGCTAAGACATTAATTTGTAGACTTACTCTACAAATTTCAGAGCCAAGTTGTTCGTACGAGCAACATAAAAATGTTTTCAACAAACAATAAGAACTATTCAGATCAAACATTCCATACTAATACGTATTTTGATCCCATTGCGAAATTGTAATCCCTACGGGTGCGTCCCTCTGGTGACGATGAGGGATCTCATAAGATGTAATGGGGTGGTCTAAATATACAATAACGACCCTTGGACCACCAAAGAGCACAGTGTGAAGGCTTGATTGTACTGCAACACCGTCCCTCCGCTGGACATAGTTATGGAGGGCCAGCTCAGATAACAAGGTGGAGAGCTCAACGCAAGAACAGTGCAACAGAGGAAAAGACAGCCCTCTAATGAGCTGCAATATAATTGGGTACTGGTCTGAAGTCTGTGACGAGGAAGCCCCTCCAGTGGACTTCCCTGGCGGTAGCCTAGTACCATGTTCTGGGGAGAAAATATAACACTCGAAGTCTTCACAATAAGAAACTAGGAAGCCAGTGTTACAGTCTAAAAACATACGCCACTTATACCAAAACTGGTCTTTCAAATTCTAAAGATGGCAGGGGTGAACTACGGGGAGTGAAAGGCTATTTACAATTTGCACAGAAACCAGATGGCAGTTATTAGAGTCGAGGGGAAGCAGCGGTTGAAAAGGGAGTGAGACAGGGTTCTGAACTATCCCCCATGTTATTCAATCTGTACATTGAGCAAACAGTAAAGGAAACGAAAGAAAAATTTGGAATAGGAATTAAAATTCAGGGAGAAGAAATAACAGCTTTTAGGTCTCTGACTTTCTGTCAGAGAGAGCTAAGGACTTGGAAGAGCAGTTGAACAGAATGGACAGTATCTTGAAAGGAGGATATACAATCAACATCAATAAAAGCAAATCGAGGATAATGGAAAGTAGCCGAATTAAATCAGGTGATGCTGAGAGAATTAGGTTATGAAGTGAGAAACTTAAAGTAGTAGTCGAGTTTTGCTATTTGACTCCTACGGTTGCAGGTTCGAATCCTGCCTCGGGGATGGATGTGTGTGATGTCCTTAGGTTAGTTAGGTTTAAGTAGTTCTAAGTTCTAGGGGACTGATGACCTAAGAAGTTAAGTCCCATAGTGCTCAGAGCCATTTGAGTTTTGCTATTTGGACAACAAAATAAATGATGATGGCCGAAGAAGAGAGGATATAAAATGTAGACTGGCTATGGCAGGAAAAGCGTTTCTGAAGAGAAGAAATTTGTTATCATCGACGTAGCTCTGTCAGGAAGTATTTTCTGAAAGTATTTGTATGAAGTGTAGCCATGTATGGAACTGAAACATGAACGATAACTAGTTTAGACAAGAAGAGAATAGAAGCATTCGAAATGTGGTGCTACAGAAGAATGCTGAAGATTAGATGGGTAGGTCACATAACTAATGAGGAGGTACTGAATAGCATTGGGGAGAAGAGGTATCTGTGGCACAACTTGACTAGAAAAAGAGATCGGTTGATAGGACAAGTTCTGAGGCATTAGGGAATCACCAATTTAAAATTGGATGGAAGTGTGGAGGGTAAAAATCGTAGAGGAAGACCAAGAGTTGAATACAGAAAGCAGATTCAGAAGGATACAGGTTGCAGTAGTTACTCGGAGATAATCCGGCCGAAGTGGCCGAGCGGTTCTGGGCGCTTCAGTTTGGAACCGCGCGACCGCTACGGTCGCAGGTTCGAATCCTGCCTCGGGCATGGATGTGTGTGATGTCCTTAGCTTAGTTAGGTTTAAGTAGTTCTAAGTTCTAGGAGACTGATGACCTCAGATGTTAAGTCACATAGTGCTCAGAGCCATTTGAACCATTTTACTCGGAGATGAAGAGGCTTACACAGGAGAGAGTAGCATGGAGAACTACATCGGATCAGTCTTTGGACTGAAGACCACAATAAGAACAAAACCAAAGTTATTGTTCACTATGGTAATCACCAAGTTTGATAAAAGGTTTTTATTGAGGGCAAGGCATGTGAACAAGTCTCCAATTTCAGACAAACAGGGTGTCATATCACTGAAGTAACGATAATGATATAGAGAACAAAGTCAATAAATTTTATGAGGTATATGGAACTATAAATAAAACCTTAAAGAACAAGCTGAAGTTTTATAAAACAATGGCTGTGCAAGTCTTGCTGTATTAGATTGAAAAAAAAAAGGAAAGATAAAAGCAACATATAGTTGGCTGAAATGAGCTTATTATGATCTGTTAGAGGTTGCACAACAGAGGGTCTTAGAAGAAATGAGAATATACAAAGTGGAAAAAATAAGAACAAATAGAGGCAGCATCTCAAACTTTTGGAAGAAAACAGATTTCGAGTCATTGTAAACATTGGAAGAAAAGGGCATTGGATGACCGGGATAACGATGGTCTTAAAAATTTGAAGTCAGAACAGACATTTTGCCTAAACTTTGTAGTGAAGAAGAGGGAGAAGAAGGAGCTGTATTTTCATAAGTCAGAGAAGTTTATCAGTAATAATTCAGAAGTCAATACTTAATACTTCTTTATCACCGAAACGTTACATAATTTGTTATGTAAATATGATTATATGTATTTTGTAACAAAATACGTCTACTCTGATCTGTAAGTAACACAAATATAGCAGAGAACTAGCGGATGGTAAGCTGCTTAATGTTTTGTTTTTGTATATATTGCCTTCATCAGTGCTTCTGAAGAAAATCGAATTTATTTTTTTACGGTATATAATTTGTAAAGGCTTTTTACTTTGGATGTTGTGGTCACGTCTTGATGTTGTAGATGGACATATTAAACATATTACTGCTGTGTTGGGATAGCGGATAACCAAAACACCAAAGATTACAATCACATCACTAACAGTTCCGCAGATACACGACCTGCAACCCACACAAATATCTTTGCGTAAACAATTAGGTGCCAGTCTTGAATTTCTACGAGTGTCAAGCGACTGTCAAAATAATAAAAAAGTATTATAATATACGTGTAACATCAAATCATCGAAAGACATTAGAACGTTACTGAAAAATATTACATTCAACAACTACAGTAACAGTTTATAAAAATGTCGTGTGACTAGGGCCTCCCATCGCGTAGACAGTTCGCTTGGTGCAAGTCTTTCGATTTGACGCCACTTCGGCGACTTGCGCGTCGATGGGGATGAAATGATGATGATTAGGACAACACAACACCCAGTCTCTGAGCGAAGAAAATCTCCGACCCAGCCGGGAATCGAACCCGGGCCCTTAGGATCGACATTCTGTCGCGCTGACCACTTTTTTTCCTTTTTTTTCATTTTGTTGTTTTTGCTGGTTGTTTATGGTCGTTGTGGACGTCACATGACATCTGGTCAAGATCTTATGTTGATCCTTCCACTCAGTTTTTTATTACAGAGGCCAACCAGCTCTCTGACCGAACACGCTGAGCTACCGTGCCGGCTGACCACTCAGCTACCAGGGACGGAAGGTAACAGTTTATTCAAAGTTAACGTACGTCCATCTACAACGTCAGAACGTGAGTACAACGTTCAATGCGAAAAACTTTATAAATTATATATTATGTAAAATACAAATAAATGCGATTGTTTGCCTCTGTAATGATGAAGGCAATAAAGCCGAAATAAACTTTTATAAAAATGGTTCAAATGGCTCTGAGCACTATGGGACTCAACTGCTGTGGTCATCATTCAAAAAAATGGTTCAAATGGCTCTGAGCACTATGGGTTCAAATGGTTCAAATAGCTCTGAGCACTATGCGACTTAACTTCTGAGGTCATTAGTCACCTAGAACTTAGAACCAATTAAACCCAACTAACCTAAGGACATCACACACATCCATGCCCGAGGCGGTTCCAGACTGAAGCGCCTTTAACCGCACGGCCACACCGGCCGGCGAGCACTATGGGACTTAACTTCTGAGGCCATCAGTCCCATAGAACTTAGAACTGCTTAAACCTAACTAACCGAAGGACATCACACACATCCATGCCCGAGGCAGGATTCGATCCTGCGACCGTAGCGGTAGCGCGGTTCCACACTGTAGCGCCTAGAACAGCTCGGCCAACCCGGCCGGCAAACTTTTATACAAAAATAAAATATCAAGCAGCATACTGTCTACTAATTCTCTGTATAATGTACTACTGTGACGAGATACTTGCTGCATGTCCCATAATAAAAAAAGAAAGAAATACAGCACTGATAATTTTTCACCTTCATTACTCACAGTACTATCAATAGAGGGTTATGTCGTTTCCGGAAAACCGAATACCGCGAGAATAGGACGTGAAAATTTGGCAAGTTTTGAGGATTAGCGGACCTCTTGATGCGAGCGCTGTGCAGATTGTCTCAAGGTGTGAGCACTGAGAATGCTGAGGTGGTCGTTAGCATCTTTACGACCAGCGTAGAGCTCGTAAAGCAAGGCGGCTGGTGTGGCATGTGAGCGTGATTCAGTCCTCGACCTGGCTGGTCACCGCAGTCGGCTGCTCCAGTGCGGTAAGCGGCGGTCACTGGGGCAACGCCCGCTCCAGCTCCAGCGGCCCAGCCCTTCACTCGCCAGACCGCCATTACGTGATGTCACGCCCGGAAACAAGAAAAGGGGCTGCGAGAGGCGAGCACAGGGGGACAGCTCCCTCCCAGGAGCAGGCTGTGAGCAGGCGCTGCCGGGAGCTCGTCTGCCGGAGTGGGACTAACCACCTCTCTGACACCGATTCAGTCTTCCAACCGGAGTCTCGGAGAAAATATTAACCACGTGCTCTAAAAGATACATCGGTGAGAAAGAGCAACAAATTAACAATAGTACCAAATAAAAATATATTTTTAGTAATTTGCGATCCGTGCTCTAAAAGATACATCGGTGGGGAAAGAGCAACAAATTAACAATAGTACCAAATAAAAATATATTTTTAGTAATTTGCGATCTTTGATCATAATCTACATAACCAGCTTCTGATATATGATATGCTACAAAAATTACAGTGAGTAAATAAAAGGCAGAATCAGTCTCTCTCACGCACACATAGAACCGTGTCTTGCATTCCAAGCACAGGATATAATATGCTGTTTGAGGGTTAACTTTCCATAAACCAGAATACAGCTCTTAAATGGCTCTGAGCACCATGGGACTTAACATCTGAGGTCATCAGTCCCCTAGAACTTAGAACTACTTAAACCTAGCTAACCTAAGGACATCACACACATCCATGCCCGAGGCAGGATTCGAACCTGCGACCGTAGCGGTCACGCGGTTCCAGACTGTAGCGCATAGAACCGCTCGGACACTCTGGCTGGCTATACACCTCTTAAGCTAGATAACAGTGCAGTTACATGTGGCATTGTATGCAAATACACTCCTGGAAATTGAAATAAGAACACCGTGAATTCATTGTCCCAGGAAGGGGAAACTTTATTGACACATTCCTAGGGTCAGATACATCACATGATCACACTGACAGAACCACAGGCACATAGACACAGGCAACAGAGCATGCACAATGTCGGCACTAGTACAGTGTATATCCACCTTTCGCAGCAATGCAGGCTGCTATTCTCCCATGGAGACGATCGTAGAGATGCTGGATGTAGTCCTGTGGAACGGCTTGCCATGCCATTTCCACCTGGCGCCTCAGTTGGACCAGCGTTCGTGCTGGACGTGCAGACCGCGTGAGACGACGCTTCATCCAGTCCCAAACATGCTCAATGGGGGACAGATCCGGAGATCTTGCTGGGCAGGGTAGTTGACTTACACCTTCTAGAGCACGTTGGGTGGCACGGGATACATGCGGACGTGCATTGTCCTGTTGGAACAGCAAGTTCCCTTGCCGGTCTAGGAATCGTAGAACGATGGGTTCGATGACGGTTTGGATGTACCGTGCACTATTCAGTGTCCCCTCGACGATCACCAGTGGTGTACGGCCAGTGTAGGAGATCGCTCCCCACACCATGATGCCGGGTGTTGGCCCTGTGTGCCTCGGTCGTATGCAGTCCTGATTGTGGCGCTCACCTGCACGGCGCCAAACACGCATACGACCATCATTGGCACCAAAGCAGAAGCGACTCTCATCGCTGAAGACGACACGTCTCCATTCGTCCCTCCATTCACGCCTGTCGCGACACCACTGGAGGCGGGCTGCACGATGTTGGGGCGTGAGCGGAAGACGGCCTAACGGTGTGCGGGACCGTAGCCCAGCTTCATGGAGACGGTTGCGAATGGTCCTCGCCGATACCCCAGGAGCAACAGTGTCCCTAATTTGCTGGGAAGTGGCGGTGCGGTCCCCTACGGCACTGCGTAGGATGCTACGGTCTTGGCGTGCATCCGTGCGTCGCTGCGGTCCGGTCCCAGGTCGACGGGCACGTGCACCTTCCGCCGACCACTGGCGACAACATCGATGTACTGTGGAGACCTCATGCCCCACGTGTTGAGCAATTCGGCGGTACGTCCACCCGGCCTCCCGCATGCCCACTATACACCCTCGCTCAAAGTCCGTCAACTGCACATACGGTTCACGTCCACGCTGTCGCGGCATGCTACCAGTGTTAAAGACTGCGATGGAGCTCCGTATGCCACGGCAAACTGGCTGACACTGACGGCGGCGGTGCACAAATGCTGCGCAGCTAGCGCCATTCGACGGCCAACACCGCGGTTCCTGGTGTGTCCGCTACGCCGTGCGTGTGATCATTGCTTGTACAGCCCTCTCGCAGTGTCCGGAGCTAGTATGGGGGGTCTGACACACCGGTATCAATGTGTTCTTTTTTCCATTTCCAGGAGTGTATTTCTGTGGTTGGAATACTTTCACTGAGTGACACTTCTGCAGAGAGACATTTCTGCACGATCCGGGGCTTTTGGGCAGATAATAGGCGCTTTGCAGGCAGCGAAGTGTAGGAACACATAGAAGGTTGGTAATCTGCGTGCTGGCACTCCGCATTCACCTAGAGGCACTCACAGAGAATTCTGGATAATCCGCAATGAAAAACATGTGTCGCTAGTGCATGTTAAGTCATTCATTGCTGTATGTGAAATGTAGCTAACATATTGAATTTTTCTGTACTTTGGAGATCTATGTATACCTGAAATGTAGAGAAAATGGATTGTATGTAACACGTTCAAAACCGGTCTCCCAGGCTGATGATACAGTGAAAATGAAATATTCGTAACATCCATCTTATCTCTAAAAGGTTCGAGATATCAAAACGAACGTCTAGCATGATATTATGCAAAGACATTTTTTAACATGCGGAACATTCTTACCTACGAGAGTATACAAGTAACTACAGAATTTTTTGGGGACTGATGTAATTTAAGGTTTATCGACAGCTCGTAAAATGAGAATTACCGTGTCTTTGCAATACCGAGAATGTGCATTTTCGTAAGCTATTGACATGACTTATCCTCAGTCCCTCGTTTAGTAGACCAATGCTTCAGTATTCTGTCACAAATGCAATTGTATTAGCATATTAGTCAGCTGCTAATACATCCCTGTATCATTGTAACACTCTCTCTCTAAAAAAGAGACTTGCAGCACAGCCTTCACCTTTTGTGTGATGTTCAACCTTCCATGGCCTAAAATTATTCCAAACTTTAATGTTAGCTTCATGAGACTATCTGCTGTAATTTTCATAGACTTATAGCATTGCGTGTGCAATTCGAAAGCTGATAGCCAGGCCCAGATTTACAGACAATGGCGCTCCTAGGCCAGAGGTTCCTGGGGGCCTCCCCTCTCCACCTCTTGTTTGTTTTGTACTTTCGTAGCTTTTAGTTTTCATGTTTTTTTCTTTCGTTGTCCTACAAACGTGATATTCTGTATCGCAACAAATTTAAAATACTGATGAAATTACTTAAAGAAATACATTGCAGATACATAAGACAATTTTCGAAAACAAAAAAACCAATAGCTAACACGTACAGTAATGGCAATTAACAACCAAATTAATGTCAATCGTTGTGAAACACAACCGTACAGCGGCTGCACACTAGAGCCGAATTGCAGTGTTGTTGAAAATAATGATTTCCCTGTTATAAGTGCTGCCTGCTATTAGGCCACCAATGCCAGTTGTTCCTCATAATCATAATAAATGTTTCTGTCCCCTTCCTTCCAAGCTCTTGAAGTTTTATATTTGTTGATTATTTCCAATTTCTATTTTGCCATTTTTAAACTGTTTTTAAGCATTTTAGTTGAAGTTTCTGGCCGGCCGGAGTGGCCGAGCGGTTCTAGGCGCTACAGTCTGGGATCGTGTGACAGCGACGGTCGCAGGGTCGAATCCTGCCTCGGGCATGGATGTGTGCGATGTCCTTAGGTTAGTTAGGTTTAAGTAGTTCTAAGTTCTAGGGGACTGATGACCTCAGCAGTTAAGTCCCATAGTGCTCAGTGCCATTTGAACCATTTTTTTTTTTTTAAATTTATGTACCGACTTATTTCGATTTGTGCTACTATGTTCTATTTCCATCCGCTTTGCGGCTAGGTCTTTTTGGTACAATTTTGATCCATTTAGTAACAATGTTTTTTTACATATATAATCTGAATAATATAGGTTGTTTTTAACAATGCCTGATGTCATTGGTTATATTCAGTAACGCCAGCTGCTAGAGAAATTCTTTTCTTTGCAAAATGGCGAACTGCCTGTGTCACTTGGGCACTGATGCTGCTATGAAGAAGTGATAGCACACTTTGCATTGATTTTTCTGCGCTCATCTGCAATGTAGTGCTTTTAATATCTTGTCTTACATACTAGTTCAATGTCACAATAATGATAATGAGATTCTCCCAAAACTAATCATGAAATAATACGATAAATTATTTTGTCGATGAAGATAAGTCTTTTACTGCTGAGTAACAATATAGTTGCAAATCACCTTAAAATTTGTCTAAAGTGATAAAGCTTTACTGTCGTCGAAGAAAATACTTGAGTATTGCTCATCATTATGGGACACTTACCTGGTTGGATTAATAGGAGAGATACAAAAGACCCAGCTAAAAGTGGTGAATTTCGTCAGAGGATCGTTTAGTAAGCACGAGAATGCATGGAAATGCTCAGATGATATATATGAAGATGCTAAAAATACAGTACAATAACACAGCATCTACTTGTCATTTATACTACAACTAATGTGAGTTCTCAGATGTCACACATTAGCAACCAGTGACAATAATAATGCCTATATTGTTGACCGCGTGACCTTCACAACAAAATACGTTGTCCTCAGAACAATAGATGCTCAGAGTGACCTCCCTGCACGTCCAAAAAATTGTTCAACCCGCAACTCATGTGGCAGACGTTACAAGAGAAGCGCTGTGCATCACGGAGAGGTTTGCTGCAGAAATTCTGAGAGAGTACGTTTCGAGAGGAATCGCGCATCATATTACTACCTCCCACATACGCCTCGTCAAATGAACACAAAGTGAAAAACAGAGAAATTAAGATCTTACCGAGTATCTTTCTTCCCACAAGTGGTACAAGAAGTATCTACCTCCGTTATCCACTACACACTGGAGTAAGACCGCTTCATACCCACAAGCCTATTTTATGTGGTTCATGGTTGACAGACTTAAGTATTGGACTACTTAAAAAGAGACTTTCATGAAACTTGCTCCAATAAAGAAGTTGTACATCTGACTGCGGGGCGAAATTTTAGATGTTGCTTTTAATTTTATGATGACGTGACCATGTGTAGAACGGCTTCCTCTGCAAGAAAACGATGAAAAAAATTGTTTTTCATTGGTGAAAGATATAATTTGCGGCAAGCGATCACGCGCTAGTTGACTTGAGTACAAATGCAAGCAGCAACACCACTTTTCTCTCAGTGAGACGCCTGCCGCACTAAATAGCCCACCCGTCTACCAGGGTCAAGGACTGTGGGCGGTACTGAAGCACCCGGCATGCAGTCAACGGTCTCACGGCGCAGGGAAGCCGAAAGTCGGTTTCTCCCGCCCGGTCACCCACGCTGGCCTACAAAACGGTACTTATCCCTCCATACAGCGCTGGAACAAGCAAAGGCCACGTGCGATACACTGAAGCCGCACCGGTCCACTCCTTGCTAACCAGCACACATCGAGCACGGACTTTTCGGACGGTCTGAGTGCAAAGCGAATCATCTCCATAATTCCATGCGAACTGCCTGAGAACCCGAAGCAATCTCGGTTCGACAGGTATTAGGTCTGGGCTAACTCGACCTCCGGATGCTCTCACTGTTACATACACTCCAGCGGCATCGCATCCGCGTGGATTTCCGTGAGCACTGTTCGGCGATTTTAGTACTGATGGCCGGTGACTGAAGCTGCTCCTCTTCGGAGGATCTGATTCTTTATCGGGTAGCTTTTTTGGGTTATTTTACAAGGTAGTTGATGGAGCTGGTGGTGAATACTCCCAAGACTTGAATACCAGACGATTTACAGAAGACTGACTGCTGGCTTTTTAATTTCTAGGTAGTGCCTAGGGTGGAACAAGCCTAAAATAAAAATAAAAATTCTGTGATATGATGACCCTACGACTTATATAAGAAAATAGGTCAAAGAAAGTCAAATCTAAGTTTACAGCATTATCGTAGATTTGAAGAAAGCTTTCGACAAATTTAAGTGGATTACACTCTTTGAAGGTAGCAGGGATGAATCACGGGGAGCGGAAGATTATTTACAACTAGTACAGA
This sequence comes from Schistocerca serialis cubense, assembly GCF_023864345.2. Taxonomy (NCBI): domain Eukaryota; kingdom Metazoa; phylum Arthropoda; class Insecta; order Orthoptera; family Acrididae; genus Schistocerca; species Schistocerca serialis. Next base: position 544,639,986 of record NC_064642.1, read on the forward strand.
AATCAGGTAGTGACTATAAGAGTCGATGGGAATGAAAAGGAAGTAGTGGCTGAGAATGGAGTGAAACGGAGTTGTAGCCTATCCCAAACGTTACTCAATATGTACATCGATAAAGGAAACCAGGAAAAACTGCGAGAGAGAACCTTATGACTTCTTGACGGCATCGCAGTTCTGCCAGAGACGGTAAAGGACTTAGAAGTGCAGTTGAACGTAATGAATAGTCTCTTGAAAGTACGGTGGAGACGTGACTATGCCTGAAGGAAGACGATCACGTGGCTTTTGCGGGTATCTCTTGATTTTTCATCACTGCTCCATCATATCCGCGGTTTACAGTGCTCGTGTACACTGCCTGCGCGGGCTACCCATTGGAATTTTTCATGTTTCGTCTGGTACCCATCCAATTTAGGTTGTTACGCTCATTGTAACACCATCAGAACGTTGTGAGACCTGTATTTTAATTAACCAATGTTAAATTAGTTATATGTTTGATCCTGTCATAAAGGAACTACTAACATCTATCAAAATGCTTTTTACAATGATAAGTTTTTTTAAAAAATTTAAAATATTATTCATGTACCTAACCTGCGGATACCCTAACCATAAAACCATATATTTAAAGGTGTCTGCCTGGAGTGTAGATTTACACAGAAGTGAACGGTGGACCTAAACAGACAAGAAGAGAATAGAAGCTTTGAAATGTGGGCTGCAGAAGACTGCTGGCGTTTATGTGGGTAGCTCGGATAATTTATGAGAAAGTGTGAAGTCGAACTGGGGGGCAAAAAATTAAAAGCTAAAAGGATGGGTCGATTGAGAGGACACATTTTGAGGCATCAGGCAATCAGTTCGGTAATCGAGGAAGTGTGGGGGTTACAAATTATTGAGGGAGACCAAGGTTCGAATAGAATGAACATGTTCAAGCGGACATATAATTATGCCGAGATGAAGAGACTTGAACAGGTTAGAATAGCTTGGAGTGCTGCATGAAGCCAGTCTTCCGATGAAGACTACAAAAATCAAGAATTACTGCAGAAACTTTGGCTGACTCCACAGAAAGAGGAAATGTTGTCTTTACAAAGCCAGGACCTCCAACACAACGGAGAATTCGTATCACTAGTGTGCTGTAGAGTGTTAACACTTGCTAGAAATGAAATGACACAACACTACGCCTTCTGTTTGACCGTAATTTCTAACCTCTGGAATCACCGAACCACGTACTGCTTCCACCTAGTTTGGCTCTGCTTCACATATTTGTCGATGATCCCTCTCAACTGAATTGCTAGATTTTAATTCTGCACGCTGACAACAACTTAGATCGTTACTGTGGTTTAGTGATATTCCTAATCACAATTGTGACGCTGTCTGAGGACATTTTAATTTTTTTTGGTATTAATCCATATCGTATAAAAAATATCCATTTAGAATGAAATTTTCACTCTACAGCGGAGTGTGCGCTGATATGAAACTTCCTGGCAGATTAAAACTGTGTGCCGGACCGAGACTCGAACTCGGGACCTTTGCCTTTCGCGGGCAAGTGCTCTACCAGCTTTTCTTTTTTTTTTTTAGTTTTTTAAAATGTGTGCCCCGACCGGTACTCGAACCCGGGATCTTCTACTTACATGGCAGGCGCTCTATCCATCTTTTTTTTTTTTTTTTTTTTTTTTTTTTTTAAGAGTGTTCAGATATGGGTAGGTGGAGACAAGGCGGGCAGGGGTCGAAACCCGAGGCCTGGCCGCGATGTCTCCCCCCTCCCGTCCCTGAATCACTCACTCAAAGTAGCTTTTTGATTTTTTTTTTATTTATATTTTTTTTTTACCAGGAAAAGGGCTAATGGAAAAAAAGATCTTTATTGGTACAAACTTAAATACAACAGAAATGCCATCCTTCCGGCGAAAATAACACAAGACAATATACTCGTACAAGGCGAGGAATTTTTTTTTTTTTTTTTATGAACATGGTGTAGGGAAAAAAAGAATAATAGGTCTGATGTAATCTAAGAGGTGTGAAGCAATATACAGTGGAGTGAGGGAAAGACCAGTGTTGTCTGGGGTAGTGCATTAAAGAAAGGAGGCGCGTGTCCATGCGCCTATTCCACTGTGGGTTTCAATGTAGAAAGTAGCGCGGGGAGTCTCAGATGTCAGCAGGGGGGGGGGCGGGAGTGCTGTCGGCGTGTGGCACCATCCAACTGAGCGGGGGTGAAGTAAAGATCGCGTGTAGGTAATTGGCGAAGAAGGCGCGGTAGCGCGGTCGCTGTTCGACTTCACTGTGGGCGGTTTGTAAGTACTGCCAGAAATCAAGGCGTGATTTGTCGCCACCATTATACATGTAGGTGATCGTCCATCCCTTGACCCAGACAATAGCATGATTTTTGGAGGCGGGGAAGTAAGTATTATCAGGATGGATAAAAGTCCATGGGTCAATCGAGTCCGGCGGAACGCGGAGGTAACAGGCAACGAACTGTCGGGCAAGTTTCCAGACGTCACTGGTGGCAGTACAAGTCAGTTGATGGACATCGTCATCCACGAGGTGGCAAATGGAACAAAGTGGAGAGTCCTGTAGTCCGATGGCGTGAAGGCGATGGTTTGTCGCGAATTTTTCATTTGCGACTTGGTACCATGTTGCCCGGACGTTGGAGGGAAGAAAAGGCTGGTGGATGTGACGCCAAACCGTTGGCCACCGCGTGGACGGATGTCTCAGTTCGATATTGTTGCTGGATATGGAACGAAGGAGAGGGGTGTAAAAATCTTTAGGTCGAGGAGAACGCGTGGTCGGTAAGTGTGTGTGAGCATAACTGAAGTCGACGATGAAATCAGAAATGTGCGTCAAATGGTGCTTGATGTGTCCGACTGGTACTGGTGGTGTTATGGTCGCGGGCACAAGAATTTCCAGCAAGCTGCGCGTAAGGGAGGTGCCCCCGTGCCACTGCTTGTGCATGGTGAACATGTACAAGGACGCCGCTCGGAGTCGCACATTGACAAGGCCGAGGCCTCCTGCTCGCGGGGGAAGGGTGAGCGTGTCGCAGCGGACCTTAAAGATCGTACCGGCCGTAAGGAAGTATCCGAGGGCAGCCTGGAGGCTGCGTCCAATAGTTGATGGCAGCGGGAGGACCTGTGCGATGTGGACCATTCTGGCCGCCACATGTTGATTGAGGTATTGGACACGTTGTAAAGAATCGAGTCGTCGGAGAAGATTTTGTCGCACCGTCGTGCGGATAGTTTGGAGTGCACGCCGAAAATTGATGGCAGCGGAACGGCGCACGGTGGAGGTGAAAATGATACCAAGATATCGTAGTTGTTGTACACACGGGAGAGGTGCTAAGTCTTCGTGTGAGAGGCCGCGTCCAATGGGCATCGCCGCGGATTTAGCCACATTCATGTTACTGCCCGCTGCAGTGCCGTACGTTGATATCAAATCAAGTACCGTGTGTATTTCACTCCGTGAGCGGATCAAGAGGAGGAGGTCGTCCGCATACGCACGACACCGAAAACTGTGCTGTCGCAAAGTGAGACCAGAAAGGTGGCTCGTCAGACTCCCGATGAGTGGCTCCAGGCTTATGGCATACAGTAGGGTCGAAAGTGGGCAGCCTTGCCGTACGGAACGCCGGATCGCCACTGGTCCCGCCACACGGCCGTTAACCTGAATCAGAGATTCGGCGGTGCCGTACAGGCGCCGGATCACGTCGATAAAGGCTGGTGGAAAACCCATGCGGTTCATCACTGAGAACAGAAAAAGATGCCGCAATTTGTCGAATGCGCTGTCAAAATCAATGGCAACCACTGCGGCGCGGAGTCTGCACGCCGCTGCCAGTGCAATTAAATCGCGACATTCTCCTGTGGCCGTTTGTATATTAACTGAGCCGCCCGGAGTTGTCTGTTCCGGGGATAGAATGCTAGGCAGGATCTTGCGGCATCGCGTTGCCAGTAGGCGTGTAAAAATTTTACAGTCTGCGTTAAGCAGAGTCAGGGGACGGTAATGTGCTGTCGTCACACCTGGTGTCGGTTTGTGGATGGGTACAATAATTCCCGTGACGAAGGACGGCGGTACGGCGTTCCCTATCGTCAGCAGTTCATTAAACATCGTTGTCCACCGTGATGCCATTAGTGTGAAGAAAGCGCGATAAAATTCTATCGGCAATCCGTCGACACCAGGTGACTTATTCAGAGCACCTTTTTTGATTGCATCGTGGATTTCGTCACGCGTAATGGGCTCAATCAGCTCGTCCGCTTCGTCGCTGGTGAGGGTGCGAGTTACGTGTGGTAACACAGACTCCTCAGCGTGGTTGTTGGTAGTCTCCTCCTGGTACATTGTGCGGTAGTGGTTGACAAAGGCACTGACGATTTCGGCCTGGCAAGTGACGTGCTGGCCGCGACAGGTGGTGATCTCGGTGATGAGTTGTCGTCGTCGATGTTTCCTATCGGAGGCGATATGATGCATGGTCGGATGTTCTTGTTCCGCCGAATCTTGACGTCGGGTTCGCACCATAGCCCCCTGCAGTCTACGGCGTGTCAAAGTTACAATTTGCGCCTTAATCCTGCTGCGTTCCCTCTGGGTGTCGGGGGTGGGCGGTTGGGCGTCCAGGTCGCGGAGAACGGCGTAGAAATAGTCGGTAGTGTGCCGGCGCCACATAGCAACTTCCTTTCCATACTGAATCAAAGTACGTCGAATGGCAGGTTTGGCACATTCTAGCCACCAGGTCAAGGTCGTGCAGTATTTAGGTAAGCGACGTTCACAGGTGGCCCATGTCTCGGTAACACGTTGAAGACATTCGGGATCATGAAGATGGGAGGTGTTTAGCTTCCACGGTGCACGACTACGCCAGACCACTTGCTTGGGGAAGAGATGTAGGCACAGTGGTCCGAAAAGGCCAGGGGCCAAAGTTCTGCACCTTGGACTGCAGGTGTCAGTTCCCGAGAGACGTAAATTCTATCAAGGCGGCTCGCGGAGTGACTCGTCTGGTAAGTATGTCCAGGCGCGTCGCCTTGCCGAACTTCCCAAGTGTCGCGGAGCAACAGATCTCGGACGACAAGACGCAGTTCTTGACAGGTGTTGTAGTGGGGCACTTGATCTTTAGGGTGCAAGACACAATTAAAATCACCCCCAAGCAAGTAATGGTCGCAGCGTCCAAGAAACAAAGGAGCGATTTCTTCTGAATAGAAGAGGGCCCTGTCGCGTCTGCGGGTGGAGCCTGACGGAGCGTAAATGTTGATGATACGCGTCCCCATGACGGTGACGGCCATGCCTCTGGCAGATGGAAGGTATGTGATATCGGCCACTGGAATGCCTTCTCTGGCGTAGATGGCTACGCCGCGTCCCAGGTGGTCACCAGGAGAAGGATAAGTGTTATATCCCGCGACGTCTGGTAGTGTGGCCAGGTGTACTTCCTGTAGTAGTGCGATATCGACGTCCGACGCCCATATCATCTCTCGCAGCAGTTGAAGTTTCACGGGTGAGCTAATGGTGTTAGTGTTGATCGTCGCTATTCGGTAGGTTTGGAGCTGTAACCCGCCGTGGAGGGGAACTCCACCGGCGGAGGATGAAGAGGGACGAGGCAACGGTGAGTCGTGCCGTACGCCACCTGACGGCATTATCAGCGGCGTATCGATGCTTCCGTCTGGGGTAACTCTGTCCCCAGCGTGTGGTCCGGCTCCTCATCGACGTCCTCACTCCACACCATTGAAGGCGTTGTCGTTGTGATGGTCGTACGTTCCACTTCGGTCGTAGGGGCAGAGGACGTCTCGGCGGCAGTCGCATCTGTGGAGTCCATTGGTTCAGGAGCACCTGAGCGAGCCAGTAGAGTAGGCATCGACGTATCCACAGTCGGCGTCATGTTGTCGTCATTCGTATCGTCGTGTAGGTTCTCCGAGGCCTCGTCGGGTCGGACGGCTTCTGGAGCATCGGGGGGTGGTGATCCGTCTCGTTCCGAGACCGCACGGCGCCTCCTCTTGCGCCTCTTAGGTGAACGTTGTTTGCGGGTTCGTCCCTCCGTGTCGGAAGACGGGAGGGAGTCGCGTCGCTCTGAGAGGAAGGCCGTCGCGGGAACGTCAAATGAAGGGGCGTCCATATGTTCAGGCGGGTGGGTGTCGGAAGTCGTCGCTGTTGGTAGTGGCGCCGGAGTAGCGTCAGGCTTTGAGCGCGACGCGTCGGCCCCAGCGGTATCCGTAGCAGCTGGAAGGGTCACCGGTGCATGGTCCGATGGGCGGCGGCCGGTGGGAGGAGAACAGAGCGCCGATGCGTAGGTGATCGGTAAAACCGTAGTCGGAGCCGGAGGTGCCACGGTAGCGGCTGGCAATTGGGTGATTCGTCGCTGAAGACACTCAGATCTGAGGTGTCCTTCTTTGCCGCACCCGGAACAGGTCTTGGGTTGGCCGCCGTATATGACAACCGCGCGGCACGCGGCACCCGCTAATTTGCAGGTAAGATGGCACGTGGCGATGGAGGTCGATGGTGATCTGCCGTACACCGTTAAGAACAGGGTACGTTTGGAATTGCGCCCAGCGTTCGGCAGTGTGGCCATGTACAGTGCCATAGGGGCGGAAAGCCGCGATAACGTCTTCCGCTGGCCGGCCGAAGTGGCCGTGCGGTTAAAGGCGCTGCAGTCTGGAACCGCAAGACCGCTACGGTCGCAGGTTCGAATCCTGCCTCGGGCATGGATGTTTGTGATGTCCTTAGGTTAGTTAGGTTTAACTAGTTCTAAGTTCTAGGGGACTAATGACCTCAGCAGTTGAGTCCCATAGTGCTCAGAGCCATTTGAACCATTCGTCTTCCGCTGGAAGCTCGAACGGGAGTTCGAAAACTCGTATGGTGCGCATTCCTAAGCCGGCATGGTCGACAGTGACCGCTCCGACATTGCCGTCGGCGTGGCAAAAGCGTAATCCATGGTTGGTGTCACGAAGTATTCTTTCACATACCGCGTCATTGACGACTTTGACGTACACAGTACTGCTTAATATGGACAAATGGATGCCCAAGATGTCAGAAGCTGGGATCTTAGCAACGTCGCGTAGGAAGCGTTCCACTTCCAAGGCCTTTGGTCGTGCGTAGTCGTTGCAGAAGTGGAAACGTAAAGTTGATTTTCGAAAACGGTTGGCCATGATTCTAGTGCACGTAAGCGACACGTAAGTGACGGCCGCTAAATGTAAACAACAGCGAGCGCGCGCGCTCCGCAGGCGGAAATAACAACACGTCCGCACTGCACGGCGGCGAAAGCCGGACTGTCCAGCTGAGCTACCCAAGCACGACTCACGCCCCGTCCTCACAGCTTTACTTCTGCCAGTACCTCGTCTCCTACCTTCCAAACTTTACAGGAAATCTCCTGCGGTAGAGCACTTTCCCGCGAAAGGCAAAGGTTCCGAGTTCGAGTCTCGGTCCGACACACAGTTTTAATCTGCCAGGAAGTTTAATATCCATTTATGTACCGTCGGTATTTTATTACAACTGACTGCGATGTAGGAGTTCTGAAACAAATATCCTATAGAATAACAGAGACAGTAAAATATTTGAAACATCTATTAGATACGCTGTTTTCTCAAATAACAATGCCTACATTCGCCAGGCACAGTTCATCAACATTTTTGAGTAAACACAACACTCTAAAGCTCAACGTGCTTGGTACACATAATTACGTAAATTAAAAACTATTTTCCCAACCGTCAGATTCTACTCCAGGAATAGGTATTGTATAAGATAGTTCACTTGCACCTCGTTTCAGAAGCTGTGCGCAGCTGACGTCATATCTCAGCATAAACCGATGAGAATGGTACTGCAAATACAAGTACGTGAGTAATTCATCACGAAACTGCGTTTTTACGAGTATTCGCTCAAGAAGAAACTACATTACCTTGCCAGACTTGTCCTTCGTCGGGTTATGAGAGAAAGTACAACGTAAACTATCATGTGGATGTGACTCAAGTTCGTACCTGCACTCCGCTCCTCCTCCGCGGAGAACGGCTTTCAGAGCAATAAAGCAGCTGGAGGTCTGAAAATATAGCGGTGAACGTTAAACTGTTTAACAGAAAAGCTCATATACTACTGTTATGGCTGTTCCTAGTGATGAACGCCATTAGTTTGACATAGTTATTAAATCTCCTGGCAGATTAAAACTGTGTGCCGGATCGTACCTCGAATCTGGGACCCTTGCCTTTCGCGAGCTATCCAAGCACGACTCACGACCTCCCTCCTTCCCCCCCCCCCCCTCTCTCTGCCTCAGTAGTTTACTTCCGCCAGTACCTCATCTCCCATGTTCCAAACTTCACAGAAGTTGCGGGAGAAGCACTCCTGGAAGAAAGAAACTGGTGGGGAAATGGCTCAGCCATAGACTAGGACATCCAATCGTTCATTCTGCATTGGAATGATAAGAATTGCCATGGTAATACTTGTCATTACTTCATGTCTGCCACGAGATCCCTAATGAGTATCGCCACTGAGGCCAGCAATTAATTAACTTTTTCCGTTTGGAACGCTCTCCAGGAGGCTGTCAAAAACTTCTGCACGCAGGTTACAGGTCTCACCAGGACAGAGGTAATAATGGCATCCTCTACACTTAACGTCCTACGTAAGGGTCCCATTCATGTTCTATCGGATTCTGATACAGGAAGTATGCTGGTCATTGCATTCGTGAGTCCGCCCTCCCCAACACAGCAGCAACGTTGGTTGACCGTATAGAAAGAGGATATGTTACACGTATAAAGCTTTAAGACCTTGCCGTCGTGCGCCTATACAACCCTCTCCATCCATCCACATACAAAGCTAGGACCACGAACATAACGGAAAATTCTTACTACATATATGGGGCTTATCAGGACATCACAAACATCCATCCCCGAGGCAGGATTCGAACCTGCGACCGTAGCAGTCGCGCGGTTCCGGACTGAAGAGCCTAGAACCGCTCGGCCACCGCGGCCGGCTAACGACGAAACCTGATTCTGCCTGCACCAACACGATGCTCGGGTTACAGTCTGTAGACACCGTTGTGAGAGACTGTTGAACTGTTTCCTTATGATTCGCCTTACTGCTTCTGCACAGGGTATTTGGATTCCTCTCCCCACCAGCCAGCGTTACATATCTGAAGTTTTGGAACCTGTTGTCCTCCCGTACCTTCGGAGATTGCCGATGGCCACATTGCAAAAGAATAATGCGCAACTACAGTGGCACGCAACGTTCAAGACTTCCTCTGCCCGAGCGGTTCTAGGCTCTTTAGTCTGGAGCCGCGCGACCGCTACGGTCCCAGGTTCGAATCCTGTCTCGGGCATGGATGTGTGTGGTGTCCTTAGGTTAGTTAGATTTAAGTTGTTCTAAGTTCTAGGGGACTGATGATCTCAGATGCAAAGTCCGATAATGCTCAGAGCCATTTGAACCATTTGAACCTTCTTGTTGTCACATTTTGGATGGCCATCAGTGCAGAAGAAGAACGTTCCGCTGTACGCTCTACAGCAGGGCTTCCTAACCTTTTCAGGTGGCGGACCCCTTCTTCAGTTGAAAATACATGGCGGACCCCTAGTTAGTCAAGAGCACAGTAACTTTAAATTTCAGAGCGAAACCCATGGGAACTGAAAGCTTCTTAATGTAAGTGCCATGTTTCCAATGACCCCCCTCCCCCCCCCCTCCCACGAAGTGTCAATAGTCTTTGGTTTAGAGATGAATGAAAACAACTTGAAATTAACGATCAAATTTGAATTCCCACTAGTGGATTTACTCCTTTTGTTCAACACACTATAACCTGATTAAAATTACATGGTAATTGAAATTTCACACGATGGAGCTGTCTTCCTCCAAGAGCAATCATCACGTCCAAACCGTTCGCTGTTGACAAGCTGCCGCCTGTGGTCTGTTCACTTCCACTGTTTGGCAACTGTTGTGTAAGGAGCATGCATATTTCGTAACAGTCGCGTGTGTGTGTGTGTGTGTGTGTGTGTCTGTGTGTGTGTGTGTGTCTGTGTGTTTGTGTGTGTGGTTTTTCGTGAAATCCGAAGAAAAATGTTCAAATGTATGTAAAGTCTTCCTTTGGTTGTCCTCCCTCCTCATTCATTTCAACTGGAAACTTCCCTTGTTGTGAAGGCGATGGAGAAACTGCACCCTTCTTCAATGATCCTCACTTCAGCCACCGATCCATGTTAGAAGTAATAAACTGGTCAAAAATCGACTTATGAAATAGGTAGTGCACTGACAAAGCAAGTTTAACATTTGATGATGCCTGGGGCCGCATACGTGCCAGGGAGCGCTGTGATTGGTCGACAAAGCTCGCTCCGCGCATGCGTAAATGGTTTCAGCGTATCTAGCGCCGTGAGCCGGTGCACAAACGACCCCCGCATTGTTGCTAAACAGTCGTTCTCAGTTAGGAACCGCAAAGGCTGCTTGGGGATACGACCCGAAGTAGAAGTACACATCATAGCGTGTAGGCTTTCACGGCCGGCGTCTTCAGTAATTAAAACTTCCGGGCTAAGAGGCCGTGGTCCAATAGTAGAAATACTTCTCCCTGACGTTTCGTTGCCAGCTGCGGGCAACATATCGGCCTCTTAGCCCGGAAGTTTTAATTACAGAAGTACACATGTTTTTCACACGAAAAAAATAGTGATAAATTGTATTTTCACATTTGTATGTAATAATTTTACTCATTATTTTACACGATTTGGTGAAAGGTGGCCGCGGACGCTCAGAAAGAGCCAGCGGACCCCTAAGGGGTCCACGGAGCACAGGTTGGGAAGCCCTGCTCTACAGGTATGATATAAACGTCAGCTACAGTAGATGGTTGTTTTCTTTCGGGAATGCTGTAGTAATGCTGGCTGTGGACAAGGGAGGACGAGTAGGCAGAGGTGGCAGAGGTGGCAGAGCGTGGCGCGATCCTGGCTGTGCGAGGAGGATGGTTGCGACAGGGCAGCAGGGGTCGCGCCGCCGCTGGTAACACTCCAGCACACGTACCAGGCCGCGGACGTGCCCGGCACGCGAGAGCACGCGTGTTACCGCAGCGCGACCTGCCGCACTGGGCGCTGCGGCCAGCTAGGCTACTGCAGCGGAACACGAGGCGAGCTGAGGCGACGAGTCCCGGCAGTTGCTTCCGAGCCCCTCACTGCCACCAGCTCAGTCTGCTGGGCCGCACACGTCTGCGTAATGCGCAGTTCACCACATCACAACAGGCGAATTAGTTAGCTTAACACGAGGCGGAGAGTATGGCGTTGGCAATAGAGAAGCAGTATCAGCAGAGTATTTTTTATGATTGCATACATCGCAAGACCCTGCTCAACTGTTTAACGGCCGGTCGGAGTGGCCGAGCGGTTCTAGGCGCTTCAGTCTGGAACCGCGCGACCGCTACGGTCGCAGGTTCGAATCCTGCCTTGGGCATGGATGTGTGTGATGTCCTTAGGTTAGTTAGGTTTAAATAGTTCTAAGTTCTAGGGGAGTGATGACCTCAGCAGTTGAGTCCCACAGTGCTCAGAGCCATTTGAACCATTTTTTGAACTGTTTAAGGGAGTTTGGCATAGCAGAGAAACTCATCAATCTGATAAAGATCTGTCTGAACGAAACACGTGCAAAGGTGAAGATTGGAAATCGCGTAACTGAGGAGTTTGAAATTGTAACAGGACTCAGGCAATGAGATGGGTTGTCTCCTATCCTGTTTAACTTTGCCCTCGAGAAGACAGTGCGCGAGATCTTCCAAGAGAACGAAGGGATTGAAATCGAAGGGAAGAGACTGGCATAGTTAGCCTGTGCAGACGACATCTGTTTACTCTCTAGCCCGGAAGAGGAGTTGGAGCAAATGACCAAAGCACTAAAGGAGGATGGCAGCAAATTTGGGCTAAACATAAACGAATCCAAAACAGAGTACCTCGTTATGACGTGTGGTCATTGTCAGACTGCTGATCATCTACAATCACTACAGGTTGGGGACCAGTCCTACAAGAGAGTGTAAGAATGCAAACACCTAGGGGCACTTTTCACTGAGAACTCGTCATGTGAAGCAGAGATCAATGCCAGAATACAAGCAGGAAACCGATCTTACCACAGCCTAGCACAACTGCTTCGGTCCAGATATCTCTCCAGACAGTTCAAGATTCGACTGTACAAAACCCTGATCCAGCCTGTTGTTCTATATAGCTGTAAGACATGGAGTAACCGGAAACAGGACTTCCATAAGCTCCTTGTTTTTGAGAGAAAAGTGCTTTGGAAGATCTTAGGTCCGGGTCTGGATGCAGATACAGGGGAATGGAGGCTCAGATACAACCAAGAGCCTGAGAAACCGTACCAGCAGCCCAACATAGCAGGAACTGTTAAAGTCAAACGAATGCAGTGGGCCGGCCATGTGACCAGGATGGAGGATCACAGATGGCCTCGGAAGCTCCTGGATTTCACACCTACAGGAAAGAGACCGCCAGGGAGACCCAAGAAGCGTTGGAGGGTTGGACTCCATGAAGATTTAAACCAAGTGTCAATAGATGTGAACGGATGGCGGATAGCAGCAATGGACTGAATACAGTGGAGGAGGAAACTTGTAGATGCGTGCGGCCCCTGGGTCTGATCACGTAGTAGTAGTGGTAGTAGTAGTAGTAGTAGTAGTGGTAGTCCTTAGGTTAGTTAGGTTTAAGTCGTTCTAAGTCTAGGGGACTGATGACCTCAGATGTTCAAGTCCTATAGTGCTTAGAGCCATTTGAACCATCTTTTTGTAGTTGAATGTCACCTGAATAATAAATCCAGCAGGGACATTTCAACTCTTCTGGAGTTGCCCTCGTCGACTGTTGGTGATATGTTTGTCAAGTGAAAGCGCGAAGGAAGAATCATAGGTAAACCAAGACCAGGCAGACCTGATGTACTGATGAACAGGGACACGTTACGTACAGTTCTCCGTGTAAGAAACACGATTCTTTTAAATTCAGTCAGTAAAGTTTCAGTGTTTTTCATTGTGCTTTGTTGATACTCAAGCTGTACTCTAGTTCAAATGGTTCAAATGGCTCTAAGCACTATGGGACTAAACACCTGAGGTCATCAGTCCCCTAGACTTAGAACTACTTAAATCTAACTAACCTAAGGACGTCACACACATCCATGCCCGAGGCAGGATTCGAACCTGCGACCGTAGCAGTAGCGCGGTTCCGAACTGAAGCGCCTAGAACCGCTCGGCCACAGCGGCCGGCTGTACTCTAGTCTTATCCCAAAAACGGAACCTTTTAAAACTGAATGATATGTTACTTGAAATGCGTGGATATCGTGGTATCGATACTAACTTGTCTTTTTATTTCCCGGTTAATATTTCTGTCTCTACGATGTTGTTCAGAAGATTTTTTGATATGTCATTCCAGGAATATTGGGCGAATTTAGGAATCCTATTGGAAAGTTTTCGCCTTCGTCTTGATTCATCATTGTATCAATCGATTTAAATACTTATTCTTCTCCTGGTATCGTATTCTATATTCACTGATTTATTTATGAATTACATTTTTTATTGCTAAAACTTTCGCTCACACAGCTAGTTTTTGCTTACGAAGTTTCTTTCTTCAAGCTGGTAAGTTTCTTTGATGAGTTGTAAATATGTCATTCTTGCATTGACCAATTCATCAGTTAAGAGGATTTGGCCCGTCTGCGGATAAAATCAGTATTTGTAGTTTCCACGATGTGTTCTAGGACATTCGAGGAATTTTGTACAACATTCGAAAATATACGCTACCATTCGAGAATATGCACGAAAGGAATTTTTTCCTTGAATAATATAATGATACGAAAAGACTCTGACAATGTCCTCATGACCACCAAGGTGTGAAGGCGTTCACTTCAAACTTACATCTTGTAACCGCTCTTTAGAGAGTGGTTATACAGAAACGAGTATTAGATTAAATTCCGTAATACGAAATGACCGAAGAGCCAAAAAAACGGTAGTAGTATTTCGAAGTAATAGTTAAAATTTTACAAAGAGTAGATATTGGAAATAGAGTAACGCAAAGTAGTACAAAGGGAATCCAAGGAAGACATGACAGAGTTGCGTTTTGTTTTGAATGTAATATATAAATCAATGCGCAGCATTGTTAGGTCTCTTGAGCTTTTGTTTTCAGTGGTGGCGGGTGTGTTCGCAGTTCTTCCGTGGTAGTCGGAATTTTGGGATTAGAAGCCTAATTAAATTGCGTTCTTAGAACTGCATTAGACATTGGAGTGGTGGAGAATAGATTATTTTGAGATAAATTCAGAGACGGAGTCAATTAGAGGTGATTGGGTGTACGAACATTGATATTCAAGTGAATGGTGATTGTACGTGTTGAACGAAACGCTACGATCGTTACTTATGATTATGAAGAGATTTTTTGACAATACGGAAACTTTTATGTTGAATTAGGACTTTATGCGCTGTAGCGAATTATTAAAGAGTATTGGGAGCGAGAATAATTTGGACCTTATCACACTAGTATCTTTGCTGCTCGTTGTCAAGGTGGTTTCGCTAATAAACGAGAAGTGAAAAATAGTGCCCCTTAAAAGATTAAACTTGTGCTGAACGGATATTGAAAGGATTCAAACCCATAATTAATATCGTGTCGTGAGAATTGAGAAGCTTCGACATTGTAAGGCCTAGAGGCATATTTATAATTTATCGGACATTAATGGCAAAGGACAGTTTCATGGGAAAGGATATCTTTGGTGGCAGGTACACGGAGGAATGTAGTACTGACTGACTGTTATCATAGCGAAACGATACACACTAGGATCAACTTTCCTTTCATTGATCTCCCGGTGCCATCTCTCATTAATTTAAGAACTTAATTGTGTCAATAAAACAGAAATATACGAGACATTTCCAGTGTTTGCTAAATTCCATAATCATCTAGTACACAGACAATAAAATCTGTGAACATTCAAAAATTACTGAAGGAAGCTGATAAGCCTTTTGCAAACATATTTAATAGGATTCAACGGATGCATACAGACTGCCAAAGTAACTAAATCAAATTACAAATCTTTAACATCATGCAGCGCGCCAGCAACCGTATATGTATAGAAAATAAACAATTTTTTTCAGCCTTTGACATGTGGTCCTTATTTCTGGACGGCGTAGCTCCGTCTACGTTCGCCTAAATGGTTTTAATCTTGACAGACGTAATCTTATGATTATGCGTCTTTATTGTTTTAATTTTTAATCTGTGACATGGCCAGTGTTTGGCTCTCAAAATAATTTAATTTTTTGTTCTGAAGAAGATTCCATTACTGGAATCGAAACCTAGGTAAACGAGTAAAAATTACCTTGCAACTGAAGGCTGAAGAAAATTGTTTATTTTCTACATCAAATTACTCACGGAAACAAATTAGTAAAAATGGACTGGAATACAATTGATATCTTACTCCAGAGTAATAAAAAACAAAACTTACTTTGGATCCGTCGTGGTTGAAAGTGTATGAATTATCTCTGGAAAAACGCGATCACTTTTCAACTGCTAGTTCACACGACTAGATTCACAACGTAATTCAGAGATACAATATTATTAAGGCTTTCGTGGCCACTTATTGACAAATTGCCTATTGGCTTCTGTACCGGGTTCTTCGGCCGACGTTCATCAAATGATTTTACTAAAAATCATTAGATGAACGTCGGCCGAATAACCCAAGACAGAAGCCAATAGGCAATTTGATTCAGAGATGTTTCATGCCCGACATTCTTAACTACCCGAGCCCGGGCATACACAAAAACTTTTGAGATCAGCTTCGATGTCGGCAAGGGGGGGGGGGGGGGAGGGGGAGTGGGGACTATCTGTGCAGTCGCGACTACGGTGGGTGTGCGGGCATAATCTTCACAATCATCACAACCATCACTTTAGTTCACAGTGGAGGAATCAACGGTAGCACCAGACACAAAAACCAGTGGTTGACGTTGGCGGTGTTGGTAGTATCGTCAACCTCATCCACTAACACTTTAACAAATACACAGGGTGTATAGGTTATAAGTACAGATACTTTAATATGTGGTACCTTAATATATACACAAATCAGTGTTTTGGTTGTTTTTTTTCTGCGCCGTACAGGCTTCAAAGAAACACATCACAAAAGTTACGACCTGATGTTTTCTGCACGGTCGCAACTGCAACATTAAGTTCATGCGTTCACACTTCAACACTGACGGGACAGCGATATGCACATATACAAATGGTGGTAGTATCGCGAACGCAACGTATAAAAGGGCAGCGCATTGGTGGAGCTGTCATTTGTACTCAGGTATGAAAAGGTGTCCGCCGTGATTATGGCCACACGACGGGCACTGACAGTCTTTGAACGCGGAATGGTAGTTGGAGCTAGACGCATGGGGCACTCTACTTCAGAAATCGTTAGACAATTCAGTAAGCCGGCCGCTGTGGCCGAGCGGTTCTAGGCGCTTCAGTCCGGAACCGCGCTGCTGCTACGGTTGCAGGTTCAAATCCTGCCTCGGGCATGGATGTGTGTCGTGTCCTTAGGTTAGTTAGGTTTAAGTAGTTCTAAGTCTAGGAGACTGATGACCTCAGATGCTAAGTCCCATAGTGCTTAGAGCCATTTAAACCATTTTGAATAATTCAGTATTCCGAGGCCCCACAGTGTCAAGAGTGTGCTCAGAGTACCAGATTTCAGGCATTACCTCTCACCATGGACAACGCTGTGCCCGACGGCCTTCACTAAACCACCGAGAGCAGCAGCGTTTATGTAAGGCTGTCAGTGCTAACAGACAAGCAACAATGCGGGGAATAATTGCGGAAATTAATGTGGGACGTACGACAAACGTATCCTAAAGGACAGTGCGGTGCAAATT
Source organism: Schistocerca serialis cubense (assembly GCF_023864345.2). NCBI lineage: Eukaryota > Metazoa > Arthropoda > Insecta > Orthoptera > Acrididae > Schistocerca > Schistocerca serialis. The sequence goes on from NC_064642.1 coordinate 544,656,724, forward strand.
GGTGTTAATGGGCTATGGCAGCAGCCGACCGACGCGAGTGTCTTTGCTAACAGTACAACATCGCCTGCAACTAATCTCCTGTGGCCGGCCGAAGAGGCCGAGCGGTTCTAGGCCCTTCCGTCTGGAACCGCGTGACCGCCACGGTCGCAGGTTCGAATCCTCCCTCGGACATGGATGTGTGTGATGTCCTTAGTTTAGTTAGGTTTAAGTAGTTCTAAGTTCTAGGGGACTGATGACCACAGATGTTAAGTCCCATAGTGCTCAGAGCCAATCTCCTGTGCTCGAGATCATATCGGTTGGACATCAGATGACTCGAAAACCGTGGCTTCATTAGATGAACCCAATTTCAGTTGGTAAGAGCTGATGGTAGGGATCGAGTGCCATGCAGAACCCACGAAGCCACGGACCCAAGTTGTCAAGAAGGCACTGTGCAAGCTGTTGGTGGCTCCATAATGGTAAGGGCTGTGTTTACATGGAGTGGACTAAGTCTCTGGTTCGACTGAACCGACTATTGCCTGTTGATTGTTATGTTCGACTATTTGGAGGCTATATGCCGCCTTTGACGGACTTCCTGACAATACACCATGTCACAAGGCCACAGTTGTTCGCATTCTGGACACTTCAGGCGAATTACTTGGCCACTCATATCGCACCGCCTGATTTCAAATGGTTCAAATGGCTCTGAGCACTATGCGACTTAACTTCTAAGGTCATCAGTCGCCTAGAACTTGGAAATAATTAAACCAAACTAACCTAAGGACATCACACACATCCATGCCCGAGGAAGGATTCGAACCTGCGACCGTTGCGGTCGCTCGGCTCCAGACTGTAGCGCCCAGAACCGCACGGCCACTCCGGCCGGCTGGCATGATTTCCATTGATTATTTATGGGACGTAACTGTGAGGTCAGTTCGTGCGCAAAATCCTGCACCGGCAACACTTCCGCAATTATGGACGGCTGTAGAGGCAGCATGGCTCAATATTTCTGCAGGGGACTTCCAACGTATTCTTGGGTCCATGCCACGTCGAGTTGGTGAACTACGTCGGCAAAAGGAGGTCCGATACGATATAAGGAGGTATCACGCGACTTTTGTCACATCAGCGTAAGTAAAACGGAAGGTACTATTTGCTGTGGAGTATTACAGCGCGGCTGCCTCTCTATCTTGAATTATGTGACTGTTTTCATCAAAATCCGTCAAGTAACTGGCAGTGGATGCGCAGTTTAACACTGAAGTGCGCGTGCACACACACACACACACACACACACACACACACACACACACACACACACAGTACCTATCTGCGCATACTTGTACGCACTTAGCTCCTTGGATGTAATTTATTTGTACTGAGAAAGTGGCATTGTATCAGTGATCTTAATTATTAGCTACTATGAAACTTACTGCATTATTTACCTATCTCAGCGACGACTGAAATTATAAAAGTCTAATAATGACAGGAAGACATCATACATCGGATACAATATCGAACAGATAAGCAAATCTGTCGTGTGAGTTCGCGTACCAAATCGGTGTCGCAGTGCTTGCCCTTCATTTAGGTGAGGGAAGTCCACTGAAATTCGCGTCAATAAAAATGAACGTTCATCATCTGTCAAATTCTCTGTGCATATTTATTTCAGGTAACTGTACAATGCAAGTAACATTGGTCCTTAGATGCTAAAAATGTCGATATACGTGGAGGAGAAGCGTAAAAAAGAGACGGTAATGCTGAAGGAAGGAAAAAGGCTCTGCCTAAGGAGATGTTGTCAGAAGTGTCGTAAAGAGTCTGACGGTGAGAAAGAACCAACAGGGAGCTTGGAACACGACAAACTACAAATGAGAAAAGTTTGCACCAAGGCTTCTTGCACCACCTCCGTGCGTGTCTTTGTTTTTCTTGTCGGTTGTTTATCTAAAGTGGCTACTTAGTTTGAACAAAATGCACGAAACTCTGACCTCGGAAACCCCTTGTTACCCTTCGTCATGCAGGCGCATACATCAAACGCTAAAGTAATTTATGAAATGATTATTTGTTATGTGAAATTATATATGAGAAAAATAGATTGTATTTCGCAGCAGTGGCGCAAGTTTTTAAAAGTTCGCCGTGCGGTTAAAGGCGCTTCAGTCTGGAACCGCAAGACCGCTACGGTCGCAGGTTCGAATCCTGCCTCGGGCATGGATGTTTGTGATGTCTTTAGGTTAGTTAGGTTTAACTAGTTCTAAGTTCTAGGGGACTAATGACCTCAGCAGTTGAGTCCCATAGTGCTCAGAGCCATTTGAACCATTTTTTTTTAAAAGTTCAATAAACAATCTGTAGATACGACTTTGTAGTTCTTCTTTTCCTCAAGCTCAAACGATGATTCACCACTCCGGGTGACAAGTATCCTTCATTTCGTTAGGAGATCCATTCATTGCAAACAGCAAAACACATATAGATTCTTGTTCGGGAGGCTCTGTGTCTGCCAATAGTGCCTTCAAGCGTCTGGTTTACGAGTATGTGAGATATTACTTTTCATTCTAGTGTTGAATTATTACCGACCGAGGTGATGTAGTAGTATAACACTGGACTATCCTTCTGAAGGACGACGGTTCAAATCCCATTCCGGCGATTCAGCTTTAGGTTTTCCTGCTATTCCTAAATCGCTTAAGACAATTGCCGGGATGGTTCCTTTGAAAGAGCACGGCCGATTTCCGTCCCCATCCTTCCTTAAACCCAGCTTGTGTTCCGTCTCTGATGAGCTTGTTGTCGACGGGACGTTTAACTTAAAACTTCCTTCCTTTCTTCCTTTCGGAAGACATCTAAATTCACGTTTACAACGGATTTCGTATATCTGTTAATGTAGATGTTGCAATGGTTCCTTTGAAGCTGACACAGCTGATTTCCTGCGTCATTCTGCCCAAACCGGATCGTGTGCTCCACCTCTACTGGCCTCGCTAAATTACTGTATAGGAATTCAAGGAGGTGTAGTAAACAATTAATATCTCTATGTTCTTAGAGGAAAAATTATATTTATTATACATGTATAGTGCCATACAAGTGTGATTATCAAATCGCGCGGTAGCGCTATGATTAGCATAGAGGACTCGCATTCGGGAGGACGACGGTTCAAACCTATGTCCGGCTATCCTGCTTTAAGTTTTCCGTGATTTCCCAAGTCACTTAAGGAAAATGCCGGGATGGTTCCCTTGAAAGGGCACGGTCGATTTCCTTGTCTATCCTTCACTAGTCCGAGCTTGTGCTCCATCTCTAATGACGTCATTGTCGACGGGAAGTTAAACACTAATTTCCTCCTCCTCCTCCTCCTCCTCCTCAAATCTCTTCCCTTTTGTGACTGTTTTTAATCAGGAAAAGAAGGGGGGAAGTTTAGAGGTCAGAGGAGTCGTGCTGTGCACGACGAGGTTGTTACAGATGACAAGAAGTACAGCATGGGGAAGAATAGAAATCTGAACTTTTTGGGACAACCACGGAAAGACAGCATCTAGGATGGCCGAGTGAAAATTAGAGCTCCGCTCATCCCAAATGCGTGTCGAAAATATTTAAGGCACTGCGTAACCTCGCTACTCTAACAGTAAGTTAGCGATTGGTAAAAGAAAAAATTCAATTTATTCAACACATTACAGCACTGGATACAAAAACATCCGTCAGAGAATACCAGTGACTTAATGTGTGAATAGCCGCGTTAAACTACTGTTAGTTGTATCGAAAGGAGATGCCAGACTGAGATACGGTGGAACAGTGAAAAGTAAGTTTAAGTAATCCGCGAAAGAAGTAGCTGTAAGAAAGTGTGTTCGACGAATTCTCTAGAACTGCTCGTCATTCTGCGACTCTTCACTAGCGCAGTCAAATCGCGGTTTTCTCGTAACAAAATTGTGGGAGCTTTTCTCAATGCTTCTGTATGATTTTTGAGGTGCTGAATCCGAATTTCATGTTTGCTGCCTTGTAGGAGGTTGAAAGAAAAACGCAAAAAGTATCAAACTGTTCGCACTGTTTTTACTTTTAGTTAGTTTAAAATTAGTTCGAGTAATACACTCCTGGAAATGGAAAAAAGAACACATTGACACCGGTGTGTCAGACCCACCATACTTGCTCCGGACACTGCGAGAGGGCTGAACAAGCAATGATCACACGCACGGCACAGCGGACACACCAGGAACCGCGGTGCTGGCCGTCGAATGGCGCTAGCTGCGCAGCATTTGTGCACCGCCGCCGTCAGTGTCAGCCAGTTTGCCGTGGCATACGGAGCTCCATCGCAGTCTTTAACACTGGTAGCATGCCGCGACAGCGTGGACGTGAACCGTATGTGCAGTTGACGGACTTTGAGCGAGGGCGTATAGTGGGCATGCGGGAGGCCGGATGGACGTACCGCCGAATTGCTCAACACGTGGGGCGTGAGGTCTCCACAGTACATCGATGTTGTCACCAGTGGTCGGCGGAAGGTGCACGTGCCCGTCGACCTGGGACCGGACCGCAGCGACGCACGGATGCACGCCAAGACCGTAGGATCCTACGCAGTGCCGTAGGGGACCGCACCGCCACTTCCCAGCAAATTAGGGACACTGTTGCTCCTGGGGTATCGGCGAGGACCATTCGCAACCGTCTCCATGAAGCTGGGCTACGGTCCCGCACACCGTTAGGCCGTCTTCCGCTCACGCCCCAACATCGTGCAGCCCGCCTCCAGTGGTGTCGCGACAGGCGTGAATGGAGGGACGAATGGAGACGTGTCGTCTTCAGCGATGAGAGTCGCTTCTACCTTGGTGCCAATGATGGTCGTATGCGTGTTTGGCGCCGTGCAGGTGAGCGCCACAATCAGGCCTGCATACGACCGAGGCACACAGGGCCAACACCCGGCATCATGGTGTAGGGAGCGATCTCCTACACTGGCCGTACACCACTGGTGATCGTCGAGGGGACACTGAATAGTGCACGGTACATCCAAACCGTCATCGAACCCATCGTTCTACCATTCCTAGACCGGCAAGGAACTTGCTGTTCCAACAGGACAATGCACGTCCGCATGTATCCCGTGCCACCCAACGTGCTCTAGAAGGTGTAAGTCAACTACCCTGGCCAGCAAGATCTCCGGATCTGTCCCCCATTGAGCATGTTTGGGACTGGATGAAGCGTCGTCTCACGCGGTCTGCACGTCCAGCACGAACGCTGGTCCAACTGAGGCGCCAGGTGGAAATGGCATGGCAAGCCGTTCCACAGGGCTACATCCAGCATCTCTACGATCGTCTCCATGGGAGAATAGCAGCCTGCATTACTGCGAAAGGTGGATATACACTGTACTAGTGCCGACATTGTGCATGCTCTGTTGCCTGTGTCTATGTGCCTGTGGTTCTGTCAGTGTGATCATGTGATGTATCTGACCCCAGGAATGTGTCAATAAAGTTTCCCCTTCCTGGGACAATGAATTCACGGTGTTCTTATTTCAATTTCCAGGAGTGTATTTTGCAGCATCATGCATCTTTACTAATCAATTTTTCTCTGTCATCACATTAGTCATTCAATTACAATTTTTTTTCAGTTGAAGAACAACGGCCGGCCGGGATGGCCGAGCGGTTCTAGGCGCTTCAATCTGGAACCGCGCGACCGCTACGGTCGCAGGTTCGAATCCTGCCTCGGGCATGGATGTGTGTGATGTCCTTAGGTTAGTTAGGTTTAAGTAATTCTAAGTTCTAGGGGACTGATGACCTCAGCAGTTAAGTCCCATAGTGCTCAGGGCCATTTTTGAAGAACAGCGACAAGTCTATGGTCAGCGTCGATTTCCCATTGCCGCTGACGCTTTGCCTGGACCTTCCATTGTCCATGGTCCTTCACCTGGACCTTATAGGGCCCAAGAAAGATTGCCAGCCAAACGGAGACGAGTAAAGAAACTGTGCACATTACGTCAGTACAATTATTTCTTGCCGGCCGAAGTGGCCGCGCGGTTCTGGCGCTGCAGTCTGGAACCGCGAGACAGCTACGGTCGCAGGTTCGAATCCTGCCTCGGGCATGGATGTGTGTGATGTCCTTAGGTTAGTTAGGTTTAACTAGTTCTAAGTTCTAGGGGACTAATGACCTCAGCAGTTGAGTCCCATAGTGCTCAGAGCCATTTTTTGAATTATTTCTTCATACGTTGACAGTTAATTATACAACATATCTGTCTTTTGTATTCATATTCTATTGCAAAATGCCTTCTTTCTTTTCCAGATGGAGAACCTACTCGAAGTGATGACCTAATGCTGGACTCGATATTCACTCATTTATGACATATGTACATTACTACACACAGATTTCGTATTTACCTTTCTGTTAGTGTCATGTACCTATATTGTAACTACAATATTTTAATGCTTTCGTCACACATGCTATCCCATAAAATCACTCAAAAGAACCTCTTTTAAGCGTAACGCACCTCAAGTATAGCGCCGCAGAGAGCTAGTCAGGTGGGAATAGTCCTTTGGCTGTAGGATGCAGAAAGAATTTGTCGTAATTTTTACTTTTCTGCTTCACCCCTTATGACAAAAATGAATGTTGCAGACGTTTCTTGCCGAAAATTTAATGTACTTTCACTTGGTGTAGGGGTTTTTGTTAAGAACATGTATATTTTACGAGTTGTAGATGGCGGGAGTGAACGCTTCTGACGTTATCACAGAAGGACCAAAATTTTGCTGTTTTTCAGCGTGCTCTAGAAGCGACACCACTCGTCAGAGAATCAGACTTCACCATTGTGTTTGTAAGAAATTTTGCCTAATTGAATTTTGTATAGATTGTTGATCTTCTAACGCATGTAATATTCGACGTTACAAGTCAAAAAGTGAGAAAATTGTGAAAATTTTGAGGCTTTTTGCGTCTTTCTGTGAGACCGAGCTCCTACACTGTAGCAAACATGAAATTCGGATTCAACGTCCTACAAAAAAATTTAGAACCGTCCTACAAAAACATTTAGAACCGTTGAGGACAAGACTGCTGGATTTTTTTACGAAAATGGCTGTATTGAACACCAACAGACTGGACTAAACATGCAGGCCGCCCGGTGTGGCCGAGCGGTTCTAGGAGCTTCAGTCTGGAACCGCGAGACCGCTACGGTCGCAGGTTCGAATCCTGCCTCGGGCATGGATGTGTGTGATGTCCTTAGGTTAGTTAGGTTGAAGTAGTTCTAAGTTCTAGGGGGACTGATGACATCTGACGTTAAGTCCCACAGAGCTCAGAGACATTTGAACCATTTAAACATGCTGCATCAAAAGAAGAGATAGAGAAGATCCGAAAGAGATCAGTGTTTTTCGTCATGGTTTAGTTTAACAAGGGTTAGAATCAGAGAGACTGCTTATCTAGATCGAGTGGCAGACGCTGCAAGAGAGGCTTTATGGATCATGGAGAAGTTCATTGTCAAAATTTCGGAATAGCACTTCCCAGCAACAATCAGGCAACATTTCACTTTCTCTCACATACATTTCGCGAGACGGTCAATACAGGTAAGTCAGAGAAATTCCAGCTTGTATGGACAGCCATGAGGACAAACAATGGTGGTACCAGAATTGCCTTTCCTCACACATCATAAGGTGCGTGCGTAGTGTTGACGTACATGATCTTTTTCTTCTTTTCGTGTTTTCAAAAGAGGAAAAAGGGCATTCGTGGCCAAGAGAAGTCTACTGGTATCAAACATAGGCCTTAAATTCATGAGACTATATGTTTGGAGCACAGCATTGTATGGTAGTGAAACATCGACTGTGGGAAAACTGGAACAGAAGAGAATCGAAACGTTTGATATGTGGTGCTACAGACGACTGTTGAAAATCAAGTGGACTGATAAGGTAAGGAATGAGGAGGTTCTGCGCAGAATCGGAGAGAAAAGGAATATGTAGAAAACACTGACAAGGAGAAGTGAGAGGAATGACTTCCATGGTACTAGAGGGAGCTGTAGAAGGCAAAAACTGTAGAGGAAGGCAGAGATCGGAATACATCCATCAGATAATTGAGAACGTAGGTTTCAAGTGCTACTCTGAGACGAAGAGGTTGGCACAGGTGAGGAATTCATGGCGGGCCGCATCACACAGTCAGAAGACCGAGGAAATTGTGGAGTAGTCCAGCATTTCCTTAAACGAACGTGGGATACCGCCTATAAACCACATTCAAGCTGGCCAGTGCACCAACTACAGTCATAATCGCCCACACTGATCCAGTCCGGATCTAGCTCACCCAGCTATGTCGCAAACTAGCGTGCTGCACGTTACACTATATGAGCGGGTCTATAAATGTAGACTACAAGTGAATTCAATGTATACAATATTTCAACGACGTCAGGCTTCATTTTCTTGAGATGCTCTTTAGTCAACAGGAAACATCACTGAAATACTGTCAACACTGTTCGATCAGGTGAACATCCGCAGCTGACGAGCATATTAATGAAATAAAATCTGCTTCAGCTGTCGGTAATTTCTTAATTATTACACGATGTTTCGAAGGCTAATGCTCCATCTTCAGGTACTACCAAAAGTCTAAGGAAATATAAATGTGTAGCAGTCGGGTCAGTCAGTCTCCAGAGATCATGCCAACAGCAATGTCGCCTGTCGAGGCGGGTGCCTAGGTTGCTGGTCCTACGCTCCCATGTATTTGCTTGGTGGGAGCATGATCCCTTGCAACTAACTGCCCCGACTGCCACACATTTATGTATTCCTAATTATTATTGGCACCGGAAGATGGCGCTTTAGGCTTAGAAATTGATCGTGTATTAAATAAGAAGCGGATTTTTTATTCTATTTACATGTAGAATGGCTAAAAGATCACATTACAAAGTCGGTTGGTGCACGTTTGGATCGATCTGGAATCAGTCCTATCTGAAATGCAAGATTAATTTCAGCTGTTATATCTTGCGTTTGCCAACACTTTCGTCGTTTTCAAAGCAATACAACTATCTTTGTACATTTACAAACTAGAAGGACTAAGTAGTAAACACCTTTAGTTTGTTAGTGTCTACGTGTACCAACTTAATTTCAAGTTAGACAAAGTAAAACTGTCTGGAAACCATTTTCGGCATTTTGTAACAACATTAGCTATACAGCAAGTAAATTTGTAACCTCACAACATCCAGATTTTAATCACGAATTACTAAGCAGACACTTGAAAAAAATTGAGGTGGCGCTTATGTCAGACGTGTACGTTTGCTGGGCTAGTCTTATTTTTGCAACCACTTACAACAAACAGTTATACTTTTTAAATGTTGATACGTAAGAAAGCTTGCCCATGAGTACAGATCTTTTTTTCTGCAGAGTTTTAGGCAACTGCGAGGATGGTTTCCTTCTATTGAATTTATGCTCTGTCTACAACTGTGGTGCCCAACCTTCCTGAGACCAGTTACCACTGAGTTAGATAAACCCCTCCCCCCCCCCCCCACCCCCATCTCACTATCATCAACTTTAGAACCTAACTAAGCTTCAGAATGGAAAAAAAATACGAAACAAAAAGATATTTAGTTTTTGTAAGTGTTCTATTAAAGCAAGAACTAATGAGTCAGTGGGACAATTAGTGCTGCCTATTTCTGACACCCTTTTTGTATAGAATGATGAAGCAATTCTCAGTGCATCGCAAGTGCTACCTACAAATATAAAAATATCCCCTTCTTTAAATAAGTGAGGTATCGTAAAATGTTTCTAGTTTTCCCAAGACCATGAACTGGCTAGTTTGCACTTTAGAAATTTCCCCTGAGAGCATAAACAGCCACAGTTCTCACACTAATATATACTCAGTTAATGGACATGACAATATTAATTTACTGTATCTCTTCTCATTCACACCTTCGTTAGCACTATAACTAAACATATTAAATCAACAATAATCAATGGAAGACGCAATAATCACAGAAGATACATATTTTGTTTCCAAAATAATATACTCTTTTGACTACTGGATTTCGTAGTCCATGGAATGCTGACACCTTTCGGCATTACTATTAGAAATTGCTTCTGGGGCAGAACGCACATCTGTCATGCGAGAACTATGACTCGTATATGAAGCTGCCTGCTAGCTACTGTCCGACTTACACACACACACACACACACACACACACACACACACACACACACAGAAACGATACAAGGCGCTACGCCGGCCGCGGTGGTCTAGCGGTTCTGGCGCTGCAGTCCGGAACCGCGGGACTGCTACGGTCGCAGGTTCGAATCCTGCCTCGGGCATGGGTGTGTGTCATGTCCTTAGGTTAGTTAGGTTTAAGTAGTTCTAAGTTCTAGGGGACTGATGACCTAAGATGTTGAGTCCCATAGTGCTCAGAGCCATTTGAACCAAGGCGCTACACCTCAGTTACTACCTCCAGTTCTTTGTTCGACATGACCAACTCTGGTTGTGACTCATTAATAGTGGAGTCAAACGTTATTAAAAGTTTTACATTTGTTTATATCAAGAAGTGATTTCCATTATTTACTGTCGGTTCATATTTCGTCAAAATCTAAACAGATGCTGTTGTTCTGATCTTCAGTCCGAGGACTGGGTCGATGAAATTATCCACAGCTAAACAGATAGTATTACAACGTTTATCGATTAAGGGACCTTAATTTGAGGAAGAAATTTCTGAGAATGTACGTTTGGAGTACAGCATTGTTTGGTAGTATTTACTGACAGTGGGAAAATCGCAACAAAAGAGAATCGAAGCGTTTTAGATGTAGTACTACAGAGGAATGTTGAAAACAAGGTGCACTGATAAGATACGGAATGAGGAGATTCTCTGCAGAATGGGCAAGGAAGGAACATATAGGAAACACTGAAAAGCGAAAGAGACAGGGTGACAGGACATCGGTTAACACATCAGGGAATAACTTCCATGGAACTGGAGAGAACTGTAGTGGGTAAAAACTTTAGAGGAAGGAAGCAATTGGAATACAGATTGCAAAAATTGAGGACGTAGGTTGCAAGTGTTACTCTGAAATGAAAAGACAGGCAGAGGAGAGGAATTCGTGGCCGCATCATATAAGTTAGAAGACTGCTGACTCAAAACAAATGAAAAGGAGACAGATGGGCGAAAAGAAAGTAAACTGTATATTTTTTCAAAAGTAATGGTCCTAAGTGTTAATGCAGGTTCCCATTAAGAGAGAAGACGGTCAGTGCCTTTATGGAAAAATGTTTGCAGCTGCCCACAGAACCATGGTTGTAGGCAGGTATGCAGCTGTTTGTGTCCACCTATATGTTCCCAACATTGTTTCGAGTAGACAGCAGAAGTTTCACTGGGATGCCCTTAAGGCCGGTCGCGTTGACCGAGCGATTCTAGGCACTTCAGTCCGGAACCGCGCTGCTGCTACGGTTGCGGGTTCGAATCCTGCCTCGGGCATGGATGTGTGTGATGTCCTTAGGTTAGTTAGGTTTAAGTAGTTCCAAGTTCTAGGGGACTGATGACCTCAGATATTAAGTCCCATAGTGCTCAGAGCCATTTTGGATGCCCTTACATTTCCTCACATTTTTGAATCCCTGAAGGAAGACTTATTTTGTACGAAGAAGTTCACGCTTGGATACAGTCATGATTCCGTGGGCAACACAACATTTTTGCATGAAGGCATTGATCGACTTGTCTTCAAAATGTTCAGATGTGTGTGAAATCTTATGGGACTTAACTGCTAAGGTCATCAGTCCCTAAGCTTACGCACTACTTAACTTAAATTATCCTAAGGACAAACACACACACCCATGCCCGAGGGAGGACTCGAACCTCCGCCGGGACCAGCCGCACAGTCCATGGCTGCAGCGCCTTAGACCGCTCGGCTAATCCCTCGCGGCGATCGACTTGTCTCACAGTGAGGTAAATGCTGTTGTTGTTGTGGTCTTCAGTCCTGAGACTGGTTTGATGCAGCTCTCCATGCTACTCTGTGCAAGCTTCTTCATCTCCCAGTACCTACTGCAACCTACATCCTTCTGAATCTGTTTAGTGTATTCATCTCTTGGTCTCCCTCTACGATTTTTACCCCCCACGCTGCCCTCCAATACGAAATTGGTGATCCCTTGATGCCTCAGAACATGTCCTACCAACCGATCCCTTCCTCTAGTCAAGTTGTACCACAAACTTTTCTTCTCCCCAATCCTACTCAATACCTCCTCATTAGTTATATGATCTACCCATCTGATCTTCAGCATTCTTCTGTAGCACCACATTTCGAAAGCTTCTATTCTCTCCTTGTCCAAACTAGTTATCGTCCATGTTTCACTTCCATACATGGCTATGCTCCATACAGATACTTTCAGAAACGACTTCCTGACACTTAAATCTATACTCGATGTTAACAAATTTCTCTTCTTCAGAAACGCTTTCCTTGCCATTGCCAGTCTACATTTTCCATCCTCTCTACTTCGACCATCATCAGTTATTTTGCTCCCCAAATAGCAAAACTCCTTTACTACTTTAAGTATCTCATTTCCTAATCTAATTCCCTCAGCATCACCTGACTTAATTCTACTACATTCCATTAGCCTCGTTTTGCTTTTGTTGATGTTCATCTTATATCCTCCCTGAGGTAAATGTATGAACTGTTATGTGACTACTTTTGAAATAATAAACATTTTACTTACTTTCTTCCATCTGTCTCGTTTCCACTTAAGTGCACCTTATGTACGTACCTGGAAAATTTTTTCGGTCTACGGAGAGATCGTAGCGCAAGCTAACCCTCCCCCCCCCCCCCCCCCCGTCCTATTTTTCCTGCCCTGCCCCCGTAGTAATGGTGGTATCGGTAATAGCTTCTCGGCAACTTGGCTATCGCGTGGAAAGCGCGAAGTGTTGGCCATGAGCTGCTGAGGTTATGGCAGGACGGTGTACGGAAACGCAACCGAGCGGAATCGCTGTGCTATCAAACTGCCCGCATCGTCGCGCCGTTATGCGTAATGCGGCCTTGGGCCGAAAACGTCCTGCACGCGGATGCAATGAGGTCGCCTGTGCTTAGCACGGGCGCTTACCGGTTCTCCAGCATGTCACGTGGTCGCGGTTACTGCATGCCGTCTGATCCCCGATGGCGTTTCTAAACGTCTAGACTCTTGTACTCGCTTTTTCTTCCTATTTACATTATTTTGTACTTTCTGTCGACGTTTAGTGATTGTAGGAGGATGCAAGACAACTTAGACAAAATTCCCACTTGTTTTGATGAATGGCAGCTAGCTTTAATTATAGAAAAATGCAAGTTTATGCGGACGAGTAGGAAAGTAAACTCGTAATGTCCAAAAAATGGTTCAAATGGCTCTAAGGACTATGGGACTTAACATCTGATGTCATCAGTCCCCTAGACATAGAACTATTTCAACCTGACTAACCTAAGGACATCACACTCATCCATGCCCGAGGCAGGATTCGAACCTGCAACCGTAGCAGCAGCGCGGTTGCGGACTGAAGCGCCTAGAACCGCTCGGCCACAGCGGCCGGCTCGTAATATTCTGATGCTGCATTAATAGTGTCCTGCTTGACACAATCACGTCGTTTAAATATATGCGCATAACGTTGCAAAGCGGTATGAAATGAGACGAGCATCTGAAGGTTGAGGTAGGGAAGGCGACTGGTCGACTTCGGTTTATTGGGAGAATTTTAGGAGAGAGTGGTTCAACTGTAAAGGAGACGGCATATAGGACGCTGGTGCGACCTATTCGTGAGTACTGCTCGAGCGTTTGGGATCCGTAGCAGGCCGGATTAAAGAAAGACATCGAAACAATTGAGAGGAGATCTGCTAAATTTGTTACTGGTAGGTTCGAACAACACGCAACTGTTACGGACAGGCTTCGGGAACTCAACTGGAATCCCTGGAGGGAAGGCGACACTCTTTCGAGGAACGCTATTGAGAAAATCTAGAGAAATGGCATTTGAGACTGACTGCAGAATGATTCTACTGCCGCCAATGCACATTTCGAGTAAACACCCCGAAGATAAGATTAGAGAGATTAGGGCTCGTACAGAGCCATATAGATGGTCATTTTAACCTCGCTCTATTTGCGATACGAACAGGAAAGGAAATGACTAGTGGTGGTACGGAATACCTTCCACCACGCGCCTTACGGCGGCCTGCAGAATATCTACGTAGATGTAAATGTACATATCTTGTAGACCAGTGTTCCCAACCCCTGAGGAGTTAAATGATATTTTCTGGGGGGGGGGGGGGGGGGGGGGGGGGACAAGACTGTTCGTAGGTATTTCGGTCAAGAAACTAAATAGTTTTCAAACTGTAATACTGATTGCAGAAGTTACCAATGATCACATTTTCTTCAAATTTCAGCATTAACCCATGACCCGTAATCTTTGAGGTTAGAAAGAACATATGAATAACATCTTGTCATGTAGTTCACCCACTCACATACTATGTAGGGCGTATCGCGGATCTGTGACGGCAAAACCGTGAAACTGAGACATGTATGCACAATTACCTCATGAAAATACCTTCTGCGAGTTGTAGGTAGTTCTTGCAAGGAAGAGAAACTTTCATTATTCATTTCGCATCAGATAAAAGAACTAATTGACAGCCCAACACCGCTATGTAACGGCTACAACACTGTTATAAGGCCTACACAGTATTATTGTTATTATTAATGGTCGTGGCGAGACACAGACATTGGCAGCGTGAAAATTTCCCATTTCTGCCATTGCAGAAGTATGGAGTCCAGCAACCAAGTGTGTTACAAACAGTGTGGTGAACGTATTTTAATTTGTTGATTTTAAATTAGAAACCGGGTTGTGGATGGAGCAAGTATCTCTAAGAAGAAGACTGATGTCTCGGCTATCATTGTGGATTGTTAGCTTTCTTTTGGACTTGAACCGTACTGAACATGCCTGGGATCGATTGAAAAGGGCTGTTTATGGACGACGTGACCCACCAACCACTCTGAGGGTTGGTTCAAATGGCTCTGAGCACTATGGGACTCAACTTCTGAGGTCATTAGTCCCCTCGAAGTTAGAACTAGTTGAACCTAACTAACCTAAGGACATCACACACATCCATGCCCGAGGCAGAATTCGAACCTGCGACCGTAGCGGTCTCGCGGTTCCAGACTGCAGCGCCTAGAACCGCACGGCCACTTCGGCCGGCCCACTCTGAGGGATCTACACCGAATCGCCGTTGAGGACTATCTGCACCAACAGAGCCTTGATGAACTTGTGGATAGTATGCCGTGACGAATATAGACATGCATCAATGGAAGAGAACGTGCTATTGACTATTAGAGGTACCGGTGTGTACAGCAATCTGGACCACCACACCACCTCTGAAGATCTCGCTGTATGGTGGTACAACATGCAATGTGTGGTTTCCATGAGCAATAAAAAGGGCGGAAATGATTTTTATGTTGATTTCTACTCCAGTTTTCTGTACAGGTCCCGGAATTCTGTGAACCGAGGTGATGCAAAACTGTTTTTGATGTGTGTAGGTTCAGTTGAAGATAAATTGCTTTATGTTCATTGGTACGATAGAAGGAAACAGCAGTTTGATTAACAGAGAGAACACGGAAGATTTTTATGGGCCACATAAAATGGCAAAATAAAATATTTCATTGGTTTAAAAGACGGGCTGTGGACGATACAAGTTGAGTTGCCAATTTTAAGGTGCATGAAATATTTTCTGGGCCGGTTTTGTTTTGCCAGCATGCAGAATATTAATCAAGTGTGTGGAGTTGGCCCTCATTACAATGTAGAAGAACGTCGTAGAAGAAAAAGCTTTGGCAGTCTAGTGGGGTACTTCTTATAAAGGTTGGTGCGTGATCTTAGATTTTATAAAAGATATTTGATGGATATTTGACTATGTAATACTGGCCATAGTGTCACACCGGAGAAGGTGGCGACGCAAATGTTCGCAAATAAGGAGAACTTACAATTAGTTAAATCTAGATGGCCGGATGTACATCTGAATCGCCGTCATATGCAGCGTCTTAACCACTGCACAACCTCATACTCTCATTTCTTACTGAGACTTGGGTGGGTAAGACATGTGGCCGGACGAGCGTTCAGTACCCCGTCTGGCCATTCAGATTTAGATGTTTCACGGCTCTCCTAAATCGCCGTGATTGTTATTTGAAAATTCCGATTCACTGCTATTTCCCAGTCCCATCCGAGCTTGTCTTCTAGTTTTTAAGATTTCGTCTGCACGAGATGTAAATCTCTGGTCTTCCAGTTCATAGCGGCTGGCAAGCAGAGTACAGCGCAGACTTGCAGATTCGGGACCTCGCGCAAAGTGAGTTATCCGCCGTCGGCGGCCGGCGTTACGAACCATTCTCGCGAGAGAAGGGTCCGTCCTGTGCTTTCACATTCCTTAGCGCCGCCGCCTCTCAATGGAGACTGAGAATAATCGCCAACGTCAGGGCCCATGCAAGAAGTCCTGCCGTAGTAATCGGTTACTGTCTGCCGCGCAACTCTTGCAAAGCCGCTCCAAGTTCACGCTCCACATCTGAAACAATTGTCACAGTACTACTTCTACGTTAGTGCACCTCCTGAGAGAGAACTGAAGAGGTTATGTGTCTTCGCCAAAGATGTGCACAATGGCTCTGAGCACCATGGGACTCAACTGCTGAGGTCATCAGTCCCCTAGAACTTAGAACTACTTAAACCTAACTAACCTAAGGACATCACACACATCCATGCCCGAGGCAAGATTCGAACCTGCCACCGTAGCAGTCGCGCGGTTCCAGACTGTAGCGCCTAGAACCGCTCGGCCACCCCGGCCGGCTGTGCACAATGGATCACATTTTGAAGTGCGTGTATTTGGGGATATGAAAGCACCAGTGGCCCAGTCGACAACGTAGCGATATTGTCGTAGCTCATATTCTAAAATGTTCCTTTCGAATTGTTCCCTTAGACTATACGATGTTTCTTTAGTGATAGCAATATATGACACTCAGCATATTGCTTTTGCGCACTGATTATATTTTTTAACTTTCCATATGTAAGGAAGTCTGAGTAAGTCCACCATTGCACATTTCTGATTGCAACCAATCTAGGGGGGTAGACTAATTTACTGTTGGGAGAAGACATGATTCGTTAGCCCTCGCACATTTCCGTTACGAAATGGACATTTCCTGATCTTGTCTTCTACGAACTTGTGCTCTATTTATAATGACGTAGCCGTAGAAGCAACGTTAGATTAAAATTATAAATTTTTGCACTTTCATCTCCGCCAGGACTTTATGTTCATTTTCCCCATGCTACACCTTATACTACCTAGAATTTTTTTCCATTTTGCTCAATCTACACAAGAGGTTCACCTGCTGATCGTAAAATTAATACCTCACTGTTTGTGTCCATGTGATCCTTGTGTGAGATGACGTGATGCCAATCTTTAACGCTAAGCTTTTATGACCGCTTTGGATGCCTTTTGGTCCTACGGTTCAGCCGGCCGCGGTGGTCGTGCGGTTCTAGGCGCTGCAGTCCGGAACCGCGGGACTGCTACGGTCGCAGGTTCGAATCCTGCCTCGGGCATGGATGTGTGTGATGCCCTTAGGTTAGTTAGGTTTAAGTAGTTCTAAGTTCTAGGGGACTGATGGCCTAAGATGTTACGCCCCATAGTGCTCAGAGCCATTTGAACCTACGGTTCATTCCGACACAAGATGATTTTTAACCGCTCCAATTATCCGTATGGTTCGGTTTCAACTTTAAACTGGAGTGCCCATCTGCCTAGGAGATCCGTTCCCAGTTTGAAAGAATATAATGCTACACCCCTTCCAGGACTATTATTACTAGTAAACTGTCTTCGAGCTGATGACCACTTACGATCGAAGAGAAGGTGTGTACGACTTCAAGATCTGTAATACTTTTTTTCAAATGCGACGCCAAAATCAAAGTGAATAACTGAATAAGTGTTCGTCCAAAAGAGACTAAGAAGATACTAGGAATGGCTGAAAAGCTGTATTCGCGCGACATGTGAACAAGGACAAAACGGAGATAAAAGCTACACAGAAACAGTAATTAGTGCTCTCAGAGCAAGTAGCAATTTATGCTACAGATATCTAGCAAACAGCGTGAGGAGAGACGTTGGTAATAAAGTTATGCGTAAAGCATTAAAAACATTCACTTAATAGACAAAAAAACGGCGATTACTTATGCAATTACTTTCTTTAGGTTGTAATGCCGAACAATTGACTTGGTCGATTAATGTTTCACAACGAGATGACGGAGCCGTTACAATTACTAATTTTTTAAAGGAGAAACAGTATTTAGAATTTAGCTTTGGCGCAATAACAATTCTGCAAGAATTGTCATACATTGACTATATGTTGGATGTTCCACAAGCAAGATTCGTGGTAGAATAATGCACTTAAATGAGAGTGCGCTTTACCATAACAGACAAGATAATTTTTTGAAGACACATATACACTCCTGGAAATTGAAATAAGAAACACCGTGAATTCATTGTCCCAGGAAGGGGAAACTTTATTGACACATTCCTGGGGTCAGATACATCACATGATCACACTGACAGAACCACAGGCACATAGACACAGGCAACAGAGCATGCACAATGTCGGCACTAGTACAGTGTATATCCACCTTTCGCAGCAATGCAGGCTGCTATTCTCCAATGGAGATGATCGTAGATATGCTGGATGTAGTCCTGTGGAACGGCTTGCCATGCCATTTCCACCTGGCGCCTCAGTTGTACCAGCGTTCGTGGTGGGCGTGCAGACCGCGTGAGACGACGCTTCATCCAGTCCCAAACATGCTCAATGGGGGACAGATCCGGAGACCTTGCTGGCCAGGGTAGTTGACTTACACCTTCTAGAGCACGTTGGGTGGCACGGGATACATGCGGACGTGCATTGTCCTGTTGGAACAGCAAGTTCCCTTGCCGGTCTAGGAATGGTAGAACGATGGGTTCGATGACGGTTTGGATGTACCGTGCACTATTCAGTGTCCCCTCGACGATCACCAGTGGTGTACGGCCAGTGTAGGAGATCGCTCCCCACACCATGATGCCGGGTGTTGGCCCCGTGTGCCTCGGTCGTATGCAGTCCTGATTGTGGCGCTCACCTGCACGGCGCCAAACACGCATACGACCATCATTGGCACCAAGGCAGAAGCGACTCTCATCGCTGAAGACGACACGTCTCCATTCGTCCCTCCATTCACGCCTGTCGCGACACCACTGGAGGCGGGCTGCACGATGTTGGGGCGTGAGCGGAAGACGGCCTAACGGTGTGCGGGACCGTAGCCCAGCTTCATGGAGACGGTTGCGAATGGTCCTCGCCGATACCCCAGGAGCAACAGTGTCCCTAACTTGCTGGGAAGTGGCGGTGCGGTCCCCTACGGCACTGCGTAGGATCCTACGGTCTTGGCGTGCATCCGTGCGTCGCTGCGGTCCGGTCCCAGATCGACGGGCACGTGCACCTTCCGCCGACCACTGGCGACAACTTCGATGTACTGTGGAGACCTCACGCCCCACGTGTTGAGCAATTCGGCGGTACGTCCACCCGGCCTCCCGCATGCCCACTATACGCCCTCGCTCAAAGTCCGTCAACTGCACATACGGTTCACGTCCACGCTGTCGCGGCATGCTACCAGTGTTAAAGACTGAGATGGAGCTCCGTATGCCACGGCAAACTGGCTGACACTGACGGCGGCGGTGCACAAATGCTGCGCAGCTAGCGCCATTCGACGGCCAACACCGCGGTTCCTGGTGTGTCCGCTGTGCCGTGCGTGTGATCATTGCTTGTACAGCCCTCTCGCAGTGTCCGGAGCAAGTATGGTGGGTCTGACACACCGGTGTCAATGTGTTCTTTTTTCCATTTCCAGGAGTGTAGGTGCGATGACACTATTACCAAAAGAAATAATAGTTATACGTTAAGAACATCTTCGGCCACAGCTGACCAGAAATCAGCTCCGACACTCGATAAGTAGACATTTCGTTATATCAACAGACTCTTTATGGAATATTATACAATGCCTGCCAAAGAAAGTGAAGTATGCAGATGAAGATATGAAATGGAAATTCACGGTTTGAGAACGCATGTGATGTTATTTCAGTAATTAGACGTCGAGCTAGATTTAGAAACAAATTTGTACGATGAGCCCACTTCCCAGTACAACGTTGCACCCTCTATGACTGGACGAAAGTATTGTTGGGAAGCTGCAGAGAATTTTTCCGGGTTGTGTGGCCATAGTGCATGCAATTCTTCAATCCCTGACGTTGGACATCTTCGGAGGTGCTCCTGTTTGTGCTGAGCCTCGCCGACTCAGCAGCTGAAACATCCGGTCGTGAAAGCCTTCATTGTATAATATTGTTGGGAAGAGTGTCATAAAGCTGTTGTATCCTCACCTCAGGCAAGCTCACCATTGTAACTGATCCGTGATGTCGTGGGTACTGCCATTAGGATGGAGATGACATCTGAACTAATCCCACTTATGTTCTGTCGGAGCCAGATCTGGGTATCTTTCTGGTCACGCCAGCACTTCAGCTCATAGAGACACATGTCATGTGAGGACGAAAATTGCCCTGTTGAAAAATGGCGCCACGATACTGTCGCATGAGAGGTCACATATAAGGGCACGGAATGTCCGTGATGTACCGTTGTGCCGTCAGAATACCATCAATCAGTGCCATCCGTAACCTTAAAACATACCCGATGTGTCCTCACACCATGACGCCTGGGGTAACACCGCTTTGGCTCTGCAAAACACTGAGAGAGAGGGACTGCGCCCCAGACCACCGCGTTCGCCAAAGATGGTCATCCGTGTAGTCAGAAACCCCTGCTCATCGCTGAACACTATGCCACCCCAGCCATCAACAGTCCATGCTTCCCGGTCACATCACTGCTACAAACGCAACAGTTTGTGTTGTCTTTTTTCAACATAGGATTAAACAGGCAACGGGTTGCACATAAACGGTAGCTACACTGACCTAGGTTTCGACAACTACTAGGGCTGTCATCATCAAAATGAAATGTTATTAAATCCTATAAAATAAAACACAGAAAATAAGGTATGACAAAAAGCACATTACAAGATGAAAATTTTCATGACGCACAAAGGATACTTATGTAAAATTACATTGGTGAAAAGTAGTAGTCAGAATTTGGAGCAGCTATGCTCAAGTCAAACGTCAAATATGATTTTCTAGCCTTTGCCACGTGTGCCCATGTCCTAAAGAACAGACACCACGCATTTATATAATTGATACGCCTACCTGGGCAATGGATCCACCTTCTTCAGTGCGGATGCACAAATACGTCCGACCTCCTGTGGGAATCTCTGAGTAGCGAACATGGAGGAAATGAACAGGGGCTGGCGATAAGTGGTGCTCCATGGGAATGTGGATCGGCCGTGAGGTATGCTGATCGTCCGCACATTTGCGATAACACGGAGTCCCGTGTGGCGCAGTGGTTAACGCAAGTGTCTAGTAAGGGGTTCGAATCCCGGTCTGGTACACATTTTCACCCGTCACCGCTGATTCCGGGTAACGTCTAGATACAGCTGACAACTGTCTTCCCCTCCCTTTCTCTTCCTTTCTCCCCCTCTCCAGCTAGCCGGCCGTTGTGACCGAGCGGTTCTCGGCGCTTCATTCTGGAACCGCGCGTCTGCTACGGTCGCAGTTTCGAATCCTGCCTCTGGCATGGATGTGTGTGATGTCCTTAGGTTAGTTATGTTTACGTAGTTCTATGTCTAGAAGACTGATGGCCTCAGCAGTTAAGTCCCATAGCGCTCAGAGCCATTTGAACGACTTTCAACCCTCTCCAGCTTCAATTCACATAGAAAGAATTACACGCAATTTTGGTTACAGCTAATAGCAGTCAAAGGCATAATATAGCTTGCGAGAGTCTGACAGCAGGATTGACTGTTAGATGCCACCAAAATGCAAACATTATATCTTTTACCCTGTTCCTACTGGTATTTTTTCGGCTTCCTAAATCAAGCCAGAAAATTTTAATTCAAATTAAATGTGTGTGGGGAAAGGACTGTCCAAAAAGCACTGTTCCGTACAGAATTGATCAAACGTTGAAGGAAAATGAGAAATATATCCTTAAACAGGGGTTGCACATACTGGGACAAACATACACAATTTCGAATGTACCACTAAACTCGTTTTAATTTTATATTCAAAAAAAGTTTTATTCTATGCTGGACTGATTTTCACCGCATGTAAGGTATCAGAATACTGAAAATAGCTATACAATAACTCCTAATTTTAAATGTCCTCTTTATTTAGCAACTCCTCGCAACAGCCCGGAAATTGCGGACGATTTACAAGTATGACTGAATTCCAGCGAGCCGGTGAATTTCATGTAAATCTTTAAGGAGTGGTTCAGCTTTAATGCTCTTAGTGGGAGGAAGTTGCTGAATAAACTGAAGCGGAAGACGAGCTTTGGAGCCTCCAAAGGGCAAGGCCGCTTTAACTTCCAACTACCTTCTAGACAAGACAGGGTGCAGCCGCGTCCGTGCAGAGACTGCAGCAAGGCTTAGATGAAAACACGTGTCACAGTTCCCACACCGAACAAGCGGACAGGAAACAGTAGCTACTCGCCCGCCAGTCGCTCAAGTTAAATTGATGAGAAACGTGTCAACGCCTAAATGTCTTTAAAATGAAAAGAATCTGCTGCATCAGCTGCAGTTACTTGTAATGACTTGTATTTCTTGATGTTTCCATAATGATGTGAATAGTAAGAAGTTAAAAAGAAGAAGAATCAAGGATTGTGGAAACAACATAAGTCAATTATTAAAATAAAAGCTAAGAAAAGAGAGGAATTGTAGCACACGAAGGGGTTAGGTAAAACATTCCCACGAATCAATGGCGAAAGACAGGTTGTTTCAATACGATTCACTTGGTTTCACAACAATAAAGTCAGAAACTTGGTGTAGCTATTAACTTACACGACTACACAGTTTTTTTTTCTTTTCTTCCAGCGTCTTGAAATTGATAGTGCCATTGTCGAGTACTTTGACCTGTAGGAGGAACAGAGGCGTACTCCTGACAGAAATCACACCTCATGCTTCTGACTGAATTGTACCCGTTGAAACGGAGAACGCAAACAAACCAATCGTTGCCACGCTATTGCCATCTCGACTCGACGCACATTAGTTAACGAACGAGCGAGCAAGCTGCATCGGGAAATACCTTCGCGGGCAACCACACGAACCTGCAATTTGCAGCTGGCGTCGAGATAAACTTTTAGTTCCGATGCTTAAGCTAAAAATCTACCACATCATCCGCTTAGGAGATAGAGTCTTGCCAAAATGGATGAATCTTTTTGAAACTCTCTCGACTTTCAGCTCTAATACCATTGACATACATAGTAATTTTTTCTGACATTCTTTTTTCCATTGTAAGGACGGTAACATTCGCCCTGTTCGCCTCTGTCGTTCGTTTCCCAAAGACTTTTCATTGGACTTTCGTCTTTATCTCCGAATCAGTAAAATTGTCACATGTGATGTGTAGCGTAGAAACAATATCACAAACTGCTGAGCAAAGTGGTGCTCTGAGATGAAGAGGTCGCCACCGGCGAAGAATTAGCGGCGAGAGGCATCCAGCAAGTCTGAAGAGTGACGACTGAAAAAAAACACTGACAACATGTTATAGGACGGACATTTTTTTCACCTACACGAGTGTCTGAAAGAACAGACACTGTTGACGATCAACAGTGTGTCCCACTTGTTGCTCACCTAATTTTTTTTTCTGATACGTTTCAACCAATGTTTTTTAACATCATTGTGTAGTTCTTGCTGAGGCTGTACGTTTTGTGTATCGCCACAGGTGTAGGAGATACGGGATGGAGGTTAAATTTTTTAAATGGAACCATGTGCATTTTATTCAAGAATACACTGACCATCTATTCAAAAATGTATCGCACTATACCATTTTTGCCAATACAACGTAGATGTGTAACGATAAAGAATACACAGCTTGTGACGAAACCGAGCTGTTTACTGCCTTGATTGTAAACATTACATACACAGTGTAGTGCTGTATTAGAGGTGTGGGTTGCACCTCATTTCTTGTTGCTTTAGCATGCAGTACACCTTATATCAGTGTAGTCGTGCATCAGAGTAACTTCGCAACTGCATCGTGGTAGTACACATGGTGAATACAATTTTTATTGTGTAAAGGCGTATGATCTACACACATAACGACAATATAGAAATGCTGCTGATCTACGGAGAAAGTACGTGGACAGAAAAAAAATTTAGTAACTTGCTTTTTTATGTTCAGCACTGTGATTATTATGTTGTTATGTCTATCTTGTACTCTGCTGTACGTAGATGTACTGTAATTTGCTGTAGGCCGGCGAAATTCTGTTCAGGCACAACTACTGTACAGCGGACGATTCCCTGACAAGCAATCGCCTTCTCGCTGGATGTCTGGTCGTCTCATTTCTCGTCTACATGAAACGGAAGTTTAAATGCAATACCTCGAAATCGTAGCAGAGCACGAACAGACGAAACCACTGAGGTCGCTGTGCTCACTGCCGTAACCGTGAATCCTCAAGGCAGCACACGACGAATTCAACACGAAGTTTGCGTTTCGAAAACAAGTTCACATCGCATTCTGCAGCGTCATAAATTTCATCTTTACCATATTCACTTACAACAAGAACTTCATGGAAATGACTTCAACAACAGGGTTCAATTTTGTCAGTGGGCTCAGCAACAGATGACTAATCCTGATTTGACAGGTGTTCTTTTTACCGACTATGATGATGATGATGATGATGTTTGGTTTGTGGGGCGCTCAACTGCGCGGTTATCAGCGAGCATACAAATTCCCAACCTTTGCTCAGCCCAGTCTCGCCACTTTCATGAATGATGATGAAATGATGAGGACAACACAAACACCCAGTCATCTCGAGGCAGGTGAAAATCCCTGACCCGACCAGAAATCGAACCCGGGACCCCGTGATAGGGAAGCGAGGACGCGACCGCGAGACCACGACCTGCGGACTTTTACCGACGAGTCGCCATTCTCCAACAAAGGAACTGTCATTATGAGAAATATGTATTATCAGTCCATCAACAATCCATAATGTCTTCGTCAGGCAGAGCATCAGCGTCGATGGAACGTTAACGTGTGGTGCAGAATTATTGGAGATACCATCATCGGACCTTTCTTTGTGAATGACAACCAAACGGCAGACAATATGCCCTTTTTTTATGACACACTCTCCCTGTTCTCTTGGACGCCGTACCTCTGAATCAGAGGATGGTCATATGGCATGATGGATGCCCTGCAGATAATGCCTTACTAGCACGAAAAAATTCTAGACCGTAAATATCCGGGTAGGTGGATTGGAGCCGGTGGGCCAGTTAGTTGGCCTACCCGATCTTCGGATCTTACACTGCTGGATTTTTTTTTTTCTGTGCGGAGCGGTCAAGGATGTTGTGTACCAAAATGTTCCAAAAACACCAGAGGACACGCAGCAACGCATTATTGTACAGCCATCACAGAAGAAATAGTAGCACGATGTAGGGCCTCCTTCATCCACAGAGTGACCTATGTATTAAATTTATTTATTTATTTTTATTAATTAAATAAATATGTACGAATGCCAATGTTCACAATTTTGAGCGCGTGATGTAAACTCTCTGTTTTTCATGTAGTGTTAGTGTCACAGTAAAAGTTACTACAAAGGGTCATGTTACTTCTCCATTGTCATAAGCACTGTAATGCAGTAGTGTACAACAAAATGATTCAATTGCTGTACAGTGCAGAACTCTTGCATTCAATGTTTAAGAGGCTAAATGATTTAGTTAGTGAAAGGCACTGAAGTGATATTTAAATTAGAGAAGTTATGCATTATTTATCACTTCCATACCTACTAGTTTTGTGCATAAAATGGTATAATGAGATACATTTTTGAATAGCTCTTGGAGAGGGGGAATGTATTCTCGAATAAGATGTACATGATTCCATTTAAAAAGTTTAAACTCTGCCCTGTATTTCCTACATCTGTGGGGATGTATAAAACGTATATCCTCAGCAAGAACTACCCATTGATGTTAAGAGAACGTTGGTTGAAACAATTTTTCATTTAACGCGTAAGAAAAAAAGTTATTTTGGGTGAGCAATATACATGGGACACCCTGTATACATAATTTTGATATGTCCCTAGTGTGTAGATGACCAATACCGTACGTAGATTGTATCAAGGAATTCGCGTTCAGAAATGTCGAAATATTTTTTTTTTTTTTTTTTTTTTTTTTTTTTTTCCAGTTTGGTGCGGTACTGTAGCGGAGTTACGTGCTGGGGTGTTGCAACGGTGTGCAGCGGGCCTGGTTCCGCCGCAGCTGCTGAAGGAGCCGGCACGCGGGGAGAGCGGTCTGCATTCTGTGCAGAGAGCGGCCACCACAATACTGGTTGCACAACCTCTCCTTGTTAGGAGTCCCACCTGCTGCTCGCCGCGCGGAGAGTTTGGAGAAGGCGGTGTGGGCTAACAGGATACACTGATCTGCCACAACATTGTCGCCACCCTGCT
This sequence comes from Schistocerca serialis cubense, assembly GCF_023864345.2. NCBI lineage: Eukaryota > Metazoa > Arthropoda > Insecta > Orthoptera > Acrididae > Schistocerca > Schistocerca serialis. The sequence goes on from NC_064642.1 coordinate 544,683,112, forward strand.
AAAATAGATCGTCCGTACCGTGCGACAGCTGCGATTCGTCTTCCAGTCCTGGTAACCAGGCGCAGATCCAAGGGTGCGGCCAAGGAGAAAGGGAAGTCAAACAGACTATACTGCTACTGCACTAACAAAAACACAGTACAATAAATTATCTAAAAAATATTAAATCAGTCAATAAATGTCCTCAATAAAAATAGATTATTGTACTTCACTTAAAAAAATAACAAAATCTATTGTACTGTATTTTTGTTAGTGCAGTTTGTAACGGGACATCCCCCTCTAGCATTACTTTTCCTCAACAGCTGTTGTCGATACCAGTACTATTTTTCGAATTTTGGACAGGTCAATATTATCTCAGTTGTTTTTCTGAAGACTTTCATATAATTTTATACACAGTATGTTATATTTCAATCTAAAATTTATTAGCCGGCCGAGCGGTTCTAGGCGCTTCAGTCTGGAACCGCGCGACAGCTACGGTCGCAGGTTCGAATCCTGCCTCGGGCATGGATGTGTGTGATGTCCTTAGTTAGGTTGAAGTAGTTCTATGTTCTAGGGGCTGATGACCTCAGATGTTAAGTCCCATAGTGCTCAGAGCCATTTGAACCATTTTAAAATTTATGAAAAGTAATTACCTTATAAAATATTTTACTTTCGATATTATAATCGGTAATTACTAGTTCTGAATGGACAGTTAAAATTATTTTCTTTAGAAACATTTGAAATTACGAATCATTTGCACACTTAAAATTTCTATTATTAATCACGCAATCCTGTACTGTTTACTATGCTTATTTAAAAAATGGTTCAAATGGCTGTAAGCACTGTGGGACTTAACATGTTACCGAGCGAGGTGGCGCAGTGGTTAGCACACTGGACTCGCATTCGGGAGGACGACGGTTCAATCCCGTCTCCGGCCATCCTGATTTAGGTTTTCCGTGATTTCCCTAACTCGTTTCAGGCAAATGCCGGGATGATTCCTTTGAAAGGGCACGGCCGATTTCCTTCCCAATCCTTCCCTAACCCGAGCTTGCGCGCCGTCTCTAATGACCTCGTTGTCGACGAGACGTTAAACACTAACCACCACCACCATCACTTAACATGTTAGGTCATCAGTCAAATGGTTCAAATGGCTCTGAGCACTATGGGACTCAACTGCTGAGGTCATTAGTCCCCTAGAACTTAGAACTAGTTAAACCTAGCTAACCTAAGGACATCACAAACATCCATGCCCGAGGCAGGATTCGAACCTGCGACCGTAGCGGTCTTGCGGCTCCAGACTGCAGCGTCTTTAACCGCACGGCCACTTCGGCCGGCGGTCATCAGTCCCCTAGACTTAGAACTACTTAAACCTAACTAACCTAAGGACATCACACACACATCCATACTCGAGCCACGATTCGAACCTGCGACCGTAGCAGCAGCGAGATTCCAGACTGAAGCGCCTAGAACCGCTCGGCCGCTGCCGCCGGCTCTATCTTTATTTCTGGATTCATTTCTGAAATAACAATCTAAATTAATAATGCAATGAAAACTAGTAGGAATTCATTTGTTAAGAAAGATTGTAAACCCTTTGGAATATTGTCATTTCCGCAGAGCGTGTGAGTAGTAAGCCTGCTTCTGATGTGATCCGGCGTAGTTTTGTATAACAGGTGCGAACAATGTAACTTCGGCTTTGTTAATGTGAAAAATCAAAATACTGTATGATATACTAAAATGTGAGAAAAATCAGTGAAAAATATATTTAAGTAAAAAATTCTGCATCAACAATCTTCAGATTTATTTAGTTCAAACCAACCGTAAGGACCTAATGTTAAATATTCAGCTTGAAGAATCACCTCCCAAGACAAGAAGAACTGGAGCCACCTCAACATGACAAGCTAAGTAATCTTCGCTCCTCTCAAATCTTCATAGATGACTTTGCTTATTAATTATTTGGACTGGACATCGTTTAATGTGGACAACAGATGGAAGAAGGAAGGAGGGGGGAGATTGTAATTTGCATTGTAACACAATAGAGGTCAACTAGGGTACGACGACTGGAGAACCTACGCAAGAAGAAAGGTCAACAACTTTGCTCACTCACTTTTCTGCTACGCTGTCGTGATACCGGTATAGTTCCCAAGTTTTTAAAAGTGAGAAGAATGTTTCATTCGGCACAAGCTAACCGTATTTATTCTCGTATGGAACTGGCATTACTACGTGAGCGGATACATCAGACACGACGAGGACTGGCGGTATGTGATGGCCAACTGCTAAATCTTCATTTACTTATTAGCAATACGATGCAGTTTTGTCATTGGAACAAAGTGGACAGTTTAACATTTAGATCTATGGAGATTAGTGCAGAAGTGTCTTCCAATAGGCAGAAGGACAAGTTTGATCGTCTACAAGAGGGTCGACAGGAAACACCGATTCCAAACAATTCCCAAACGGTTATTAATTTATCGAAAAAAGAATTGTCTAAGGAAGAACTTTCTGTTCTGTCTAAAGGAGGGAATTTTGCAATAACTCCATCCAAGATTCCTGTGGAGGACATTATTGCTAATATAGAGGCAGGAATTCGTCAGTTACCATCATATTCTGCTGATGAAATTAGAATGGAAACCTCCAGGATATTACGCAAAGCTAAGCCACCCAGCAGCAATCTATCTCAAGGGGAAAGGAAGGCATTGCGGGAGATCAATGCAGACAAGAATGTTATTATAGTTGCCGCTGACAAGGGAAATGTTACTGTTTTAATGAATACTGAGGATTATCACAAGAAGATCAGTGATCTCCTGGAACCCAGCACATACAAGAAGTTGAAAAAGGATCCCACAACGAATGTGCTGAATGCCACCAAGCGTCTGATAAAACAGTCTTCAATTCCTACAGAAGTTAAAAAGTATCTTTGTGAAACGGAGGCTTATCCTCCGAGATTATATGGATTACCAAAGATACATAAACCTGATGTTCCTTTGAGACCAATAGTCAGCGCAATTGGAGCTCCTACCCAAGAACTAGCCAGACACCTTGCCTTTTTGTTACAACCTCACATAGGCAAAACTGAGAGTCATATTAAAAACTCTCTACACTTCATTGAGAAATTGAGGGAAATTACTGTCGGTCCTAATGACATACTTGTCAGTTTTGATATAGTGTCTTTGTTCACGATGGTTCCAGTTGATGAAGCTCTCTCCCATATAGCCAATATGTTCCCTACTGATATAGTAGCCTTGTTCCAACACTGTCTATCCTCAACCTATTTTCAGTACAATGGTGAATTTTATGAGCAGATCGATGGGGTAGCCATGGGAAGCCCCCTAAGTCCCGCAATTGCGAATTTATTTATGGAATATTTTGAACATCAAGCATTGCAGTCGGCCAAAAAAAGCCCCTCGAAGTGGTATCGGTATGTGGATGATACCTTTGTAATATGGAATCATGAGGAAGAAGACTTGAATGATTTTCTGGTACACTTAAATAGCATCAACCCAAAGATTAAATTTACTATGGAGAAGGAGAAGAATGGACAACTTAACTTCTTGGATGTATCAGTTATCAAACGGGCGGATGGGACCTTAGGCCATAAGGTCTACAGAAAAGGTACACATACCGATCGCTACCTCCATAAGAACTCAAACCACCACCCTAGGCAAAAGAGGGGGGTCATAAAAACACTAGTGGATAGGGCCAATAATATTTGTGAACCAGGCTACTTGCAAGAAGAACTAAACCATTTACGAATGGCCTTTGCGAAAAATGGTTATACAAAAAACGAGATTAATCGAGCACTTCACCCAAATAGAAAAATGCCTAAAAATAGGAGACAGCAACAACCATCAGCTGGAAAAGTATTTCTTCCGTTCATCCATAATATCACGGATCGCATTGGAAAAGTACTAGCCAAGTTTCAGGTAGAGACCATTTTTAGACCTACTAAGAAAATTAGTGAATGCCTAAGATCAACAAAAGATGCTCGTCACCCCCTAGCCACCCCAGGGGTATATAAAATTCCGTGTAGTTGCGGCAGGGTTTACATAGGAACTACAAAAAGAAGCATCAATACACGGTTGACGGAGCACAAAAGAAACTGTCGCTTGGGACATATCGACAAATCGGCAGTAGCGGAACATGTTTTTAAGGATGGAGATCACGACATAAAATTTGGTGAAACAAGCGTGCTAGCAAGGACGTCGCACTATTATACACGTATGTATAGAGAGGCAATTGAAATCCACAAACATCAATACAATTTTAATCGTAAAGAAGAAGGATTAAAATTGGATAAGATATGGCGGTCGACGTTGCATCAATCACGTGACAATCGATTGCCTGCAATCGAGAGAACAGACGATAGCCAGAGATAGCTGCACATCGACGCAATGTGACGTGTGGTGGCGCCCCCTACGATCTCTATATAAGCCGCGGCCCCAGCTCCTAGCAGCCAGTCGTCGACTCACCTCGGAAGATGTTCTCCGTAGTTGAGAACGAAACGTCAGGGAGAAGAAATTCTACAGATCGACCACGGCAACTTAGCCCGGAAGAGTTTACTGATAATAGAGGTACTTGTTCCCATAACCTAGGCCTCCACCCTCCGTCTCCCCGTCCGGTACACTATTCAATCAAAAGTACCCTGTCACCATTATGTAACACGGAACTAATCTGTCGATGACACAAGAGGGTCCATCAAGAGAGCTCACTGACTTCGAACTTGGACTAGTATTGGACGCACCTGAATAACAGACCCATTAGAGGCATTTCATCGCTTCTAAAGTTGTCCAGACCGACTGTTGCTTACGCGATTATTAAGTGGAAAAGGAAAAAACCACAGCTAAACCAAGAGCAACCAGACCTGATGTACTGACGGACTGAGACCGCCTAGAATTGCTTATGGCGATTGTAAAAAGTCACATGAAAATGGCGGTAGGAATCACTCATGAATTCAAGAGTGCTAGCAATAGTCCACCTATCAAGTGACGCCGAATAGAGAACTAAAAAAAGGAGTAGAATGGTCGAGCAGTCCCTCACAACAGATACATTCCTGTCGTCAACCCTAAGGTGATGGAAAGAGCGACACCACTTTGCAGTGGATGGCTGGAAATGAGTGGTTTGGAATGATGAATCCCGCTACACGCTTTGGCAGTCCGATAGAAGGATTTGGGTATGGTGAATGCCTGGAATACGATACCTGTCATCTTATGTGGTGCCATCAGTGAATGACGGAGAAGGTCTTTTATGGTACGGTTTTGTTTTTCGTGGTCAGTGTGTGGTACTCCTATTACGCTTAACAAAACATATGAACACATTTGACAGCACTGTATACAGCGTACAGTAGAAGAACTGTTCGGAAATGATGGCTCTCCGTATTAGCAACACAATGCACCCTCTTATAAAGCAGGATTTGTGAGCCAGTCGTTTGTGGACAGTAACATTCCTGAAAACCAGAGTCTCCACCTGAACCCAATGGAACTGCTTTAGGATGAAACTTCCTGGCAGATTAAAACTGTGTGCTGGACCGAGACTCGAACTCGGGACCTTTGTCTTTCGCGGGCAAGTGCTGTACCAACTGAGCTACCCAAGCACGACTCACGCCCCGTCCTCACAGCTTTACTTCTGCCATTACCTCGTCTCCTACCTTCCAAACTTTACAGAAGCTCTCTTGCGAAGAGGCAGGAGAGCTTCTGTAAAGTTTGGAAGGTAGGAGACGAGGTAATGGCAGAAGTAAAGCTGTGAGGACGGGGCGTGAGTCGTGCTTGGGTAGCTCAGTTGGTAGAGCACTTGCCCGCGAAAGACAAAGGTCCCGAGTTCGAGTCTCGGTCCGGCACACAGTTTTAATCTGCCAGGAAGTTTCATATCAGCGCACACTCCGCTGCAGAGTAAAAATCTCATTCTGCTTTAGGATGACTTAGAACGTCGACTTGGGCCCAGACCCCAGCGCCCAAGATCGAGAACCTGTTCATAATGCACAGCCCGTGGCGGAGTGGTTACACGACAATAACAGCCCTGTAATGGATTGGCTTCCACAGAGTCCTGACCTGAATCCTACAGAACACCTTTGGGATGTTTTGGAACGCCGACTTCGTGCCAGGCCTCACCAACTGACATCGATACGTCTCCTCAGTGCAGCACTCCGTGGAGAATGGGCTGCCATTCTCCAAGAAACCTTCCAGCACCTGATCGAACGTATGGTATTAGAGTGGAAGCTGTCATCAAGGCTAAGGGTGGGCTAACACCATATTGAATTCCAGCATTACCGATGGAGGGCATCACGAACGTTTAAGTCATTTTCAGCCAGGTGTCCAGATACTTTTGATCACATAGTGTACGTCCGAAAGGCGTCAATGAATGGCATATAAACCATAAGTGGATTTTGGTTACTGCTGACTAAAAAGCGGAGAAAAAGACACCTTCAGTATTTTTGGCTTTTGTAACGACGACTGTGCAACCAGGGAGGCGTCATAACAGCTCAAACCGGAAAGGCTGCGAAAGAGCCCGGGAAAGCACGTTTCCTGCAGCCAGGCGACACCCTGCGCAATGCAATCCGCACATCAGCGGGGAAGGTCTCTTTCCGCGATAAGGCGGCGTCGGCGTCGCAGATTAATTTGCGTCCCCGAGATATCGTGCCAGGTCCCACCGCACGTCCGCTGATAGCGCAGGTGCGTTCACGGGCCCTGAGGCAAGGGCCGCCTACTTAGCGCCGTGGTAATTGGCACGCGCTATAGTCGCAGAGACGCCGTTAGGGAAGCAGTTCTCCCACACTGGCTCTTGCGTGTGTGTGTGTGTGTGTGTGTGTGTGTGTGTGTAGACACAACGGCACACAGACTTTCAAAAATAGAGCTCCGAAACTTCCTTATGGATTCTTCCCACTGATATGCCACCTTAACTCATTCCAAAAAGCATCTAGACAGAACGTTAAGCTATAAGGGACGCCTGACAAAGATAGTTGCAAAACTCTGTACAAAGAGTGACACCATACAGGGTTCTTCAGTACCTACGTTACGAAAACAGCTTTAGGTCTAGTTCATTCATTGACACAATACTGCTGCCCCGTGTGGCTTAATAGCCCCTCCACACCAGTAAAATAGACATCGACCTAAATCACGGAGTGTGAGTTACTTCCGGACCTATTAAGAGCACGCCTATCTTCAGGCTACCAGTCCTAACTCATATTTCTCCACCACAACTGCGAAGACAACAAGCACTTCTTAGAGACTTCAGAAAAATTCAGAACGATTGACGACTTCCATACATATCAACCGATTCCGCTCTAGGAAAATACCATTTCGGTTGATGTGAAATACTGGAAATACTGGAAGAGAGGCTGGGATGATACTGCAACTGCGGATTTTAAGAAATTCCCATGTAGCTCTAAAACATCGACTGGGTTTGACTTCCCGATATTATCCTAGGTGTTTCTAAACTAAATTAGAATCAACCATGGCAAATGTGCGGACTCATTGTGTAAATGGAACCTAATCACATCTCCGAAGTCCGACTTTGCAGCAGAAAGGCACTCCAGAATATACCGTAGAGATTTTCATTAAGAGCCTACGTGGGACAACATGAAGAATTCCTCAATACGACTAATAGTTCGATTAACTATGAAAGTTATTCTGAGTTTATGAGCACTAATGTGATTAGTAATAATGCCATGCGCTAGATAAAAAAAGTTTGTTTCAGATAAGGCGTTTTTCTCTACACCTCACAAAACAGTAAGTGAAAGAAAGATTTATTGAAACAGATAAAGGTAAGAAACGCTAATCAGTCTATGGAGCTTTGAACACAGTTTGTTTACCTGTTTTCCTGAGAGTTGCAGCAACCTATTACAGTTTATTAAATACAACATAGTTTTTTCTAACAAGTAGCTAATGCATTTAAACCAAAGTGTAAAAATCTATTTAAACCAAATTTCTATCCGTTTCAATTACGTAGCTAAGGAACGGTCGAGGTGTAACGGCAAATGCAACATGCTGTACCTAAGTGGCTGTATTCAGATGGACCTTTCTTTTTCATTTCAAGTTTACTGGCATACGGTTCGTGTTCATTCAGCCGTCTCAGTAATGGATAGACGATACGACTCCATATCGGAGACGATTTTCTTGTCAGTCACGACGATACGAATGTAAGAGCAACACAACACGCCGTTCCCGAGCGGAGAAAATCACCGACACGGCCGGGAATCGAACACGCGCTCCTTCGGTTAGCAATCTGTCTCGCTGTCACCGCAGCTGCCGAGGTCCCCAGATGGATCTTCTGGCTCGAAATTGGAAGGGGTGTTCGAACGAGTGCCCTTCCACTGAAAGCACAACTTGCCTTCTAAACCAACAGTGGACGAGGTGTAAAGCTGCTGGGATCACATCTGTTGTTTCCAAACTATAACTCAAAGATATTAAATTTATTTGTATGCACTTGGTTCAAATACGTCAGCAACGCGATAGAAAAATAATAACGTTCTATTTAAAAATTATAATTCGTTGTTACAATTGTGTGGAATATAACTAAATAAACATTGTTCATAACTGCGCAGACGATTAATGTTTCGTACCTTTACATACCTAAATAAATATTCCTTTCACTTGCTATTTTATAAGCTACAGAGAAGAACACCTTATGGAAACCTCATGTATTTTAGCTTATATTTAAGTGACACCAACACTTAGTTAGTAATTTTGTACGTTGTTATCTAAACAGTGAACAGAATATAGCATCAGAATTAGGATAAAGTAACCCTCACGAACTTAACGAAGACCCGGGGCTGGTGAGACATATGAAAGAGACTGCTGGGTAGATTAGACGTAGAGTAGTAGCTTAGGATGCACTGAAAGGGGCCGGTAAAATGCTTAGTCTATCCGAGATAGCCATGAAACGTTGAACGTGCGTAGAGTAGGAACAAAATAGTAGTACAAAAGTGAGATTTAGTTGTTTTTGGTGATGTATTTATACCAGTTTCATTTTAATCATTTCATTTAATTGTACTTATTACGTGAAGTATTTTCTTTTGCCACGAACTAACAGATTTAATATAGTGTCACTTGTGTGTCACGCAATAGACATTGAAACAAGCTGGTCTTGAAACAGCAATAAAGAAAAAAAATGTGTGTGTGTTGCGTTTGTGCGTGTAAGAGAGATGATATAGTTAGTAACTGAATCAAAAAGCTGCACTATTTTATCACATATTGACTATAAGCCCATTGTGGGAGCGGCTCGTGTAGCGTCACTCACAGCGTGACGGGTTGCTAGATAGAGAGGTGAAGCAGGCTGTGGTTGAATTCCGTGGGTCTGCTACACCGGATAGATTTTAGGTGGCTTTCCACACTTGTCTAGGTGAAAGCCTGACTCCATCTGTGGCTCGGAAGCGCAGCACACAAACAGTTGAAATATGGACGCATACTAATGAAAGTACGGGAATCTCAAACAGACAATACCTCTTTTTTCCTCCATTCATTACAGAACACAAGCGCAAACTGGGGGAAGGGTAAGAATGGATATAGTCCATGTCCTGACGAAGGAACCAACTCGGCATTTGCCTTGAACAATTCCGAGAAAGCACGGGAAGTTTAAATCTGAATGTCCAGACGGGAATTTGATTAACCGCCAATCTCCCCAAAGCGAGTCTAGTGTCTTACTACAGCGCAACGACCCTCGATATTTGAGCGCCAAAATAAAAGTAACAATAGTGCCCATTTTGTGGCTCGACGATTATCTGTCGTTTTGGGAGCATAACAGGCAGGACAAACGCAGCATAGAAAGACGAAGAATATGGCTGCAAGCGTTTCTTCTTTCCGGAATGTCTATAAACTTTCATGTTACGTTTCCGGTCAGCCATAAGGCAGTCAAATCTGTTGCGACCGAAACATAAACTTTACCATTTTATTACAGGTTGATGAACCAACGCCAGCTCGCAGGAATAACTCCACCAGATATTCGTCGTCGAGTAGTCGCCAACGCAGAGAGGGCAAATCGACCTCCTCTTGAAACCCATCCATTAAATGAGCACGTTCCAGCAGTCCCAAGGTTGAGATGGATAAGCAGTTTCCTCAAGACTGTTGCAAACAACAGCAGCCACAGCAAGGGAACAACTGCGGATTTCTCAACTTGAGAATAACTACTTGGGCTCACCCTTCGGCAACAGACCCACTTAAACATGAACAGAATTGGATCATGTGTAGGTCATCCTCCGTCTTCGTTCTGGAGTTGGAAGGTTCAAAAGAAGCCCCAGAAATGACACGTCCCTGTGGATAGGACCAACTGTGACTGCTGGAAACGGCAGACCATGAAGAAGCTATTGGATCGTCAACTGTGCCCTGCATCTCACATAGAAGATATTTTGCTTGCGACTCCAAGCGCAATAGCAATTGTAATATTTTGCTCAACAGTACTGTAACTTGATTATTCTTGCTTTCGCCTACTTTTAATGATAATGCCCATGTACTCTATTTGTTTATGACAAATAAATAAGCGTCTTCAAGCTTAGAAGTTCACTTGCTGCCCGACCGAGAACCGTGATTGCTATCTAGCATGTTTCTCGCAATGGCTGAGTGTTTAAGGGCAAATGACCAAATCTAATAACGACCACCCACCAGAGAAAATTTGTTCCTCCGACCGCCTACCTTAAATCACGGATTTTGCTGATCGACATGAAACGGATCTGATTCACATGTTTACTCTGTTGAGCAACCAGAACTCATTGGTATCCTACTTTGTCTTATTACGGCCATAAAACTACCAAAAGACAGCAGCCTGACAGAGTGGCCGCTGATGACGCTGTAAGACGCGATGCCAGATTCCACGTGCCCTTTTATGCGCGCCGGTAGACCATCGGTCTCGACGACCTTCGTTAGACCGCTGGGCGATAGAAGCTGACGTGACTGTGTAAGTCAACACCGTTTTCGGTGCGTGAGGCTTCGGGACACATACTACAATCCAGCTAATGTAAAATGTTAACTACAAGAATGGCAGCGAATACGTACATTGTGAATTTGCTGATGATCTGACTCTATATAATGTCCTTATTACTCGTCTTAGCCTTGGGACGACTTGTGTCGGCAGTTAGGAGAAGTTAAGAAAACCTAGCCCTATTCAAACATAAGAACGAGGAGGGCCTAAGATAATTTTTATGCTTGTACACTGAGATGACAAGTCATGCGACACTTCCTAATATCGTGTCGGACCCCCTTTTACCCGGTATAGTGCAGCAACTCGGCGCGGCATGGACTCAGAAATATTGAGGCATCCTGCCTCTACAGACGTCCATAATTGCAAAAGTGCTGCCAGTGCATGATTTTGTGCACGAACTGACCCATAAATGTTCGATGGAGTCATGTCGGGCTATCTGGATGCCACATGATTCGCTCGAGTTGTCTAGAATGTTCTTTAAACCAGTCGCTAACAATTGTGTCCCGATGACATGGCCGGCCGTTGTGGCCGAGCGGTTCTAGGCGCTTCAGCCTGGAACCGCACGACCGCTACGGTCGCTGGTTCGAATCCTGCCTCGGGCGTGGATGTGTGTGATGTCCTTTGGGTAGTTAGGATTAAGTAGTTCTAAGTTCTAGGGGACTGATGACCTCAGATGTTAAGTCCCATAGTGCTTAGAGCCATTTGAACCATTTTTTGAACCGATGACATGATGCATTGTCATCAACAAAAATTCCATCGTTGTCTGGAAACATGAAGTCCTTGTATAGCCGCAAACAGTCTCCAAGTAGCCGAACATATCCATTCCAGCCAATGATCGGTTCAGTTGAACCAGACGACACAGTCCATTCCATGTAAATACAGCCCACCTCATTATGGAACCACAACCAGCTTGCACAGTGCCCTGTTGACAACTTGGGTCCATGGCTTCGTGGGATCTGCGCCAGCACCAGCTCTTATCAACTGAAATCGGGACTCATTCACCAGACCTCGATTTTCCAGTAGTCTAGGGACCAACCGATATGGTCATGAGCCCAGGAGAGGCGCTGCAGGCGGTGTAGTAGTACTATAAGTAAAGGCTTTCACGCCGGTCGTATGCTGCCATAGCCCATTAACGCCAAATCTCGCTGCACTGTCATAACGAATAAGTTCGTCGTACGTCCCATATTGACTTCTGCGATTATTTCAGGTGGTGTTGCTTGTCTGTTAGGACTGACAACACTACGCTAACGCAGCTGCTCTCGGTCATTTAAACGTTGTATGTGGTGAAAGGTTACGCCTGAAATTTGGTATTCTGGGCACATTCTTGACACTGTAGATCTTAGAAAATTGAATTCCGTTACGATTTCCGAAATGAAATGACCCATGCGTCGAGCTCCTGTTACCATTCGCGTTCAAAGTCTGTTAATTATCGTCGTGCGGCCATAATCACGTCGGAAACGTTTTTACGTGAATCACATGAGTACAAATGAGAGATCTGTCAATTTACTGCCCTCTTATACCCTGTGTACGCGATACTACTGCCGTATCTGTAGGTGCAAACGTTATTCCATAACTTTAATCACATCAGTTTATTGGAGGACATTCTTCGGACATTTACGCGAGCCATAGTTGGCACACTATACGAAGAGTCTATATTCATAAAACCATATTTATTACTGCTGCACTCGCTAACGCTTGTCTGTAGCTATCACGTTTTAGACCAAGAATGACTTTCTCCAGCATATATTTAACCTGCCCTCTACACCGCTGGAGCTAGTGACGATGAGTTTGTCCGACGCCGTAAAAAGCTTTCAAGTAAAAGAAATGAAATATTTTTTCCCCAATGCGACAGCCTAAACGTATTAAAAGTGGATCAACGTTTTAGCCATGAAAGAAAGATTTTTTGGGACAAAAATTCTTATTGTTTGCAGCTAATATTGATGATAACCTAGCAGAAGACGGAAATATACTTTTAAAGATACTAATATTTATTTATGACAATGTAAATCAAAGGGAATCATTAAGAGGTAAGTCCGCCCCGGTAGCTGAGTGGTCAGCATGACAGACTGTCAATCCTAAGGGCCCGGATTCGATTCCCGGCTGGGTCGGAAATTTTCTCCGCTCAGGGACTGGGTGTTGTGTTGTCCTAATCACCATCATTTTCATCCCCATCGACGCACAGGTCGCCGAAGTGGCGTCAAATCGAAAGACCTGCACCAGGCGAACGGTCTACCCGACGGGAGGCCCTAGCCACACGACATTTCCATTTAGTAGGAAGTAAGGCTATAAAGCGTAGCAAATGTAAGAAAATTAGTGTTTGTACTGTCAGAAGCGAAACTGAAATCATGTACCCATTTCCAAGCTAATGGTAACAAATGAAATGAACGTATGGCATTGTTGGCCGGGAGGCCCCAGTCGGAGGAGTTCAGCCGCCATACTGCAAGTCCTTTTTATGTGACGCCACATCGGTGACTTGAGTCAGTGATGATGAAGGACACAACAACACCCAAGTCCCCTGCCGGGAATCGTACCCGGGCCCTCTGCGTGGTAGGCGGTAACGTTACCGCTACGCTACGGAGGCGGAAAATAGTACCAGATTCGGCAGAGCTGAACAAATCCTCATACTTAAAAAGTAAAATTACGCAATGCTGGATGGGTAACTAAAATTACAAATGAAGGAAAGATGGGAAAAAAATATTTATATAAAGTTAAAGCCAGACGTTCCAGATACTGCACCTATGAACTGTAGCAACAAACAGCATCGAGACAGTGGGAAAGCAGACAAATGTTGTAACCTCCGACTATATTCGCAGTACAATCACGCTTTTATTTCGGCAAAATGTTAACTCGAGACGTGATACTGAGATGATGCAATGATAATATTTTCAGAGTGATCGATAAACAGCGTAAATGGAGGAAAATTATTTTATTAATTTTTTAAAGATCTGTTAGATGCGAATTTACGATGCAGCAACCAATAGCATACATCAAAGGATTGATTACGTGCACGGAGAATTCGTGACCGATGGAGACGAACAAACATTGATTCGGCAGCACGAGATCTATACTCGCTGTAGCCGAGCTAAAATAAAACTTGAAATGAACTTTCTAAACGCCAGTCATTGTTCTGTATTCATTTTTGACTTAAGTAATACTTTTATTTGCGCCAGACCAGGCAAAACATTGGTAGTGAATGATTTGCTTTAAAGGATAGTTAGACATTACAAGGCGATTTATTGTATTTTATTCTTGAAGAATGCAAACAACATGTTTAGTTCAATGATAGGACTTTTATCTTACTGAGAGGTATCAGCGACAGTGAGATTAATATTTTTCCGTTAATGAAAACGAAGTGCAGCTTTATTTATTTATTTCTTAATTGTGGCGGACAGCTCGTTGGAACTGTTTCACTGCCGGAGTGGTGTAACTTGAATTGTGGTTGGAAGTTGTACAGATATCACAGCCAGATTGAAAATGTCTGTCATACTGAACAGTGATAATATTACGGAATTTTTGTGTCAAGAACCAGCTGTATTCGGTTCGCCCTAGCTAAGTCAACAAGCCTGATATTATGTGTATTATGGAACTTTAGAGCTGAGGAACTGAAGGTTGAAATTCTCTTAAAACCAACCTTCCTCGCATAAACACGAAAACTGTCGCAAAGACAAATAAATCGATTAAGACATTATGTAACAGAAGTTTTGTGAAAAGAAGATACACCGTCAAAATGACAAAAATATCCGAGATATGAGGGATGGATAGTAATCTTAATCAGTGTCTCAGTAGATAATGAATCAAAAGGCTTTTTTTCAGAAGAAAGACGATGAAAGCGCTGTGAGGTTAAGATGAAATTAAGAATACGAGACGCTGGTTACTGAGCCAGTTTGTAATAGCATTCCAAAAGAAAGGAGGCTAAGCTGAAATAAAACGAAGACTTACCTGAGAACATATAATTAGCTACGAGGGATCGCTTGCTTATACGAGAGCGGGTTATAGTTGGCATTCACTACGAAACCGGTTATAGACAAATCTTCAAGGTTTCAGAGTAATCGAACAGGTTATTTAAAATAAGAACTGTGAAAACGGATTATAAAGTGTGACACGTGACCGAGGAACTCGATCGATCAGTTCTGGGTAGCGAACGCGAACTCTGGTCGTAATTCTGAAAACAAGTAACTACCTTGTATTTCTATGCATAAATAATTCTACACCTGCCACTGGCATGCGATTGCTTTATCTGTATTCGCGTTAACATAGTTCTTGTCTATAACATGAGATTCTAAATGAGTTACGCTTCTCACAATACTGAATGAGGACGGTTCGTTGTATGTTCTTCCAACATCTCGGGGCTACAAGCGGCTACGGCGCGTGACAGAATATTTCCCTTGGCAAGAGCTGATCTGCGACTAATGCTGCAACTATAGGTCAGTATCAAAACAAGTTAAAAGCAATATATTTCAGATCTTAAGCAAGTAATACAATGGCTCAACAGATAATGGGGCACTAGCCTGCGTAAGTCCTTCTGAAACTTTGAAGGAGTATTTTATTACATGTCAGTTAACGACAGACGTCAGCATCTCTCCATGGCTTACAAAAAGATGAAAAGCTCTTCCCTCTTGACCTGAAAAAGAAACTTGTACAAATACTTGTTCTTCGAATTATTGATTGCAATGATGTTATCCTTCCGGTTCCCGTCGGATCACCGAAGTTAAGCGCTGTCGGACTTGGCTAGCACTTGGATGGATGATCATCCGGTCCGCCGAGCGCTCTTGACAAGCGGGGTGCACTCAACCCTTGTGAGGCAAACTGAGGAGCTACTTGATTGAGAAGTGGCGGCTCCGGTCTCGGAAACTGACCTACGGCCGGGAGAGCGGTGTACTGACCACATGCCCCTCCATATCCGCACCCAGTGACGTCTGTGGGCTGAGAATGACACGGCGGCCAGTCGGTACCTTTGGACCTTCACGACCTGTGCGGGAATTTATGAACGCCTGTGTTCGATTTATCTGTGACGTTCGACTCTTTAATCATATTTCACCATCAAATGCACAGCTGTCCTGGCTGCATGCAGATAAGCCTAAAGATTTCCGTACATTCTGTCTTCTGTACTGTCGATCAAGTCCGCAGCTCATGGTGTAGTGGTATAGTGTACGCTGATGATGATGTTTGGTTTGGGGACCGTTGCTGCATCTGGATCACGGGGTCCTGGGTTCGATTCCTGGCCGGGCTGTGGATTATCTCTGCCCAGGGACTGGGTGTTTGTGTTGTCCTCATCATTTCATCATCATTCGTGAAAGTGGCTAGATTCGACTGTGTATAGATTGGGACTTTGTACGGGCGCTGATGATAGCGCAGTTAAGCGCCACTAAACCAAACATCATCATCAACGTACACTGTCCCTCACATCTCTCATTGACCTGAAGCTCTTGTCTGAACAACATGGCAGAAACACCCTATCATAGCAAAATACTTTCAGTCCTACCCCACCACTCAGTCAATTTCCGAAGTCGTTTTCGGTAGGAAGAATACGACTGTGGAATAGCCTCCCTCATTAAACTGGAGAGCTTAATCATATCTCCATTTTCAAGAGATGATAGTGACATACTACTGAAGAAACAATACTGACTATTGCAAACAGCCTTGTAGGGGAGACAACCAAAGGTATTAGTAGTGATCTTGGGTAACAATAACAACCTCTTCAGCTGTATTTCTCCTTTATTATTGGATCATTACCGGTTTCGTGGCACTAAAAGCCACATCGTCCGGTGAACATATGACTAAAATATTAGAGCGGAAAAGCTCGAAATCTTTTTATCCAACATTCGTTGTTCGTCAAAACAAAACACCGCTAAAAGACGGTATATCATGGAGTAAAAACATCCAGATTCCAATACAGCGGATGGGTCCTCGTCTCCGATCTATACGTAGCCGCGTACAGGGGACGCGGCCGCGTGCTCTGTCATAGTCATCCACTATGTTGGAATCTGGATGTTTTTCTCTATGACATACCGTCTTTTAGCGGTGTTTTGTTTTGACGGACAACGAATGTTGGGTAAAAAAAGATACCTAGCTTTCCCGCTCTAATGTTTTTATCATATGTTCACCTGAAGGTGTGACTTTTAGTGGCACGAAACCGGTAGTAATCCAGTAATAAAGAACTAAATACAGCTGGAGCGGTTATTAACACCCAGTATGAATAATCACTACCACTGTCCCTGTACGCACTCTTTATCGCTTTGCAACCTTCTTTCCAACCAGACCTCCCTCATTTCCCAGTGTTCTTAGCTGGTGCAGTCTCATCAAATTTCACTTCACCCAGAACCCCTGTCGTGTTGCAGAAAATATCTATTTTGAACATTTATAAACTCGTTTTATATCTGTCACTAGCATTATTATTACTATTGTTATTATTAATGGCAGCAAGAGTAGGAGTATTGTATTGTATTGTATGTGAACCGAGGACCTAGAAACGACGGAGAGGCTCCGTCCCCGCCGCAGCTGCAGTGGTCCACAACCCCACGACGACTACCGCAGTCCACTTCACCTCTCCGCCGCCTCACACCGAACCCAGGGTTATTGTGCGGTTCGGCCCCCGGTGGACTCCCCAGGGAACGTCTCAAACGAGACGAGTGTAACCCCTATATTTGCGTGGTAGAGTAATGGTGGTGTACGCGTTCGTGGAGAACCTGTTTGCGCAGCAATCGCCGACATAGTGTATCTGAGGCGGAGTAAGGGGAACCAGCCCGCATTCGCCGAGGCAGATGGAAAACCGCCTAAAAACCATCCACAGACTGGCCGGTTCACCGGACCTCGACACAAATCCGCCGGGTGGATTCGTGCCGGAGACCAGGCGCTCCTTCCCGCCCGGAAAGCCATGCGTTAGACCGCACGGCCGGCGGGCAAGAGTAGGAGCACTTCCAGAATTATTTCTTGGTGAATTTATTCACATTGTCTCTATAACACTCGAATAATGTTATTATATTTACCATATTAAAATTGTTATTTATTAGGTGACTACGCCGTAAAAAAACTTAATGTGTGAAACACTTGTACGATGTTAAATAAATCCATTAATATTATAAAAATGGTTGAGTGTGTGTGTGTGTGTGTGTGTGTGTGTGTGTGTGTGTGTGTGTGTGTGTGTATTCCACGTCTCCACAGACCGATTTCAACCAAACTTGGTATACATATCCTTTACTATCACGCAACAATCGTTGTCGGGGTAATAACCACCTACCTGTCATAGTTCAGCAGATATGACGACATAAAAAATGAGATCTGTGAAAAACTGCCTTATCATGCAAGAAGTTTTAATACATTTACTCTTTGCTATTAAGAGACTCCTGCAATCGAGTCAAGGAAATCCAAGACACCTGGCAGCACTTTAGATGTAGGTGAAAACAGTAGCTATCTATAGAGTTATGAAGAGGCTTTGTCATAGAGACGTTTACAAAATGGCGGTGTAGATACGTGAAGCTACTTTATTTATACATTGGTATGTTATGCACATTTCTTTGTACGACTGTTTCATAATTTCAAAGCTCTATTCAGGAATACGTGGAAATGAAATTTTATCGATATTACGCTACAGAAACAGTCAATTTTTTGTTTCCGTTTCTAACAGAAAATTGGCAAAATGAAACACGGATAGTGCGAGTTTGTCAGCTAGTAAATAAATAAAAATGTTGAGCCATTATAAACCTGTAAATATGTGAGCATAATTCTAAAAGCAAAGAATTCTTGCTTATCTAGGTATCTTTATTCAAGATGCTGAAAGAGAAATTGTTTTACAATATTTTTGATATCTTAGCTATTTTTTGCGTTGACGTCGCCGCCGCTGTGGCCGAGCGGTTCTAGGCGCTTCAGTCAGGAACTGCACTGCTGCTACGGTCGCGGGTTCGAATCCTGTCTCGGTCATGGATGTGTGTGATGTCCTTAGGTTAGTTAGGTTTAAGTAGTTCTAAGTCTGGGGGACTGATGACCTCAGATGTTACGTCCCATAGTGCTTAGAGCCATTTGAACCTTTTTTTGGGTTGATGTCCTTCAAATTGAAATATTTGTCGTAGTACTCCACAAGGTTTCCTATGCCTTTGGCGCACTCAGCTGCTACCAATTTGTTGAACAGTACTAGTACCTTCTTTTAGTTCGTTGTCATTTCCATAGAGATTTCCACAGAAACAATATTCTAGTTTCGGAAAAAGATGGTAGTCACTCGAAGCGAAGTCCGTGCTATAAGGTGCGTCTTTAAAATTTTCCCACTTATACTGTCGAATCAAATTGTTCGTCAACTCAACAGTAAGCGAGCGATCGCTATCGTAAAGAACAGTACTGCTGGACAATAATCCACGTCGTTTGCTTCGAACGACGCGAATAGTCGGTGAAGACAGTAAACCGCTGAACTTTATGGTCTCTCCTCTTGGAATAGGACGTCCTTCAGATCCTAAAATACTACGGCTATAACCCTTTTGGTGCTGACAATTCGTTTCGATTTTTTTAGTTTTACTGGGTGTTGGAGAGTGCCACTCCATTGAGTGGCACTTCGTTTCTGGACTTCATGCGAAACCGATGTGCCACCACCAGTAACAAGGCGGCTCAAAAATACCTCGCCATCCTGTGATAAATGAAAGCGCAGTTCTCCTCATTTGTTGTTTTTCGTGTGCATCTGTCGGAGAACTCCCGTGGCACACACTCTTCTATAGCTCAAACCGCCACTAACAACTTGGTAAAGAGCTGATAGTAAAATTTCAGGAAATCAAAACCTCAGTACGTCAATAACGAAACGTCTGTACTATTGAATTTACTCCCCAATCCTTGATTTGAGTTCGTCACTCAGTACTGAAGGTCGGTCTTATCGCTCTTCATGATGAATGTTCGTACATCCGCCAATAAATACGATGGGCCATTTTTTGAACTGAAGTTGCCTTCATCGCACTTCCAAAGACTTCTGCTCTCTGTAAATTTCTATATAATGGACTTTTTTCTACTCAGAACCCGTTTTGCATTACGAATCTCACACTTTTTAAAATACCACAAATATACAGTAAACGGTAATTGGTGTACTCTGTTAGCGTCATACTGGCAGCAACAATTAGGAATTTCCATGAATCGGTGGCAAGCATGGGAGGTAAATACGCCGTTCGTTGGATCAAAACGTATTTTTTGTTTTAGAATGACCCTCGTAACTTATAATAGTTGTTACGCACCCGCTATACATTTCAGAATCTACTATTTTACCTCAAGAAGTAATGATAGCTCGTTTTTTCTTCACATATCAGGTAGCGTACACTAGTATTTTTAATTTTTTATACATTTCTCTCTTTAATCTGAGGCATATCTTTTTTTTCATTTCTCCTCCTTGTCGTTACATATATTTTTATATAATGCATCTCCCCTTATAAAAAATCATCAGTTAAAACTGCAATGAATTTTCACGTATTGTCCCCTGGCTGTTTAACGGAACGTCTATTACGACGCACGAGAACTCTAAGATGCCAGTGAGGCCGACGGATGCCATATTCCTTGACTTCCGGAAAGCGTTCGACTCGGTGCCCCACTGCAGACTCCTAACTAAGGTACGAGCATATAGGATTGGTTCCCAAGTATGTGAGTGGCTCGAAGACTTCTTAAGTAATAGAACCCAGTACGTTGTCCTCGATGGTGAGTGTTCATCGGAGGTGAGGGTATCATCTGGAGTGCCCCAGGGAAGTGTGGAAGATCCGCTGTTGTTTTCTATCTACATAAATTATCTTTAGGAAAGGGTGGATAGCAATGTGCGGCTGTTT
Organism: Schistocerca serialis cubense; assembly: GCF_023864345.2. Taxonomy (NCBI): domain Eukaryota; kingdom Metazoa; phylum Arthropoda; class Insecta; order Orthoptera; family Acrididae; genus Schistocerca; species Schistocerca serialis. Next base: position 544,703,769 of record NC_064642.1, read on the forward strand.
GCTGATGATGCTGTGGTGTACGGGAAGGTGTCGTCGTTGAGTGACTGTAGGAGGATACAAGATGACTTGGACAGGATTTGTGATTGGTGTAAAGAATGGCAGCTAACTCTAAATATAGATAAATGTAAATTAATGAAGATGAATAGGAAAAAGAATCCTGTAATGTTTGAATACTCCATTAGTAGTGTAGCGCTTGACACAGTCACGTCGATTAAATATTTGGGCGTAACATTGCAGAGCGATATGAAGTGGGACAAGCATGTAATGGCAGTTGTGGGGAAGGTGGATAGTTGTCTTCGGTTCATTGGTAGAATTTTGGGAAGATGTGGTTCACCTATAAAGGAGACCGCTTATAAAACACTAATACGACCTATTCTTGAGTACTGCTCGAACGTTTGGGATCCCTATCAGGTCGGATTGAGGGAGGACATAGAAGCAATTCAGAGGCGGGCTGCTAGATTTGTTACTGGTAGGTTTGATCATCACGCGAGCGTTACGGAAATGCTTCAGGAACTCGGAAGGGAGTCTCTAGAGGACAGGAGGCGTTCTTTTCGTGAATCGCTACTGAGGAAATTCAGAGGACGAGCAGTTGAGGCTGACTGCAGTACAATTTTACTGCCGACAACTTACATTTCGCGGAAAGACTACAAAGATAAGATAAGAGAGGTTAGGGCTCGTAGAGAGGCATATAGGTAGTCATTTTTTCCCTCGTTCTGTTTGGGAGTGGAACAGGGAGAGAAGATGCTAGTTGTGGTACGAGGTACCCTCCGCCACGCACCGTATGGTGGATTGCGGAGTATGTACGTAGATGTAGATGTAGGCTCAGTAAACAACCGCATAACTAGGAAAAGAGAACCGAGCTGTTCAGATGCAGCTCACGACCCGCCCTCACACCTCTGTTTCCGGTTTCGAGTCCCGATATATAGTTTTGATCTGCCATAAAATTTCAAATATAGAACACATTCCACTACAGAGTGAAAGATTCATTCAAGGAAAAAAAAAGAACTGGAATCAAATGTTATTAGTTTTGTTGCAACACAGTATTTCGCCATGCTATAACAGCCACGCTCGCCAGTCTGAATGAATGGACGTAGTACACGGAAACAAAGCATGCGAAATTACCAGCCACACGTAGCAGCAAACAGGTTTGTGCGCCTCTGGGACACTTAACATCGCCGCCTTACGCGGAGACCACTGTCTTCGGCCACCATTAATAAATATCACTGTCCGCCGACCACCCACTTGCATTGTGAGAGGCAGGACCCCACTACGGCTTCGTTAGCGATCGCTGATTGCGCAATCCTAGAGCTTTCACCAACTGCACTTACTAAACCAAATGTCTGCTGGGCCTCACCGAGTGTGTCGAGTGGCCGACTCTTCCTGGATGCGAAAACGGGTTGCATCATTCATGGTGCCGTGCAGGTCCGCAGAAATACAGCTTTTACGCAGTTTTTCTCTGTACATCTGCAAATCGCAGGTCACCGTACCATGTGCAGAAAGATACATTGCGTACGTTTATTATTGAATCACCTTACTATTTCACTGCGAGTAGATTTTGGGAAGAATGTCTGTTCGCATCTACATATAAACCTGCACTTTGTTAACTTTAGTGTCAGAACATTACTTGAGGCGTTTGTCGGAGGGAATAGAAAGCTTTAATCGTCTTTCAGAAGTTGTAGCTTTTCTTATTTTCCAAACTTGATCAGAAAAACTGAAAGGAATTCCGCCTCATGTAATACTTCGTTCTATACTTTTGTTATTATACATACTTGTTTCAGCACTTGGTATTTTTGTTCATTTTCTGTCTCAAAAATTGTTGTTACATGTTAACCTCTCGTGTAAGTTATATGAATTTTTGACTCGAAGCAGTCTACATTTGCAAAGAAGCGATTGCTTGGCATCAAATTTTTTACACTAGTTTACATATGGAATATCGTTCAGACACACGTCACTGATTTGATGTATTATATGTTGTTCATTTGGGCTATGCTTCAAGATTTAGGTGTAGAATATTAAATTCGGAAATAATATCGATATATACTTGCTCACATACCTCTCTTGATGCTATTAGTTATATCTCCTGGTAGCTTTATATCTCCCGTACATTCTAAACCTTGTCATTTCCAAACAACGAAACGTTTAATACCTTTCTATTTTTTGTCCATTTCGGACTGAGAATCACTATTTATTACATTGTTTCGCGTTTTGCTCACTTTGTGGTCTTGTTACCTCTGTTTGTGATGTGTTAAACCATTTATTTCTCTTGTTGTTGTCATTTGTTTCTGTCATATAAGCATTTTATATAATTTGTCTGCAAAGAGGAAAGTTTTTGTCACCATTTCGCGTGTTGTTGATGTGGTATTCTTTTGTTTCATTTCTGTTTGTCTATGCAGTGTCACGCGATTTCAAAGTGTTGTTTACGTGTGAGATGTTTAGCTCTTGTGTGTGTGTGTGTGTGTGTACGTGTTGTGTGTGAAAGCGAGAAAAAAGAGAGAGAGAGGGAAGGAAGGAGAGAGGGATGGAGAAACAGGTAGAGTAAGTGGTACGGAGAACTGCAAGGAGAATTTAATTTAGAGGGTAACCATATGCAAGAACTGTATAAATAGCATCCCAACCCCCACTCAGCATATGATTATCCTCTAAATTAAATTTTCCTCCCCATCCTCAATACCACTCACTTCACCTGTTTCTCCATCCTTCTCACTCTCTCTCTCTCTCTCTCTCTCTCTCTCTCTACCTATCTGTTTCGCACACACACACATACAAAAGGTAAACATCTGAAACATAAACAACACTTCGAAATCGCACGGCACTCCCCAAACAAGCACGGAACGGAAATGAACATCACGTAGCTATAACAATACGTAAAAGGGCGGCACAAAACTTGCGCTTTGCTGATCAGTTACACAGAATGTGTATGTAGCATCAAGAAATGACAACAGCAAGAGAAATAATTGCTTTAACACGTCAAAAACAGGGGAAGCAAGAAAAAACATCAAAAAACCATACGTAACACACCAAACAACGTCATAAATAGTGATTCTCAGTCCGAAACGAGCGAAAAACAGAAAAATAGAAAATGTTTCGTCATTTGCAAACTGGTAAGCTGTAGAATGTAAGATAGATACAAACCCACCAGCAGACATAACTAATCGCATCATTTGAGATACGTGAGCAAATATATATGCGTATTATTTCCAAATTTAGCATTCCAGACTTAAGTTTGAAGCACAGTGTAAAAAGACAACATAAAAAACCTCAACTCAGTGATATTTGTCTTAAGTATGTACCATATGTAAACTGACGTAAAATATTTGACAATCGCTTCTTTGCATATTTAAATACTTTTCAGCCAAAAATTCATATAAGCTACACAGGAGGTTAACATGTAACCATAATTTTTCAGTAAGAAACTAAACAAATATCCCTCTGAAGATAAACTATAAAATACTGAAACATCTTTGCGTAATAATGAAACTATGATACGGCGTCTTACATAAGGTGGAATTCCTTCCCAGAACTGTGTGGTCCTTGATTCGATGATGTACCTCTTCCTTATACTATTCGATACTAACTACCACTCTAGATGGACTTTCCTGTGACGTGCTCGTGATGACTAATCAAATCCGTACCGAGGTGTCGTTCCATCTTTCTGCCGTTCCCGTTCACCCAACTTCTTAAAGTGGTGCGTAAATAACACTTAATAATCGTTCGGATGAAAGTTTTTCGAGTTTTTAAATTCTTCATTGTTCTTCGAACGGATCGCTGTGTGACATGTTGTTTCCCCACGACTGGGTTTATATGATCGATTCCCCTTAACAGCCGACTGATCGTCACTGCTGTCGTCAATCTCTGCTGGGTCACTTCGTTTATTTACAAAAATGAAAAACGCTAATTTGTTTTTGTTCTACAGTATTACTTTTATTGTGATAACCGGTTTTCGGCTTACAAGGCCATATTCAGATATTTACTAACTACAGTCCCCAAGGAAGGTACAATGTTTATACAGGGTGTTACAAAAAGGTACGGCCAAACTTTCAGGAAACACTCCTCACACATAAAGAAAGAAAATATGTTATGTGGGCATGTGTCCGGAAACGCTTACTTTCCATGTTAGAGCTCATTTTATTGCTTCTCTTCAAATCACATTAATCATGGAATGGAAATACACAGCAACAGAGCGTACCAGCGTGACTTCAAACACTTTGATACAGGAAATGTTCAAAATGTCCTCCGTTAGCGAGGATACGTGCATCCACCCTCCGTCGCATGGAATCCCTGATGCGCTGATGCAGCCCTGGAGAATGGCGTATTGTATCACAGCCGTCCGCTATACGAGCACGAAGAGTCTCTACATTTGGTACCGGGGTTGCGTAGACAAGAGCTTTCAAATGCCCCCATAAATGAAAGTCAAGAGGGTTGAGGTCAGGAGAGCGTGGAGGTCATGGAATTGGTCCACCTCTACCAATCCGTTGGTCACCGAATCTGTTGTTGAGAAGCGTACGAACACTTCGACTGAAATGTGCAGGAGCTCCATCGTGCATGAACCACATGTTGTGTCGTACTTGTAAAGGCACATGTTCTAGCAGGACAGGTAGAGTATCCCGTATGAAATCATGGCGGTGAATCGAGGAAGTACAGCACATACTGACGAAACTAAAATGAGCTCTAACATGGAAATTAAGCGTTTCCGTACACATGTACACATAACATCTTTTCTTTATTTGTGTGTGAGGAATGTTTCCCGAAAGTTTGGCCGTACCTTTTTGTAACACCCTGTAGACGATATTGGAAAAGAAGTTACACGTCTAGATTAAAGCAGAAACATACAGTAAATAACATCTTTGACAGTATGATGGTAATGCAGTGTAAAAAGTAAAAAGTAGAACAGTAAATGAATATATAGGGAGTAAACAGGAAAATCTTTAACACAAAACTGGAACAGCAAGCCTATAACTGTTTATGTTATTCAACAAAACCAATAAAATTAGTATTTGGCAAGGCTACTTCAGGAGGTATAAAACATGGAGAGTGATACACAAACCAATTAACACAAAGAATTATAGATTATCAGTGTAACTACAGAATATATGAGGAAGTTAAGCAACGTCAGTAACATAAACAGAAATGAATAAAGGCAGGGAAATGGAGGAGTGTGAGGGAAAGTACAGTAAATACCATCTTTGAGAGTGTGGTGGTACTGCGTTTGTGTCCATTACATTACATTTGGTTTCGTCGTCACTAAACTACCAGCTTTTGTATTGACCACAGACTAGTCTTCCACCACTTCGCGACAAAATGCTCTCTATGCGCCCTCTCTGGCTACAATTGCGTCGTCCACAAACAGCATCGGAGATTGGTGTGTGTTTCTATTAGCACACATTCCTCGCCGTCTACTCGACACTACTTTTCCTAATTGAGAACGCTGGTGCCACAGCCACAAATTTATTGACAGAGAATTCCATTTTCCTTGCTGGCTGTTGTTTAATCATTGTCACTTATCAGTTGAGTTCGGCTGTGCGCCAATTTCAAGTGCGGGCTCTTATACTCGTAAATTTATACCGCCACCCTTTGTGGGTGTATACAAATATGCATCTGTAAATGTAATACGTAACCTCTGTCGTAGTAAACGTGAGTGAGAACAACGTTCCACATTTGTCAACACTTTAAAATAACATTACTGCCATAGTACATTCGCAAAAATAAATACTCCCAACGTTCCGTGCGATATACAGGGTGATTCAAAAAGAATACCACAACTTTAAAAATGTGTATTTAATGAAGGAAACATAATATAACCTTCTGTTATACATCATTACAAAGAGTATTTAAAAAGGTTTTTTTTCACTCGAAAACAAGTTCAGAGATGTTCAATATGGCCCCCTCCAGACACACGAGCAATATCAACCCGATACTCCAACTCGTTCCACACTCTCTGTAGCATATCAGGCGTAACAGTTTGGATATCTGCTGTTATTTCTCGTTTCAAATCATCAATGGTGGCTGGGAGAGGTTTAATACACCACCTATCAGGAGGTTGAACACCATACTTCGTTCGAAATGCACGCTGAACAACTGTCGTCGATTCACTTCTGCCGTACTCAATAACACAAAAAGCTTTCTGTTGAGCGGTCGCCATCTTAGCATCAACTGACGCTGACGCCTAGTCAACAGCGCCTCAAGCGAACAAATGTACAACTAAATGAAACTTTATAGCTCCCTTAATTCGCCGACAGATAGTGCTTAGCTCTGCCTTTTGTCGTTGCAGAGTTTTAAATTCCTAAAGTTGTGGTATTCTTTTTGAATCACCCTGTATTATGGGATTTTATGTTTACGTGCGTATGGCACTATGGCAGTAACGTTATTTAAAAGCGTTGGCGAATGTGGTAAGTTGTTCTCGATCGTGTTTACTAGGACAGCGGTTACGTATTAAAATGAAAGACGTACACTTGTAAACACCCACTAAGGGTGATGGTGTGATTTTAGGTGTATAAGAGTGCGAGCTTGAAAATGGCAAATAGCCAAAAGCGGCTGATCGTAACTCTGTAACAGCCATTGTGGCAAATGAAATTGTCGCCCTGGACATATTCGCTAGTTGGTTTTGAATTCTTACGCACGTCTGGTACGACATTAGGTAAGCACGTTCTTTGTTACCTGTGTAATGTGCAACTACATCAATAGTTTCCCGGAACTCAGGAAATATGGTCCCCTCCCTCTCCAGCCTTCCGAATCTGATGAACAGAAAAAGCGATTGCGTATCATTGGATCAGTTATTGCAGAATCCTGCGCGGTTTATGCTGAGAAACTGTACGGTTTGCAACGGAATTATCACTCCTAAGCATGTAATATTCTCCATAATTCAACACAAAGTGACGGTCGGATACATGTTTGCTATGATTATGACATTTTGTTCTCGACTGTGCAAAAAGAGCTCGCAGTTCAGTGGCGGAAGATGATAATTGTTATCTGTTAAGACAAAAAGTTTCAAGAGCTCCCCTCTTGCTTGTTGGAAGATTCTTTCAGTTACAAGTAATTTTATTCGCTAGAAAATATACTGGTGCTTCCAATAGTAGCGCAAAACGTTTTGTTATCAGTTCTAGGAACCCCACAAAATCTTCATCCGTCGCTGTGCGGTGGAACTATGAGAAAGTAGGACGTCCAGGAGCAGTGTCGACGTTTTATGGACACGAGGCCCAGGTAGCGGCGCCTTTTGTGCGACTGCCTGTGAGAAGATTCTGCCCCTAATCCAGAGTAACAGCAATTCACTTGTTCCTCAGCACTGCAACCCATGAAACACTTAAATCTCTCGTACAACATCCCTCCATTCTCCTTTGTTAACGAGTGAAGTGGCGCAGTGGTAAGCAGATGAACGTGTATTCAGGACAGCGGTTCAAATCCACCGCGCAGGACCATTTTGATTTCGCTGGTTCTTCCTTCTTGCTCCTCTTACTTATTTTCGCTGCAATACCTTCTTCGCTACTCTTACTTCTGGCATCTTTTACACGTGCCTTGTCCAACTACTGTTTTTTTTTTTTTTTTTTTTTTTTTTTTTTTTTTTTTTTTTTTTTTTTGCTGTTCTCCACATACCGATGTTCCAATGACTCATTACTGCCGTCTTTCCATTCTCCTGTTCATAAATTTTCTACATGATGTTTCCCATCTCTTTGGCACTTTTTCAGCCTTTTTTGTTAGCGTCCGTGATTCTGTTCCATTGCTCCCATTGATTTAATTACGGTCATACACATTCTTCTTTAGCCAGCTTTCTCTGTTCATCCTCGAGTCCCAGTTTGTAGTAGATATCGGCGTCCAGTTCTACACTGTCGTCTACTAAACAAACTACGTGCATATACAATATCAGACTACCTTTGCGATTGAACTGAAGCGTCCTTGCCACAAGAGCTCAGCATGTGCTTGTTAACGGAGAGAAAAACTCAGACACGAAACCCGTTGGCATTCAAAATAGTTTCCAACCGTCTCGAAATGAATAAATACATGTCCTGCACAGTTTTGAAGGGATTCTTATACCATTCTCCCTGCAAGGTAGTGGAAAGTTCTGGTTACGATGATGAAGGAGGATAGCTATCACGACTCACTTGGTGTTGTTTGGTGCTGACAGGGTTCGCGAGTGCGACATTCGTTTCTCCAGTAACTTTTTCAGCTGTCGTCCTTTATTTTTCATCACAATCTGTAACACCATAGCTCTAATGCTGTACGGATTTATTTTGCCTTTTGCTTTGGTTTAATGTTATAATATTGAGTATCTGTAAATGTGTTTGAATCGATAACATAAAATTGTATACTCCTTTCTTTGTTAAAACTTTGATGTCGTGGTTTGATTCTATGCAATGTAGTATATCTGTCATTTAAATTCTTTGTCCCATTTGGAGGGAACAAAACTTACTATATACAATTGTAATTTCTGTGTGAATAATTTTTTGTAGAAATGTTAGTATGTGCAAATGTTCGGTGTTATTTAATGCGTTTGGTTGCTGTTATGTAAATTGCTGACCTTCACTTAGGATTCTTAGTTAGTTTGATGTAAAAGGTGTAGTGATTCCCCTTGGGAACGGAACTGTGTAGCGCGCGCAAATTGTGGTTGGCCTAGGTATAAAAGGTGGAATTGAGAGTCAGTCGGGGAAGAGCTACCAAACTGTCAACTGCCATGTAAAATTTGTATATTGTGTTGGTTCCGAGAGAGGCTTTTTCTGCCACTTTCCAATGCCTCGGATGGATGGATAAATAACTGGAACGATTCTGGAATTGGTATCCATCATCGCCACCAAGAAGGGACAGAGTCCAGCAATTCTGCCTGCAAATCCACCTACCAACATGCAGTTGCCACCACATTGCGCAATCACTGTAACAGAATGCTATAATAATGTACAGTGAAGGATCAGCTTATTGGCTGTGTTAGTGTGCTCAAATACAAGGTAACTTATAATTGCATTAATGTACCTACCTTGATTTTTCCCTATTACAACACCTTTCAGGTTCCTCTCCATTTAAACTATGGTTACTGAATGTCCTATTTTGTAGAAAAAATGAAAGCCTCAAAGTTAGACAGTTAATTACATAATGTTGTTTGATCTTTGATGAGAAGGGAATATTCAGATATACTGTGTATTTAGTGAAATTGTGGGAGGCAGTAAATGTAGTTTTGTGAAGTTTCAAAGTCACCTATTTAATCATTTACTTGCAAATAGAAGACTGTGGTAATAAAGACAATTTCCTGTTTCTTTTAAAGATTAAAAGTTCATAAAACTGAGGCTTATAAAGTTTTGCTTAGTAAATGATCACATTGCTGCCTGTAGTAAATTTTAAAAGGTGAGTCAGTTTCTTGCAAATTTGTCAACATTGTGTTTCACTGTAGTAAAAGTGGAAAACTGCAATAGTAGAAAATTATATGTTCATGATTGCTAAGTGTTTGTCTCTCTTGTGTATTGGAAGTGCATATTAATAGTATAACAGGATCCACAGTTTGTCTATTGTGCTAATGGTAGGTAACAAGTAACAGGAAAACCACTATTTATGAAAACCATAATTTCTTTGTTCAAAAGATAGTGAGAAGCAACCTGTTAGTGGATTCCAATTAACTCTCATTTTAAATAATAAAGTATTTAACTGAGAGCGACTTAACCTATGTCCAATTTATGATACTGCAGTGAAAGTTAATAGTAATTTTATAAAGACCATTCAGTTTGAACAAGTCCTGAAAGTAATAGTGTGTCTCGGTATATGTTACATTTTTGCCAATAGTTTGTGTTGCTCTAGCTGTTAGCTTCAATCTTACCGTAAACATATGTATGTGTCAGAGTTCATTGCACTCGCGTGTGGCCAAATCTAGGTTGTGTTTGTCTGTTAAAGTTACTCATACCTACTTTCTTAAACGAGAACGTTAATCTTTCTCTTGCCTAATTAGGCTCGCGACCGTTTTCCTTATTCTTTGAACAGTATAGCTAGGCTGAAATATTGTTTGTTACTGTTCAAATATTTACGGCAGAGGGTAACACTGCTCTGTTGCTTTATACCATAATTGCTTTAATAAGATAGTTTTATTTCACGACCTGCCTCCAACTTTAAGGTTATGGTATAGCAGTAGCGGACAGGAGTGTTATAAATCTTCTTCATTGACCGTCCATCACGATCACTCAGCCAACATAATCGTCCGCGTTGTGACTCAGCGGATGATGTTTCTACACGTTCCGTGTATGCGGTAGAATTCTGCGATACGGTGTCTCTTGAAACACCAAACACTTCGCCCACCTTGGTTACAGACTATAAGGGCACCAACAACTTGCCCACTTCCGAATTCACTTAGCTCCGACGTAATGCACTCGCAACTACACAGAACTCTGTTCTAAACATGGGTGACACTGTCAACGCATCGAGAACATTGCCCAGTTGCCGTTCCTGGTCAAATACAACAGCGCCACCCACGCGCTTCACTAGCATCTGCATTTATGTTTAAGCATGCATTTCTCACGGTGTTTCCATACTTTTGTCCAATGTATGTAGGACCTTCATGTTTGCAATATATTAGGTTCGTGCATAAGTTCGTAGCGTTTTCGTTTTCCACGTTGGAATTCCGCTTACTATGGGTTAACTTATTGATTGGCATTCTTTATTTGTAGGTAAATGTTGCTATTTGAGTTTACATATTGTCATTTTGTCCTTTGTAGATAGTGAGTGGACCTGTGGGCGCTGGAAAATTGAGTGCCAAGTGGAAAAATCGGAACATTTCCGACATATTCTTCTGACTGAGTTCAGTATAGAGATGAAAACAGCCGAGGCAGCCATAAACATCTGCGCCGTGCCATCTGACAGAGCGCGACAAGGAAATTGTTTTCTCGTTTCAAGGAGGGCTGTTTCGATATTAGTGACTCTCCACGTTCAGGGAGGCCTTCGGGTTTTGATTAAGATCGTTTAAACGCGTTAATCCACAATGATCCACGTCATTGTACTTGAGAACTGGCAAATGTGGAGAACTGTGACCACTCCACCAGCGTGCGACATTTTCACGCAACAGGGAAGGTTCAAAAACCGGGTGCATGGGCATGCTCTAAGCCAAATCACCCAAATCAGTGGGTAGCCACATGTGCATATTGGCCTGTTCGTCATCAATGGGCTCGTGAACAACAACGACCATTCTTATTCTGTATCGTTGCTGGTGACGAGAAATGGTGTCTTTATGCAAACATAAGGAACCGAAAGGAATGGTTGGGCCCAAACAAAGCAGCAACTCCCCGTGGGAAGACCTGCGCCCATCCACAAAAGATAGTGTTATGCATCTGGTGGCAGAGCAACAGTGTGCTGTACTACGAATTGCTTCCCCGAGGTGTAATGACCAACGCTGCTAACATTTGCTGTCGACAACAGAGACGTCTTGCAGACGTAGTGCAAGGAAAACTACCTTGAAGACTCCGTGAAGTAATGCTGTAATGCTACACCGCGACAATGCTCGCTCCCCCCCCCCCCCCCCTTTCAGACACCATACAGGAGTTGGGTTGGGAAGTCGTTCCGCACCCACCTTATTCATCTAATCTTGCACCTATAGATTCTCTTTCCCGCTCTCTGTCGAACAGCCCTGAAACAAATTCCTTTCCCAATGAAAATGCACCCCGAACCTGGTCCAACGAGTTATTCACCTCAAAATCAGGTGATTTCTGCAGCCGCGGAATCGAAAAGTTGCCCCATCATTGGCAGACTGTTGCAAATAGTGAAGGGGAATATATTGTTGATGACTTAAGCCCTGTGGTGTAAACTTATGGAAAAACGCTACGAACTTATGCAAATGACCTAGCAAATATCGTGGGAAGCACCATCAGGTTGTTCACAGATGCTGCCGTTGTTTATAGTGAAGTCACAGCGCCACAAAATCATAGCGAAATGCATCAAGACCCGCAGTGGACTGACAAATATATAGGTATTATCGTTTGACTCTCAATGGCATCACATTTAGAGCACTGCGCGCAGATATGTGGGAAGACTGGTTATTGCATGATTATACAATTGCCGCATAGCCACCGGAAGCAGTCACATTTATGAAATATCTGGAAGTATGCGTACGGAGCTATGTAATGTAAAACGCCAACCTGAAACTAAGCGTAGAAAAGGTAGAGGCAGTTTCCAGATAGAGATTCTTTGGAAGAATCCACAGGAAGTGCAGTCCATCCACAAATACGACGTTCTCTAAAAAAAAAAAAAAACAACACACACACACACACACACACACACACACACACAATGGTACTAGTACACATTCATAAAAAAATTCTTTTATGCAGTAGAAGACGTTGTGAATCATTTCATTGGCTGTAAGTGTAGGCTTCCGTGGCCGTTGTCACTATCAGTAAATTAATAAAATTGTTTATCTCGGTGGGTAGGTGGCCAACGATTTTTATGGCTGAATACCTCATTCCTTTATGTACCACAGTAAGACTGAATGATAGCGTAAATCACTTCTCCTTCTATACAGTATTTATTAGTGTTGCTGTTGTTTACAAATTCTGATTGATTGTTGACAACTAACTTCATAAAGGAGTAAATGCACTGTGAGGTTATTGTCAACATAACCAATTATTTAAAGAGCTTCTATAGCGTGCACATGTTATCTTCAGTAAAACAACCTGAGGAAGGCCACTGCAACAGTGGTCGAAACGTAGGTCAATTTTACGTATTGGCATATGGTCACATACCGTGAAGAATTTTATTGACATTTCATTTTGTGTTAGAAGTTAATTTCATTATCTATCAGGTATGTTTTACTGCCATAGTAAATATTTCCAACAGCAAGCGATAGGGCCTAAGTGTGCCAGTTTTGGCAGAAATTCCTTCAGGCGTTACAGAGATATACTTAAATGTCACTGTTTTGCACCCGCTCTCGCCACACTCAACTGCGGGGGTGAAACGTCACAGGGACCGACACTAATAAGTCTAGCATCCCCGAAAACTATGGATTTGATGCTAATATCGACGCTCTCGAATTTTTTACTTACATCTTCGCACCCATACCCCCACCTCTACGCTGGAGAGGGCAAATTAGTCCCACAACACTTTTATACGAGTAAAAATAATGGGTCATGTATATAAAAAATATGTTTGAAATGGCTCCACAAGTTCCTGAGTTAAGCTTCTGAAGATGGTACGTGGTTCTTACCTCCACAGAGAACTTCGCGGGCTTGAGTACAACGAATCACCAATGTTTCATCGCAATCGGATGAATAGCTTGGGAAAGCATAGAAGACGAACAACCAGTATTCATTTTTATACAGGGTGTCCCAGCTATCTTGTCCACCCAAAATATCTCTGGAATAATAACAGCTATTGGTAAACGACTTTTACCGGTATCAATGTAGGGCTGGGGCTCATGAATGCACATATTTGGAAACATTCTAAAACGAAAGCATATGTGTTTTTTAACACAAACTTACGTTTTTTTAAAATGGACCTCCTTATTTTTTCTTCAGAAATCCATAGCATGACAAAGCACATACACAATGGCGTTGATTGCATCGCAATATTCCCATTACATCCCGAGATATTGAGACGCGAAGTTGACGCTTGAAACACCCGACATGCGCTGCTAGCGCACGTCCTGAGGCTCAGGCGTGAACCCCATGCTGCCCGTAATCGCGATGTGATTGACATGTGTAATCACACCTCCATACTTATCAAGAGGTCCGAAACGAATAATACGATCTGCTGCCATCAACTCTCATAAGCACATAATGGTTTCCCTCTTGCACGTTTTACGTATCTACGTACACAATATGAACCAGTACCGATCGGTGTACACCTGTCAGGTTGTCTTATTTATCCTGCACACCCAAAATAAGGTTTATCTAATGCTTTATATGACCCATTGTGCCTGTCATGTTACAGAACCGCATCACCCCTAGCCTATGGGATAAGTACCTGCTGGAATGTACGACGTTAATGCAGGATGGCAGCAGACCGTATTATTCGTTTCGGACCTCTTGATAAGTAAGGAAGTGTGATTACGCATGTCAATCACATCGCGATTACGGGCAGCATGGGGTTCACGCCTGAGCCTCAGGACGTGCGCTAGCAGCGCATGTCGGGTGTTTCAAGCGTCAACTTCGCGTCTCAATATCTCGGGATGTAATGGGAATATTGCGAAGCAATCAACGCCATTGTGTATGTGCTTTGTCATGCTATGGATTGCTGAAGAAAAAATATAGGAGGTCCATTTAAAAAAACATAAGTTTGTGTTAAAAAAACACATATGCTTTCGTTTTAGAATGTTTTCAAATATGTACATTCATGGGCCCCAGCCCTACATTGATACCGGTGAAAGTCGTTTTCCAATATCTGTTATTGTTCCAGAGATATTTTGGGAGGACAAGATAGCTGGGACACCCTGTATATTAGTTTAAATTCTCTATAAAAATGGTTAGGTGGGACACTATGTCACAACGATGGATAGTGGAAATCAATTCTTCTTGTATCATTGTATTTATGAATGTTACTGTTGTTTTCAGACTGTGGCAGACTGTTGACAACAATCTTCATAAGAGAGGAAACGCACTGTCGGGATGTTGTCAGTACGCCCAACTGTCTAAAGTGCTGACTAGAGCGGACACCACACACTATCCTTACTGCACGCTTCTGTGCAACAAACACTTGCTTCCTCAAATAAATACCTAACGATTTGGAATATTCTGGTTCATTTATTGATTTACCTTCATGTATTATTTCTAATTCTGTGGTCAAAACACTGTTGCATTAATAAACTTTATGTACTGTGTTTTGTCCAAAATCAGTGATAGCCTGGTTGGAGACAATCTTTTATTACTTCCCACGAAAAAACTATTTGCAGTTTCAACTGTTGAAATTACTCCGTTAGCCTTGATTATAACACTTGCTTCATCAGCAAACAGAACTATTGCTCCTTCTTGGATGTATGATAGAAGGTCATTTGTATATAACAAGAACTAAAACGGATCCAATATCGATCCTTGTGGTACATCTGTAGACACTAGTCCCCGTTCTCAAGATGCCGTTGCACTGTGTACTCTCCCGGAGTTTCTTAATGCAACACTCTACATCCATTTAGTTGGATAGGGTGAAAACCCATTAGCAGGAAGATCTCCAATACCAAAATATTTTAACTTCTCTAGGAAGTTCCTTCACATTCTCTTCTATTTGACATCATCACAGCGGTATATTGTATTTTTGTTGCTCAGAGAACATGAGCCAGACAATTATAACTTAGCTACGTCGTTGCAGAATATCGAAAAATAGTCAGGGATCCATGAAACATAGTTCTGCTCACTGGTACCCTAGATCTTGAAGACGGATGTTTGGAAAGCATCCCTCTAGAGGCCATCAATCACGAATCCAGTGACAACGTATGTAGCTTATATGGTTTTAAATTAAAGATGTGAGGCACATTTAAAAGAAAACTATCGACAACATGCTGCTCTTTCGTGTTAGATAATATCTAAAGGAAATTAAAACACTAAACACATATTGCTTTCCGCTTAGATAGCAGCTGCACACAGGCATAGACACCAAATGTCACCCGCTAAGTAACTACCTTGATGTGACAATCTACCTACCTTGATGTGACAATCTACACCTGCTAATGACCTCCAATTTAACTTCATTGAGACATTCAAACATTTCTTTGGGCAGGTACTCAGCCTGGAAACAGGTACTTCATTTCACATTACGACAACTACTAGGGCACCTACTTCTGTCACCTTTCACGTTTTAAACGGTAAGCAACCAAATAACGCTAGTTCTGTTCTCTTATAGCTTTCACATGTCCTGGAATTCTACAGCCGAGCAAGGCGAGTAGCACACTTACTGAAAGCGATGACAAGCTGCCTTATACTGCAATTTCATCGGACGCCAATACACACAGAACCAGGCAGTCCCAACGAACGCGCCCGTGGTGGCAATGAAGCAAGGCTTTGCAGCTGAAGTACTGGCACTGTCATGAAAAGAAAAAAAACGTGTAACACAACAACAATTTTAAACTTGTTCACTTCTGTCACTCCAAAATACCGCTTCAGGGATGCATTATTAAAAAGGAAATACGAAAGCAGTTATCAAAGACGTGCGTCACAGTCGTTGCTCACTGAATGTTGTAGTACTCTTCGAAATTTTAAAAAAATCGGTTTTTATTTTTTGGCTTAATATATTCTGTGGGATGTCTGCTTTATTACAGTGTTCATCCCGAGTTCTCCAGAAACGCCGTTATCGAGTTATTAGGCGGTTTGTGGAAAAGTGTCTCCAAAAACTATTCACAGAAAAAAAAATTGTCGGCACGTAATTTCAACGAAGGTCTGGCAGGTATTATGGAAATGATGAACGTGCTCGACCTTGAGAATAAACCAGCCTGTTACAACTCCTGCACAAAAAGTGGACGAAGAGCGTATCGAGCGAGCAGAGCAACGGATGACAGGAGCTGACGAAGAGACCCGCAGAACCACCATGATCACGAAGAAGATGAAGGAGGACCGTCTTGATGATCTGAGGGGTTGCTGTTTGGTCCAGGAATAGCTGACTACAGGCATGTTTAATTTAACTGCAAAAAATGTAACCCAAAGCTTTAAAAGAGTTTTTGTCGAAACCGACATTTGAAGTTCATGGGAAACATAACTCAAGAACGGAACATACTATTTGGATCGGAATTTGATGTTGGGTTCTATATTGAATTCTCCGTACGTAGTCGTTTTGTGTTATATTCAAAAGCTTATTTCCGGCGAACGCTTTTGTCTCTATTTTGAGAGTTAAGAAATTGACGTTTGTTTCGAAATGCCATTACTCTGTTAGAACTTTATATTTTTCAGTTATGCTACTTATACCGATAGAAAAATGTTGAAAAAACTTACACAAAATTATTTTGTTACATGATCAATAGGAGGACATAGGGAATTCCCGCCGATGGCCAATGTTCCGGCTGGAAGGACGCCTTAAACTTGGTGCAGTGTTTACAGGGACCGTCAGATGTGCGCACAAAAATGATTCCTTAAAGACGAGGAAGAGATAAGGAATAAAACTACATCATCAGGCTTAGCATTACTGTTTAGATCGCGAAAACCACTTATTTTTCATGTTTTCAAAGATGGCTGTCCGCTTTAGACGTCGAACTATTCATTTCTGGCCATTGGTGCCATACATAAAAGTATTCAGTTCAGGTCCCTCTGTTGTCTGTATAATTGCGACCATAAAAGCGTCCGACCTCCTATGTACAAAACAGTTTTAAGAGTTTGTGATTTCAAGATGTCCGCTTGTGTCGTTAATATTTCACGCTGAACTGCTGGAAACGTTGATTTCGCTGAGCTTTCACCATCTTACTAGAGTCCTACTATGTAATTCACCTTCGTTTCCATAACTAGCGTAATAGACCCAGGGGAACATGCACTTCGCAGCAGCAGCGGCGGCAAGCGTATCTTTACCAGGGCGACTCTAAATTTTTTTTCGAGCTCTTCTCCTGGCTTTGGACAAAAATACTATACTCATGTTCTAGAACTGACTTATGGTCGTTTCACACTCATCCGGTTGCCAGACGAACGGAGCCGACAAACGTGTAGTTGCGCCCTTTACACGGAAGCACGATATGTGTGCAACGATCCCTACAATGCGATCACTGTGAGGAGGGTAACATGCTGGAGGAAACTGATGCCATTACATTGTAGGGTGGCTTCTATCCCCAACAGTAAAACAAACTCGACGAGTCTTTAATCTCTAAGGGAATCCAACAGTCTTACCAAGAAACAACTTGAAAGATGTCGAATAGCATTACACACAATGGTGACTTGCATTTAACATTTCAGATACGTTTGAACTAACTACGACAATATTTATATTGAGGTCAGTGGTGGTTCGTAGCCAGACAGTCGAAGTTATTTCGTAAAAAACTACTTTGCCGACCCATGTTTAATATATCATTTTTCCTTCTATTATCGGTACCGTAAATATTCGCCCATGTCAGTTTTCGCTATTAATTACGATACAACACATATATTTCATTATTTCTTACCTTCTTTTCAATCTGTGTCCTCCCCCTCCAATTTTTCTCCTTTCTTCGTTACCAGTAGTGAACCTACGATGTTTCTACTCCGTACTGTACAAGGGTGTTTTTCTCGTTGTCTCACCATTGAAATACACATCTCACTACCCCTCTTGTAAAACCAACGATGATGACATCCAACGTAGTTCAAAGGCGAACGTTGCGACCAAATTCATTGTTCTTCAAAGGAAATACTGAAATAATGACGTTCCTCCCCTTCCGGCACTAGAATGCCGATATCTGTATCGCGTCGATGTGTGTCATGGATGCTTGTGCTTTGTAGTGCCGTGTTTGAGTTGTTATTGGGCACACTGTCTGACGGTTACGAATGATATGCCTCCCACCCATGCGACGCCTCCACTGTCTCACGGTTACGAATGATATGCCTCCCACTCATGCAGCGCCTCCACTGTCTCACGGTTACGAATGATATGCCTCCCACCCATGCGACGCCTCCACTGTCTCACGGTTACGAATGATATGCCTCCCACCCATGCGACGCCTCCACTGTCTCACGGTTACGAATGATATGCCTCCCACCCATGCGACGCCTCCACTGTCTCACGGTTACGAATGATATGCCTCCCACCCATGCGACGCCTCCACTGTCTGACGGTTACGAATGATATGCCTCCCACCCATGCGACGCCTCCACTGTCTGACGGTTATGAATGATATGCCTCCCACCCATGCGATACCTCCATTCCGATTTCCCCCACCCCTTCCCCTATGCCGGCGATGTACTACCATATTAGCGCCCATAAGCAGTGCAAGCTTCACAGGCAGTTAATTTGAACAGCACTGCCACAAAACACTTTTTTGTGTTAACATACATTTTTGTGATATGTAAGGAAGATTGTGAGGAGCGGACATTCGATTCGGTAGTCTTAAAACCAACAATATTTTGGTCATAACTTGGTGACACTTTCACAGTTTGGCTTCATGGTTTGGACAGTTTCATGAAGTTCCTTCAGCATCTGAACTTGACACATGAAAACATAATATTTGCTATGTAAATGAATAAAGAAGGATGTTTACCAACTTCAGATGTCTTTGTGCGACGTAAGAGAGAGGGCACACCATTAAGGCTTGTACTTACAGGCAGGTAGTTTACACCTCCCGGCTCAAACAATGGGTGTTCTGAAGACGTTCAGTCACCGAGCCCATACCATCTCAGATGCCTATAACCTCCAACACAATGCATAGTCATCTCAACAGATACAGAGAGCGCTCCCAACATACTAAAGGCACAACAAGGAAGAGGGTGAGGCCTTCAAGACGGCAGCCTACTTGCCATATGCTAGAGATGTCCAGGCGAAAACAAGCAGCGAACTAAGAAAATACAAGATAAAAACGATTTTTCGCTCTCCATAAAAAATCACAGCTCTTCTGGTATTAGTCAAAGACGACTTAGAACTGTGCAAGGCAGGTGTCCGTAAGATTCCGTGTGAGTGCGGCACATGATATAAACGGCAAACGAAGCGCAATCTTCAGGAGAGTATCGTGAAACATCAGCGGCATACCCGCCTCTTCCAAGCCAGGAAATCCGCTTTCGCAGAACACTGTATTTCTGGTGGTCATTTGATGAAATACAATGTGGTCCATATTTCGAACTTTTGGGGCTCAGTTGCCATTGAATCAGTGGAAATACAATTGTCTGAGGCCCTTATCAGTCGGGACGGATGTTTCAGCTAGACAATGCATGGAATCTTGCTTTACAAAAACGTCGTGCTTTGCATAGGCGGCGTCATTCAGCGATTTTGCTCAGAGCACCAGAGGGCCTTGCGCTCTAGCAACGCACGCGCGTTGACGACTGGATACATCACGCATGCTCCTATGGAATTTTAAACAAGGAAGCTCAGTGTACTGTCGCCAATATAGCCTGAAGACGGCCATAAGTCTCTGCGCAGAAATATCGTGGCAGCAGGCTAGTGACATCCGACTGTCAGAAGAAATTTCATGGAACAACTTGCAGATTATCTGAAGCCCTATTTGTTACCCAAGGCTACGTTGGTTTATTAGCTTCTTAATGATATCCTTCAGTGAAAAGGGTCTTAATGGGTTCACCCGACACCCCCGGGATAACAAGGCCGTCCAGCAGTGTTAGTGACGTCACAGTAAGCGGCCCATAGCCGACGCAGCAGTCCACGGACACCTCCGTACAGACGCGCCTGATGCTAACGATCTTCTGTCCATCATACAGAAAGGAGCGAACTATAATTCGAACCAAAGACCAAATTATATATATTCTTGTAAACAGCATAAAGGTTCATAACGAAATACCGATTACATAGACGGGCAGGAATAAGTTTAATCGAATGAGGAACGTTGCCACTATTTTATAATTGTCAGAACACTATTTAGCTTTAAAACTCGCATACAGGTGGTGACAAATGCCAACTGACAGCAGGACTTAACATTTTCAAGCTATTACACTGAAAGTAAATTATCTTAAACACTGTCATACATAGCAAAACCCTCACAACTTTCGTTTACAATAAGGTAACAAGAGTTCGCTTTATCTCATAAAACACAGGACTATTGTGAATTTACTCATATGTTCATGGTGACAGCTCTTTTCAAGAATTTTTACAAGTGTATCCCCAGTAATAAAGAATGGAAACAAAAGATAGATATCAAATATTCTCCTTTTAACATAGACATCACTGAACACAAGATTTTGTCTTGCACTGTGATACTAAGGGACTGCTCTTTCCTTTAAGAAAAGCCTGACAATTTGTTCACTCTGCTATTGAAGATACACTTCTTGAAACAATATTAAAAATGTTATGAAAGGTAAGGAAATGAAATACAACCAAGTGCATTACATGTAAGAATGTGAGCAAAAGGCTGAGGCTCTCTTTACTTACCATTTTCAATCTCTCTACAGCTTATTTCCTTTTCCACGTAGAAATCACCAACTGCAAGTCTCATTATTGCTGTCTGTTACTAACAAAGTGCTTTTCTATTTAGAAAACCTGACAATTTGATATTCATTCTGGTACTGAAGATCAACACTTTTCAGAGGAGTTCTAGAACCTATTCCTGCCCGTATATTTAATCGGTATTTCGTTATGAACCTTTATGCTGTTTACAAGAATATATATAATTTGGTCTTTGGTTCGAATTATAGTTCGCTCGTTTCTGTATGACGAACAGAAGATCGTTAGCATCTGGCGCGTCTGCACGGAGGTGACCGTGGACTGCTGCGTCGGCTATGGGCCGCTTAGTGTGACGTCACTAACACTGCTGGACGGCCTTGTTATCCCGGGGGTGTCGGTTCGCCTCTGTATGATTCAAAGTGGACTGGCTGCTAAGCCCAGAGTACGGGAGCCATAAGAAGCGGAAAACGCCCCGCTAGACCTCGCCGTCAAGGCCGATCGTCGTGCGCCAATTGCTTGTCTGGGTCGCGCAGGTGCCGAGCAGCGTGTAAACACGACACCGAGGACACTGGCAGGAGCTGGCGGCGTCGACTTCCCCTCCCGACTGCTTGGGCAGCGCCTCTGTGACGCGGATACACCAAAGTGCGCGAACCTCTAGTAGAGGTTAAAACACATATGAGCCACCGTTGTATATGCGCGAGTAGCGTCAGACGTAACACCCGTTTTATTTCGTGAACTCTTGAGATATCAAGACGAGGTCTGTCGGCAAATGATATTAGGCACAGCTGAACATAAGGGAAATATATACTGCTTCAATACTATATTCTGCGTGCAGAGCAATAAGCGCCATACAATGAACGGCACGAAAGCGTAAAATCATTTCTACCTGTTCAGTAATGGAAACAGAAAGCAAGTAACAAGTAATGGCTCGAACAGTGGGAATGGCGTCCTCTCAATTATAAAGACTGTGCATCATCGCAGATGTTATTTGCAAAAATAGTAGAAAAAGGTCCAGAAAATACTTTAATTGTCAGAAATGGAGGAGCGAAGATGCGCCATGATTATGAAGTGAAGGGTCTCGTCTTCCTTATTCCTTGCTTAAATGACTCGAGGGAAGTGCTGTGAAGGCTCCTACCAAGAAAGAAAAATCGAATTTTTCCCACTCTTGTCCATCGGAGTTAATATTGCAAAGTAATGGAGTTTATTTATGTAAGTCATGGATTGTCCTTGTACGCAGATGGTTCCGTATTAACAGTTGATATATGAAGTCATCCCCAACATTTCGTTACTTTCGCCGACATACTATATTTAAACAAGAACTACTACGACACATTTGAGTCTACTTTCACGAAAAGAGAGTAATCGATTGTCTGTTCTGTTCTCGAACCAATTTTCTAAGGATACCGTACTTTCTGATCTGAAAAAGCGGCAGTCGAATCGGTCACTTTTTGTTGGCCGGCCGCTGTGGCCAAGCGGTTCTAGGCGCTTCAGTCCGGAACCGCGCTGCTGCTACGGTCGCAGGATCGAATCCTGCCTCGGGCATGGATGTGTGTGATTTCCTTAGGTTAGATGGGTTTAAGTAGTTCTAAGTCTAGAGGACTGATGACCTCAGATGTTAAGTCCCATAGTGCTTAGAGCCATTTGAACCATTTTGAACGTTTTGTTGCTTTTCCATCTTTTCTGGGCAATTATTCGCCCTACCAGCAATTACTATTCGTAAAACTGTGGCAAGGAAAACACATGCCTACAAACATCACGGTGCGTTTCGCGCTTTCACCACAACTATAGTCCGCAACTAGTGGTCTAGTGGTCAGAAAATTATCTTGTACATTTTTGAATTTGGTAACGATACAAAAAGTGGTTAGCTTTGCTGCATATATAAATTGGGGGTTCCTGTGTTCGATTACCGGCCGGGTCGGAGATTTTCTTCGTTCCGGGACTGGGAGTTCGTGCTGCCCAAATCATTTCATCTCATTTTGTCTAGTAAACATCAGCTCTAAAATGATACCTTGAGAGCTATCAGCACTTCTTCATCTCCGATACTATGAAATAAATCTTTCTGCAAGCTCTTTGTTTTCCATATTTTAAGAAGTAGCAGTATGTACCAAAATAAGAAAAAAAATTCCAGTGAACATGGTTTCTAAAGTGAATGCCTCAAGAGGTATGAGCACTTGTTCATCTTCATTAGTACGAAACACATTTCTTCTAGTGAACAAGTACTCATAGCTCTGAACGTATCCGTCTTAGAGTCGATCTTTACCGAACAATTGTTTCTTATTTTGGTCCACGTTACCACTCCGTAATAAACATGGAAAACAAAGTTCTTGCAGTAGAAGCGAGGTGTTTCACAGTATCTAAGATGAAGTAGTACTTATAGCTCATAAGGTACGCATTTCAGAGCCCATGTTTACTAATTTTTTTTTATTGCATCGAATGATCGTTTCTGTCATATGCTTGAATGTTGACCATTACTCCTAGGACGTCCTAAATACTCGTAAAGACTCGCACGAGAAGGCAGAACAACCCCAGATAGGATCTCCCGGCCAGTAATGCCATACCATCATGAGAACCACAACTGACGTTCAGCAGCGTTGGTTCTTTTGCATGATTACCGAAATAACTGGCGTGGTGCTATAAAATAGATCAAATTGGGAAGAAGCATGGCTAGATAGAAGTTCAAAACATTCTAGTTTCACTTTTCTGCCTACACGAATCCAAGCAAATATCGCTTGGGATTAACATCGATGACAGTTTAATAAGCAATTTCGTATCTTACGCTTATCCTTTGTCAAAGAAATAACGAGCCACTGATGGTCCAAAGGATATGTTCTCATAGGAGCCGTGTAAACTTCTCAAATGGAAAAATGAACAGCGCACAGGAATATAAAATTTTTAATCTACAGCATGCGAAGCTCTGACGCCTTAGTATTGCCAAATCATCTTTTGCAGTACTATCAGTCAGTTTCTTTGACACTAATTATTTTGTGACTTTTATGTAACCGCTCATTACACTTAAAATGAATTCTCTTAGCAATGTCAAACCAGCTATTCTGTCAGCTTATTTAACACTAGATAATTTCTAGAATGTCTAATATGTGCACGGGTAGCTCAGTTGGCAGAGCACTTGCCCGTGAAAGGCAAAGGTCCCGAGTTCGAGTCTCGGTCCAGCACACAGTTTTAATCTGCCACGAAGTTTCATATCAGCGCACACTCCGCTGTAGAGTGAAATTTTCATTCTAGAAACATCCCCCAGGCTGTGGCTAAGCCATGTCTTCGCAATATCCTTTCTTCCAGAAGTGCTAGGTCTGCAAGGTTTCGCAGGAGAGCTTCTGTGAAGTTTGGAAGGTAGGAGACGAGGTACTGGCGGAATTAGAGCTGTGAGGACGGGGCGTGATTCGTGCACGGGTAGCTCAGTTGGTAGAGCACTTGCCCGCGAAAGGCAAAAGTCCCGAGTTCGAGTCTCGGTCCGGCACACAGTTTTAATCTGCCAGGAAGTTTCACTAGATAATTTCTTTTGATACTTTTATCTAACCGCTTACTGCACCTAAAATGGATTCCTTATCAATTATTCGTCGTCTGTTTCAGTAACAAATCTTGCCTGAGACATCAGGTCTCTCTCAGAGATAACTGTCAAGTGGCATTCTTTTTCGACGCGTAATAACAAAACATCTCATTATGCAATTTAGGGCAATGTCTGGTAAAAAAAATTTCCAGCATCTTGAATCTACTTTCTACTCTGTGAGCCACATAGGGACACAAAATACAGGTGGTTAAGGCCAAAGCTTCATAAAGGTGCTCTGTATTTGAGAGCTGAGATCTGCAAATAGCAGTTTACTTTGTGCTCGGAAACCACGAGCACGCGATACTACAGAGTGGAGAACAGTGAAAAGCTTGCTCCATCTTTACAGCTGCTTAGGCGCCGCTAGGAGAAGTCGCAGCGAAAGCGGTATGTTAGAACGCTGGCCACCCAGCTAGACGGCGGCCTATTGTCTGTGCAGAGACAAGCATTTAATATGTTAGCGAGCTCCCGGCTCTAGGCCCGAGGCCAAAGAAAAAAAGCAGTCGGGCTGAGAAGTTGAGAAACACTTTGTAGCTGTCATTCGCTTCCTTATGGTGTCGCATTACCTATTCGTTCATTACCATACAATGCTTTCAGAGATCATTCGCCCCGACTACACGCTTTCCTAATTATACCTACAACTGATGACGTCTGTTTAACAGAGATGAAGAATGGCGAGGACAAAGAACTTGGATTAAGTCTGTAATTCCCGTCGAGTGGAGGCATTTTGCCATTGCTTTCCTCTGGACCGTGAATGAAGTGAGTAACTCGAACTGTTTAACACCATCATCAGGAGTGTTTATGGAACTAACATTTTTGTCGAACAGAGTTCGTAGACGTAGTTGTCACGTGTGTATAAGCGTCGTGATAGTGATGTTATGGTGGATAATGGAAATTATGTGAACGAGTGAGGATCAAACCTTGAGTTCCGTGTACTGACATGTAGCCCACTTCTCTCAAAAAGCATCAAGGGAACAGCCGAGATTAACGTTTCCAGCACCTCAGTGACCCTTATCAAAAATGTCTAAGGCCCTCAGTTCACGAGATAGTGCAAAGAGATTCAGGATTTGACATACTGGCCAGTCTACCATGAGACGAGTTTGGGAAACACACGAGTAACATGTACAGAAAGACGGATAATATAAGAGGGTCGTTCATTAAGTAATGCAACACATTTTATTTCTCAGCCATTTAGTTTTAAAAAAGCGGAATTTGTTGTAGGACATCGTGGGATATCTTCGCTTCATCCCCTGTTCATGAAATTCCGATAGGCGGGGGCCTACAAAATGGCGTCTGTAATGGAAGCAGGTTCCAAGCAGAGAGCTGTCATTGAGTTTCACAGGTATTGACAGGTGCTAGCAGAGTGTCTACGGAAACCTGGCAGCGAACAAAAGCACGGTGAGCCGTTGGACGAGGCGTCTGTCACCATCAGACCATCAGTTCGCAGTCGCTAATAGTGATCATTTTTGTCGAACATTGGCACAGGCGATTAAATATGGCTCCTTGGAACCGGAAATAAGGCAATCCGTGGAGTGGTTCCACCTGTCCTCAAAGCTGCACCCTCAGCCGATAAAGTCATGGCGACCACTTTCTGGGGCTCCCAAGGGGTGTTTCTTTTCGATGTTCTCCCTCATGGTGCAAGAATCAACTCTGAAATGTACTGTGCTACCCTCAGAAAGCCGAGAAACGACTTAAGCATGGCGTCACACAAGTCTGCGCACCCAAAGGAGTTCACAAAACTATTCTTCCTCATCCACCCTACAGATCGGATCTCGCACATTCCGACTTCCATCTGTTTGAGCCAATGAAGGACGCACTCCGCGGGAAACAGTGATGGGGAGGTTGTTGATGCACCAAGACGCTAGCCTCGACGTCGACCACTGAGTGGTTCCACTTGGGCAAACAGGCCTTCCCAGTGAGGTCGCGTAAGACCGTCGCATTGACCCGCTATTACGTTGAAAATCAGGGTTTTGTAGCTAAAAGAGTGGGTGGTCCGTTGAAGTCCTGAATAAAACCAATTATATTGAAATCCTGACTAAAACAAATCTACTTTCAGAAAAAAATGTGTTGTGTTACTTATTGAACGCCCCTAGTCCGATAGGTACAGGAACCAAGAGTGGACAATAAGACTGGAAGACCAAAAACGAATCGCTCGGATTAAAGTTGGTGCAAGACCGGGATGCAGCTTCCGCCCCCACTGTTCAGTCTGAACATAGAAGAAGCAATAACGGCAATAAAATAAAGCTTCAAGAGTGGCATTAAAATTCAGGATGAAAGGATATGAAACATAAGAATCTCTGATGACATTGCTATCGTCAGTGAAGGTGACGAAGAACTGCAGGATCTACTGAACTGAATGAAGAGTCTAATGAGTAAAGAACATGGATTGTGAATAAATCGAAAGGAGACAAAAGAAATGAGAAACTGCAGAAACAGGAATAACCGAGGAACTTAACATCGAATCTGATGATCATGAAGTAGTCTTAGTTAAGGAACTGAGATATCTTGGAAGCAAAATAACCCATGACGCACCAAGAAAGGAGGACATAAAAAGCAGAGCAGGCTAGCACAGACAAAAAGGGCATGTCTAGTCAAGAGAAATCTTCTAATATCAACCTTAGACCTTAATTTGAGGAAGAAATTATTGAGACTCTACTTTTGGAACTGAACATTGAATGGTAGTGAATCACGGATTTTGGGAAATCAGAACATATGACTCAACGTGTTTGAGAAATGGTGTTATAGAAGAATGTTGAAAATTAGGTGGACTGATGAGAGGGTTCTTCGCAGAATCGGTGAGAAAAGGACTATATGGAAAGCACTGACAAAAAGAAGGGACAGGATTGTAGCACATCAGAAAATTGCTTCCACGGTACTAGAAGGAGCTGTAGAGGGTAAAGACTGTAGAGGAAGACAGAGATTGGAATAACTGAGAACGTAGTTTGCAAGTGCTACTGTGAGATTAAAAGTTTGCCACAGGAGAGAAATACCTGGCGGTGCGCATCAAACCAGTCAGAAGACTGATAATTCAAAGGAAAAATAATAATGGTTTGACTTAGAATACACACATTCTTCACGACAGGCTTGCGACAGTGTTATAATTTCAGTGAGAATGTTCTCAAGCTTGGTGGTTTAGTGGTAAAGCGCATGCCTGGAAACCGAAATGTCACCATCTCACCATGTCGAATCTAGGTCGAACCATGGAATATTTCAGTCTTCCTTTAACCTAGCCTTCACCTCTCATGGATCTGAAGATTCGCCAGATACGAAAAGTGGTTCAGATTCCACCTTAAACTGAAGGTCCCGTTTCCCTGGTAGCATTTCTGGGGTGAGTTAGGGACACTCAAGTGGTCGAAGTGGTAGCCAGTTAAAAGACTTGCACCAAGTCGACGAGCCACACAGAACTATTATTATAACAGAACATTGACCAAGTTCATACTTTGTACAGGACTAGGTTAGGCTGAGGAGGTTGACACAGTCTTCAAAAAGACACTTTGGTTGGGCTTATGAGCGACTCAGAACCCTGACGCAGTCTTTCATGAGACGCTCTGGACCCTCTGATAGATTCAGGATAACACTCAGGAATTTGGAAATTTGTGGGAAGTTCCTGTGGGACCAAACTGCTGTGAGGTCATCGGTCCCTAGGCTTACACACGACTTAATCTGACTTAAACTAACTTCGCTAATGGCAACACACCCCTATGCCCGAAGGGGGGGAGGGAGTGAGGGGGGAGGGGGGGGGGAGGGGGAAGGCGCGTGCACAGTGGCAAAGCACCTCAGACCGCGCGGAACACTCAGAAAATTGGTGCAGTCTTCCGCGAAACAATTTAGCACTTCAGGTGTAGTTTTAACTTCAAGTGTAGTTTTAACTAGCCTGTAGGAGTTACTGGTTATTTGCCGGACATGCAGTTTTGAACCCGGAAGAGTAGTTTTACATATATTATTTGCGCTGCAGGAAAACAGCGGAATCGTTGTGACGGCAGAGTGCCTGTAAAGGATTTTAGGAAGACGTTCCGGGTAAAACGGAAGGAGGGGTACTCCCTTTCTCGGCAACCATAGGGGAATGGACCGTGGGCGTTTCAATGCATACTAAGGTTGCGGACACGTACCTACAACCAAATAAATAATTAATTACGGAATTTTATTATTTCGAGATGATAATTGTAACTTGGTGACAACCCTTCCTCAGTACCGCTACTAGCCGCATATTGATAAACATAGGGCGGTGACTTAAGTCACATACTGTGTCAGACTTCATTTGCCAGGCGTAGTGCAGCAACTCGACGTAGCATTTTCTCAACAAGTGGTTGGGAGTCCCCTGCAGAAATACTGAACCATACTGCCTCTATAGCCGTGCATAATTATGAAAGTGTTGGCAGTGCTGTATTTTGTACACGAACTGACCTCTCGAATATGTCGCATAAATGTTTGATGGGATTAATGACGGATCATTTGGATGGCTAAATCATTCGCTCGAACTGTCCAAAATGTTCTTCAAACCAGTCACGAACCGTTGTGGCCGAGATGACATTTTTGGACACATGAAATCCATGAATAGCTGCAATATTATTAAAATAACCGAAAATTATCATTTCTATTCAATGTTCGGTTCAGTTCGATCAGAGGAACCAGTCTACACCATGTAAACACAACCCACACCATTGTGGAGCCACCACGAGCTTCCACAATGCATTGTGGACAACTGGGGTCTGCACCACACTCGAACCCCGCAGTCAACTGTTGCCAGCTGAAATCGGCACTCATCTGGCCAGGCGACAGTTTTCAAGTCGTCTAGGATCCAACCGATATGGTCACGAGCCCAGGAGAGGTACTGCAGGCGATGTCGTGTTGTTGGTAAAGGCACTCGCGTCGGTCGTTTGATGCCACAGCCCCCTTAATGCCAAATTTCCCTGCACTGTCCTAAGAGATAAGTTCGTCGTACGTCCCACATTGATTTCCTCGATTATTTCGCACAGTGTTGCTTCTCTCCTAGCACTGACGACTCTAAGCAAACGCCGCTGCTCTCGGTCAGTAAGTGAAGCCCGCTGACCACTGCGTTGACCATTGTGAGAGATAATGCCCGAAATTTGGTATTCTGGGCACACTCTAGACACTATAGATCTCGGAATATTAAATTTCCTAAGGGTTTCGGAAATATAATGTCCTAGGCGTCTAGCTCCAAGTGCCATTCCAAGTTCAAAGTCTGTTAATTCCTGTCGTGCAGCCATAATCACGTCGGAAACTTATTCACATGAATCGCCTGAGTACAAAGCTTTTGACAATGTTGACTGGAATACTCTCTTTCAAATTCTGAAGGTGGCAGGGGTAAAATACAGGGAGCGAAAGGCTATTTACAATTTGTACAGAAACCTGATGGCAGTTATAAGAGTCAAGGGACATGAAAGGGAAGCATTGGTTGGGAAGGGAGTGAGACAGGGTTGTAGCCTCTTCCCGATGTTACTCAATCTGTATATTGAGCAAGCAGTAAAGGAAACAGAAGAAAAATTCGGAGTAGGTGTTAAAATCCATGGAGAAGAAATAAAAACTTTGAGGTTTGCCGATGACATTGTAATTCTGTCAGAGACAGCAAAGGATTTGGAAGAGCAGTTGAACGGAATGGACGGTGCATTGAAAGGAGGATATAAGATGAACATCAACATAAGCAAAACGAGGATAATGGAATGTAGTCGAATTAAGTCGCGTGATGCTGAGGGAATTAGATTAGGAAATGGGACACTTAAAGTAGTAAAGGAGTTTTGCTATTTGGGGAGCAAAATAACTGATGATGGTCGAAGTAGAGAGGATATAAAATGTAGACTGGAAATGGCAAGGAAAGCGTTTCTGAAGAAGAGAAATTTGTTAACATCTAGTATAGATTTAAGTGTCAGGAAGTCGTTTCTGAAAGTATTCGTATGGAGTGTAGCCATGTATGGTAGTCAAACATGAACGATAAATAGCTTAGACAAGAAGAGAATAGAAGCTTTCGAAATGCGGTGCTACAGAAGAATGCTGAAAATTAGATGGGTAGATCACATAACTAATTAGGAGGTATTGAATAGAATTGGGGAGAAGAGGAGTTTGTGGCACAACTTGACAAGAAGAAGGGATCGGTTGGTAGGTCATGTTCTGAGGCATCGAGGAATCACAAATTTAGCAGTGGAGGGCAGCGTGGAGGGTAAAAATCGCAGAGGGAGACCAAGAGATGAATACAGTAAGCAGATTCAGAAATATGTAGGTTGCGGTAAGTACTGGGAGATGAAGAAGCTTGCACAGGATAGAGTAGCATGGAGAGTTGCATCAAACCAGTCTCAGGGACTGAAGACCACAACAACAACACAACATTGTATACGCGATACTACCGCCATCTTTATATACCGCTAACTTGAGACTTCTGTCACTTCCGTGCACTGAAAATGGGAGGCATGGAAGCGCTGTACTGCCCCAGTGTCAGATCCGTGAGCCTTGACCGTGCCCCGCAGGTGTGGTAGACACCTCGGCCGCAGGTGTGCCGCGCCCCCGGGGAACAGGGCCAGCGGGCCGCCGTTCCACCGTTTCGTCAGTGATCCGGCGAGATGTCGCCGTGCCTCCGTTTCCCAACGGCTGCGCCTGCTCGCTGCTCGCTTACTCAACGGCCGGTGACGCAAAGCGCGCTGGCAGCGCCGTGTGGGAGCCAGCCCCGCATTGTAAGCGAATTCGCCAGCCGGTGGCGCTGCGCTGGGCAGACAGCAACGCGACGCCGAATGCCGGAATCCCGTGTCCCATTTCGCGGCGGCTAACTTCCTCCCTCCATATGGCGGCGTCCTTGCGTCTGGTTCTCACGGAGTGCGTTGTGGGCGTGTGGCTGCACTCCTTTCCGACAGCGCTACAAGACTCTGTAGCACAGTGCACATCCTCTGCCTTCCGCAAACTACGTTATGGTGTGTGGCGGAGAGCACCTCGTGTACCATTGTCATTTCCCCGCATTTCCTGTTCTAATCGTGAAAAAGACGGGAAGGACAACTGCTGGCGAGCCTGTGTATGAACTCGAATCTCATTAATTTTAACTTCACAATCTTTTCACGACACATACTGGTGTAGTATGACCATTGCCCACAGCGAGACTCAATGCCGTCTGGTGCCGTTGCGGGCATGTTATATTTTCAAGCATACAGGAGAAAAAAGTGTAGTTTCCACTACCCAACCTATCCCGAGACATATCGTCCTTTCCAGCCTTCGTCACAACGCTGCATCTCACACAACCCGTTCATTTTCATCCTTCCCCTCCCTCCCTTTAAATGAGTTTCAGTCGCTACCTGTGATTCCACAAGGCCCCGTGACCATACTCATTTACCACCTCCACCATGATCATGACCATTTTTATGCATCAATAACTTCACCATTATACCAAAGCAGCGTTAACATTATCGTCGTTGATTACATTTTAACTATAACATAAAATACTCTAAGAAGTTTGAAAAATTACAAGTGTTGTCCACGAAAGTATTTTTTTTAAAAAAAATCACTTATTTTATACATCTATAGGCTTTGATGATAAAATCTGAGTCGTCAGGCCGCGTTATAGTCCTTACGAACACTTATCCATCGACTCCACTGGAATCGTGAAGACGATCGCGGCAGAGGCATCGAAACGTCGGCAGCTGAAGACGGCGACGAGCAATATGACGCGACCTAACGACTCAAAGATTTTACCATCAATCATTCGTTGTCATATATATATATATAATACTAAAACTCCTGTGACATATGTAAAACCCTTGGCTACAGAGCGGTTTTACTTGCTGCCAATGGAGATTGGAAATAACAATATAGAAAAAGAAATAGAATCAGGAATCATACCAGCGACGGTATGGGCAACAACTGGGCAAACCCTCTGGCGTAAACGGCCTTGACAAAGGGCAGATTGTTGCAGCCCGGCGCATGGGAACGAGCATGCCGGAAACGGTGAACCTAGTCTGCTCTGCGCGAGCTACTGTCGCGAGCGTCTGTGGAAAGTGATTGGAGACCAGTGAAACCACCAGTAGGCGACGAAGTGTTGGACATATACACCACACAAATTGCAGGTCGCTGACTTACACTTTAGACGGCGATCCGTTGCACATCTGATGACCGAGTAAAATAACCCAACGCGTTCCCATGTTCACCCAACGTCATCGTCAAGTACGATTGCAATGAGCACGAAACCATCGAGGCTGGATCGTGGATTAGTGAAAACGTGATGCCTGGTCGGATGGATCACGTTTCTTGCCACATCAGGTCGATGATGGTGTCAGGATACACCGTCATCCAGGTGGACGGTTGCTAGAATCATACAACGCACCACGCAAGCAGGTCGGTGTGGGCAGTATTACGCTTTGAGGTACGTTTACCTGGGATTCCGTGGGACCTGTGGTAGTAATCGAAGTAACCGCAACAGCTGTGCACCACATGAACACTATTGCAGACTGCTTGCATCCTTTCATGCTTGATGTCTTCCCCGAAACCGGTGGCTTCTTTCAGCAGGATAAATGTCAGAACGCCACGATCGTGCTATAGAGGTTTGATGATGAGGATAGTGAACTCATGTTGATGTCTTGGTCATTGAATTCGGCTGACGGGCGAAATAAAACCGAATGTCATAGATGAATTAGAACTAAGATTGTTAAACGTCTCTTCTTGGACAAACTCCAGGTGTTCCCCCCTCCTCCTCCCGTTCCTCCCCCCCCCCCCCTCCCGTCCCCTCCTCCTGCCACACTGGTTATGAGTTCAAAGAAATCCGCAAATCGAAACATCTGCTTCACAGTGAATATAAATACCGATAAATGCGACCAGTCACTTATGAAATATTTGTTTACTTCTATTAACTATTTTGCGAGCTTCTTCAGTTTCATCTTCTACTCTCTTCCTGTCTCTGCTGTTTATCGCCCTGAGAAGGGTACATTCTAAACAAATATCTTGTGAAAGATGTTCAATATTTATCTTTTTCAGAATCCCTTTTCTTCCGATTCCAATCCTTTACTTTATATCTTCACTGTTACGGCTATCATTACTATTTTTCTGTCCAAAATAACAAAACTCAACTATTGCTTTTAGTGTCTCATTTCCTAATCTAATTTCCCCAGAATCGTCTAATTTAATTTCGCTACAATCCATTACCCTTGTTTTACCTTTGTTGTTGTTCATCTCGAACCCCCTTTTCAACACATTATCCATTTCTTTCAACAGACGTTCCAAGTTCTGAACTTTATTCACTTTCCATATTTCTTCTTGGGTTCTTTAACTTCTTGATCAACGTTCACAATGAGTAAAGTGTCCACCCCCTTCGATTCCGGCCCGGTTAGAGATTTCCTCCGCTCACGGGCTAAGTATTTTGCTGTCCGCATCATCATCATTTCATCATCATTGACACGAAAGCCTTCCAATGTGACGCCAACTAAAAAGACTTGCAAATCGGCGGCCGAGCTTCCTCAGATGGGGATTCTCGGCCATCAGTACCATACGATCATTTCGATTTTTCGTAGAATAAAATCATATATTTGCTACGAGCCTGACTTCCTCTCTTTCACTTCCTCTGACTCTTACAACCGCAGTCCAGGTTCTGTTGAATTTGTACAAAACTTTCTCTCGGCTGTATTTTACCACGGCTACGTTCATAATTTCAAAGGGTATACCCCACTAAGCATTGTCAAAATCTTTTCTAATCCCTTTTAGGGCACTGACACTTCGAGTGGCTCCTATGTTATCAAGAATCAGCATACTCCCAAAATGCACAGTTTCTCCTAAAATGCCCGTGTGATAAATGCCAGTAGTTATACTAACGTAAATGCAGTTTGGCATTGTCAGACACTTGAAAACGACGACACAGACTTTCGCTTTCTTCCAGTCGGAGATCCCTTGTCTCGTTCTCATTGCACCATCCTGTTTCTCGCTTTAGCTCTGCGTTTAATAATTATAGGTTCATAAGATTGCAGATCTGCCGTTGACGCTTCGTTCAAGCAGCATCTTTCAGGTGTTCACTGAGGTGCTGCTTTCACTTTTACTGCGGTAATTTTACGGCGCTCTGAAATGATCCCTTCGGTGCTCCATGCCCCTCAGTAACGCCTGTCACATTATACTGCTCTTTGCTAACGCTGTCCTTGAGGGGATGGCGTGACACGTTAGATAGCGTCCCCTTCCAGCAAGACTTTCTGTACAACCTAAAAACATTAAAATAGAAGGTTTGTAAGCTTTTTGTATACGTAAAAATCCGCATAACGGAACTCAAGTGTCTTGTCGCACCATTTTGAGTCAGGCAGAGGTTTCGGTAGGCACGGCTACCATTCCTATGCAAACAGAGCGCGATAGTTTTACGGACATTTGTTCCACGAGAACGCTAGCTCGCAGACTCCAGAGTATCGTGCGAAAGTTTGCTCCTCTGTCGCAACGCTTTCATGGTCCGCTGCCGTTCTCGACCCCCTGCCTCTTCCCTCCGTTCCAATTTGCAGTGCCACATCCGCGTCATAAGTTGCCACATAACATAATAATAACAACGCACCAGGCGCTAACTAGAGTGCTTCAGACTTCCGTCACAAACACACCGTCTTGCAGCTTCCATACTTTACTGTCAACGCTTCCGAACCTACTTAAGACTCTGAAGAAATACCACTTTCCCATCATTATAGTGCAATGCGGCTACCTCCCGTAAGTAGTGAATCTAGTTGCTTTAAACTAGTTGCTTTACAGTGAATGTTTCCATTCCAGCATTTACATGTTTTCTTGTATTGGAAAGAAGTAGCGTAGTATGGGAAGGCGTGGTAAAGTGATCACTGTAAGGGAAACTGAATTTTCACCAAACCATTGTTATTAATAGAAAATTGCCCCTTACTAATTAAGGCTTACATAGTGATGACTTTTAGCCAACTAAGGGACATACGTGGCCGGTGTCATCACAACAGGATCCCATGGTTGCTGTTTTGATTTCTGGACATGTTCTCTAGGCCTCTTGGTAACTTATTGTCTGAAACAATACCAAGCACCTGCAGTAGACTGTTTCCAATCAGATTTTTGTACCAGGCCAAATGTAAAAGAACGGAGATCGTTTCAAATAATATAAATCAATTACATGAAAATCGTCACAAACGGATAGAAAGATGGACGATAGTTTTGTATACAAAAACGTTTAGAAGTCAATCTGACCTGCGGTGATATGCATGAAATATGGGCGTAACTAACTCTTATTGGGGTGTAGCAAGAATAGGTTAATATAAATGTCTTACATCAGACGACTGCAAATCAGAAAAGCCCCTATTAAAAAACAACGGAACAAACTTCCCCTGTAAAACTCACTGACAAGTGTGTTGGTGTAAAACAGAACTAGTCTAACCATTTCTCGGCAGGCAGCAGCACTGTTCACGGCAAAAAATAAGCAATGGTCACTTTACCCCACATTCCCCTACGAGTTTCAACAAGCATTTACGAGTGGTGGATTTGCAAGGGATTTTTTTCAGACTGTCGCAAGCTACCTGATGAACAGAACTGCAAATTAGTGTATGCTGAGTGTTAAACTGTGCACTACCAATTTTTAGGGAGGCAGACGCTTCAGGTCGTTAAATAATTATATTGTATTCTAATAAATAATTGTCGAACTTAAATCATACACGAACAGCCCTGCCGAGGGAACATCCGCAACTGAGCATTATAGCAGAGGTTGAAAATACCGTTTCAGTTGCAAGATTCTTTTTATTTCCGTGGTTAAAACACGACCGGTTTCGGGCTCTTACATGTCCATCATCAGGTGTTTGTGCTGTGACGCAGAGCACCGCAGCAGACGAGTATACGACGCGGTTTGTTACCAGCGAGCGCAGAGCACGGCGTGTTTTAACTATTGAAAAATGAAAGGAACCGTACAACTGAAGCGGTATTTTCCACCTCTGCTTAAATCATACACATCATGTCATTTTATTATTTGCGACTTTTCTTCCACATTCGTCAGTTTCAAAAAGATTCATCCGATTTCAAAAAACTATATCTTCTATAAGAATGAAGGTAGAAACTAAGGGCCAATGTTAACTTCAGCGTAGAACGACATTTTTCCCCCAAAATGGCCATCCGATTTCACAGCGATATATCTGTTACAAGCATTCACACACAACCTTGGGGCACCTCTTACAAATATATTTAGGATCAAAGTTTTCACTTGTCTTTCATAATCGTCCAATGCACTCTCCACCTGCCGTACGACAAACATCTACACGATAATCACACTCGTTCCACACTTCTGCGACTGTTAATGGAGTTACTGCCTTCATTACTTTTCCAATGCTAAACCGCAGTTCAATCAAAGTTGTTGTAAGTGGAGACACGTGGACGGAATATTTCACAAAGTCCCACAAAAGAAAATAAAGTCACATATCGTGGGATCAAGAATCTTGGAAGCCAACGATGCAATGGGAGATAACGTTGAGACAATCATCATTACATGCAGATACCATTGCAAAGGTCTGCGTTCTGTTGAGATTTGAAAATTTCGGCATGTTCTCGAGGTAGTGGCAAAAGGCATACGTCCAACATATCCAGGTACGTGATTCTTATATCTGAATGAAAAAGCGAACTAGTTGAAGCAGGGAGGCACCTACGCCAATCACGTGATCCGGAGATGGTTCAAAATGGTTCAAATGGCTCTGAGCACTATGAGACTCAACATCTGAGGTCATCAGTCCCCTAGAACTTAGAACTACTTAAACCTAACTAACCTAAGGACATCACACACATCCATGCCCGAGGCAGGATTCGAACCTGCGACCGTAGCAGTCGCGCGGTTACGTACTGACGCGCCTAGAACCGCTTGGCCACCGCGGCCGGCTGATCCGGAGACTTACAGCTGTTACCAAGGTAAAATTTTAGCTCCATGCGTAAGTTAAAATTCATCGCGCGTTTCTGTCGTCATTCGCGTATGGAATTTAGTTTTGTAAAATCTCATGAATGTTTTTTAAACGCCCTGTATAATTTGCAAGGACTTCAAGACAAAGTGCAAAAACTACTCTGATAACTGATAAAAAGTGTGTTTATGTTCATATACGACTTTAGTAACCTCGTAAGTCACACAGAAGAGATGCGTGAGGTGTTGATGATGACACGGTTCGCGGTTGTGACATACGCAGTGGCTTTTGTAGTTTCGTTAGAATCCTCTTCTCCCTCACTCATCACGCACTTTCGTCCGCGTTGTGACATAGCGGATGATGTTTTTCCGCTTTCCTTGTATGTGGTACATATCTTCGGTACGGTGTCTCTGAAACACCGAACGTTTCCGCTCCATTGGTTACAGAAGCACCCAACACCAAGCACCAACAATATGCCCACGTTCGAATTCACTAAGTTCCGACATCGTGCATACACAACTACACAGTACAGAGCACTGTTGTGACCATGAGTACCACTACCAACGTGTTGAGGACATTGCACAGGTGCTGACCGCAGGCGTGCCTTAAAAAAAAAAGCTTCAAATGGCTCCGAGCACTATGGGACTTAACATTTAAGGTTATCAGTCCCCTAGAACTAAGAACTACTTAAACCTAACTAACTTAAGGACATCACACACATCCATGCCCGAGGCAAGATTCGAACCTGCGATCGTAGCGGTCGCGCGGTTCCAATCTGAAGCGCCTAGAACCGCTCGGCCACAACGGCTGGCCATGGCAAGCATCTGCATTTATCTACAAGCATGTGTTTCTCGCTTCTTTTCCGTATTTTTGTCCATCCCCTGTACTCTGCATGCAGGCCGCGCGGGGAAGCCGCGCGGTCTAGGGCGCCTTGCCGTGGATCGCGAGGCTTCCCACGTCAGATGTTCGAGTCCTCCTTCGGGCATGGGTATGTGTGATGTCCTTAGCGTAAGTTAGCTTAAGTTGGATAAAGTAGTATGTAAGCCTAGGGATCGACGACCTCAGCAACTTCGTCCCATAGGAATTTACCACAATTTTGTGCATTCGGTTCGTTTATGAAACCATATTACGGGAGAGTTTTTGTTATAGTTATCATATGTTACTACCAATATCGGTTTTCGCTATTAATTATGGTACACTGAGTGAATTATATACGCAAAGCAGGAAGATATATCACATGCCACAGAGGCGGACCTTATAATGGTCGCCAAAGTCGTAGATATTGCTATAATCTCACTATTTCACTCTCATTTACGGAGCTTGTTAGCACTTGATGTGAGGTTGGCGCCATTAAAATGCATTGTGGTAATCGCTGCTGCTTTCTGGATCGCTGCTGTGTCTCGATGCTAATGCTGGCTCTAAATCTGGTTGTCTAGAGGTAAAAAGATGAGGTCCCGTATTTTTGATGTGCTTTTGATGATAAATAATGAGCGAAACCAACAAATACTTAAACTTCAAATATTTATTACTCTGGTGGCCATCTTAATTCCACTGTTCACCAAAGACAATGACACAACACAAAATATCACTTCTTTTACATGTTCTTTGCAATGTTTATCCACCTCGAACAATAACACACATACACTTTACCAAAGTGACATTCAGACTCCGCTCCCGACCCTTCTTGCTGCTTGTATTTATAACCGTGTCAAAGAACTACTAAAAAGAGATATAGTTTATAAGTCACATGTACATCTGTTATCGTAATTTGTGCAGAAAAGTTATTAATTTATCTCGAGTGACATAATTTAACAGGTTATTAAAATGACAGACAGATTTGTTGACAGAATAATTCTCTGTTTCAAAAAGGCCGTTTTTTAGAAGTTTGTCAATTGACTTCTCTAATTTGCATAAATAAGTAAATAACATGAATTATTAATTGGTTTTCGTCTAAAATAGGATTGTTTACGTGAATACTGAGTGAAAACGGTCCTAGTGAACAAATAGGTTTCACTGGGTGATTTTTATTGAAGGAGATCCAAAATATGTAAGTTTTCCACTATTTTTCGTACTTCATATTAATTATTTAAGATGAAGTTAGTGTTTTTACACGATGACATTTGCTGTATCAGAGGTCAAGTGAAAACTTTTGTGTGGGTCAGTTATTCAGTATAATTTAATGGGTTGACTGTTTATGGAGACATGTTACGCAATCATTGTTAACATACACAATAACTTTTCTATAATCATAAATACTCGTTAAACTGGTTGAATTTGGAGGGTATCGCATTCTTCGGTAAAGCAAAGCCTATTAAAGGAACCTCAACACAAAGAAGGCAGTAATGGTCAATTTGACTACAAAGGAATGGCTGAAGATACATAAACTAATGATCTTACGAAGTAATAGCGTGTAATTTTGTGTGGTAATACGTTACTCCAGCGGGCGGGTCTCTTGTTCTAGTGCCGATCCACAGAGTCCGCAGCGCTGAATCATCGTGTGGCCTGACGTAACACGCTGCTACACATCAAGACGCTCAACCGAGAAGTTAAGACCCGCGGCGTGGTCGCCGCACCATGGACAGAGTGGGCAAAACCGGTGGCACGGGGATCCCGATCTGTGTGTGTGAGAGAGAGGTGAGCTGCCGGCCGAGAAAGCGGAGCCGTTACGTCACGGCGCGGGAATCATTCTTCTCCCGGCGTCCGGAGAGCGTGCACCGGCTGCACAAAAATTACGACATGTGCCGTTGCGCAGGCGCACACGTATCGTACACACTGCGTGCACGCTCGGGGGATGCGTGTCCGGCCGAGCGAGACAGATGCGCAGCTTGTCCGCCTTACCTACGTACAAGCAGTGACTGCCGGCGCTGTGCCTGGAAAGGCAATGACCGCTTTGCGCGGATTCGTCCATCAATCTCGCCGCACCATGGACTGCTAATGAGGAGCTAGAGGTTCACGACCCTTCGGAAATCTCGGCTTACAACCGTCCACCAGAGTTACGATCTCGCCAAAACTACAACGATGGTGTAAGCAGCAGCAGCCTGTGGCTAATATCCCACATGGCAATTGAAATTCTGTGCCAGGACTGGGACTCGAACCACTTCCTAATTTATAATTATTTGGACTATGTCGGCGATTCATTGTCATCTCGTAGAATCAGATGTACTGCCTGTGGTCTTTGTCGCCGGCCGCGGTGGTCTTGCGGTTCTAGGCGCTCAGTCCGGAGCCGCGCGACTGCTACGGTCGCAGGTTCGAATCCTGCCTCGGGCATGGATGTGTGTGATGCCGTTAGGTTAGTTAGGTTTAAGTAGTTCTAAGTTCTAGGGGACTGATGACCACAGATGTTAAGTCCCATAGTGCTCAGAGCCATTTTTTTGTGGTCTTTGTCTTAGCAACACGACATTTCGACGTTGGTGTCTTTGTCAGGTGTTTCCTGGGACTGATGACGACGCCGAGTTAGACGTCGAAATACGCTACTGGCCATTAAAATTGCTACACCAAGAACAAATGCAGATGATAAACGGGTATTCATTGGACAAATATATTATACCAAAACTGACATGTGATTATATTTTCACGCAGTTTGGGTGCATACATCCTGAGAAATACGTACCCAGAACAACCACCTCTGGCCATAATAAAGGCCTTGATACGCCTGGGCATTGAGTCAAACAGAGCTTGGATGGAGTGTACAGGTACAGCTGCCCATGCAGTTTCAACACGATACCACAGTTCATCAAGAGTAGTGACTGGCGTGTTGTGACGAGCCAGTTGCTCGGCCACCATTGATCAGACGTTTTCAATTGGTGAGAGATCTGGAGAATGTGCTGGCCAGGGCAGCAGTCGAATATTTTCTGTATCCAGAAAGGCCAGTACAGGACCTGCAACATGCGGTCGTGCATTGTCCTGCTGAAATGTAGGGTTTCGCAGGGATCGAATGAAGGGTAGAGCCACGAGTCGTAACATATCTGAAATGTAACGTCCACTGTTCAAAGTGCCGTCAATGCGAACAAGAGGTGATCGAGACGTGTAACCAATGGCACCCCATACCATCAC
Organism: Schistocerca serialis cubense; assembly: GCF_023864345.2. Taxonomy (NCBI): domain Eukaryota; kingdom Metazoa; phylum Arthropoda; class Insecta; order Orthoptera; family Acrididae; genus Schistocerca; species Schistocerca serialis. The sequence goes on from NC_064642.1 coordinate 544,745,139, forward strand.
GCCGGGTGATACGCCAGTATGGCAATGACGAATACACGCTTCCAATGTGCGTTCACCGCGATGTCGCCAAACACGGATGCGACCATCATGATGCTGTAAACAGAACCTGGATTCATCCGAAAAATTGACATTTCGACATTCGTGCACCCAGGTTCGTCGTTGAGTACACCATCGCAGGTGCTCCTGTCTGTGGTGCAACGTCAAGGGTAACCGCAGCCATGGTCTCCGAGCTGATAGTCCATCCTGCTGCAAACGTCGTCGAACTGTTCGTGCAGATGGTTGTTGTCTTGCAAACGTCCCCACCTGTTGACTCAGGGATCGAGACGTGGCTGCACGATCCGTTACACCCATGCGAATAAGATGCCTGTCATCTCGACTGCTAGTGATACGAGGCCGATGGGATCCAACACGGAGTTCCGTGTTACCCTCCTGAACCCACTGATTCCATATTCTGCTAACAGCCATTGGATCTCGACCAACGCGAGCAGCAGTGTCGCTATACGATAAACCGCAATCGCGATAGGCTACAAGCCTACCTTTATCAAAGTCGGAAACGTGATGGTACGCATTTCTCCTCCTTACACGAGGCATCACAATAACGTTTCACCAGGCAACCCCGGTCAACTGCCGTTTGTGTATGAGAAATCGGTTTTGAACTTTCCTCATGTCAGCACGTTGTAGGTGTCGCCACCTGCGCCAGCCTTGTGTGAATGCTCTGAAAAGTTAATCATTTGCATATCACAGCATCTTCTTCCTGTAGGTTAAATTTAGCGTCTGTAGCACGTCATCTTCGTGGTGTAGCAATAATGGCCAGTAGTGTGCCATATTGGGAAGATGCGGACCACCGGCTGCACACCCGATTCTGCGAGATAACACTTCCTGTTTATTATATGAATGAGCATCACATCCAAATACCTAATAGCACTACGACTAAAACTTCTTGATCCAATTTAGGCTTTCACGGCGAGTGTTTACTGTGGTTCAAACTTCTGGGCAGATTAATGCCGTGTGCCAGACCAGGACTCGAACATGGGACATTTCCTTTTCGTGTGCAAGTGCTCTGCAGATTTAGGTATCTAAGCGTGACTCAGGACTCAACAACTTGGATAGCTCAGTCGATAGAGCGCTTGCCGTCTAGGAGGAAGAGCACCAGGTTTCGAGCCCTGGAGCCCTATTCTGTATCGTTCATACCGATCGGTGCGATAGGATAGCCTCGATATTACGTGATTTATGGTTCGTTTGCCGAAGTTCCTATTCTGTAGGCTTCTGAGGCATGTTACCAATTGGTCCGGCTGCCGATTTGTCGACAACTGTACCAAGAGGCGGCTAGGTTTCGGTATAGCGAGTTGTACGGTTTAGTATGATATGTTACACAGCTAGAATTTGTTGTTTTAGAAATAGTGAGTGGTTTTATTTTCGGATCTAGTGATTATGTTTGAGTTCATAACAGACTGTTTCCCTTTCTAAGAAATATGTTTTTTATTGTTGTTACTGTGAATGATTGTAACATCAAAAACAAAAAAACTTTTTCAGTCGGTATTCTCACAAAATACCTCTAATTTGTATGTAATTAAGAGTTTAAAAATCATTAAATTTCAAGACTTCAGCTCTGCTTACGTATATTACGTGAGTCTTAGCTGAAATTGCTAGTGACTTCCTACTTTTTCCTGTAAATCGTTCAGTTATTAATCATCAAAACTTGTTTACAACTTTTAAGTAGTAACAGAAAGGAACTTTGTGAAGCCTAATAGTGGAAACCTTCCAAATTTTCATGCATTTATGGCTTTCACCCGCACCGTCCCTCTCCATCAAATTAGGCAGAAACTGAGTGCATAGCGCATATTGGTTGTTGTGGCCAAATGGTTCAGGCAAAATCCTTCAGTGTCGAAGGTCGTACGTTTGCGTCCCACCGGGGATACACTTTTTTCCCCTCCTTCTTGTTTGTAACACATTCTGAGACTTTGTTATTCATGAAAATTAAATACTTTTCTGCAATATTCTTTGTTATTTACATGTACGAGGGTGCTTACACAGTAATGAGTATCTTCGATTTCGTAATTTCTGTATGTTTCAAAAACAAAAGATAAAATCACTACAGATGAAACTGCTGTGCGTGAAACAGCTGACAGTGACGTTTATATTTTTTCTTGTCACAAATAATTCACCATTTTTTCGAATACGTAGCGATTTCCGAGTGTGTGATTAGAAATCTAACAGTATGACTTAAATTGCTGCGAATGAAACTAGCAGCAATCATCTTTACACTCTTTCTTGTCACAAGTATTTATCTGCAATCTTGTTGAAATGTTTGTAAATTAATGAGTGACCAAACCGCTGAGGTCATCGGTCCCTTATCTGCAATCGAATCCTCAATAACAGTAGATGGAGATGAAAGGTCATCACAATAACATTTTCAGACTGTACCACAACATACGAAACATTTTGATTCATCACATGCCTGTTATAAACTTCGATGAACTTAAATAGCTGCGCTCGCCACACTCTTTCGAAAAGCCGTACTTTAAATTTGGTTTTTAAGACAAAAATAGTTCATGTACCATATAGGGAAGTAGGCTGCTTCATCATTTGGATCTCTAGGAGCTAGTTACAACCACATACTATGCATCTTCTTATTCTTTGACACTCTCTGAAATAATTTTTCAGGTGTTGTTATAGATGTATTTGTACAATGTGGTACTACACACCATTCCTAACTCATTTTCCGAAACCTAAAGTCCAAAATAAAATTCCAACATGAATGAGAATAAAATGGCGTTTATGACAATTTCCAGAACACAGTCAAACACCCTACCGTTATTATGCATGCACTGGGATGTAACCCTACTAGCCTCATTTTCTTCCGACATTTCCGCTGATATTTCAGAAATACTACATACTCCAAATACACTTTCTGGTACTGCTAAGAGTAGCATACTAAGAGTGTCAGCTGCCGGCCACTTCAGGTTCGTGGTCCTGCAGTGCACATGCTCCACTCAGCGAATTTTGATTGGCTGGTGCGAGGAGAACCTACAACAGCGCCTCGGTTTGCTAGAACCATGTTGCATCGCTTCCAAAATGCTTAAAGAATAACGCTGCAGTGCTCCTTCGATAACCAGGCCTTTGGTGCACGCGCTTACCGAACTGATTGGCAGAGTGGCCGAAAGATAAAGAATTGGGCCCCTAGTCCAGAACACAGTTGGAATCTGGAAACAAGCTTCAATATTACCATACAAGCAGCCACAAGTAATATAATTACTCAGATTTCCTTAAACTAATAATGAAGAGAGCTTACAAAATTGTCAAATGCAGTGAAAAATAAACAGCAAAAACAGAGGTTAGTTATATGGATGCATTGTACCTAATATCACAACTATACCCTGCTTCCATAGTTTTAGATGCAGTAGTAATATTATAGCATCAGTAATATAGATGCTAACCAGTCGTGGCAGTTTTCCGCCTGAAGAGTGAAAATTCATTCTGGATATAAAAATATTCATTGACGTTTCGTGTCGATCTGCAAGAGGCATTTTCAGAGGTGAACCGCCACCGCCACCTGTAAGGCAACCCGGCGGTTTTGACTGAAGAGAAAATCTATGGAAGCATAAACTGACTCAGATTATTTGGTGTCTACGCTGATGTTTCTAATACCAGTAGACGTGCTGTATTACACCCTAAAATTTGTCTTAAAGAACAGTACAACTTCGACAACACTCTTAAATGTACACTGTATAATATATAGCTACTGCATACACACTGTAGTGCGCAAAACAACACCCTATCCATCAGAGTTGTATATTGCAGCCAACACACAAAATGTACTTAGAGTACTTCCGAACCACAAAAGTAACAAAGTTCCAATCATTTACATCATAGATATTGCTCAAGAAGGGGAAGAGTGTTTCAGGAGAGACAAAAAAGTAAACTTTTTACTGCCAAACCCTCACTATAAGAAAATTGATAACCTTGTCGAACAAGCAACCGTGAACGATAACATTATTCAGATTCGACTCGCATTCAAATATTTCATAACGCTAATGATAATAAAAGTCTATACAATTTGCCAAGTCAACAATAAATAGCAAAGAAGAATGCCAGGTCTATGAATTCATTCAGCCTCATATTACTACTATCTTCTGGTTCTGTAATTCTAAAAGTAGTAGTAATATTATAACATCAATAATTGCGATGCTTATCAATCATGATATTTTTCCTGATCAGCTAAAAACGCTGAAAATAGTGGATATCAGTTCATCGGCAAATTTTAAGCACAGTTTTTTGCGTGTTAAGAACTGAACACATATAGAAAATTTAGGTGTCAATCTTAAACATATTAATTTTCTTTCTCCACCTGTATAAAGAGCGTTCTAGAAGACTGCAGATCAGAAACGTGCAGACCTCAAAACACTCATCTAACAAAAATTTACTATTTACTCAAAATGATTTGGTAAAATGTTTTATGTAATCATAGAAAATACATTGGTCTTCCACGAATTTTACATAGTATTGTTGTAACAAGGATTTACATATACCCTTTTTTAACACTGTTAATCTCGTACATACACGTATCGAGGGTCTCTGTATACGTGCGATACCTATTTTTTATTTTCGGTAGTTACTATAAATATGAATGTTTTTGTTTCCCAGTTACTGTACCTCGTTTTGTACAAAACATTGTAATCTGTAAGTCGCTGAATAGTCACATTTCTAAAAACCGCCCAAAGATGCATGAGCGGTGCCTAATAGACGGAGGGGGTCCGACAGCCGACCAGTTCCAGTCATTCCACCAGGAAGGGGGTACATGGCTCGCGTTGACTGTAGTTCAACCACGCCTAGACGATCAATACAGCGGTTCGATCGCGTACGCATTGTTACTTTGTGCCAGGAAGGGATCTCAACAAGGGAAGTGTACAGCCGTCTCGGAGTGAACAAAGCGATGTTGTTCGGACATGGAGGAGATATAGAGAGACAGGAACTGTCAATGACATGGCTCGCTCAGGCTGCCCGAGGGCTATTACTGCAGTAGATGGCCACTACCTACGGATTATGGCTCGGAGGAACCTTGACAGCAACGCCACCATGTTGAATAACGCTTTAAGTGCAGTCACGGGACGTCTTGTTACGACTCAAACTGTGCGCAGTAGGCGGCATGACGCGCAACTTCACTCCGGCGTCCATGGTAAGGTCCATCTTTGCAACCACGACACCATGCAGCGAGGTACAGATGGGCCCAACAATACGCCGAAAGGACCGCTCAGGCAGCACGTTCTCTTCACCGATGAGTGTCGCATATGCCTTCAACCAGACAATCGTCTGAGACGTGTTTGTAGTCAACCTGGTCAGACTTGACGCTTTAGACACACAGTACAGCGAGTGCAGCAGCAAGGTGGAGGTTCCCTGCTGTTTTGGGGTGGCATTATGTGGGGCCGACGTACACCGCTGGTGGTCTTGGAAGGCGCCATAACGGTTGTACGATACGCGAATGTCACCCTCCGACCGATTGTGCAACCATATCGGCAGCATATTGGCATGGCATTCGTCTTCATGGACGACAGTTCGCGCTCCCATGGTGCACATCTTGTGAATGACTTACTTCAGGGCAACGACATCGCTCGATTAGAGTGATCAGCACGTTCTCCAGACATGAACTCTATCGAACATGCCTGGGATAGATTGAAAAGGGCTGTTTATGGACGACGTGACCAACCAACCACTCTGAGAGATCTACGCCGAATCGCCGTTGAGGAGTGGGACAATCTGGACCAACAGTGCCTTGATGAACTTGAGGATAGTGTGCCACGACGAATACAGGCTTCCATCGATGCAAGCGGACGTGCTACTGGATATTAGAGGTACCGGAGTGTAGAGCAATCTGGACCAACACGTCTGATTGTCTCGCTGTATGGTGGTACAATATGCAGTGTGTGCTTTTCATGAGCAATAAAAAGTGCGGAAATGATGTTTATGTTGATCTCTATTCCAATTTTCGGTACACGTTTCGGAACTCTCGGAACCGAGGTGATGCAAAACTTTTTTTGATGTTTGTATATTACAAACAAACCAATGTATTGATATCATAACGTATGCCTGGATTACAGCGTTTAATACTAAAGTTTCGGCATTACGAATCGTTTATTTTTATCACTGTATATTTAGCCGAACTGATCACAATTTGCGAAGATTTTCGGTGTACTTCTACTTTACCTCAAAGAAAGATACGCAACCTGTTTCCACTTGACTTCCTGCAATTACAATGCGTCGGTGGATTGCGTTATTACCAAGAATATAACTTCGTAGTTCTTCACGCGAGAATAATTGTGTGAACCATCGAAACGCGTAGTGGTTCAGTAAATAAGTAGCTAGTGCAGAAGACTGTTTCACTGATGAAGTCACTGATACCAGTTTTCAGACTGTTGGTCCACGCAGCTGGACCCAATAGGGGAAGAAGGCGAGGCAAGTGGAGTCTATCTGACGCCTTGCACGCCAGCCGCCGGGTCAAATCTCTCCCGACTCCCACGCAAAGAGGCCTCAGTGTAACGGCTGGGAAAGCCCAGCGACGACTCGTAGCGTGACATTAAAAGGGAATGCAGGAAGAGGCGCCTCGCGCTTCTAACAGCTCCACGCCTTATGGCGAACTAACTGCAGTCTGCGGAGGAGCACCGTTTTGGCTTCAATGCCAAGCGCTTTCAGTCAGGTTCTGATTCGGAAACACGTTGAGGCAACATCTGGATTCGAGGAAATCTCAGACGGGAATCTTCTGGGTGATGTTAATGACTCAGTATTTTTGGGGTGTCATCAGTTTACTGATAGATTTAAGGAGGTCCGCCATGAATTTGTCTCATGTGCCAGTCTGAGCAACGCTTGCCACTAGAGTCATCAAATAATTATTTGTACGACGTATTCCAGTCTCCGTCTTCCCCTATAATTCTTTTCCTCTGCGGCTTCCTCTAGAACCATGGAGGTTATTTCCTGATGTCTTGATAAGTGTCTTATCATCCTTTCCCTTCTTCTTGTCAGTGTTTTCTATATGTTCCTCTCTTCACCAATTCTACGTAGAATCTCTTCTTTCGTTGTTTTACTTGTCCATCTAATTTTACGCATCTTCTATAGCACCACATCTCAAACCCTAGATTCTCTTCTTTTCCAATTTTCCCACATCCCATGAAACACGTTCATACGATCTGTGGTATTCAGACATTTTTGGTGCTAGAAGACCTTTTACTATGAGGAATACTCCTCTTTGACCTTGCTAATTTTCTTTTTTTATCTTCTTTGCTTCGTCCGTTATGCGTTATTTTGTTTCCACGATAGTAGAATTCTTTAACTACGTCTACTTCGTGGCCTCCAATTTTGCTTTTAAGTTGATCGATAATCTCATTTCTATTGCACCCCTTTTCCTTCATCTTCGTTTGGTTCACTTCAACCTATATTCTGTGCTCACTAGACTGTTCAACAGATCCTATAATTCATTCTCATTCCCCCTGCAGATAGCACTGTCATCAGAGAAAGTGATCACTGATATCCTTCGGACAAGCAGTCGTATGTGTACCAGGCTTTATTGACATTCCAGAATTATACGTAGCTTTATATGTTATCAGTTCCTATTTCCATGTGCCATGGGTATCTCACGACCAAAGTATTTATTTCTATATATTATGCTGTACGTATACGAATGGCATAAGGAAACACCAACTTTCGCTAACATTATCAAAACGCGTATAACAATCCCGACTCCGTAAACAAACGGCAAAAGACAAGCAAACTTATTCTTCAACAAAACCCACACCCATACGCACGCTCACTCACACACACACACACACACACACAGACAGAGAGAGAGAGAGAGAGAGAGAGAGAGAGAGAGAGAGAGAGAGGGAGAGAGAGGGGGAGAGAGAGAGAGAGAGACAGAGAGAGAGAGAGAGAGTGTGTGTGTGTGTGTGTGTGCGTGAGAGAGAGAAAGAGAGAGAGAGAGAGGGAGGGGGGTTGATTTCCATTAATTTGTACAATAATATGGCTATAGTACTCCCTATACCCAACCAACGCCATCCTCCGAGGTAGCTAGGAGCTGGAATAGTAACGAAGTCAATGTATTCACTGCTTGTCTCTGTAATATGTCATTTATTTGTATGCTATCTAGCTGTTTTGTTCATATCTTATTAATGACTTAATTCTTTTGTTTATAAATTTTTTAAACAGCATTCTGTAAACTATGTACTAACTCGTTCCATAATCAGGTAGCTTTGGTTCCCACGATCCCAAGAAACATGACAAATAAATGAATAATAAATACCCAGAAAGGCTGCCTGAGGCCTTGTCTGAACAAATGATTATCTGAGGGTCCAAATGTCCCGATATGAATACTATTAGAGATCAGAGGCAGAACTCGTTAAGTTCAGGTCGTCTGGATGATTTCACTTATGCACAACAGAAAAAAAAGTTCAAATGTGTGTGGAATCTTATGGGACTTAACTGCTATGGTCATCAGTCCCTAAGCTTACCCACTACTTGACCTAATTTATCCTAAGAGCAAACACGCACACCCATGCCCGAGGGAGGACTCGAACCTCCGCCGGGACCAGCCTCGCAGTCCATGACTGCAGCGCCTCACCGCTCGACTAGTCCCGCGCGGCTTATGCACAACAGAAAATCTTGTGATGATGAAGACATAACTTAGCGTGGAGATTTCATCAAATCAGATCGTACGATCTTTCACTTCCTCCCTTATAGGCGTACCATATCTACCAAGGACATGTTTTTGATTATATGGCAGCCGTCGTTGGGGCTAGTAAAGCTGACAGTGCGTAGTTTTTCACCTGAGCGCAAAGCTTTTCATATTTATATGAAGATGGTATCTGTTGTCCGAAAGAGCATATACCATCTTCATGATAAGTCCATGCAGTCACACTCTGTGTCCTCGGTGGCTCAGATGGATGCCGGCACGGTAACTCAGCGTGTTCGATCAGAGGGCTGCGTGCTCTCTGCAATTAAAAAATTAAAAATAAAAAAAAACAGTTAAGAAATCAACGATCAACTTGAACGGATGTCTTGCGACGTCCGCCCAGACCAAACGCAAGGAACTATACCGAACAAAATGAAGGGAAAAAAAAGATGGATAGAGCGACTGCCATATAAGCAGGAGATCCCGGGTTCGAGTCCCGGTTGGGGTTGGGGCACATATTTTCAACTGTCCCCGTTGACTTATATCAACGCCTGTGAGCAGCTAGGGGTATTCATTTCATTGTAATTTCAGCTTTACATATCGTCAGTGAGTAGTTTGAGGCGCATGCAGGCAGCCAGAATTTTGAGCTGTTCACGTGGAACAGTAATCGGTACGAGATAGGCGAGGAGTAAAGGAGAAGTGAATGGAAAAACTCAAAAATTTTAATTGGTAATTTGGGTGAACAGACTGTGTTTGGGAGTATTTACCACAAGCGAATAAGGTTAACAGTCCCATGTAAACAGTAAGAAACATTGTCACATACGAAGTTACAACCATATTTTCTTAGTTTTCGTGGAGAACAATCCACAGTGATACCAACCATAATGAAAATTATATTGCAACAATAGTGACGAGAATGAGTGTGAACTGGAACTGTTAGGGTTGTAATGTCTGTCATATAAACAGTGACTGTATTTACATATTTTGCCGTTTATGAATTACTGAAAATATTAGAGAAAGAGATGATCTCAAAAGTAGTGACATTTAAGTAGAAACTTTTTTTAGAACAGTACAGCTTGGATACCGGAAGCGCTGCTCGACAGAGACTGCTATTTATACACTCATCTGTGATTTCCCAAAATATTTCGAGGCAAATGCCGGGATGGTTCCTTAAGAAAGGGCACGACCGATTTCCTTCCCTATCCTTGGCACGATCCGAGCTTGTGCTCCGTCACTCATGGCCTCCATGTCGATGGGACGTTGAACCCAATCTTTCTTCCTTCCTTCCTTCCTTGCTTTTTTTCCTTATACACTCATGAAACACTACACGCCTTAAACAATAGAACATTACAAATTTTTTGTGATATTTCCAAGACGTTTGATTGCGTAGATCGTGTTATTCTCCCTGAAAAATTTAAATTCCGTTGAATTGTTTGCTTTACAAACAAATGATTCGATTCACATGTAACAAACAATGTATCAAAAGTTGTAGTGAACGAAGCAAACAGTGTTGGAAGGAGAGAAAATTTTAGTGACTAGGAAGAAATCGCGGAGTCACACAGCGTTTCATTTTAATTCACTCTTATTCTATATATATGTCTTTGTGAATGACCTTCCAGTTAACATTCATCGAGCAGAATTGGTACTTTTTGCAGACGATATTAGTGTTGTAACAAATCTCGTTAGAGATAAAGCTACAGACGAAATTGTTAAGATGTTTATCAAAGAATTATTAAGGTAATCTTTAAACATCGATATTTCTTACATTTTTTTAGAAAACATTCTGTTCAAATCTGTACGACAAGCGGAGTCACACCAACAACTGATGGAGCACAAAAACGGGAGTTAGTAAACAGGATCAAATGCTCCAAATTTTTCGGTGTACGTATAGATGGGAGCTTGAACTGAAAGAAGCGAATTACTGAGCTGCTCCAACAATTAAGTTCAGCCAGTTTTGCTCCTGGTATAATTTCTAGTCTTGGAAACAAACGAATCAACCTTCCTACACATTTTGCGTGTTTACGCTCAATAATGTCTTATGGAAGAATTTGCTGGAGCAACTCATCACTTGGAAAGAAAGCACTGATTCCACAAAAGCGAGCAGTAAGAATATTATGCGGTGCTCACTGCCAGTCACCTTGCTTGTACCTCACAGGGATTTAGCCGACATGTCATAGGTAATTCATCACAATTTGACAATAATATGACAATAATTATCTTTATAACCTATTATTAAAGCTGTGAGTGACTCATAAATGAGTCCAAAATGCATCAACAAAAGTTTTGATCATTTGCTCATTAACAAAAAAATGTCTTATATTACTAAAGCGAGTATCATATTCATCTTAAAATCATGTCTTATGAACAATTCCTTCTATTCCATAGATGAATTTTTATTTAAAAACTAATAAACTGTAAAAAGATCTACTTTTCGACTAAAGCTGGATGAGTAGGACAGAAAAATAATATGTTCATTAATGTTAAAACCAATCATATATACCTATCCCGTAAAGTGACTCGTTCGACATCATTTCCATAAAGAAACGTTTCGAATGATCTATGGAACATGTAACAAACAAACTAACTAATTAACTTGAACATTGCCCATTATATACTGTTCAGTACATTGAAGTCTAGACACGGACTTGAGAAAGGTACTAGGCACATGGCGTGGTCTATAGAAGGTTGTTTAAAAACAAATTTACTGATAAGATAAGGAATGAGGAGGGTCTGTGCGAAATCGGGAAGGAAAGGAATTCGTGGAAAACACTGACAAGAAGAAGGGTTCAGGACGATAGGACATATGTTAAGACATCAGGGAATATCTTCCATGGTACTAGAGGGAGCTGCACAGCGTCAAAACTGTGGAGGATGATAGAGACTGGAATACATCCAGCAAATAATTGAGGACGTAGGTTGCAAGTGCTACTCTGAGATGAAAAGGTTGGCACGGGACAGGAATTCGTGACGGGCTGCATTAAACCAGTCACAAGACTGATAACCCAAAAAAGGAAAAAGATTATTGCTGACTTTCATTTAGGTCGAGGCTTATTTGAGTAGAAAAGAATTTCCGAAGATTTCAAGACGGACTAATCATTCTAGAAAACAATTTCTCATCCCACCATGTTCTGAGAAAATGAGTAATAGTACGACAGGTAACTTGTTACTTAATAATAGAAATACAGATTTCCAGTGACAGAACTAACTGTGAAATGGTAGCCTTTTATACTTGCTTCGAAGTTCCTTCGTTTTATTTTTCATTTACTACTTTCGGATTGATATAGTACAGATACGTTCAATGCATAATGATCAGAACGTTTACATACTGATTTCTCTAAATCATTTCGGACACTTGTAGCGGAAATAGCATGTCTATGCGCGTCAAATATTTCAGAAGTGTTTGTCTGGGGCGGACATCCAGCCGTAATGTCAATCATATGCGTGGCAAATGACGTTCTTTTTACCTTTAATGTGTATTCTCTCAGTTTCTTACTAGTTAGCAGTAAATTCCCACGCCATTCCAAATGCGGGGAAATAAGCACATTCTAAAACAATAATACAGTCATTTGCATGTTTATGAATACAGTGCAGCAGCAATGACCTCTACGTCGACGGGAAGTTAAGCACAACACACGTTACAGCCTTGCCGACCTCTCATCCAGTACTGTAAACATCTGTTGGTAATTATTCCCGTTCCAGCACAAACACACACACACACAAACATACACACACGCCCTCATTACCGCAAGACTTATAACTTTAACTGAACTGAAGATTATTGACATTTTAATATAACGCTGAGCTTTTGTTCCCTTCCCTATAGCAACGGTTTCTGGGAGCTGAACAACTTGTTTTCCGTCCAGTCGCTGTACAATTATTTGCGCACACGGCAGCGGGAAATGCCCGTCGCCAGTGACATTTGTGTTAGCGAGATGCGAAATACTAAAGCAAATATGGCGGCTTCTCAGCTTGCGTCCAACTGAGGCCCCAGCTGCGGTTGCTGTGTGAATACTGTGATATGATGCGCTATTATGGCTGGCTAGCATTGGTGTTCTGTCTCTCTCTGACGCTCCACTAATGAGAGAATTAGATAGCCTAACCACAGAGTCGAACATTAAAACCACAATTACACAGTCTGCAGTAGCAGAGAGAAAGTGATGTATGATAGCATAACAAAAAAGGTGGATCAATAGAAAACACGCCCCCGCCCTGTGGTTTATTTCTCCTCCCACCTATCACCCCTACTCCTCCCCCACCGCTAGCTCCTCTGTTCATTTTGTCACGTTTAAATCCCTAGGCTTCTCCAAACCGTTGCGCGGCAGACAAATGCAGTCCGAACACCATTCGGCAATACTCTGTTTGTAAACTGCCCCTTACGACAGAGTCACCTCGCACTTCATTCGTAGCATTTTAGCAGCGAAACAAATTCGCTGACCATGTAAATAATACTCAAGTGAGATGGTACAGTATAGAGATCGTTTTCACGACGAGCTTGTCGACAAGATCATCTATCCAAGTGTGCGGCCTTTCTTTGTTGCTCGGGCAAAAGTTGGAGTGGTTCCTGTCGATATATAATTCAGTAAATGTCCCGCTTTCATTAAATAAAAGAACGTTTAAGAGTGAGATTACCAAAAGGAAAGCTTCATTCACACTAGTGAAATTACACGGAAATGTTCAATGCTTTAAATTAAGAAACAGTCACATCCATGAATGACAACGCAAACAAAACACAGTATAGATTAATTTTGCTTTAAATTTTTGTACTCTGCTGAAAATAACGTTAGTGGTTAGATTAGATTAGATTTACTGTCATTCCAGTTGATCCGTAGTGAGGAGGTCCTCCAGCATGTAGACTATGTCAGAAAAACAATAATACATGACAGATATTTACAACTGAAACAAACATGTACCTTCCACAGGTCCCAAGTGGAATGATCATTGTTTTTAATGATCACTATATGACAGAATCATTTTACAAACATTCCTTTACTAAGATCGCTTTAATGGACTGAATTTAACATTATAAAAAGTTTTCTATATATATATATATATATATATATATCAGTTGGGTCTACTGAGAAATTCGTCAATGGAGTAGAAGGAGTTGACCACCGATAACTCTTTTAGGCTTCTCTTAAACTGAATTTCATTGGTTGTTAAGCTTTTTATTGAAAATGTGTGTCCCTGAATAATGCACGCCTTTTGGACAAGAGTAAGTGACTTTAAATCCTTGTGAATATTATTCTTATTTCTAGTATTGATTCCATGAATTTAGCTGTTGGTTTCGAAAAGCGATATATTCTTAATGATAAATTTCAATAAGGAATAAATATATTGGGAAGCAGTAGTTAGTATCCCTAGTTCCCTAAACAGGCTTCTGCAGGATGTTCTTGAGTTCACACCACGTACAACTCTTATTGACGTTTTTGTGCCCGGAAAACTTTAGCTTGGCTTAATGAATTACCCCAAAAAATAATCCCATATGACATTATGGAATGAAAGTAAGCACAGTATGCCAGCTTTTTCGTTTTTATATCCCCTATGTCTGGCACAATTCACATTGCAAACAGAGATTTGTTAAGACGCTTCAGTAGTTCTCTGGTGTGCTCGTCCCAGTTGAATTTATTAGAATTTGACACCGTCCACTTCTTCTATCTGCTTGTCATCGTATGTTAGGGATATACTCCAGGGACACCTCTTAAAAGTTCTGAACTGCATGTCGTGTATTTTTTCAAAGTTTAGAGACTAAGAATTGGCTACCGAGCGAGGTGGCGCAGTGGTTAGCACACTGGACTCGCATTCGGGAGGACGACGGTTCAATCCCGTCTCCAGCCATCCTGATTTAGGTTTTCCGTGATTTCCCTAAAATCGTTTCAGGCAAATGTCGGGATGGTTCGTTTGAAAGGGCACGGCCGATTTCCTTCCCCATCCTTCCCTAACCCGAGCTTGCGCTCCGTCTCTAATGACCTCGTTGTCGACGGGACGTTAAACACCACTAACCTAACTAAGAATTGGCTAGGAAAGAGTGATTAATGTCCAAAAATATTTTATTAGCTGATCTTTCTAAGACTGCACTTGATTTGCTATTTATTGCAACGTTTGTATCATCGGCATAAAAAAACTTGGCATCTGGTAATGTTACTGATGAAAGGTCATTGATATACAAAAGAAAAAGTAAGGGTGTACGCCTTGTGTACACCACGTCGTATACATTATCAGGGATACTACTGTCGAGAGATATGAAATAGTGCAGTCACGTAAAATCAGTTTTAGTGAAGGCGCAAGGAAGATACAAATTTTTTGGAAGAAACATGCAAAGCTTCTGTAGAAGGAATCGCATACAATACGCTAGTCCTACCAGTTCTACAGCGCTGTTCCAGTGTTTGGAGTCCTTATCAAGTAGGCGTTACAATAAAGGCATCGAACAAATTAGGAGACGCTCTGTTAGAATCGCAACGGATAGGGAAACAGAAGCGCAAGTCCTTGGAAGAAATATGACATACTTCTCTCGAACCTCTGTCGAGTAAATTTAGGGAACCTGTATTTGGAGAAGACTGTGCAACCATTATGTTGCCAACACCGTACATCCCACGCAGCGATCATAAGAATAAGACGAGGGCGTGCAAAGAGGAATAAATACAGTCATTTTTTGTTGAACAGGACAGAAAATCGATAAAACTGGTACGGTGCAGCGCCCGCCATGTACTATACAGTGGTTTGCGGAGTATATACAGGATGACCTAAAAGTTCTTTAACATTTCCAAATGCACTACTTCACGGCGAAATGTAGGCAGAGAGGTAAAAGTTGACGCACATGCCTGAATTGACATGGGGTTTTATTGGCACCAAAACCAAGTGCGAAAACCGGCCAACAGATGGCGTTGAATCGACAAGCCCATTTCACACTCCCAGGATCTGTCAGCGCCCATAACTGCAGAATTTGGCATACCGAATTGTCGTGGAAACCCCAATGCACGACGAGAAAGTCACGGTGTGGTCTGGTCTTGCAACATCTCTTGTGATCGGACCATTTTTCTTCGAGGAAATGCGGGATGCTGCTTTTTAAATTGTCAGAGTTACAGGTGCGAGGCACACTGATATGCTGCAGGATTGAATCAACCCTAGTCTGGCTGATGAACACCTGCTGTAAGGTACGACTTTTATGCAGGAATGCGCTCCACCCTTTACGGCCACAAGTGTGAAAGATATGTTGTGCACATCTTTTGGTGTGGACCACGTGCTGGGCCGCCAAGTCCGTCATGCTTGGCCTCCTACGTGCCCAGCCCTCAATCCGTGAGGACTGTGGGGTTACATGAACTCGCCAGACTACCGCGATCGTCTGACCGCATTTGGGATGCTACAACGCAGTATCCGACGGCAAATTCTTACGACTAACAGTGCTGTTCACAACATTGTCTCTCGGCTACAGGTATTGTTGATGAATGATGGGCAACATGTTCAGCATTTGTAATAAACAACATCGTCTTTGCGAAAAATCAATTACTGCTTTTGTATCACATGGTCATTTCGGGTGCTTTTTGTGTCAATGTCATTTGAAGCATGTGTGTCACTTTTTACCTCTCTACCTGCATTATTCCCTGAAGGACTGAAATTTCAAATATTAACGGAATTTTGGGACACTTTTTATGTCGATGCATACAAGGTTTATTTTTTGACCCATCGTGTCCTTATTAAGGACGTAAAACTACAGCCTATTTGAACGAAACCATTTTATGCAATTGAGCCACATCATTGTCGCACATTGAAATTGGTGTAGTCGGCAAAGTACATCAAAGACAACGGCTTGATCAATATGGCTTTCCAAAGAATGTTCCGCGTAAACGAGAGTAGTTGTAACATGATCCCACGACACAGATGAAATGTCGAAAGACGCTTACGAATGTCTTGAGACAATCAGCCATGTTTAGAAGCGACTCGCGTGAATTTAAAAGTCTGATGCCCGGCTATTCGATGTAAAGAGCGCTAGGAAGAAGCGGCGCGAATTTTGATCCAGTTCTTTACAATGGTCGTATTGAATGTTGGCTGGTTTCAGACTTAAATTATACCCAGAGCGATTTCAGTCATGTCTTATAAATTGAAGCAGCGTTTGGAAAGTTGTTTGTGGGAGTATTCAGTAACTTCGACATTAGCAATTGCAACAGATTTTAGAATGATATTTTAGCCCATGAATGTGGCACAGGAGGAACTTACAGGCGACAAATTAAAATAATTGAAAATTTCCAAAGGGAAATGCCTGATAAACATCTTCAAAAATATTTTGCTAGGAAAAGATATACCAAAACATTACCATTTTGAAATAGGCTGTTAGTTTAAGAAAAGAGACGATGCTAGACCATAATGAAACTCTGGGTGGTTGGGCCCAACAATCTCATCCCAGATATGTATTTTACTCTGAACTAAGGGATGGTAGTTGCCTTTTCAGTGATCAGAAGAGGAATGACCTATAAAACAACTTTTTTAGAATTGTCCCTCGCTGCATTAAACCCAGTTCACTTGATGAACCTTACCTCTCATTTCCAGTAGTAAAATCTGCACTGGTGTGGAACTTACTAAGTGCGTGAATGATAGTAACCATCCCTTTCATGGATATATTTACTGCAGATCACCACTTTGGTCAAGGAGGAGCTCTATGAAGAAAACCAAAGAGCTTAAGTAATCGTCATGTGAAGCTCGTGCGCAGCACTGGAGATCAACTTCCAGTAACGTAAACGAGTCAAACTGGTCCAGGACATGAGTTGGAATAACTTAATTAGTGCTAGGACTGGAGATGGCATCCAACTAGAGTCTAGTCCAGTGGGGTATAGTAGGAGTTATGAGACCATGTGTGACTGAGGGACCTGCTGCTAGAGACGGAAAAGACGATACTACTGGCGGATCACTTTTGTAAAAACACAAAAATAAATTGAGATGATGTTGAAAAATTCTTATTGTTTACGAGAGTAAAAGGCAACATGCTAAATTACATGCAATTGTTTCTTGCATTTTTTTTAAGTTCAAATCTTCAGAAAGGTTGTCCCACAGGGGAAAAGGAGTCTTAGAAGAAAAGAGAAAGAAGCCCTAAGCGGAAATGTCACAGCAGAACCCGGTCCCCTAATAATTGTGATCACCGCCGTAAAATTTACATTACGGATCTGGCTTTCTGTTACCCCCAAATATCCATTTGTGGGAGTACACCATACTTGTAATCGCCTGTGGTGACAACTGGTGCAACGAAAACTGCAGTCCCGTGGAAGAATGAGGTAAGTCGCAATCGGTGCAAAAACATTTTCACTGTCACACCATTTCCGATTTTTGTTTCTTTTTTTCCTTTTGAAATTCACGTATGAAGTCTCCTAAGAGGTTTAGCATAACCTTTTGTTACATGATGCTCCCTCGAGACTATGAATTCAAAGACCACAAGCAAGAGGTATTTCGATAGGTGTCTCCACCGATGTCGCAGAATTTGTTTCTAATCGTGACGCGCCGCTCGACAACATCATCACAAAGTTCATCGTTTGTATACGTAGCGTCGCTCGACAACATCATCACTAAGTTCACCGTTCGTCTACGTAGCACAGCCACGGTCGCAGAAGGGCGCAACAAATAAGCCACACGACACCGGACACGCAAATGAACGATAACGGTGGTAACTTGTTTGAATGAGCGGCCGATGCCGTAGTTCGCTGAACGGCGCCGGGCTTCCAGCGGCGTCCGGCGCGCCGGCAAAGCAGCGAACCACCTGTTGCGGCGTCACGAGACCCAGCAGCCGCGACCGTGACGTCACTTACCGCTGCTGCGGCCGCAGGGCTCCGTCCTCCGCGGTGGCTCTGGCGCTGACCTGCTGTCGTTGTCTTCGGCTCGCGTCGGAGGCACGCACGCACACTACAGACACGGGACCGACACAACAACAGTGCGAGGTGAGGCGAGGCTGTTTCGCGAGCGGAGCAGCACTCGGGTGCAGAGCCGCGGCCGGACTGCCGGCGGTGTAGCTTTTTGCGCTGAAAAACGCCGGAGGCGGGCCGCGGCGGGGGTGGGGGTGTCGGAGCTTTCTACGGCGGTGTCCTCCCCACCACGGGGCGGCCACGCCCGGCGCACGGCGCACGGCACGCGGCACGGCGCCGCTGCGATCACTTTCTCCGCGGCAAACAGCTGCCGGCTACCGGCTCCCACGCGCTACCGCTGTTTACACCGCCGGCCTCAGCTGCCACAAGCTCCGCCCAGACAAAATGCAGTCACTGCGGTACCTCCAGATGTCAAACCTTTGGAACATTGCCGGTTACTGAATGCCCCAGCAATGTTAATCATTATTGCCAGTCCTGTGTTGTAGTATTAACTATGTGTAGGGCATGGCTGAAGGCATCATCTGTGGATTTGTCGGTTCTGATGCCGAAACGGTGTCGTTCTATGTCTATGAGAGCTCCATGGTTTTGCTAGCGCTTAGGCTGCGGTCACAGAGACTCCGTTATCGGTGGATTCCGCAGACGACCGACATCGGCCGGAATCAGTATGCCACTACGGATAACCGATTTTATCCGCCGAACGTACAGAGATGATGATGTTCAGATGTGTGTGAAATCTTATGGGACTTAACTGCTAAGGTCATCAGTCCCTAAGCTTACACACAACTGAACTTAAAGTATCCTAAGGACAAACACACACACCCATGCCCGAGGGAGGACTCGAACGTCCGCTGGGGCCAGCCGCACAGTCCATGACTGCAGCACCCAAGACCGCTCGGCTAATCCCGCGCGGCGAACGTACAGAGTTCGGTCAACAATCGCTTATATTCAAATCAGTTTTTCTTCGGTCAAATCGACCGACGTTCTCGCACACCAAGAGCCAACGAAGCTGGAAAGTGCCTAATACGACGTAGGGCCCCCGCGAGGACGCAGAAGTGCCGCAACACGACGTGTCATGCACTCGACTAACATCTGAAATAGTGCTGGAGGCAACTGACAACATGAATCCTGCAGTGCTGTCCACAAATCCGCAAGGCTACGAGGGGGTAGAGATCACTTCTGAACAGCACGTTGCAAGGCATCCCAGACATGCTCAATAATGGTCATGTCCTGGGGGTTTGGTGGCCAGCGGAAGCGTTTAAACTCAGAAGAGTGTTCCTGGAGCCACTCTGCAGCAATTCTGGAGGTGTGGAGTGTCACATTGTCCTGCTGGAATTGGCTGAGTCCGTCGGAATGCACAATGAACGCGAATGGATGCAGGTGATCAGACAGGATACTTACGTGTCACCTGTCAGAGTCGCGTCTAGACGTGTCAGGGGTCCCATATCACTACAACGCCCTCCATCGGCTTGAACAGTTCCCTTCTGACGTGCAGGGTCCATGGATTCATGAGGTTGTGTCCATACACGTACGCGTCCATCCGCTCGATACAATTTGAAAAAAGACTCGTCCGACCAGGCAACTTATAACCAGTCAATACAGTCCATTGTCGGTGTTGTCGGGCCCAGACGAGGCGTAAAGTTTTGTGTCATGTAGTTATCAAGGGTAAACGTGGGCCGTCGACTCCGAAAGCCCATATCGATGATGTTTCGTTGAATGATTCGCACTCTGAGACTTGTTGATAAACAGTTCAAATGGCTCTGAGCACTATGGGACTTAACTTCTGAGGTTCAAAAAAATGATTCAAATGGCTCTGAACACTATGCGACTTAACTTCTGAGGTCATCAGTCGCGTAGAACTTAGAACTAATTAAACCTAACTAACCTAAGGACATCACACACATCCATGCCCGAATCAGGATTCGAACCTGCTACCGTAGCGGTCACTCGGTTCCAGACTGTAGCGCCTAGAACCGCACGGCCACTCCGGCCGACTAACTTCTGAGGTCATCAGTCCCCTAGAACTTAGAGCTACTTAAACCTAACTAACCTAAGGAAATCACACACATCCATGCCCGAGGCAGGATTCGAACCTGCGACCGTAGCGGTCGTGCGGTTCCAGACTGTAGCGCTTAGAACCGCTCGGCCACTGCGGCCGGCAGACTTGTTGATAGCCCAGCATTGAAATCTGCAGCTATTTGCGGAAGGATTGCATTTCTGTCACGTGGAACGATTCTCTTTAGCCGTCATTGGTCCCGTTCTTGCAGGATCAAGCGATGTCGGAGATTTCAAAAATGGTTCAAATGGCTCTGAGCACTATGGGACTTAACATCTGAGGTCATCAGGCCTCTAGAACTTAGAACTACTTAAACCTAACTAACCTAAGGACATCACACACACCCATGCCCGAGGCAGGATTCGAACCTGCGATCGTAGCAGCAGCGCGGCTCCGGACTAGAGCGCCTAGAACCGCTCGGCCACCGCGGCCGGCAGATGTCGGAGATTTGATGTTTTGCCCGATTCCTGTTATTCACGGTATACCTGTGAAACGGTCGTACGGGAAAAGTCCACACTTCATCGCTACCCCGGAGATGCGGTGTCCCATCGCTCGTGCACCGACTATAACACTACGTTCAGACTCTCTTAAATCTTGATAATTTGCCATTGTAGCAGCAGTATCCGATCTAACAACTGCCAGAGACTTGTCTTATACAGGCGTTGCCGACCGCAGCGCCGTATTCTTCCTGTTTATATAGCTCTGTACTCCAATACGCATGCATATTCCATTTGTTTGACGCTTCAGTGTGTCATAATTGGGTTATATTTCCGAATCTATGGACTGAAATCTCAGGTTTATTCCAATACTCAAATAGACAAAATCTTTACTGGAAATTTTAGGCATACATTATAACCTCAAAAAATATTTGTTCAAGTGAAAAGAGTGGCAATCTGACATACGTATAGCTATTGTACTGGATCTTTTTTGTGGTTGGTTGTCATTAATTGTCTACAAATTACTATTACTGCTTACTTGCGTTTTGTGCCATTAGGCAGTGATTTTGTTAGTGTGAAATGGTTTTAGCCGAGCGGTCTCAGGCGCTGAGTCATGGACCGTGCGGCTGGTTCCGGCGGAGGTTCGAGTCCTCCCTCGGGCATGGGTGTGTGTGTTTGTCCTTAGGATAATTTAGGTTAAGTAGCGTGTAAGCCTAGGGACTGATGACCTTAGCAATTAAGTCCCATAAGATTTCACACACATTTGAACATTTGAATATGAAATGATTTGCAAATGTGGTGTACGGTATGTGTTTCCACTTTTAAGTGCTTTAGGTTTTCAGAGCTCCTTACGCTACACTTTATGCTTATCTTTCACCCGTGTGCTAAAATACAGTCATTGATGGTTAACTGACGTACGTCTGCACAACTTAGAGTAAATACAGCGAAACAGAGTGTTTATAACTTGTTTTTCAAGGTCACCACGAATTATCTCGAACATGTAACAACGTTTCTTCCGTCGTCTCACACATTCGTAAAACTTTTACGGTTATTCCGATAACTGAGGACAGAGTGTATAGTACTTACCACGTTCTTTACGAGGTAGGAAGCTCATTCCCATGCATTCGGCGTCTGTTTAATAGCAAATCCGCTATGCAACATTCGTATCCGAGCACAGAGGCGACTGTAACCTACCTCGTACATAGAACAGATTCAACCTCCTTGACCCTGCCAAAAGCTGACGAAGGGGATCGGAAGCGATATGACCCCACTGTCGGCCGATGTTATCTGACGACCTCTGGGGACGTATCCGACGACCGTTGTCGATGCCTCTGTGAACACAGCCTAAGTCCTTGGATCTGAAGGATCCCTGTCTGCTGATTTCTTAATAATGACTGCTTTGGAAGTTTTCCATACTATAGCTACCCTTCCCAGCCGTAGGGCACCTTTCAGTAACAGTGTTGAGAACGCGGATATCTGCGGTGCTAGATTTTTCAGTGTGTCCGAGTGGATAACGACAGGTCCAGGTGCACTTTTGTTTTGAGCCCAAGATTGCTAAGGCAATCTCTTCTTGCGCAAGAGAACAGCTGACAGTTGCAGTGTTGTATCGTGTGTAGGTATTCTCTTAGTGTTGTATGATATTGTGTGTCTGTATCAAAGACGTCGTCAGGAAGCAGTTTATGCAGCAGAAACTCTGTTGTGTTTCTCTATCCCTTCGTCACCGCGCTGTCGTCCCGCCTTATCGTTCCCAGTCAGCCCCCGGTAGCTGAGTGGTCGCCAACACGGTAGCTCATCGTGTTCGGCCAGAGAGCTAGCTGCTCTTTAAAATAAAAAAATTGAGTGAAGGGATCAACAACGAACTTCAACGGATGTCGTGTGACGTCCGCCACGGCCAAACACAACGAACAAAATGAAAAAAAGAAAAAAAAAGGTGGTCAACGTGACAGAATGTCAATCCTAAGGGCCCGGGTTCGATTCCCGGCTAGGTCGGAGATTTTCATCGCTCAGAGACTGGGTGTTGTGTTGTCCTAATCATCATCATTTCATCCCCATCGACGCGCAAGTCACCGCAGTGGCGCCAAATCGAAAGTCTTACACCCGGCGAACGGTCTACCCGACGGGAGGCCCTAGTCACACGGCATTTACATTTTGTCGTTCCCAGAACTAGTGGGGCTTTCTGCCTTCTCTGTCAGTGTTTTGTATGGTTGCTCTCCTATATCTAACTCTGTCTGTGTTGTTACAAATCGTTCCCAGTGTTGTTTACGCGCTACAGTTTGGAACCGCGTGACCGCTACGGTCGCAGGTTCGAATCCTGCCTCGGGCATGGATGTGTGTGACGTCCTTAGGTTAGTTAGGTTTAAGTAGTTCTAAGTTCTAGGGGACTGATGACCTCAGCAGTTAAGTCCCATAGTGCTCAGAGCCATTTGCACCATTTTTTGTTGTTGTTTACGCGTGTTGTATAGAGTTTGCCTCTATAAGTCTTGTGCATGCCCTATACGTGTAGTTCAAGTCTTATACGTCTGTCTCTATCTAGTATCGTCCTTTGATATAATTTTTGTTTACGTCTGGCACCTTGTTTGAGTCTCATGAGTTCGTTGATCCACAATATTGGTGAGCGTCCTGTGTTCTTTGCTGTCGGCACTGATGTATTTTTACATGTTACATTACCTGTGTTCGTGTATGTGCTCTGTAACCGATACCTCCATTAATATTTTCTAGGTCGTGTTATTGGGTAATTTCCGTGCCTGGTGCGTGTTACGGTAATTGTATTCTGAGAGTGTGTTAATGTGTATGTTATGACACTGTGGCCACTGCTCGTTATATTGTGTACTGTCCAGTTCGTTACTTATTTCATTGCTGCATTATTGCTACCGTTAAGTCGATATTACTGCTTGTACCACCGCACCATGTGTATGTTGGTATAGGTTCTTCTGTGTTCATTACGTATAACTGTCTTTCTTGTATTACATCGGTGGTTATGCGTCCTCTGTCATCTCTTCTGCCTGACCCAGAGGGTGGAGCTTGAATTTAAGTCAGCGCTTACCACTGTTCTGGATGTACTATGTTTACAAAGCATTAACTGCCTGTCCGGGTCTAAGCGAAATATGTTCATGCCTGTGATCTTACATGATGTTTATGTATTTTGTCCAAGTCGAATGTTACTGTCCAGCGCAGGTGGAGGTCAAGGAGCGGCTCCGCTGATGTAGGAACATTCTCCGTCCTTACGATGATTCTGGAAAAGAGAAAGAATCACCCTTTGGATGGTGCAGTCAACGTAGCATCCGCTGCACTGTCTGCAGTATCTCTTTTTTCTCTAGTCCACTTAAAAGTAAGTTAAATTCTAAATTATTGTAATTAGGTGTAGCTGGCTTCTTGTTGTCGCTGGTTTCTGTTGTGGTTTCTGCTGTGGTACCAGATGGATTGTGGTTTCGTGTTGGCCGCTGATTGGAAGACATTTTGAGATTTTTTTGGGATGCTACACGGTTACACTTCATTTTGTCTCACTATTTTCAATGCTTTTCACCTTTATACGTATTTCACTGATGTTGGTGGTGCTCGCTTATGTGGTATCAGTGATAGTGATGATTTGTGTTGTGGTGTCTTTGTTCATGTTTGCGGTAGTTGTTGTTTCTAGATGCATGTTAACATCGTTCCAAATGTCACATAAGACTCCCTCTGATTTGCCTTCATCTAATTTGTCTACTTTTATAAACTATATACATAGATATATTTATTCCTATTGAAGAATTCATCTATGGTATAGAAGGAGTTGTCAAGGAGATATGATTTCAATCTATTTTTGAAGCTATTAATGCTGTCTGTCAGACATTTTATTTCCTCTAGTAATTTGCCGAAAATTTTTATAGCAGCATAATTTACCCCTTTCTGTGTCAAAGGTAGGTTGAATAAAGGGTAGTCGGCCGGAGTGGCCGAGCGGTTCTAGGGGTACAGTCTGGAACCGCGCGACCGCTACGTTCGCAGGTTCGAAGCCTGCCTCGGGCATGGATGTGTGTGGTGTCCTTAGGTTAATTAGGTTTAAGTAGTTCTAAGTTCTATGGGACTGATGACCTCAGAAGTTAAGTCCCATAGTGCTGAAAGCCATTTGAACCATTTTTTTGGGTAAAGGGTAGTGTAAGTCTTTCCTTTTCTGGTATTATAATCAAGAATCTCACTGTTGTTTTTAAACTGGTCCATATTGTTGAGAACAAATTTCATTAGTGAGTAAGTGTACTGTGAGGCGGTTGTAAGAATTCCCAATATTTTAAAGAGATGCCTCGGCTCGGTTCGATAGTTCTTGGTTTTGTATTTGTTTGTGATCTGATTGTTACGGCATCTATTGATTCTGGCTCTGTGTATGTATTAGAGCAGGGTGTCCAACTTTTTAGCTTATCTGGACTGTACTGGAAGAAGACGAGTATTTTTGGGGCGTGCTTAACGTTAACAATAACTGCTCCCCTCAGGGAGAAGAAAAGGGTGAAGAAGAGGGGGTGGGGGAGGGATGAGTGGAGATATACAGCATGATTTTTTCCACCACGTACAAACTCTAGGGATTTATCGATGAGAGGATGCGGAACAAAAAAGGTCTAATGAACTTACGTCCGGAAATGCATGATTTCCATGCTAGAGACCAGTTATTCAGTCATACTTTGCTACAGCGATTGCGGTCTAACAGACGCTGTACTATGCAGCTAAAGTTACAGTACGCAGGGTTTCCTCTTAGAGGGTGGTACTGCTCCTCATACGTCGTGCCCTAACACACTATCCTGCCATAATAATTGGTAATGTCAAATGTTCTTTATTCCAGTCTGTGATCACAATATAAATTCCTTCGACAATGACTGGTTTCAGTCAGTAATGATCATATTCAGATCCACAATATAAAAAATATACAACTAGTGGGCAGCCTGTCTATCATTTTTTTCTTTATTGTATTTCAAGTCCCCATCTGGAGCGTGCTGGCAGCAACGTAGGCGCTGCTCTTCAGCCAAAAGACATGAAGCATATAACAAAAGACATTTAAAACAACGTAAAGGAGAAAAATGGGGGGATATAAAAACACAGTAAATGGAGATAATGTAAGGTGGAAGGTAAAATATACATTAATGCAGTGACGTTCATTGGACACTAGTTAAAAGTCGGCCACAAAGGCAGGGGTTGGGAGGGGTGGGCTATGAAGAGGTAAGGCAAGGCATGAAGAAGCGCAGAGAACAGAAGGGGGCATGGGAAAGGGAGGGGGGCGTAGGAAGGAGGAAAACCATTCAGGGAAAGGGAAGAGGAGGGGAGAAGAAGTCCTGAGGAGGAAGAGGGGGAAGGTGGGGTTAGAGCTTGTAGATTTCAGGGTGACGCCCATCATCCAGGACAGCTAGGTGCTGGAAGCTGCATTGGGAAAGGAGGTGGAGGGTATGGAGATAGAGAGGCCAAGATACAATGGTAGAGGCATGGCAATGGGCTGGGGATGGAGAGGAAGGTGGTCACCAGGGGGTAGGGGGGTAATCGCTTCAGTGGAAGATGTACTGGGTGTGGATATGTTCGAGGAAAAGAAGAAGGCAGGGGAAGAGGATGAGGTCACAGAGGATGCGCATGGGGGATGGTCGGCAGATACGAAAGGTGAGACATAGCACATGGCATTCTAGGATTTGGAGGGCTTTATAGAATCTGGGAGGGGTGGAAATCCAAGCAATGCTGGCATAACAAACGATGTCTATCTATTGCTTTTTTTTATTGTAACTTTATGCCATTGCCCCATATGGGCAAGGGAGGGCTGGCTGCAGCACAGTCCCCCACTCTTCAGCTGGGTGGCCTTACAAAAAATATAAAATGGGGAACTCATAGAAAAAAGGGCGAAAAAAAGTGGGATAAAACACAGTAGATGGGGATAATGGAAGTTAAAATATACACTAACATGGTGACATTCACTGGGGGACAGTTAAAAGTCAACATAAAGTTAAAAGAACACAGCTGGCAACTCTTGGGGCACCTAAAATTCACTGGAGTCAAACAAGTTAAAAGTCGGCCACACTATAAAAATAAATCACACAGAGCAAGCCACTTAAAAAACCACTGGAAATGACAGAGCACTACAAAGAATAAAAAACACTTGTAATGATCTGCCTATGGACTGAAGTCAGAGAAGAAGGAAAAAGAGGGGAGGAAGGTGTGATGGTGGGGGGGGGCGGTCCTGGGGTGGGAGGAAGAGGAAAAAGGGGCAGGAGACAGGTGGGGCAGGAGATGAAGAATGAAGAGGGAAGGCAAGGCAGGAGGGAGTGCAGAGACACAGAAAGGGGGCACATGAAAGGGAGGGGTGTAGGAGGGAGGAAAACTGTGCAGGGGAAGGGAAGGGGAGGGGAGAGGGAGCCCTGAGGATTGGAGGGGGGGAAGTGGGGTTAGAGTTGGTAGGAGGGGTAAATGTCCGGATGAAGCTCATCATCTGGGAGGGATTCTCTCTATAAAAACAATACAGTAATACAGTATTTTATATCACGATATACTTTCATACAAACTGGGAATGTACAGATAAAATAAGGTAAAGCGTACCTGTTCTACACCATATCCTAATGTGATAAAGCCATAAGGGCGTTGTCAAAACATGTGAATACACTCAGCATAGCATAGTCACATAGAACTAAAATACGGTGTAAAATAGGCCACATCGTCCACCAGCCGTTTTGTAACTGGCGTTATTGTACAAAACATACTGAAGTGCAGTAGCTACCGATAACGTATGTCAGTCATGTCTTCCTTGGTCGATGGATTGGACGAGGAGATCCAGTTGCATGGCCTGCTCGTTCACCAGATCTCAATCCGTGTGATTTCTTGCTATGGGGCCATCTCAAGAGTATCATGTATGCAGAACCCATTCCAGATGTGGAGACCCTTAAGCAGCGTATTCATGTTGCCTTTGACACTGTTCAGATGCAGCCTCGCTGATGTGAATGTGTGAGACAGAACATTATAAGGCACGTACACGCATGCGTTGAGGCACATGGGAACCATTTTCAACACGTTCTGTAACTGTGGCTGCATGGTACAGCGCGTACTAGACTGCAGTGTCTTTAACAATGTGTGATTGAATAAATGGTCTCTGGCATGGAAACCTTTCTGTTCCGTATCCTCTCATCAGTCAAACCCTAGAGTTTGTACACAGTGGAAAAAACCACCTTGTACAGTTAATAGACTACATTTCAGCAATTGAGAATTTATTGATTTATGATTCTTTGTTCCAAAAAAGAAAAAAAGTCGAATTAATTTTACATGAGATTTTATTAATAATTTTATAAATAAGTAATTATAAGTCATAGTATTAATGTGACATTTCAGTTTGGGAAACTGA
The DNA here is from genome assembly GCF_023864345.2 of Schistocerca serialis cubense. NCBI lineage: Eukaryota > Metazoa > Arthropoda > Insecta > Orthoptera > Acrididae > Schistocerca > Schistocerca serialis. The sequence continues at coordinate 544,773,457 of NC_064642.1, forward strand.
TGTATTAATATAGGGTTCGATCGAAGTCCTTGCAATTCTGAACGTGTTCATCCGAGATCTAGATGCTATTTTCACTCCTTGTGTGCTTTACTCTCAAAATAACTGCTCAGAAACGCACTTGCTTCCAAACAAAGATGACATGTATGACGCATAACTGTGTCGCCAAGGTTATTTGTGTCTGGGCAGCTATGAGTTGAAAAAATCCAGCAAAGATACATGTACGAATTTAAGAATTTTTCTTTTAGTTGGATGTCGGCATGCAACTCTACGCATTCCATTTGAAAATCTTCTGGCAAGATATCTATATTGCTTGTGAAAGAAGTCGCATAGATCCAAGGCTTTTATTATTTTTTCGAAAACCTGAGATAGATTCTCAAATTCTTGCATCAAATTGAAAAGCAGTATGTTAATTTTATCATACTTTCATATAACAGATATTTTATGCAACTTTTTTTACCCATCGTGTGACAGACGCTCACTTTTAGGACTGCGATGATAATAGCTTTCGGCCGCATGCGGCCCGCGGGCCTCGGGTTGGACACCTCTGCCTTACACAAATCGTCTTGGAGTGCACACACAAATGCGACCACAGCAAAAGCTAGGAATGGATGAAATGTAGTATAATTTAAAAGACGTGTATTAAGCCATTACCCGTCATCCAACTGGGAACTAATCAAATGTTATGTCCCACGAGGTTCCAGCTTAGGGTCATTATTTTTTCTTGTGTAGATCAATGATCATTCAATTGCAACAGCACCAGATGCCAAGTTTATTTTCTTTGCAAATGACACAAACATTGCAATAAATAACAAATATGGTACACAGCCTTAGAAAGATCGGTTAATGAAATTTTCATGGACATTAATAAATGATTCCTAGCCAATTCTTTGTCACTCAGTTTTGAAAAAACTCACTACCTGCAGTGTACAACTTGTAAGAGCTTTCCCGCCAGCAAACGCCTAGAATATGATGACTCACAGACAGAAGAAGTTGACAGTGTTAAACTCTTTGGGTTATAACTTGATAATAAATTCAATTGGTAGGAACATACAACAGCACTGTTGAAGCGCCTAACCAAATTTCTATTTGTAAACGTAGGCTTCAGCGGCCGTTGTCACAGTCAATAAAATTCTTCTGGGTTTGAAGCCGCATTGTCATCTGTAAAATTCCAACGTTTAGGCGACTGTTACAAGGCGCCTTCCTCAGGGTGTATTGAAGTACACCCTGAGGAAGGACCTTGCAACAGTCGCCGAAACGTCGAAATTTTACAGATGGCAATGCAGCCTCAAACCCAGAAGAATTTTATTGATAGATTTCTATTTGCAATACGAATGTTGTCATACATAGGTGATATAAAAATAAAAAAGCTTTCATTCCACAACGTCATATGGACTATTTTTTGAGGTAACTCGTCAAGCCAAGCTAAAATTCTCTGGGTCCAAAAACGTGTAATAAGAATTACTTGTGGTGTGAACTCAAAACCGTCCTATAGAGGACTGTTTAGAGAACCAGGGATACTAAGTACTGCTTCCCAATATATTTATTCCTTAATGAAATTTGTCATTAAAATTTATCTCTTTTTCAACCCAGCAGCTCAGTTCATGGCATCAGTACTAAAAATAAGAGTAATCTTAAAGATTTAAAGTCACTTACTATGATCCAGAAAGATGTCCATTATTCAGGAACACACATTATCAATGACTTTCCAGCATCATTGCGAAGTTTACTAATGAAGAGGAGCATAAAGGATTTTGAGACGCCCTGCTAAACCGACAGGACAGGAGAGGTAGTTTAAATTGTGGAAAGGGGCTAAAATATGCGGCTGTCAGTTACACACGAACATACAACTTCATTTATTTGACCAAACATTACAAGAGCCGAGAACATTTAAAAAAGCACACAGCATTAATTTTTGGAACTTAATAACTGGCTGAATACGTCATACAGTCTCACGCCTTAAGGGTAAGACTACGTTAATTTAAAATCAGCGGAAAGCCATTAACTTAAAACTCAAACCAAAATCAGAAACTTAAAAGGCAGTAGGCCTTATCTTAAATCAGTTCTTTCAATTAGACCCAAACGATCTCAAACCTTAAGAGCAAAGAAACTTTAATTTTTAAAATTAAAGAGGATAACAGCATAATCGCGATAACTGCGGGAGACTAAACACAGAATAGCAACCAAGGTTTAATCCAACACATAACGTGAGCCAGGTACTGCTCAGGTTTATTGGTGGCCAACTCGTTCTACTCTATTAATCAATGTCTTAAAAGCACCACCTTATCAGTACTTGTTACTACAAAGACATGCTGAAAAGTAATGTCCCCGAATTTTTTATATGAAAACCCTTAACGATTTTAAAGTAAAACAAATGTTATAAACATCCTACATCTTTATTCTGCACGTCTGCATTTGCAGCCGTTGCTGCTAGAGAACACCGAATTGTAGTGTGTAACATGGCAGTGTGTAGCCTAACTACGTCGGTACGCGAGAAACAGCGCGCTATAATCGAGTTTTGAAGTCGAAGAGTTTGTTCATATGTGGAGCATCCTTTCCTTCAGCATAACAATGCCAAACTTCACACGAGCGCTGCGATATCTGCAACAATCCGACGCCTCTGAATTCACTTTCGTAGATCATCCTCTACACAGTCCCGAATTGACCCCACCCGATTTTCGTCTGTTTCCAAACCTTAAAGAAACCTCCGAGGACTTCATTGTGACAGTGATGAAGAGATGCAAGCAGAAGTGAGATTGTGGCTCCGTCAACAAGGTTAAACATTCTACAGTGACGGTATCATCAGATGGGTCTCTCGTCGGGAGAAATGTGTAAGTTGACAGGGTGCCCTTGTTGAAAACTAAATATGCATAAATGAAGAAAAAGGATGTAGAATGTTAATAACGTTTCTTTTCTTTAAAAAGCTTTAAGTGTTTTTTCATACAATATTCGGAGCAATTACTTTTCAGGACGCCCTCCTAATCATATTAAATAATGCGAGTATTAATACAATGTGAATTCTGTACAAATTCCGAGCAGTAATACGATCATTGTAAATAACTGTTGTAAAATAATTTTTCTATTTGATGATGCATCGCTAAAATGGCTTATGAATTGCAATATACACCTCAACGTATTAAACATTTGCATGTTTTGTGACAAGTATTTATTACCTTTTAACTAAAAATATATTTAATTTTTTTATTTACTCCGCATCCGTGAGGCCCATTTCACTTGGTATCTGTGGAAGGTATATGGGCCTATTTGTGTTTTTTGTAAATACTTATTGTGTACTCTGTTTTTCTAGTGTTCTAATCGTGGAAGATCTCCTCACTATGAATCTTGGAACGAAAACTAGATCTAATCTAATCTGGAAATGTCAAATGTTAAATGCCATTTTTTCAGAAAACACGTTTTCAGTGTTGTTGTGTTCTTGGTACTGTGCTGCATGCCTCTCGACTTGTTCCAAGCACCAGATCACGGAGAAAATGATTCAGACATTCATTACCAGATGCCGCATGGTGGAAGAAGTATAGTAAGAAATGCTTTTGTTCCACAATATGTACATAACGTTGTTGGGTCAGCTAAAACTATGAACGCTTCCCATGTAATTGCAATGCATACGACTGACTTAGTTGATGTTAAATATGCTGCTGAACCACTGTTATCAATGCACGCGATAAAAGTTTCTCATACTCATCCATCTCAAACAGCTATTAAAAATTCTTCCTCTAAAGCAGAGGAATGTAAAAATGTCAATGTATTCAAAAGGGGAAAGACACTGGCTCATGTATGCTATGCGGTACTTCATCTGAAACCCCAGCCATGCTTGTCAGTTGCAAAACTGAAAGATCTTTGGACAATGTTGCCAGTTCTTTTTCAATAGCACAGATAGCTCTGTAGTAAACTTCGCACCATCGGGCTCCAAGAATGGAGTTGTGTAAGAAACAGAAGTAAATATTGAAAGATTTTATTCTCTTGTAAAACTTTGAAAGACATTGTAATTGTTTTGTTGACTATAATTTTACTAGTTAAAATATCACTCCATTGTGTTCCTACCTGTATTATCACAAATAAGACGTAGAGCCTCAGTATTAACGACATATGAAACAAAAACTTTCTTACTGGCAAACAGAACCAGCCCGTTCCCCGGTATGGCACTCAGCGTGTTCTTAATAAGTTATTTGTTTTTTTATTTTGTCCGGTAATTTTTTGCAGTGATGAGGTGAGCACATAATTTTATGGTAAAATACCTTCTCAGTTTTTTGAATACAAATTAGTTGTGAATAAGAAGATATGAATTGTTTTTTGATTGCCTTGACAAATGTGAGATTTTGCACTTAAAACGTTTGATATTTGCACGCTTCAGTTAATACGTGGATGGCTGACGTAGCATACCTGCAAAGCTTAACAGAGACTCCAGAAATGCGACAACGGCCTGGTTAGCCAGTAAGGCAAATATCTTGAAAATACTTAGGACAGAAGGAAGGATTCTGATGATAGCTGGACGTTCAGGCACGAAGGCTAGAAACAACACATTCTAATATAGCACCGCTACAAAAACGCTGAAAGCATGTGACAGCGAAAGTACTAGAAGACAGACGAAAACAACCTGACCTGACCGCCGAACTGGTAACAGGAACTACCACCACTTTTCCATCTTTTAAGTACGCAACATCACCAGTAACAGAATGCATGGACATTGTAAACCAAGGCGGAAATCCAAGACAGCGCAACAACAGCACATGGTTTCTGCAACGTTTGTTATCAAATTTAGATTATCAAATAGAATGAACCATCAAATAGAATAAGAATATTATAACCTGAGATGACCCTGGCTGAGGTTCTAAGGAGATTTTCCTCTGCACATTGGCATATGCTAAGGTGCATCTCACCTCTTCCTCACAGAGATGAATTAGCAACGCCGGCAACTGTTGCCGAGCGGTTCTAGGCGCTTCAGTCCGGGACCGCGCTGCTGCTACGTTGGCAGATTCGCATCCTGCCTCGGGCATGGATGTGTGTGATGTCCTTAGGTTAGTTAGGTTTAAGTAGTTGTAAGTCTAGGGGACTGATGACCTCAGGTGTTAAGTCCCATAGTGCTTGGAGCCATTTGAACCATTTTTCAAAAGTAGCAACAGAAGTAAACATTTAACATAGCAGTAAGAAGCATCCACACAACATTCAAAATAAATTGAATGCCAACACACCAAACCAGCAATGCAGACTGGTCCAATGTCGAAAGTTAAGTTACTCAATCCCATCTTCCATAAATGAATTCAGGGAGCACATTTGGGACTCCCACATTACCATCCTGGGTACGATCCAGCAGCAGATGGTTTGCTATCCCCTTTCTTCCACCTGTTATAAAGTGCCATGCTTGTAACTATCTGATTTTTTTTGTACTTGTTTATCAGGTTCAGTGGTTCCATGCGAGCCAAAGATACTTGGCCATGGAACTAGCCAATGACCAGAAAATTTCTTGCGAAAAAAAATAATAACTTACGCGTTCTCGCATGAGTCCGCCCCGATAGGTGAGTGGTCAGCGCGGCGGTCTGTCACGCCACGGGGCCTGGGTTTGATTCCCGGTTGGGTCGGAGATTTTCTCCGCTTAGGGACTGGGTGTTGTCCTCATTATCATTTCATCATAATCAGTGGAAGGAAACGGGAAACCACCACTGGAATCACTTCCCTAGACGCTCGTGCGATGGACCTCTCTGATGAGGCTTCCCCCATGACAAGACCTGCCGTAAGGCAGAACACAAGGTTGTTGTTCTCGCATGACCTTCTGAAAGCTAAGAATCTAGGAAATAAGATGGATGTAGTATTTCTTATGTTCTGCACACCATTGGCCAAGGTAGCACATCAACGTTTATTAACAAAAGTGCTGTAATACCCTGTCAATCCAAAAAGTTTCGCGTCTGGATTCATAAAACGTAACGCTTCCGGTGTTGCCATGCAGCCTCTCTCAGAATGTGCAGAACGTACATGCAGCTTCGTAAAACTCTTACAAAAGCCTTCTTTTAGGATGTTGTTCAGCTTGCATTGCATAAAAATTAAGTCTCGTCACTCGTCGTACTTTTTCTCATTTCGGTCAAGTCGTGGCAGCTGTCCATGTGCCGTTGTTTTTGTTCCCGGGCCAAGGTGTGGAACATACTTTGCACACACTTTTCTCTTCTTCAAAATATTCTGGAGATTCTCTTCAGCACTTGATTTAAGGATGTTGTTTCATTGCCGTTTCTGATGCAACAACGCTGAAACACTATGGTCGCACTTCCCACCACTTAACGCTGCCTGCTCACAACTGACTGTTCGATTGCCCATCTGTTGTCTACGGTTGTTAGTTTAATCTGTCACCTTAGTTAGTGCTCTGACGTCGCATCGAAATAAAATCAGCACCGGAAATTTTTGAACGGATGGTGTATGTGGTATCAAACTACCGTTTATTAGTAATCCATTACAATAAGTTCTTTGCGAGATCGGCCTTAAACGTACTTAAACTAAAAAAGCCATCAGTAAAGAACCATATAATTTGGAAACTACAATAGGAACTAAATGTCAAGAAAAACTGAAAATTCTTCATTAAATAAACCGAGCTTGTAACATTGTGTTAGGTTCATTTGGCCTGCGAAGGAAAGCATAGGACACAGACATAAGAATAGCATCGGCCGATATATATATAATTTTTCCCCTTCATTTTTCGCGCTTACGTCATTAGCTTGGAAAGGGTCTTCGTTATGCTTTCCTTACTTCATCGCTAAAAGCGTAATAAAAGCCGGTCATGCGGAACTTGTATGTACAAGGTATATTCAAAAAATTCCGGAACGTTCGTAATATCGTGCCAATGGTATGTTGGAGCGAAATGCGGTTGGCATCCTTGTAACACCTGTGTTTAATGTGTAACTGCCGGAAGTTTTATTGTTGTATGTCTGTTTTTATTGTTCAGAGCTGTACTGAGTAGAACGTTGTGTAGCACAGTTTGTGAATTTCGAGATAACACAGTTAGAGGAGCAGCGCGTCTGGATTAAATTTTGCGAGAAACTCGAGAAAATCCTTACAGAGACACACCAATGATGCAGGAAGCCTACGGTGATGAGTGTTTAAGCCGTACTTGGTGTTACGAATGGTTCATAGTGGTTTAAAAATAGATTGTTCACGTGGTTTAAAAATAGCCAGACTGAAGTTAAAAATCACCCTCATTCAGGGCACTCTTCGACGTCTGCCGATGATGCTCTTGTCAGGAACGTCAATGAAATTGTGTGTGCCAGTTGAATACTGACTGCTCGAAAGAATGCAGAAGAATGTAACGTTTCGGTTGGATCATGTCATGAAATCCAGACACAGTATCTTGGAACGCCTCGTGTTGCCGCACAGTTTGTCCCAGGGCTCATGAGTCAAGACCAGAAAGACCTTAGCCTCACAACCTGTGAAGAGCTTTTGGACTTCGCAAATGAGATGTTTCTTAAGATGATCTTAGCAGGTGATGAGACGTGGGTCTATGGTATGATGTTGAGACCAAGGTGCAATCTTCACAATGGGTCGGGAAGGTTCTCCAAGACCAAAAGAAGCTCGTCAGGTCAGGTCAAATTTCAAAGCGATGCCGATAGTTTTCTTTAACTTTATAGCATTAGTTCATCATGAATTCGTGCCACAGGGATTGTTAATTGATAATACTATCGAGATGTTTTGTGACGCCTGCGAGAAAATGTGAGAAGGAAACGGCCTGAAATGTGGGAAGACAATTCATGGCTCTTGCCTCACGATAACGCACCCGTACATTCATTCCTGTTGGTGCCTGGCTATTGCACAAAAAATGAAATCACTGTGTTGCCCCACCCTCCGTACTCTCCAGAACTAGCCCCTGCGAACTCATTTTTTTAATTTCAGAGTTCAAAACCCTTTGAAAGGACAAAGATTTGCAACGTCAAGCGAGATAAAAGAAAATTCGCAGACGGTGCTACGCGCGATCTAGCAAGAGTCGTACCAAAACTGCTTCCGGAAGGGAAACGGTGTTGGGAGCGATTTATCAGTTGTGGAGGAGAGTATTTAGAAGAAGACCACACACAATAAGTAAAAGGTAGAAGCAGAAAAAATTTTGTGGACAAAGTTCACGAATTTTTTGAACAGACCTCCTATTTAGCCGGAAACGATCGAAAAAAGACGGACATGTCCGGATAAAGTAGGAGACCTGGCAAAACCACTCAAGGGAGAGCTTCATTGATTTCATCTACATCTACAGCTACATGGATACTCTGCAAATCACATTTAAGTGACTGGCAGAGGGTTCATCGAACCACCTTCACAATTCTCTATTATTCCAATTTCTTTTCAGCGCGCGGAAAGAGTGGACACCTATATCTTTCCGTGCGAGCTCTGATTTCCCTTATTTTATCGTGGTGATCGTTTCTCCCTATGTAGGTCGGTGTCAATAAAATATTGGAATTTCGTGAGAAGAACTCCGTCGCAACGAAAAACGCCTTTCTTTTAATGATGTCCAGCCCAAATCCTGTATCATTTCTGTGACACTCTCTCCGATATCTCGCGATAATACAAAACGTGCTGCCGTTCTTTGAACTTTTTCGATGTACTCCGTCAGTCCTATCTGGTAAGGATCCCACACCGCCCAGCAGTATTCTAAAAGAGGACGGACAAACGTAGTGCAGGCAGTCGCCTTAGTAGATCTGTCACATTTTCTAAGTGTCCTGCCAATAAAACGCATTCTTTGGTTAGCCTTCCCTACAATATTTTCTAAGTGTTCCTTCCAATTTAAGTTGTTCTTAATTGTAGTACCTAGTTATTTAGTTGAATTTACGGCTTTTAGATTAGACTGATTTATCGTGTAACCGAAGTTTAACGAATTCCCTTTAGCACTCATGTGGATGACCTCACACTTTTCGTTATTTAGGGTCAACTGCCAATTTTCGCACTATTCAGATATCTTTTCTAAATCGTTTTGCAATTTATTTTCATCTTCTGATGACTTTATTAGTTGATAAACGACTGCATCATCTGCAAACAACCGAAGACAGCTGCTCAGATAGTCTCCCAAATCGTTTATATAGACAAGGAACACAAAAGGGCCTATAACACTACTTTGGAGAACGCCAGAAATCACTTCTGTTTTACTCGATGACTTTCCGTCAATTACTATGAACTGTGACCTCCCTGACAGGAAATCACAACAAATACAATCACATAACTGAGACGATATTCCATAAGCACGCAATTTCACTATGAGCCGCTTGTGTGGTACCATGTCAAAAGTCTTCCGGAAATCCAGAAATACGGAATCGATCAGAAATCCCATGTCAATAGCACTCAACACTTTATGTGAATAAAGAGCTAGTTGTTTTCCACAGGAACGGTTTTATCTTAACCCATGTTGACTGTGTGTCAATAGGCAGTTTCCTTCGATGTAATTCATAATGTTTGAGAGAAATTTCGAGAATCCTGCAGCAACAGGCTCTATATAAGTGACGTAAATTAGCCTGCCGAAACCTACTTATAAAGTTTAGAGAACCAGTTTTAATTGAAGAATCTAGAGATATCAGTGTATCTTTATGTATCGCTCCCGCAGGGACATTGAAGACGAGGTTGATTATAGCACGTGCAGATGCATTAAGGCATTCTCTCCACGTGGCGCAAAAACCTTACATGTCGCACTTTACTAAGTACCCTCCTCAGCGAAGTTCACAGTGATTTGCAGAGCATGTATGTAGGATTATAAATTAAAAAACAGCTTGCATAGGATCCAGAAGTGGATCGGCTCGTTATTAACTTGCTCGATTTGTGAAGCTCTTTCTCTTGAATAAGCCACTGTTTAAGCAGGGAGATAAAAAAATAGCATCAAACTTCCGTCGAATTTCACTTTTGCCAGCATTTTCAAAAATTTTAGAAAGGTAATATACAATCGGCTTTATAACCATCTTATCACAAATCCTGCTGCAAACGTCGTCGAACTGTTCGTGCAGATGGTTGTTGTCTTGCAAACGTCCCCATCTGTTGACTCAGGGATCGAGACGTGGCTGAACGATCCGTTACAGCCATGCGGATAAGATGCCTGTCATCTCGACTGCTAGTGATACGAGGCCGTTGGAATCCAGCACGGCGTTCCGTATTACCCTCCTGAACGCACCGATTCCATATTCTGCTAACAGTCATTGGATCTCGACCAACGTGAGCAGCAATGTCAAATGGTTCAAATGGCTCTGAGCACTATGCGACTTAACTTCTGAGGTCATCAGTCGCCTAGTACTTAGAACTAATTAAACCTAACTAACCTAAGGACATCACACACATCCATGCCCGAGGCAGGATTCGAACCTGCGACCGTTGCGGTCGCTCCGCTCCAGACTGTAGCGCCTAGAACCGCACGGCCACTCCGGCCGGCGAGCAGCAATGTCGCGATACGATAAACCGCAATAGCGAGAGGCTACAATCCGACCTTTATCAAAGTCGGAAACGTGATGGTACGCATTTCTCCTCCTTACATGAGGCAGCACAACAACGTTTCACCAGGCAACGACGGTCAACTGCTGTTTGTGTTCGAGAAATCGGTTGGAAACTTTCCTCATGTCAGCACGTTGTACGTGTCGCCACCGGCGCCAACCTTGTGCGAATGCTCTGAAAAACTAATCATTTGCATATCACAGCATCTTCTTCCAGTCGGTTAAATTTCGCGTCTGTAACACGTAATCTCCGTGGTGTAGCAATTTTAATGGCCAGTAGTGTATGTTTATTACCTTATAAATAAAAACATTTTTTTAAATTTTAAATTCAGTACATTAATGTGATCTTAGTAAATGAGGGTTTGTAAAGTGGTTCTTTGATATAGTTTTCATTAAAAAAATGACGATCAATCCACTTATTACATGTGGATGGTACGTTAGCTTATTTGTTTCAGTTGTAAATATTTGTAATGTATTTTTTTTTTAGATGTTCTACATCATGGAGGACCTCCTCACGACGGATCAATTGAAATGTAAGTTAATCTAGTCTAATCATAAATCATTCAGTTTTTCTGAAATTGTAATTATTCGTTTGTCTCTACTTGTACACTGCGTCTACCGTTTCCCGTTCCAGTCGAATAATTCCTTCGTGCTGCGTCTTTCTTTTCGTAGAGAGTATACTGTGAAACATGCTCGCGTATTTTTCCTAATCCCATAATGTTGTAACTTCAGCAAAAGTATTACATGGTCCAGACAATCAAATCCTTTTGTAAAATCAGAGACCTCAGCATGTCATTTAACACTGATAGTGACCCACACTCAAGGGAATAAATTGCATTGCTTGTGGATATTCCTTACCTGAATCCAAACTACGAGTCTGGCAGCAAATTATGTGAACTCTAACGCGCTCTTTCCTTTCTATGCATTCCTTTGTAAAAGACTTCTGGAAAACTAATAGCAAAGAATTCGGTCAGTAATTGTCAACATTATTTCTTTCATCATTTTTATTTCATGGTTTCACCAACGATATTTCAGTCTGTAAAGAAACTGACCACACGTGAAAGACATAGTGCGCAAGTAGGCTTACTTATTACAGAAATAATTTTTAGTGCACTTATCTTCGTAAACTTGAGGCTTCGACATAACCATGGAAGACCGTAATGTTTAGTCATTTAGTGATTGATTCAATTTCACCTGTAGCTGCATGTGATCTCGTATAATTGTATCGGAAAAACAGCTTCCGAGAGTTCTGCATACTGTAACTAGCCTGTTTGTATGTTGGCAGCTCTATAGACTGTGTTAATATCGCTGGCACCGCTCTGCTCCCTCGGCAGGAGATTCTGTGGTCGGACGAACTAGCAGTTAGCGAGTGGATAGGGAAGTGTATGGATATTATATTCTTAGTGGAGACTCTTGTGTTGGTAGGACATGCATTGTAAAGTGAGATGTAATAATGAGACTATAAGAAAATATGCAAGGAAATGTATGAGGATGGATGTACGGTTGATAATGTTTCGACAGCGGAATTATTAACAATTATATAGTTTTTGGAACTGTATGTCACATGAATAAGGTAAAATTTTCTAAATACATTGTTTACTCTTCAACAAAATCTTTCTTTTGATAACCATATGCCTCCAAGTACGTAGAGCTCATAGCAGCTAGAATCTTTAGCTGGCCGTTGTTGCTACTTGCTGTAATTGCTGTAGTTCGTGTGATAAGATGTTCTGTGAGGTAAGTGTATTATGAAACAGAATGGGGTTTCCACTATCGGGATTCATGATTGAAATGAGTTTATGCAATGAACAGAGTTGGAGGTAGTTTTTTATTTCTTTCATATATTTTTATTTGTATTTTTGTAAAGATTTTTTACATTTCATGGCCATTCTTTTTTGTTAATTATTGGAAGTCATGTAGCAGTCAGACTGCGTTGGGCTTGTATATTGTGGGTAATAAGTGAATAGGTTAAGTTTGAGTTGCCTTTGTCAGGGAAAATTATGTAGGTCTGTGTTTTATATAAAAAAATTAAAGAGGTAGTTTCAATACAACAGGTGCCAAAAGTCATGGGATAGTGAGATGGACATATACGGATGGCGGTAGTATCGCGTACACAAAGTATAAAAGGGCAATGACTTGAGAGAGCTGTCATTTGTACTCAGGTGATTCATGTAAAGATTTCCGACGTGATTGTCTCCGCACGATGTGAGAATTAACAAACTCTGAACGCAAAGTGGTAGTTGGAGCTAGACACACAGGACAATTAATTTCGGAAATAGTTTGGGAATTCAATATTCCGAGATCCAAAGAGACAAGAATGTGCCAAAAATACCAAGTTTCAGGCATCGCTTCTCACCACCGACAAAGCAAGGCCAATGGACTTCACTTAACGACCGAGAGCAGCGGCGGTTGCGTACAGTTGTCAGTGCTAAGAGATAACTAATACAAAGTAAAATAACCACAGAAAACAATGTGGGACGTACGACAAACGTATCCGTTCGTACAGTGCGGCGAAATTTAGCGTTAACGGGCTATGGCAGCAGGCGAGCGACACGAGTGCCTTTGTTAACAGCACGACATCGCCTGCAGCGCTTCTCCTGGGCTCGAGACCATATCGGTTGGACCCTAGGCGACTGGAAAGTCGTGCCCTGGTTAGGTGAGTCCTGATTTCGGTTGGTAACAGCTGATAGTAGAGTCAGCGTGTGTTGCAGACTCCAAAAAGCCATGGACCCAAGTTGTCAACAAGGCATTGTACAAGCTGGTGGTGGCTCCATAATGGTGTCGGCTATGTTTACATGGAACGGACTGGGTTCCCTGGTCCAATTGAACCGATCTTTGACTGGAAATGGTTATGTGATTCTTCAGTTTCTCCCGGCGTATTTCTTGCTCGAACAGTCCACAGGTGTAGTGCCGGTCCATAGTGTCCAACGGGCACAATATTTCGGCGATCAGACATGTCGCCGCCGTCATGTGCGCTGACGAACTGAGCTCCTGAGGGCGGGAGGCCGTATTAAATTCCCTCCCCTCGCGAGGCGTTCTCTCCGCGGTCCGCGCCTGCGCGTTAGCACTAGCTGAGACGCTGGCGTCGACTCTGTCCCAATAGTAAGATGTCTGTGAGAAGACCCTGGTATGTTGGTAGTCCATTATCCGAAAATCACGAAATAGACTACCATATCAGGGTCTTGGCACAGACATCTAAATACTGGGACAGTGTCGTTAGAGAGACTATCAAAATTCTTACCAGGGAAGGGCTCATCAACTGAGATTGCGGCTACAACCAGCATTGAGTCTAATTAAAACGACGCTCACCAAAGGAAACGAACAGGCGACTAGGCGGACGAGGCAATTACACCGACGCCACCACAGATACCGACGCCAGCGTCTCAGCTATTTGGACACTATTTGCAGTTATTCATGGATGGAATTTTATGGATGACAATGCGCCATGACACCGCGCCACAGTTGTTCGTGATTAGTTTAAAGAACATTCTGGACAGTTCAGGTGAATGACTGGCCATCCAGATCGCACGGTATGATTCCCATTTGAATATTTATGGAATATAATTGTGAGGTCACTCCGTTCACAAAATCCTGCATCGGCAGCACTTTCACAATTACGGACGGCTGTAGAGGCGGCGTCGCTCCATATTTCCGTAGGGAACCTCCAACGATTTGGGTCCACGGCACGCCGAGTTGCTGCACTACGCCGGGCAAAAGGAGATCCGACATGATACTAGGAGGTATCTCATGACTTCTGTCGCCTCATTATATTTACCTCTACCAAACAAATTCTGATTTATCTTGCCGACTACTGATAGGAAGTGATTATTAAGTATTTTGCGCAACTATGATGGATCACTAACAGTTACATTCTCACATAGGGGAGGTATTGAGCACTCGCATTGTGCCCTGATATCTCTTCTCTATCACAATTGAACACGTGGTTATAATTTTTTTCTGAGAGCTTGCTATTCTCTTGGTGCAATGCACTGTTTTATCCTGTCTGATGATACTAGATCTGTCCGCCCCTGGTAGCTGAGTGGTCAGCGCGACGGGATGTCATACCTAACGGCCAGGTTCGATTCCCGGCTGGGTCGGAGATTTTCTCCGCTCAGGGACTGGGTGTTGTGTTGTCCTTATCATCATCATTTCGACACGCAAGTCGCCGAAGTGGCGTCAACTCGAAAGGCTTGCACCAGGCGAACGGTCTACCCGACGGGAGACCCTAGCAAACGGCATTTCCATTATATTAGGTATTTTACGGTAGTTACTATTTGCAGCAATAGTGTAATAGAACAGCAGGATACCTTCTCCTACGTAAGCACAGTATGTTATGGACTGTGGGATAAAAGTATTGTGGGAACAATAACTGAGATGTTCTTAGCATTCGTGCTCTGTACATCTGTCAGACAATATCATGAAGTCCCTACAGCAAAAGTAACAAATTTATGTGACATTCGCAATTTAGTTTTCCCTATAAATCAAAGAAATAAGCTGTACGACTGCTGCTTATGCACCCATAATGAAAGCTGGTGTAGCGACCAAGCCATCTGGTTAGGGAGGAGAGATTTTGAGTTCGATTCCCAAATCCATCCCACCGTTTTTTTTTTTTTCATTTCTGTTTCTAACCATACCAAAATTGGTAGCAATAGGAGGGTGAATATGGTAATCAATACGCATCAATAACAGGACAGGCAAACAAATTTCTGAGATGATTAGGATTGGTAAAGAATTGAAATTTTAATCCTGATTGCCTTTTAATGGCTCTCTCCCTCACTCCTCACTTTGCTTCGAACAACTACAAGGATGGAAATTGCCATATAAACATGCCGAGCTTATGTATTCGTGGAACCAGGAACTACTAATAAGTGAAATCTTTGCGCAACTACATCGTTCCTTCCGAAGATCTGGCGGAAGACAGACTTGATTTACATTAAAAAATATTTATTTTTCCGGAATTAGTTTGAATACAGAGCGCGCATACAATAAACTCGCTCGAAAAGTCGGTGCAGAAAGTTCATCATGAATTATTATGCTATGAATCGTTGTTACGTCCGCGCGGCTGTGCAATTCCCGCTGGGTTTCCAGAGGCACACTGCAGCTTTGAAACTTCCAAATAAATTTCAGCACCGCTATTCGCTGTAAACAAACATGGCTCGGTCGCCTGTCTGTGGTCCCTCGAGACGAATTCGCAGCAGTATTACTCGAAATTCTTTTCATACGTCGAGGCTTAAAATTTTAATTTCTTACTAATCCTGATGTTTTCCAGTGGTTAAAATTAGGAACTTCCAGCAAGCCCTCTGCTGCGATGGTGGTGTAGGTGATCAATAAATGTAGTATCGTGGTTTAATAGTTTTGGGTGTTTTTCCTTTTCAATTAATATTTTCTAAATTTCCTGTTTTCTTTATAATTAATTTCAACTAATTATTTAATATACTTAATTGCAAAGCTCAAAGTGAACATTAATAGTAATTGTTTAATACTTGCTGTACCTATGTGGAAATACGACCTGCACTGGATTGCAGGTGGTGGGTGTCAAAACTGTATGCAATATTAGGTAAATAAATAAATAATGCAAGTCATTTGCCAAATTTATTTGCCTACTTCATTATTATTCCTTATTGATTGCCGTCTTAACTCTCCAATTCCTACCAATTTCCATACAGAAAGGAAAACAAATTAAAAATAAAACTGCCGACCTTTGGGAATCGAACGAGTGTTCTCTGAGCAGCGTTTACGTTATGTGAAGATAAACGCCAGTCGCAACAGTTTCCTCGATTTCTAGGAAAATATGCATTTGCGGACGCCACATGTGACGATGAAAAATACTCAGTTTTCAATTATCTACCGATCCTGTCAGTTCTTAGGCGATCGCGCGTCATGAACTTTAGGGATGGCAATCGCAAAGCCATAGGGGTGATGAGCCGAAATATCTTAAGGATTTAATTTTTTGTTCTACACAAGCGGCCTGCCAAATATGAGCCGGTGTGGCCGCGCGGTTCTTGGCGCTTCAGTCTGGAACCGCGCGACCGCTACGGTCGCAGGTTCGAGTCCTGCCTCGGACATGGATGTGTGTGATGTCCTTAGGTTATTTAGGTTTAAGTAGTTCCACTCAGGAGGACGTTGTTATCAGGAGAAAGAAAACTGGTGTTCTACGGATCGGAGCGTAGGATGTCAGATCCCTTAATCGGGCAGGTAGGTTAGAAAATTTAAAAAGGGAAATGGATATGTTAAAGTTAGATATAGTGGGAATTAGTGAAGGTCGGTGGCAGAAGGAACAAGATTTCTGATCAGGTGAATACAGGGTTACAAATATAAAATCAAATATGGGTAATGCAGGAGTAGGTTTAATAATGAATAGGAAAATAGGTATGCGGGTAAGCTACTACAAACAGCATAGTGAACGCATTTTATTGTGGCCAAGATAGATACGAAGCCCACGCCTGCCACAGTAGTACAAGTTTATATGCCAACTAGCTCCGCAGAAGACGAAGAAATTGATGAAATGTATGATGAGATAAAAGAAATTACTCAGATAGTAAAAGGAGACGATAATTTAATAGTCATGGGTGACTGGAATTCGACAGTAGGAAAAATGAGAGAAGGAAACTTAGTAGGTGAATATGGATTGAGGGAAAGAAATGAAAGAGGAAGCCGCCTAGTAGAATTTTGCACAGAGCATAACTTAATCGTAGCTAACACTTGGTTCAAGAATCATGAAAGACGGCTGTATACTTGGAAGAACCCTGGAGATACTAGAAGATGTCAGACGAATTATATAATGGTAAGACAGAGATTCAGGAACCAGGTTTTAAATTGTAAGACATTTCCAGGGGCAGACGTGGACTCTGACCGCAATCTATTGGTTATGAACTGTAGATTAAAACTGAAGAAACTGCAAAAAAGTGGAAATTTGAGGAGATGAGACCTGGATAAACTGAAAGAACCGGAGGTTGTAGAGAGCTTAAGGGAGATCATTAGGGAACGATTGACAAGAACAGGGGAAAGAAATACAGTAGAAGAAGAATGGGTAGCTTTGAGAGACGAAATAGTGAAGGTAGCAGAGGATCAAGTAGGTAAAAAGACGAGGGCTAATAGAAATCCTTGGGTAACAGAAGAGATATTGAATTTAATTGATGAAAGGAGAAAACATAAAAATGCAGTAAATGAAGCAGGCAAAAAGGAATACAAACGTCTCAAAAATGAGATCGACAGGAACTGCAAAATGGCTAAGCAGGGATGGCTAGAGGATAAATGTAAGGATGTAGAGGCACATATCACTAGGTGTAAGACAGATACTGCCTACAGGAAAATTAAAGAGACCTTTGGAGAAAAAAAAACACTTGCATGAATGTCAAGAGCTCAAATGGAAACCCAGTTCTAAGCAAAGAAGGGAAAGCAGAAAGGTGGAAGGAGTATATAGAGGGTCTATACAGGGGCGATGTTCTTGAGGACAATATTATAGGAATGGAAGAGAGTGTAGATGAAAATGAAATAGGAGATATGATACTGCGTGAAGAGTTTGACAGAGCACTGAAAGACCTATGTCGAAACAAGGCCCCGGGAGTAGACAACATACCATTAGAACTACTGACAGCCTTGTGAGAGCCAGACATAACAAAACTCTACCATCTGTTGAGCAAGATGTATGGGACAGGCGAAATACCCTAAGACTTCAAGAAGAATATAATAATTCCAATCCCAAAGATAGCAGGTATTGGCAGTTGTGAAAATTACCTAACTATCAGTCTAATAAGTCACAGCTGCAAAATACTAACGCGAATTCTTTACAGACGAATGGAAAAACTAGTAGAAGCCGACCTCGGGGAACATCAGTTTGGATTCCGCAGAAATATTGGAACACGTGAGGCAATACTGACCTTACGACTTATCTTAGAAGAAATATTAAGGAAAGGCAAACCTACGTTTCTAGCATTTGTAGACTTAGAGAAAGCTTTAGACAAAATTGTCTGGAATACTCTCTTTCAAATTCTGAAGGCGGCAGGGGTAAAATACAGGGAGCGAAAGACTATTTACAATTTGTACAGAAACCAGATGGCAGTTATAAGAGTGGAGGGGCATGAAAGGGAAGCAGTGGTTGGGAAGGGAGTGAGACAGGGTTGTAGCCTATCCCCCATGTTATTCAATCTGTATATTGAGGAAGCAGTAAAGGAAACAAAAGAAAAACTTGGAGTAGGAATTAAATTCCATGGAGAAGAAATAAAAACTTTGAGGTTAGCCGATGACATCAAAGGACCTGGAAGAGCAGCTGAACGGAATGGAGATGGTCTTGAAAGGAGGATATAAGATGAACATCAACAAAAGCAAAACGAGGATAATGGAATGTAGTCGAATTAAATCGGGCGATGCTGCGGGAATTAGATAAGGAAATGAGACACTTAAGGAGTAAATGAGTTTTGCTACTTGGGGAGCAAAATAACTGATAATGGTCGAAGTAGAGAGGATATAAAATATAGACTGGCAATGGCAAGGAAAGCGTTTCTGAAGAAGAGAAATTTGTTAACATCGAGTATAGATTTAAGTGCCAGAAAGTCGTTTCTGAAAGTATTTGTATGGAATGTAGCCATGTATGGAAGTGAAACATGGACGATAAATAGTTTAGACAAGAAGAGAATAGAAGCTTTCGTAATGTGGTGCTACAGAAGAATGCTGAAGATTAGATGGGTAGATCATATAACTAATGAGGAGGTATTGAATAGAATTGGAGAGAAGAGAAATTTGTGGCACACCTTGACTGGAAGAAGGGATCGGTTGGTAGGACATATTCTGAGGCATCAAGGGATCACCAATTTAGTATTGGAGGGCAGCGTGGAGGGTAAAAATAGTAGAGGGAGACCAAGAGATGAATATACTAAACAAATTCAGAAGGATGTAGGTTGCAATAGGCACTGGGAGATGAAGAACCTTGCACAGGACACAGTAGCAAGAAGAGCTGCATCAAACCAGTCTCTAGACTGAATACCACAACAACAGCAACAAGTTCTAGGGGATTGATGACCTCAGATGTTAAGTCCCATAATGCTCAGAGCCATTTGAACCAGTCGGTTGGGCGCGTCTGAGGCCTTCGCCGCGATGGTCATTGGAGACAGTTTCACAAATGAGATATTATTAACATTCCATCACCCTGACACGCTTTCTCTGTAGCAAGACCTGTACAGTAACCATTTTCACATCGTCTGTCCTATATTTATACGAGTAATAATGGTTAGCCAATGCCGCTGCAGCAGCGCACTGCACACAGCCAAGGCTGCTGTGGCTAAGGTCATGGGTCTCCAATATAGACTCAATAGGGCTTTCCCTTATTGATTAAACGTATCTTTTATTACACCCAAGTGTTGAGAAAGAGTTATTTCATGAACAAGTACATTACATACATTTTCTATCATTCTATAATGTCTCTATTAAAGTATATACATGGGATGGACGTGTAGGGTGACGTTGAGGATATGTTTCAACGTATAAGTCTCTAGCTCTCACTGAATTTCGTAGGCATTCACCATCAACGATAGGTATATCGATTTGTTCTTCATTCACATTCGCTTTGATTCGACAATACTAGTCTTATCGTTCTTATTAGTGTCGTACTGCGGAACTGTTGAATGTTGATTACATGTCAATGGTGCGTTAGATGGATACGCCGTATTCAGCGAATACTTACAATTTGCACGATATACGAGAGAGAATTGTCAGAGAATATGCTTCGTTAAGTGCAAAAGTGTTAAGGAATACCACTCAATCCATTATAAGAAGATTTAAGCACGTCATTGATACCAATGGTCATCACATCGAAAACCTTCTGTAAATGGACGTTCATGCCACCTTTTTGACCTTCGTTGACCTTCAAAGACTTTGCTGCTACACATCACTGGATTCTTCTCGATAGCCGGTATCAGAAAATAAGTACCAGACTATAACATCCCATTTAAAAAAACAGAGTTGACATTCATATCTCTGAAGCGACCCCACTTAGCAACAAAAAACCAACGTCATATTATGGCTCCAGTTGTCCCGTGCAACATTTGTCCCACAAACTTTTCGGTTACTATCATACTTTCGGAATTATTCTAGGTGACAGTAGTTTGTGACTTACCCTGTTTAATGCTCCAAACGTTCTCGATTGGGGAGAGATTCGGCGATCTTGCTGGCCAAGGCAGGGTTGACATCTACGCCAAGTATTAGGCATAATTCCCCCAAAACTCCGAAAGAATACAACGAAATGTGATATTGCTTTTCAGGCGTAAAGACTGGAAACTGCCGATGCTTAAGTAAACTATCTTCCAGAAGTACGGCTGCCAACGTCGGTGTCGCCACCATCGACTCGTATAGGGCTATAGACATTCTGCACATGGGCTAATCGCACCGCATGATGCTAAAAGGTTTGACTACATGGACTAAATGTTGCGTGAATTTCATTCGTTCACGCTGCGGATGGGGCGTCCCAGGCGGCGAACTTTTTATCATTTCTACTTCTTGTGCCAGATCCGTGACATATGCAGTGATGTTCTGACACCATTCATGCAAGTTATGCGTCAGTATTTATTTTCATTACGATATTGCAGTGCCGGTGTTTGTGAGAAGTACGATGCATTGTTCCCTCGCATATGCACACATGATACCAGGCTAGCGATTTTCGATTAAATGTCTCCCCAGTAGGGGAATTACAGTAACTATAAGAGTGCAGGTTAATCACACGTTAACGATGACATGTGGAAGTTTGGGTTTGGGCGCGAAGGATCCTTAGGTAGCCTAATTTGTTAAGGCGACTGATCGCGATAAGCGGCAAATCCAGATCCGAATTCCAGCCCGGCACAAGTTTTCAATGTCGGCATTCAGACTACGTTGGAGGTTGCCCATATTCGTAACTTTAAGAACATTTTCTGTGTTTTTCTTATGTGACCGAGCTCATTGCGAATGGTTTCGCTTGAGGTTCCCAGTTCAACGGCTTACGTGCCAATGGGCTTTACCGCCGCACGATTCTCCTTTTCTGTTTTCTCTAGGATATCAGTATTTTCCGAAATCCAGTGGTTAAAGGCTTTTGTAAACTGTGCGTATCTTCTGCTCCTGCTCAAGTGTCGGGTTGTGTCTATTTTGACATATTGTTTCTATTGTGGTCTGACCATTTTTTAGTACCTGAACATCTTCAAACAGTTTGTTCACTGTATCCGGTATTTCGCGGTCTGCCTCCATGAGACTAGACTTTTTGTGATTTGATTGCTTCTACATTTGTGGTTGTTTGGTCATTAATGTCCTTAAAGTCGCTCAATTTTTCATCCTCTCTCGATCCTAGCAAAATTTTCCTTCATCTTTGTGGTTTTCTTCTCCGCAATACGACCAAATTTT